>NC_134705.1:202651772-203390522 GCF_043290135.1 Rhipicephalus microplus
CTGCGCTATGATATTTGGCTTGCATGTTCTAGGGAGCCTCGACTATCGATCGGCAGCATTTGCTGACTGTGCTCAAAAAGTTTTGCTGGGTTCTCTTGAGATAAACGAACTATTTGGCAGTAAATGATGGTGCATGATTCAAATTTCCGTCTTGCTGCAATGCGTTACACCCAACCTTTTTTTTCTCCCTCAAGGCATGTGAGGCGGGACAGGAAGCAGTTGTCAAATTCTTGCTGGAAAACAAGGTTTGGCCCGAGACAAAGGACGTCTACAACCACTCGCCCAAAGAAATCGCTCAGCTTCTTGGCCACGTGAAGCTGCTTCAGCTTTTTAAAAGCATCATGCCGACTACTAACAGGACGACTCAGGATTCTCACCAACAACCACCCTTGTAGTACAATCATGGCACTGTAGTAGCACTCGGTGTGCATTGTGTACAGGGTTCCTATAGCCTAGCTACCAAAGTTTATGCCCACATGAGGCAGTCTCATGTTAACGTATTGTTTGATAGTTTCCAAAGTTTTCATTCTGAACATATTCTAGTTTATGACAAAATGTCTGTGGTTATGCCGAGGCTTTTGGTGCTAGAGAGGATTTGTGACTTTTAACTCTGTTAAGGTTTGTTGGAATATTTCACCTGTACTTGGACTTGCTTGATTAGCTGGCAATGTGTGAATGACTGATGCTTCGATGCGTGTGCTCCGGTGTGACATATTGTTGTATGCAAGTTTTAAGAACGCATTATCTCGATCTCGCAAATATTATCCATTGTAGCCTTTAGCAATGACCATTCACGTAGAATTACCTCAGTGCTCGCCTGAAATATGTTCTTGCTTTAGACGAGATGATAGTCGTGTGCGGTGAGGTGCAAATTGTAGGCAGCCTCTGCATGTGGACATGATTAATGTCTTTTATTAAAGCACCAACATAGAATAAGTACTGCTGATTTTTGCAACTTTGCAATGGTGCATTTATGTGTTCCTTATTTGTTTGTGCTGCACTTTTGTAATTTTTGTTATTGCATATGAGTGACGAGCAGTAGGATAATGGGCCAAATTCTTAGTAATTAAGATGGCTGTCGTGTGTGCGTCCTTGTTTCATCGACCTGTTTAGCACAGTTCTGCCGAACATGAATATCCAATTCAGGCCAACCAAGAAAAAAATGAAGACATTACTGTGTTAGTAAACTTACGAGAGAATACACTGATCTCTTGTGATGCTTGAATGAGTGCAAATTCATGCAATTTAGACCATAATTTATTTTTTTTATTCTGCTCTTGCCGAGCTAACTTTCACCGTACACTTTTTCTTTCTTGTGAGGAAACACAAGAGGTTAGACTTAGTTTCGAATTGCCTTGGCAGCTCTTGTTACAGCAGTGCTTGGGTCCACACCTTTATAACGAATCTGTTATGTGTAAACAATAAAAGTGTAGTTCTATGTGACTATTTTAGCAGCTTGTTTTTCCTTTTAAACACTGCTGCAGGCATCCAGCCACCAACAGAAAACATATTTTTATTTGCTTGGTTTTAGTTGTGAATTCGCACCTTTTATGTAAAGCCCAGATAAATGTTGATCATAACTGGTCCCTAGTCACATACTACAAGGTGAAAACCGCAAATGTTTACAAAATTCTACAGTTCCTGCACGCTCAATGCAAGTTTGCCCGCACTTACTCGGTGGTCTTATTCCCGTACAAGAAAGTGCATTTGATAGTGTGCACAGCTCCTTGTTCATCATGTTCACAATTGCTGCCCAGGGCTTCCTTGACTAGTCTGAACAGGCCACACACAGAGTTGAATGTGCAAGACAATGAACTTCAATCCTATTTATTGTCACAACTGACAAGATGATGAATTCTTGCTTTGGGTTGTCTGGTGATAAATAAAATATGTTTTAGAATACAACTGCAAGTGGTATTCACAGTTGGACAAGCTTGAACAATTGTGCAAGATGTCGCACAATAAAGCAACTTGCCTAGGTGCATTCACATTACTGGTGACTTACGAGACGTTAGCCACAGCATGTCACACTTGAGAAAAGTCAAACAGCTGGGTTATGTGAAAGCCTTCTTTAAATTTTGGAGCTTCAGAAACCAGTGAAAGAATAATGACTTGATGAGAAACTGACAAATAACAGATGTTGCAGTGCTTGTTTACTTCAAGCCTTTCTTCAGAACTTATGCCTAGTTTGAACCAAAGAGATATACCTAATTACCATAAATGCCGAGAACCACATAAAACCTACAACAGACACAGACCTTGCAAAAGATCTGTTTCGTGTTTTTTGTTGTGATTGTTTGTGCATCATTCATCTTTCAGAATGTCATACCAACTAGCCGCTGTTGAAGCACACTTTTCAACAGTGGGTAATTTTGCATTAAGGCAAAATCCTTAAAGGGGCCCTCCAACACTTTAAAAGCACCTATTTGTTTTATTTGTGGTGTGCATAAAATGACGGCTGGGGATAAGTTTAGCACATGTCTAAAGGGTCTAAGCACCGATGTTGAAGAATTTAGTATTTTTTTCATACAATAAAGTCACCGCATTGCTGTCAACCACGTCAGAGCGTAGTGCCTGTACAGTTGTGGGTAAAAATGACGGCTAAGCACGCAAGCCTGTAATTGGATAAATGTAATGTTAGAAGTTATTGTGGTGTAGCAACAAAATTGAAATTACTATTGAGTTTTCTTTTTTTTTGTGCTTTTTAATTTATCTCAAAACAGATGCCATTGCAAGAAAGAAGGAACACTACAACTAAAAAGCACACAGAGGTGCTGGCTGCCATATTGCCTCTGGGTTTTTTGCTTGTGTGGGCCAGATGTCCATTTGAAAGGCTTCTCTCTCTTCTTGCTTCTGTATTGCTGCAAGCTGCCTATTTTCACACATGCGCTATGCTATTAACTGCTGCTAAAGCAACACAAGTCATCCCCTTGTTGGATTGATATCGCTGAGCACTTGTAGTTAGTCGAACGGTTCACTGAACAATCCGCGTAGGGGCAGTCTTGCTTCACTGCCCTTGTAGTTCCACGAATTTCCTTGTAAATATGAGAGGAGAGAATGACATGGGATGTTTGAAGGAACAGCAG
Source organism: Rhipicephalus microplus (assembly GCF_043290135.1). Classification (NCBI taxonomy): domain Eukaryota; kingdom Metazoa; phylum Arthropoda; class Arachnida; order Ixodida; family Ixodidae; genus Rhipicephalus; species Rhipicephalus microplus. Next base: position 202,654,859 of record NC_134705.1, read on the forward strand.
AAAAGGAACAGCAGAGCGCCCACTCAAATTGTGACAAGTCAGGCGTCGGGCACTATATTGATTACCATGGAAATGGCATCAACAACACATTGAAAGAGATTAGCAACAACAGTGTGTGCACGCATCCAAGCTTCCCCTACGCAGAAGCTTTCAGCTCATTTCATTCGTGCCATGTTGCAAAAGCACGGCAAAGTGAAAGGGGGCTACCTGACCACATTAAAATCTAGTCAAGTGTTGGAATTTCTCTTTATTTTGAATTTTTTGGAATTAGTAACTGTGGACAGCGTGCCACTGTCACTGCTGTTCTTGCCGCACTAATCTGTCTGTTTAAGTCTGTGCAATGCACGAGTAAAAAAATGGGGGGTTAAATCGTGTTGTAGGGCCCCATTAAATGCCTCAACAAATGTGAAAATTCGTCTTTCAAGATGAGTCATGCAAGAAATTATCACGATGTCACAGAATGCCAGAATTTGTGGCGTCATTATGACGTCATCATGAAGTCACTATGACATTGTGTGATGCAACATCATATTTGTTGAGTCGTGAGACACCTGCTTTCAGAATATATGGACACACAGTTACGCCATAGTCTTATGAACTGCTTTTTCAAAATGGCGAGTTCACCAGCCAAATTTTGTCAGCAACTGGTAACATGAGAAATAATTCAATATACTGACAAATACAACACACAGAGGACATAGCACACACAAAACAACATAACACATATGATGTTCTGTGAATGCACCACGACGTCCCACAAGAACGAGCTGTGGTGTTGCTCCTAATGACCCTCCCGGCAGCCGTCTGTTACTGACCACACCAAACTCTGAAGAAAAAAAAGTCCCTTTCCTCAAACGTCGGCTCCCTTCCCGCCAAGTGGCGGCACTGTGTGACCATTCTGTGTTGTGACCACAGCGGGCAAAAACGAAATAAGGTGGGAGGCGTTCTATGATGATTTCAGAGGAAGTGTTTTACTGTTTTAAGTGAGGTTGAGGTGCCTTAGAAGTAGTTATAAAGCGAAATTCAGTAAAGAACGATGGACATACTGTGGGTAAGATGTCAAAACGACAAAGCATGCTCTGAATGAATGTGGAGATATCCACTCGGGTGTACGTTTGGACACAAGTCGACGTGAAGTCTTTGGTTTTAGGGACAACAATGGAAAGTGGCACATCCCCACCTTTATTGACACCTTTATTTTGTACATTATAGTTACATCACTAGGAAATAAAACAAAATAGGGTTCCAAAGTTAGAAAACCATACCGGGACCCTCTGTACATAATTATTACATAAAAATTATGAAATAAGCACAAAAATAAAAAAAGTCTAAGTCAACAACAAAAAAGAAAAATGCGTACAAGTTATAACAAAGAAATACTACGATAATAAGATACAATAAACATTCTTGAGTGTACAGAACTGTTTTCGAAGTGTATGAATGTGGGATAAGCAAATACATATATTCGTACTAACAGTGATAACATGTATACCGTGAACAGTAGCAAGGTATTTCACGTAATGTTTATAACTATACAGGAAAACAAAGCACTGAAAAAAAAAAAAAAAGTCACGCTGTGAATAATTCATACAACTATTGACTTAGCTAGGAAATGATCTTTGAGTGCTTTTTTTAATTCAGCAAGAGATAACAATGTTTTCATAGAGTGAGAAAAAGAATTCCACATTTTGACAGCACTGAATGATGCTGTATTTTACCATAATTAGTAGAATCTTTAGGCAGCACGAAGGTATTCTTTTTAGAAAAACATGTTGGGTTATTATTATTCAAGGAATCCAAGAAAATAAACTTGTGGGTAAGATCTTTATTAATCAACCTGAAAGCATGGTAGTCAAGTTACATGCAAATAAATCATTAGGTATGAGCTCTTTCTTCCCAATGCATATGATACTATTATTATTGTGATCAAAGTTAGAAATAATGCACAGAGCTTATATGTTGAACAGATGAGAAATGACACTGATAGGTGTTGCCGCAGGCATAATTGATATGACTGTATGAATGCATGATAAAGCGAAAGGAGGGCAGAAGTAGACACCTGGCTTTTATTATTACTCTAATGCTGAAAGTTTTTTTTCTAACTTGTGAAATGTGATGGTGAAATTTTAGTGTTTCATTGAGATAGATGTCCAGAAATGAAACACAGCCACTAGTTGAAATCAAGTGGGAGTCAAAGGTAACCCGAGGTGAAAATTGTAGTCGTCAATGAGGAGAACAGAAAACTATGAATTTAGCTTTTTTGAATATACAAGTCAAGTGATTACTGTGACACAAAGTAGCAATAGTGGGTAAAGTAATTGGTGGCAGGAAATGCTGAGAAAGAACAAAAATAAATATTGGGAGAAATGAGGACATTCTGCCGTGAAGGGGTAGAGAACTAGCTGTGAATTTACAATATTTTTCCCTACAAAATGAATTTAATCAAAGCAGATAAGGCATGAGGCCAACTTGAAGAAAGAAAAGGGAGAAAGCAAATTTTTTCCTCAAGCCTGGTGGCACGTGACTGACTCGATATAAAGAGAATCTCTCCTGGCATCCATTTCTTGCTTGGTGGCAAAACTAACCACACTAAATAGAACTAATCCATTGGACACGCGTGCACCATGAGGTGAAAATGGTGAAAACAAGTTTATAGAGGGTGATGGCACCCCCACACATTGTCACTTCGCTTTTAAAGGTAGGAGACGTGCTGCATGTGGGCAGCAGGTCGCCTGCTTCTTGCTGCATCAGTACGTCATGATGCGACGCCATTCTTTCTAGTAAAGTAAAAAGTTTAACAATAGACAGTGTGACAAAATTCATTGTCTTGGCTGAAAAACGTGATCATTGAAGTTTAATTTTCGAACTGAGTTTTCAATATATGTGTTGCGGGCAAGAACTTAGCCAGCAATCGGAACGCAGATGTTCGCATACATTGCGAACTCCCAGAAATAATGGGTAAACCATTTGACGTACATGCTGAGGTTATAAGAAGCATGCAACATGCTGCCTGCCACACACGTCTTGCTTTCCGCAGGTGCATATGTTTTCTGCAAACCGTTTTATTTTTTAGAATTTAGTTTTTCGAGTTGGAAGTTTAGGGTGCTTCAGCTGCCACTCAGTATTTTCGCTACAGTACATATGCCTAGTGGCTCTTAAGGGCTCCAGTTTCCATGGTTTTGTGACGAAATCAAGATCCGTACAGTGCTTCCAAAGTTTTTGATTAACCGGACTGGTGCTGACCGTCACTTCAAATTATTCACTCGAACTTACATTGCAAAATCCCCGTTAAAATACTTCGAATTAAGGGGGATTTCGAAATAACCGAATTCGAATAAATTAGGTTGTAATGTATGTTATAGGAAGTTTATAATTGTCATGTAAATGTGAAGAAGGTAAAGTGAAAGAAAAGATAACTTGCTGCGGGCCGGGACCGAATTCAAAGTTAGCAGCTTCAGTCCCTACCAGTGCCGGCGGCAAGTTATTTTTTTGCCTGTTTCCTTTCTTTGCATTTATATTATAATCTCCTATATATTTCTTGACAATGCTGTCTCTTAGTTATTATTAGTATTGTATGTAATGCACTAGTACACATTCTTGCTTTTGCATGCATTAGTAAGAAAATGTGTACCAAATTAACTGAACATTTAAATTTCGTATTAATTGCCTAGAAGGGGATCTTTACAGCCTAAAGTTGGCACATTGTAATCAACCAGCTGCGTGAAATCCGTAAAGCACAACTAGGGCTTTCAAGGTAAAACAGCTGCACGCATTTTCGAATGGTATAAAGACGATGCTTTCGTGGGTGTTTTCGTCTATGAAATCATAGCAGCAAGCAAGATCAACAGCTGAGTGACCTTTGTATTATCATGCTGGCCTCACCAAAAAGGAAATGGCAGTGATATGACAGGGTTTGTGACGTCATGCACAGCTTTCTACTCTTGTCTTGCGTGCATATATATATATTTATCTGGCACTGGTACTTATTAATAAAGCTTGGGTGAAGTGACCAGCTCAGTGTCGTGTCCTCTCCTGATTCGATTTGCACAACACAAACACGTCGATATTGCCAGCTCGCTCAAGCTCTGACAACAGAAAACAGGGTGGTGTCATATGTGCCTATTAAATCAGGCTGGAGAGGAGCTGTCCGTCCGATGGACCACTAAAGGACTTAAACAGCCACTACATGTACACTAAAAAACAATAAAAAAACACCCATTCTCACCAACCCACCTTTCTCTTTTGGCCTTTCCCATTATCGCGGCACTATTAGTGACATCAGTACTGTGTTCACGTAATAGCAACATGAAATGAGCTCTCAATTGGTGAATATATGAAATATATCTCGTGAACTGCTTCATACTCTGCTTTACCCTGCAATTGCATGCTTGTTCTGCCTTAGCTCCCATCATTGTCGTGAGTGACAAACTGATTTCACTCCATTTTCTGCATTTGCGTCTGTAGAAGCAGAGATAACAGCGTGTAGTTGAAAGCGCGTAATTCTGAGTGGCTTAACACTTTATGCTGACATTCCATGTTTATGAAGTGGCAAGGAGAAGATAGCACTTGTAGGAAGGGCAGTGACGGTCGTCTTTGAACCCGGGGTGGTTTAGGGGCTCTTAAATAATGACATTTTGAAAAGCAGAAGTTTGGGCTAGTTGCTGACACATACTTGGTGAAATGACGCACAATAAATGAACCAAAGAAAAGAGAGACAGACAGGTTGAAGTGCTCCGACAACTCGAAACATTTATTGAAAAGTGGCACCGCAGTTAAGTAATGCGCACAAGACATTTCATGTTCAGCAACAAGAAACAACTAACAAGAGAGCCAGGCATGAAACACATTTATTTATAAATTTATTTATAAATACTGCGATCCTTCAGCTGAAAGATCATGGCAGGGTGGGAAAAAAATGTTCGAGAATCGGTACATACAAAAAAAAATAATGAAAACACAATAAATCGTACGATTTGAATATACAAGGCGAAGGTTCACAAACGCTTATTTCAACAAATTTTTCGAGTAACATAACACATAAGAACGTAACACGTAGAATACGGGTTATACAATAATTACAATAAAACAAATAATACAATGCAATGTGTAGTGATGGTTTAGGCGATGCTGTTTTCAAACAATGACAGTTTGTTCTGTAAAACGACATCATTTGTCAGGCTATTCCAGTCATTAATAGTTCTAGGGAAGAACGAATACTTGTGGCAGTTAATCCGTGAAGGTAAAGGAGTTATCGTTTTACTATGTCGCTTGCGAGTTGCGTAACCGGAAGAATACCGAAGAATGCCTGCATTGTCAACATTTAAATGACCATTTATTAATTGATAGAAAAACTTAAGCCGGCAAGTGCGGTTTCTGTCCACAATGGGTTGCAGACCGCTTTTTACCAATAATTCAGATACGGATGTTCTACCGTAGGAGTTATAAATAAAACGTAAGCCCTTGTTCTGCACTTTTTCTAATTGATTAATGTTACGTTTAGTGAATGGATCCCATATTATTACAGCATATTCCAACATTGGACGAATGAGTGTTTTATATGCCAACATGCGTACAGACGGGGTAGAATATTTTAAGGATCGCTTTAGAAAAAAAAAGTTTCCGTAGACATTTACCTGTAGTTATATCGACGTGTTTGTTCCAGTTTAGATCATTAGTTATCCATACTCCAAGGTACTTGTATTCTGCAACTTCTGTAAGATTGACGCTATTTGTGCTGTACTGATAACATAAAGGATTTTTCTTTAGTGTTATTTTCATATAAACAGTTTTGTTGTAATTAATTGACATTTGCCATTCCTGGCACCAAGAGACGACCTTGTTGAATTGATTATTGAGCCTTATCTGATCTCCAGCAGTTGATACCTTCGTGTATAATACACAATCATCAGCATAAAGCTTTACACTTACAGAAAGGTCATTCGTTATATCATTTATGTATAATAGAAAAAAAAAAAAAAAAAGAGGTCCGAGGACCGAGCCCTGAGGTACGCCGGAATCCACAGGAAGTTTGCTGGAACAACTGTCATTAAATGAAACAAATTGTTGCCTGTTTTCAAGATACGCTCGTATCCATACTATAAGTTTCGGATTTTTCAAGATATATTGCAATTTATGAAGTAATTTTTTATGTGAAACTTTATCAAAGGCCTTTTGGAAGTCCATAAAAATGGCATCTAGCTGTTCACCTTCATTTAGTGCGGTAGCAAAATCATGGATGGTTTCAACCAGCTGTGTAGTGGTAGAATATCCACGTCTAAATCCATGCTGCGCTTTTGTTAGTACTTTGTGTTCATCAAGAAATGTAACAATCTGTTTGTGAATTATGTGCTCGAGAATTTTACAAGCTGTAGAGGTTAACGAAACTGGTCGATAATTCTTTATTTGAGTTTTATCACCTGCTTTGTGTAGAGGCTTAATTCGAGCAATCTTCCAGTCCTCAGGGAGTACACCTTCGTTCAAAGACCTAGTATATAACACACACAAATATTTCGCGCACCACTCTGCGTACCGTTTTAAGAAGGCATTCGGTATCTCATCTGGTCCAACAGATTTCTTAACATCCAGATTTAGCAATAAATTAAAGATACCCTCTTCAGAAATAGTGACATCTGATATTGGTGGTAGGTTCGCATCGAAAGGTGGGAGATGATTATTATCTTTTGTATAGACGCTGTTGAAATAGTTATTAAAGGCCGTACAGACAGCTTTTTCATCACTCTCTAATTTTCCATCTAAAAGAAATACATCGGTAGAGCACGTGCCCGGAGTGACCTCTTTCCAAAATTTTCTTGGACACGTTTTAATAAATGACGGCAATTTTTCGTTAAAATACTTTTCTTTGTCACGAAAAGATTTTTCTTTAATTTCTTCACGTATATTACAAATAGTTGTTTTTAAATTAGGACTGTTAGCCTTGTTCGACCTTTTTTTTTAACCGTTTCAACTTTCGCTTCAGCTGTAACGTCTCTCTTGTTATCCAGGGATTGTGATTCTCTACTTTCTTTGTAATTAAAGGGATAAAACGCTGCACACAATCTTCAATCATTCTCTTAAAGCAAAGCCACAGATCTTCAACGCTACGATTACTTGCATTGAAATGATCATATTCAAAGGCCAGAACATCAATTATAGATTCATCATCTGCTTTTGAAAAATTGGGAAATTTCTTCACCATTCTCTGCTGACTAAGTTCAACTCCCTTTAGCTTTAGTACCACAGCCTTGTGATCCGATATGCCATTCGTGACGCTGCACAACATGCTTTCTTTTATATTGCCACTTACAAGATATATATCTAGGAAAGATTTCGTCCCCTGATCTATTCTGGTAGGGTCGGTGACTATTTGCGTCAAATCATATTGAAACATGATATCGGATATTTGAGTATCCGCAGCTTGACATGGGTCTGATATAAACGTTTCCCAATTCATATTTGGCATATTAAAATCTCCCGCTATGATTAATTTATCTTCGTTTTCCACTTGTTAGTGTTGTCACATGCCCGTGACAACACTAACAAGTGGAAAATGAATTCACAAGGATGTCTGAATGATAACTGGCACATAAGCTGACCACGTAAAACTGGGAAAAAAATGAACAAGATTAAAAAAACTACAAGGTATAAAACATAATTGCACTATTCTTTGCAATGGCAAGGAAAACAATTGCTACAAGAATAAAAGAATTGAAAAAAATGTGTGATTTAAATGATTTTGAAAGAAAAACTGAAACAATGGTTCAGAAACTGGGTCCGTTAGGGTGACCATGAAGGACAAATCTAGGGTCCAGCAGGGTCTCATGATAACCATCCTCGACCGCAACATAAAAGGTCAAGTGCAAAGCAGGCTGGTAGCATAGTTTGTACGCATGTGTTGTGAAGGGACTTTTGCCCACTGCACCGGTTATGGTGCTTGGCTGCTGACCCAAATGTCGGTTCGATCCCAGCTTCGGCAGTTGCACTTCAACAAGGCCCATGTACTGGATTATGTCAAAGCACGTTAAAGAACACCAGATGGGCAAAGCCCTCATTCACTGGCACTTGACATTATTAAAAAAACATTTGTCTTATAGTGTTTCTTTAATGGTGTTTATTTTCGTAGAGTTACAACATGTTTGGTGAGAGAAACTTTTTAAGCCACGCCCGAGTCAAAAGCCTTGACTCAAGTGTGGAAGCTTTTGTCAAGTCGTTCGTGTGTACAGAAAGGACTTGACTTTGTGTTACTGTTTTATGAAGCAACATTATGTCATCAACGAGTAGCACAAAAGTTATTCTCAGCAAGCTTCCATCATTATTCTCGTTTTACTTTGCTCTCTTGTGCCTTTTATAACAAATGCTTGGCATCCATGTAAAGCCTTTCTTGCAATTCTGTCACAGGTTTTCTGCTGATGTCAAGGGTTCAAAACTTACAGCATTTATTGGTGCTGCCTTTTTATGCAGTGAAATTAACAGGGATCCCTTGTTCGTCTATTCTGCTGAGAGATCTGAGAGATGCTGTGTTTTGTTGCAAATGTTACTGACTGAACCCTGCAGAGACAATCTTTTGTTAGCATCCACTTGTCAATTCAGGCTTCACTCCTTTAGAATACACAGCACTTTAAAGGCACAAAGACATGAAAACAAGGACGCATGTTGTCGTTTCTCAATCACTGACACCACTCTTATTCAAGAGTTCAAAAGTTGTCTAAGCCAAGATATTGACACAACACTGCTGCTGGAATAACAACATGCAGGTCAATCAGGTTTTTGAACATTTTAACTAACATATGTTCTTTCTTTGCATTTGCTGTAATGAGGAAATCTTAGAAGATGTGTTGCGAAATTGGCCGGAGCCTGACAACTCCTACTATTCTTTGACACAGAACCCGAGCTCTTGTACATCTGTTCTGCCATTTGGAAAGGTACATTAACTTACCTTCTCGATGGACAGCGGTGCTAATAATTTATAACGTTTTTGTTTCTGAATGCAATGTGGACAGTGTGTACGATGGTATCATTATCAATGGAAGACAGTGCTCCCAAGTTTATCACTTGCAGAAGCTGCTCCACCAATTTCTTGTTCTCACTTCATTTGTTCATGGCTGAACATTTCTCTTGAAGTTACCACAATCGTTAGATTGTCCCTGTCATGAAATTTGCCATCCAATTAAAAAACATGAATGAAATCTGCTGCTCAAAGTAAAAGCTTGCAATCACTGAAATCTCTGTGCTGGTGGGCTTTTACTATTTTGCCAGTGCCAGTGGTGTTAGTATTCTCTCAAATGAGATGCCCTTTTTAATCTTCTCTCTCTATTAATATTACAGGGCACTGCATTAAGAGAACTACGTTAGTCACAGATAAGTGGGCTAGTTGGTTTGGGCTCATAATGGAGTGAAAAGAGGGCAGCGCAAGAGCGAACACAATGGGCGAGATGATGACAGTCCTGTCTTCATATCATCCTTTGTATTCAATCCAGCGCTGCTCACTTTTTACTTGATTATGAACAACGCTAATCTATGCCGTTTCCCTCCTCAGTTTCTTCTGTGCTCCGAGTACAAGCACGAATTCCTCTAAACCCGCTCGCAAGATTTCAGTCCCTGTAATGCAATTTTTCAACACATTTCACTTCTAAAATTGTAATCCCGTTACCAGCCATACAATACCGAATAATTCACCCACTTGGTCATAGCGTAAACGCCGCGCGATGCACGGCCATTTTATGACATGTTCTGTACCACGGAGCGCAGCTGACGACGCCTCGCATATCTACCGATAACTTCGGAAGATCTGTTGTAGGGGCCGGCCGAACGCATGGTCACTGCACATAACCGAGATTCTTGTCAGTTGTTGGAAAACGAACTGCTAGGACTACACGAAATAACGTACACAAAAGCAGGGTGTAGGGCGTTGCAGCATATAGGTTTACAAAGAATGCCAATTTAGGCGCAGGCGTGATCGATGAAAGAAAACGAGGACCTAAGCTCTTAAATTCTGTTATTTTGATTTTCTATTCCTAATATAATTCACGCAACTAGTCCCACTAAGATACAATGCGTTTACCTTGGCGATTTCTGGGATCAATATGCACCACACAAGCTGTAGCAGTTGACGGCAAACGTAAAAAAAAAAAAATGCACACAGTCCTGGAGACTGTAAAATAAAACAAAAATATTCATATTCTATTTTCAACCCAGCCGTAAGAATTACGTCAAATCTCGAATGATCTACGCAGCGCCGAAGCCTAAAACCAGTGCTAGAACATTCCACAGACGACGCCAATGTGGCGATACTACTATTTTCCAACGAAGAACACGTCGCCACACTGCCGCCTCAGTCCTTGCTAGGCGTTAATTCCTCCTTCGTGGGTCTGGATGGGTGTCCGAGAACGTTTTTGGAAAGGACACCATTTGTTCCGAGGCCTAAACAGGCCACGCAGAAAATAAAAACAAACAAAAAAGAAGACGCACGAAGCGGACTAGCAAGCGTTGCAACCACAACAACGCATAGCTGACGTCACAGAGAAAAATTTCCCGAAGCCGCAGTGCGGCCGCAGACAAAAATCGTCCGCGGTGCGTCCTGAAGCGCACATTTACGATTTTGCAATATATAAACAAAGTATTGCTTTTAATACCTAAAAATTAAAAGTAAAATAACTAAATGTTATTTTGAATGAATTGAGTAAAGTCATAACAGAAGCACATTAGCATGACTGAAAGAACTACATTTCTTCTTGGCGGAGCGCTACAAACTGCAGAGCAGCGCTATAAAAGTCCGCGTGACGTTCATCTTGGTGGAACTTCTCGCAGGGACGTGCGCTGGAGCTCGCGGCCGCGTGTCTGCGATAAGGTAAGCCTACGCCTTGTTTCGTCTGTCTGCTTACCTCAGTGGCGTCTGTTGTGATATATGGACAAATCATGGTAGCCGTTTTCGAAACGGCTGGTGGGCCAACTTACACGGTCAACACCCAAGAGCTTCAGAAGATAGTGAACGGCGCGTGGCAGAAATGGTTGAGGCGGAAGTGCGATCTGCGAATTAACGTCCTCGTCCGGGCAACATATTCAAGGGCAAAGGAGGAGTTGGAACGCAAACGCCTATCTCGCAAACGCCGCTGGCAGGAGCTGTGGTCCGAGAGTGCCCAGTGGAAGCGACCGCACCAAGATGGCGGCTCAAGCGACGATGACCCACTTTCCCTGAACTGTTTCTTTGAGAAGCTTCGGCACGGACAAGTGGCAGTGCAGGACTGAGTCTGAGCGTGGCGTCGTTTCCTTTCTGTTTTTGCAGTTCCCACCACCACCTCCCGCCCCCACGGCGCGACTACCCGCCTGGATGTCGGCGTCCGCTGGAAGGGAGTGAGTCACCGGTGGTCGCACTAATTGTACATATCATCATCGCTGTAAATAATATATTTCTCATTGTACATAGCCATAGTCGTCTTATTAAACTGATGAAATGTCGAATTCTGCAGTCCGTCGCAATTCTATTGTCGCTGAGCGGCCGCCATCTTGGTAGGCTTAGCAGATATAATGCCGTCGTTAGGCTTACATGTTCACTGACATAATGGCGCCACATGCAGATTCGTAAAGCTGGTAGTTTCCCGTCCATTGCTGCAAATAGTCAGTAACCTTGTATTTTTAATTTTTATCTGCACAGCTATGATGATTCGCGTTGATGTGCTTACTTGATTTCTCTTGTCTATAGGCGACCTTGTTGAACAGTTCCCAGTCGTCGCAACGTTTTCAAGAATAACGTGTTCTTTTTGCAGTAGATATCCCAAGCCGATGAGAAGGTCGAGCACCCTTTTATGTGTTGAAAGAGACTTGCGTTTCAGACCTTGAGAGTATCGAAGAAAATTCTGCATTACTTCTGCAACTCCAGCAAATTTTGCAAGTACTTGAGAAAAGTTCGTACGGGATGGATGATAGCACTGCATCGCCGTCGTCGCCTGTCATGGATTTGACTTTTCTTCAACTCTTGGGTTTGCCCGCTCTTTTTCTTTTGTACACTATTCATGGCGTGGCTTCATTTGTCAATTACTGAATCGATCAGATTTTTTGAGTTTTTATACTTGTCATAAAATGTAAGTTTCATCTAGTTCAAGTTATTGGTTGATTACATCAACTATGCTATGACGAATTTTCCTAAATTGCCATCGCCATTTCAGCCAAGGCACATACATTCTTCGTTCGAGAAGTCTGATCGCTATCTTTTGCTTTTGACCTTCTTCTCCATTTCTATAGCACCAAGTCCTATTCAAAGAGGTCTTCACAGTACTCTGGATTTACAGTGGAAGTATTGCAAAGATTGTGTTGGGGAAACTGCTAAAAGCTGACCAATATGGGAATCTTGACCAAGGATAGAATTCTGGCTCAAGCTTCGAAAGCCATTGTACAGTTCAAGGGGAAGAAATGCCAAAGAACCCGATCAGAGCTCAAATCATAACTTCTTCAGAAGTATGGCAAGTTTGAAGTAATGTGAAGCACAAGCTGTAAGTCGTCCTCTTGAAGAGTTCTCCAAGATTTGTATGCCAGTTATGTTTTAATGTGGAAGCATGGTGTCCCTGGTTTTAAAGTGCAGATTCCAGCTATGAAGTATACAGTGCACAATCAAGTTTCTCAAGGTTTCAAGTTTTGGTTCAAGTGGTCCTAGTTAGCGACATAGAATTGGAATAGTCGGTGTTCAAGTAATGTGAATGTTCAAGAACAGTCCGTATCCAAGCTTCAAAATTCTTTGTGGTAGTTAAGAAATTTTTTATTTAACCTTCAAGCAGTCGTCAAGAGATCTGCTATCTGAAGTTAAAGCTTGAAGAAATTTGAGAAGAAATAGCAAGCAAGCATTTAGGTTTTGGCCGATGTGCTTATGAAGATTAAGTTAAAGAAATATTGCAAGCAGTTAATTTTTGCAAGATGTGCTCACTGAAGTTAAAGCTTGAAGAAATGTCGGAGAACAAAGAAAAATAAGCAAGTAGTTAAATTTTGCAAGATGTGCTCTATGAAGTTGAAGACAATTCTGAGAAATTTCACTTGCAAGTAGTTGAATATCTATCAAGATGTGCTCTGAAGTTAGAAGATTGAAGAAATAGAACAGACCAGAAGATTATTCCAAGAGGGGGGAGGGGTCATCTTACAGAAAAGATTTATTTATACATACAGAGCAAGAAACTCGGGCACAGTAGATCGTGCCAGACAGAAGTGCCAAGGTTGCCCGAAAAGAAATAACCGGATAGCAAGTTTCGCCGTGCATTGGAACTGGTTTGCTTTTCTCTTTTTCAGTAGGCTAGCTCAATTGTTGGTGCTGCATTAAAGCGAAAATTTCTTAGCAGTGCTTATATCTTATAGCAGCAGCACATAGGCTTAGGCTAGGCATGAATTTGGAACGAGTTTGAGGCTCAGGCATGTTTGTTTTGCAGGTATGCACGGGGACTGCCCAACGAGATTTAGTGTCCGAATGACATGTAATGAAAACGAGGGATCGTTCATTTAATAGAAGGCATCGCAATGGTTACGCTGGTGTGTAGCTCCCACAGGTATTCGTGAGTTCTTGTTGCATTTGTTTCCTGAACTTGTCCATCTGTTACGTTACGTTGCATTGCATTTGTAATTGACCACTTTCCTATAGCAGCTGTACTAGTGCTCGCAAAAAAAAAAATGTATACATAGTATACTCCTCTGCATTTCTGCGAAGTCCTTTTTCAGTCGAATATTTTCTCCAGCATGTCTTGGGGAGGGGGGGCGTGTTGTATGCTTTGCTTGAGACCCATTGCAGCTAACTAGGTGTACCACCTGGATGACATAGACCTTAGTGACACCATCACTGCTACGACACAATCACATCGTCTCACTGCGTCCTGGAGTCTCCGTGCGTTGCTTTCCATTCTGCCTGGTGCGCCCTGGTCTTGTTTTTGTCCGTCCTGGCTGCACGGAAATTCTCTCGTAAGCCACGTGTGAATGGGGTTTTCGTTCTTCCTATGAAATTTGCACGGACAGTTTCCTAACTGCAATAAGTTGCAAGTTGCTTTGCTAGTCTTTCAGACTGGGTACTGCAAGGCTTTTGTAATGCTCAAGTGCGAACTTTGTGGGGGAGGGTTAATTGTGCAGCTATTGCAAGTTAACAGTATCACCTGCATTAGAGCACTTTGAATGTAACCTGCTGAAGCATTGCATGCAATTTCTCTGCATTGGTCGTCAATCGTCGCCAGAGCATTTTAAATTGGATGGGGGGGGGGTAGCGGTAATTGTGATTAGTGTTTTTGCAGGAAGCTAGGTACTTGGCATAAAGGTCTGGAGCAAACCCTGCTGTTGTGAGCAGCCGACATTGCCGGGTAAGGGGATTTTGATGTAATAGGGAAGAAGTTTCGGCGTATTATGCAAGTTTGTGCAGTGCCGAGGTAGCCAGGATCTGGAAGTTCAGCAGATCTCTTAAGCATTTTTCTGGGGGCGGGGAAAGGGGCTGCTATGGAATATCTAGTTTTTGCAGTGCTTGACGGAAGTTCCTTAAACTGGACCTGGAGAGAAGCTGCCGTAAGCATTTTTTTTGTAAGGAGAGAATTGGTTAAGTCTGTGTACAGTGCATTTTTTTCTGGGGGCGGGGAAAGGGGCTGCTATGGAATATCTAGTTTTTGCAGTGCTTGACGGAAGTTCCATAGACTGGATCTGGAGAGAAGCTGCCGTAAGCATTTTTTTTTTTTGTAAGGGGAGGAGATTTGGTTAAAAGTCTGTACAGTGCCAACAATCTTTTACTTCGCATTTCTAAGCGTCTTGTTTACGGTGGAGAGGGGGGGGGGATTCACTTAACTTTTTCTTCTCCAAGAGTCGTACAGTTCGGTGCTCATGGCAGTGCCTGTCTGCAGAAGAGGACCAAATGTAAGCAGAGTGAATTAAACTGCTAATGGGGGTTGGGAGTGGTAATTGACCTGTGCTGCGGAGCTTATTTCAGCATGATTTGAGGAGTGCGAGTGGCTTTGTGTGGATGGGGGGGGCGTGCATGAGTCCTTGCAGTTACGTGCCGACTCATAGCTTCCCATGTGCTTCACTGGCTGGCAAAGAGAAAGCGGGACGCGGTCCCTTTCCGGTGTGCTGGGCCCTCTTCGCCGATATTGGTTGCAGGGAGTACTTCTGTAGTCTTTGCTCCTGTGGTTTTGGGACCACCGCTTATGTTGCCGTTAAAATGCGCCTAGGCAAGAAGTTGGGGAAACGTATCGAGATCCTGTTCTGGTGTCCTGGCCCTAACGCCCGCCGACCGCGAAGATCCCTGTACCGGCTACCGGGCTGCTTAACTCCATTCTACGCCGCCGCCTGCCGAGCGTGTATGGGCATGCTGGCCCTCGAGGACACGGTGCTGTGCACGCAGGTTTGCTCAGAGGCTTTCATCTCTGCAGTCACTAAATGTGGGGCTGTGTTTTTTTGTAGGGTTGTAGCTAGCTATTTACACCTAGCCAACCTTGTGGATTATTGCTTAAGGTTAAGGTTAGTCAGGTAGCATTGCGTAACGGTGTGTGGGTAGTCGGCGTTTTCTTGCAGCTCCTGGCGCGAGTGTGTGCAATGCCGATGTGCGGGGCCGCTCTGGGCTGGCTGTGTTGTGTGCCGCGATGATGCCGTAAAGCAAGGCGTCGAGCAAGGGGTATCCTTCCCTGCGTCGGCCTATACATCTGAGGCCGTGGTTCCCGTGCTTTCCCCGGTGTAGTGTGCAAGGACCGCCGGCGACGCGTCTTGTGCGAGTAGCGTGTGAGGCGTGCCAGGGCCGTCGTTGGAGGATGCGTGTTCTCCCTCAAGTCAAGATATCTCTCCAAGAGTTCCATTGCCAGCCTAGTCCGACCGAGATGTCATCGCGGCTTCATTACCTAGCTCGTTCGACGACGCCTACCTAGCCCCATCTAAATGCCACCACTAATGTCCCCCAGCGATTGAAGCTTCATCTGGCACTTGATATTCCTCTGCTCTAAAAAGGCTGATCATTCAAGCGAGAAATGGACTATTTGTCAAGAGATTCCAAAGATATAATGAATGCCATTTAAGCTGAAAAGTGAACGCTGTTACAGATCTATTCTCCCCAATTTTATCAAGCAGTTTTGACCTTTTTGAAAGACCATGTAATTCAGTGCAAGTGTTATGCACTGCTTATTCCAGTTTTACAGCTTTTGTGATGGTCAGTTTCATTCGACTATATTCGTGATCATGTTTTATGCTGTATCATCTCGTTATCCTCAATTACAATTCACTTGTGTTGAAGTTGGAAATGGCAAAAGTATGGGGGCATATGTAACGCGAGTAGCTCCAAATGCATTGTTGGCAAACATAGCTTAACTCATTTTTAATGCAGTCTGAATAATGGCACTAATTGAACGTGTGCCTTGAAATGTTCCCAACATTTTTGCTTGTCAGCATTCCAGAGTTTGAAAGATCTATTGATCACCAAACGAATGGTGTTAATGTAAACGGCAGCCGTAGTGACTAAATTACTTGCAAACAGCCATTGTTTGTGGTCTAATGTGTTAGACTACACCTAAGTTGCATACTTCAAAATTGCAATCGTTGGTCAATGCAAACATGTTCATTTACACTGTTTGTCGGCTCTGATGCATTGCGTTAGATGCATCATTACAAAGCTAATATGCGTGCACGTAAAGCATATGCATTTGATAATATTGATAAAAAAAGTTGCCGCACATGTTGAAAATGAGCATAACGTGCATCGGCAAGTATTACTGTTACACATCTAGATCACTTGATGGTGAGCTGCTTAAACACCTGTTCCTCTGATTTGCCTATAAATATGCACTTTGGAAAATTTAAGATTATTGGCAAGTACTAATTGTAGATTTCACTTGTTACATCAATAATCAAGCATATTGAAAAGTTGATGGCCTTGAGTGGATGTGCCAACTAGAAATCCCTTACAGGCTGCCCATTGGCAACTATCAAATACATTTTTGCTATGATATATTGTAATGCTGGCCATTAGGTGTTGAGACCTTCAATGTTTACACTATTTGTGAAGAAATTCCTGGAAGAAACTATGACTTGCTTTCTACAAGTAATAGCTTAGCCTTAAGCAAGAAATTGTATACCACTGTTACCAAATGCAAAGGTATCGCTTACATGAAGTGATCCTGACTATGTGTATGTAGTAAGCAGTTCTTGCTGCCTTGAATTACATTGGTGCATAATTTTGCACAGTAGCTACTTAGTAGGTCTGAATCGAGTTTCATAGAAGCATTGTATGTTCGAACGACAAAAAGTCTTGCAGTTTATGCAAAAATATACTATTCAAGAGTTGTATGTTCAAAAACAAGTATTGCAAGTAGCTGCCTTGAAACTGAGTTCTATGTTCAAAAACAAAAGTATTTCATGTATCTGCCTTGAAAACTAAATCTCTAGTTTGCATTTATGAATACTTTGCACTTATGTCTGGACAGGGAGTGCGAAATTCTTGATTGCTTTGCCATTTTCATCCGAAGATTCCTTCGACAATTTTCATCCAAAGCTCTTCTGCACAAGCGATGATGATGATGATGAATGCCATATGGCTAGTCATTCATTGTAAATATACTTACAACGCCCAGAGATAAGCGTTGCTGTAAATGAAGGGTCAATAAAACGATTCCACAAAAAGCCTATGAAAAAAAAATTGAGCAAAGCTTATGAAAAAAAAAGATAGAGGAAAACTTATCAAAGGCTAGTGGAAAAAAAAAATTGGAAAGGTGTGGAATCTGGGGCAGGTGCCAGGGGAGTAGGGAGCCTGCCAGAAAAAATTATAAGCACTCTATTTGCAGCAACGTTAGCAGCTTTTGGTATTGTGAAGTTTTAAACAGAAGAAAATGAAGAATTCTTAAATGATGAAATAAAGAACTCTTAAAACCAATTGCACACAGTTTCCAGAGTGTTATTCCAGGCCAGGCAGTATTTGCCCCCCCCCCCCCCCCCCCAGACTCTTTGCTCACTGCTGCACTGTGCAGTAGATTGGCAAGGGCGTGCTGGGATTGATGGCGCAATCCATGAACCCCTCCTTCACTTTGCAGAAGGGTTCATGAATTGACGCTTTTCTTGTAGTGCCACCTTTTTTTTTAGTGGTAAGCCATGGAGATACTGCATAGAAGTTTACTGGAGGTCCTGTGGTGTGAATGGTATAGTATGCATTTACTCTTTGGTTGGCCATGCTGTGGTGGTTACTGAAGTGGCAGGTAGTAAGCCTGTAGTCTTTGGAATTGTGGGCGGTGTAAGTGTAATAAGTCACATAGCTGGTGTTTTAAGTAAATTCACGGGAACAGATCTTGTAGGTAGATGTTTGCTATGGCTCCTTTAGTGCGAGCTGCATTATATATCAAGTGACAATTAGTATAGGTCTGGGTTGTGGTCTGGTGGGATATGACTTCAGTACTAATTAGGCAAATAGCTTTTGCAGAAATATTCATGATGTAGTAATGTAAATGTTGTGATGTAAATGTGATTTGATTGTAATATATTTTGCTCAGCTTTGTTTTCCACATGGCTTTTAGAATATCTAGTTTCCCACACATAGCTTTCACAGTATCGATTCTGGAGATAAGTATGGGGTCTCTCCATTTGCCCTCTTGCTGTGTAGGTGCTTAAATACTCTGCTGCTGGCTGGTGTGAATTTTTTTTACTATACTCCGAATGTGGAAGTGTACAGGGGTGTTAAAAAAAAAAAAAGTTCTATGTGGTGGTGGAGCACCTTCTCTTGAGCTGTGGCAGACTTGCAAGGCTTCAGCTGTGCCTGTATAGGCAGTCATGCATGTGTACTACCTCCATTTAGAGGAGGTTGTGGTCATTCTTGTTCGAAAGGTGTAGACAGTTACCCTTCCAGATTGTCCCCACCCCGTTTTTTGTGTGGAATAGTTGTCAATTTTCTGTTGTCCAAACTGTGAGATCAATTGAACTTGTCTGGAGTAGTGGTGTTGCATGCTATGCTTGCTTACCCAGTTAATTTCCTAGATTTTCAGTTTTCCTCTTGAAGGACAATAGTTCCCTTAATTGGCCTTGCACATTTACCTGTTCCCACAATGTTTTCTGCTCCTGTCATTCTCGGGCTCATTCTGCTGACATCTTTTGGTCTCTTAAAAGGTTAAAAGGGTGCTTGGTGCTATATTCATAAAGCGAGAGTTGATGACCTTATAGTTATTGTAGAGGGGTCTGTTGCATGTATCCCAGATTTGTTCTGTTCTGCTGCTGTTTCACACCTGGGAAATTTTTTCATTGCGCCACCTGGCACTTGCTGTCTCATTTCCCAGCAGAGCAGTCTAGTGACCTTTGACCATTGATCTGTCTCTCACACCTGCCTCTGTTCATTCTCTTGCCCATTTTGCAGTTCTCTTATGCTTATTGATCATGTTACAATGCAAGCCATGTAACCTTAACATTTAGCTTAAGTTTTCTTCAGTGAATGGTTAATGAACAATTGCCTGCTCTTCTTCCAAAACCTAGTTGGTGCTCATTTTTCAGTGCTCAGAATTGATCAGCTCAAAAAATTTCTACAAACAAAGCACTGCTATTGTCCTGCGGTGTAATTTTCTACACCAAGATTTAGTGTAAAAAACTTGGAAAAACTAAGAAACTTGGAATGAGTGCTACAAATTGCACCCCAATAAACAGTGAAGACAAATCTTGGATCTCCAATGGCGATTTGCTTGGCATACTTATGAAATATTTCATAAGTGTCCAAGTTGGGGGAGGGGGAAATGCCTGCCAAAATCTGGAAGTTTTGAATATCTAGGCATATTTTTATGTCTGGTGTTGGGAAAGACTCTTCTCCCATTTTACCCCATCTTGCTTGCTTTATCTTGTGTGAGCCAACCCCATGTTCCAATTTTCTAATGGTTTAAGTTGGCTGTTGCATATTCTGTGGCCAGCTTGAATATCTGCTACCCCTGTTAGGCAACCTCAAACCTTCATATATTTATTGCGCTATGCTTGGTACTTGGTTCATTATCTTGAGCATCTACTAGTTGGAACTGGCGGTATGCATTGATAGTGTCCTCTTCTAGGGACTATAGCAGATGGCTCGATTGAGGTATTCACTTCTAATTTGACTGTGTGGTCTGCAAGTTGTAGGTGGCAGAGGTCATCAGTTTTCCTAAGTGTCCAGCAATATGTTATGATAAGCATGCAGTAGCAGCAGTATGGTGAGGTACCGGTTTGCCCAACTAAATAGTAATGTGGCTGAAATCTGTACTGTGAACTCGGGAATAGTGGTGCTTCCTTCAACTAAACAGTGAATGAAATTGGTGCTGTGGAATAAGAATAGTGGTCTTCCTTGAAGCAAGCTATCACAGTGTACAATTAAAGCATTCAGTGAAATGAGTACAATGAATCATGCATAGTGATGTGTACTTGAACCAAAATATAGCAGTACACAGGACTAGAAGTATATAATGTACCATGAGAAATAGTGATGCACTAGTCATCCGAAATATAAAGTATATAGGTTTTTGAATAATGTGGGTGAAAGATTCAGTGAAATTTGATTAGTGGTGCTTCATTGAACAAAAATATCATAGTATATGGTTGTGCGAGTGGGACCGGTACAATGCAATATGTGATGCACTATTGAACCAATTCATAAAGCACACAGGTGTGGTAGTGTGGGTGAAATCTATCAAAATATAATTAAATTGGAATTGGGAATGAAATCGGTACTGTGAAATAGAAATAAGTGGTCTTCATTGAACCTTATGCGAGTGGAACCGGTACAATGCAATATGTGATGTACTATTAAACCAATTCATAAAACATACAGGTGTGTGAACATTGGTGAAATCTATATGAATAGCAAGGAAGAAACTGGAATAGAGAATAATATCGGTAATACGAAATTCAAGAGATAATCGGTACAGTGAAATTTGAATAGTGTTACTTCATTGAAAAAAGTATTACAGTATACTTATGCGAGTGGATATCTGAGGTCTTACTGAACCCAATTTATAAAGTATACAGGTGTGTGAACGTGAGTGACATCGACATGAATTGCAGAGTTATTAAGCCGAAACTGTGAAATAAATCTGTACTGTGAAATAAAATAGTGGTCTTCATTGAACTATGTTATGGGAGTGGAACCGGTAGAATGCAATATGTGATACACTATTGAAACCTTTCATAAAGCATGCAGGTGTGTGAACGTGGGTGAAATCGAAATGAATGGCAAGGTATAAAGTGAAATTTTGAATGGTATCAGTACTATGAAATAAGAATAGTGGTCATCGAACTATATCGCAGAGTACAGTTGATAGAAATGAGTTAAGTACGTACACTGAAATGTGAGTCGTGATTTGCTCTTAAACCAATATAGAGCAGTATGCAGGGGTATAAATGAGCTTCTGGGTAAAATCTACTATGAATAATGATGCACTGGTCATTCAAGAGATAATCTGTACAGTGAAATTTGAATAGTGGTGCTTCATTGTGAACGGAAGTATTACAGTATAGTTATGCGAGTGGAACTGGATTAGTGGATTAACTGAGGTGTTACTAAACCAATTTATAAAGTATACAGGTGTGTGATTGAGTACCATCAATATGAATTTCAATGAGTTAAGCCAAAACATTGAATTAAATCGGTACTGTGAAATAAAATAGTGGTCCTTGCTTAACCATGTTATGCGAGTGGAACTGGTACAATGCAATATGTGATGCGCAGTTGAAACAACTTATAAAAGCATACAGGTTGTGAACGTGGATGAAATTGATAAGAATGGGAAGGAATAAACAGGAGTTGTGCGTTGAATGAAACACGTGAAATACGTACACTGAATTGTGCTCTTAAACCAACATATAGCAGTATGCAGGGGTGTGAACTTGTGGGTAAAATGTACCATGAAGTATGAATAGTGAGGCACTGGTCATCCGAAGGATAAAGTAGACAAGTGTTTAAATAGTTATGCGGGCGAAATAGGTACAGTGAAATTCGAATAATGGTGCTTCATTGAACCAGAGTATTACATTATACAGTTAAGCGAGTGGAACTGGCATAGTGGAATAAGTGATGCGTTATTTAACCAATTTATAAAGTATGCAGGTGTGTGAACATGAGTGAAATATATATGATTTGCAAAAAGTTATTAAGCCGAACCGGTGAATGAAATTGGTACTGTGAATTAAGAATAGTGGTCTTCATTGAACTATGTTGGCGAGTGGAACCGGTACAATGAAATATGTGATGCACTAAAAAACCACTGGTTAAACATACAGGTGTGTGAAATGGGTGAAATCGACATGGATGGCAGGGTATGAACCGGAGTTGTGAATGATATCAGTACTATTCAATAACAATAGTGGTCTTCATTGAACTATTCGCAGAGTACATTTGATAGAAATAAGTTAAATTCGTACACTGAAATGTGAGTCGTGATGTGCTCTTAAACCAACATATAGCAGTATCCAGGGGTATAAATGAGCTTGTGGGTAAAATCTACCATGAAATATGAATAATGATGCACTGGTTATTCAAGAGATAATCTGTACAGTGAAATTTGAATAGTGGTGCTTCATTGAACGGAAGTATTACAGTATAGTTATGCGAGTGGAACTGGTATAGTGGATTAACTGAGGTGTCACTAAACCAATTTATAAAGTATACAGGTGTGTGAATGAGTATCATCAATATGAATTTAAGTGAGTTAAGCCGAAACAGTGAATCAAATCGGTACTGTGAAATAAAATAGTGGTCTTTGCTGAACTATGTTATGCGAGTGGCACTGGTACAATGCAATATGTGATGCACTGTTGAAGCAACTCATAAAAGCATACAGGTTGTGAACGTGGATGAAATTGATAAGAATGGGAAGGAATAAACAGGAGTTGTGCGGTGAATGAAACACGTGAAATACGTACACTGAAATGTGCTCTTAAACCAACTTATAGCAGCATGCAGAGGTGTGAGCTTGTGGGTAAAATCTACCACGACATGAATAGCGATGCACTGGTCATCCGAAGGATATAGTGGGCAAGTGTTTAAATAGTTATTTGGGTGAAATAGGTATAGTGAAATTCGAATAATGGTGCTTCATTGAATCGAAGTATTACAGGATACAGTTATGCGAGTGGAACTGGTATAGTAGATTAAGTGATGCGTTAGTTAACCAATTTATAAAGTGCACAGGTGTGTGAACTACAATAATAGAGAGTATACAGGTGTGTGAACATGAGTGAAATCGTAATGGTTTGCAAAAAGTTGTTAAGCCGAACCAGTGAATGAAATTGGTACTGTGAATTAAGAATAGTGGTCTTCATTGAACTATATTGGGGAGTGGAACCGTACAGGTGTGTGAAATGGGTGAAATCGATATGATTGGCACGGAATAAACCGGAGTTGTGAATGACATCGGTACTATAAAATAAGAATAGTGGTCGAACTATATCGCATAGTACAGTAGAATGAAATAAGTGAAATACGTACACTGACATATGATTCGTGATGTGCTCTTAAACCAACAAATGCGAGTTGTTATGTGCTCTTAAACCA
This sequence comes from Rhipicephalus microplus, assembly GCF_043290135.1. NCBI lineage: Eukaryota > Metazoa > Arthropoda > Arachnida > Ixodida > Ixodidae > Rhipicephalus > Rhipicephalus microplus. Next base: position 202,678,326 of record NC_134705.1, read on the forward strand.
ACATATAGCAGTATGCAGGGGTGTGAGCTTGTGGGTAAAATGTACCATGAAGTATGAATAGTGATGCACTGGTCATCCGAAGGATAAAGTAGACAAGTGTTTGAATCGTTAAGCGGGCGAAATAGGTACAGTGAAATTCGAATAATGGTGCTTCATTGAACCAAAGTATTACATTATACAGTTACGCGAGTGGAACTGGCATAGTGGAATAAGTGATGCGTTATTTAACCAATTTATAAAGTATGCAGGTGTGTGAACATGAGTGAAATATATATGATTTGCAAAAAGTTATTAAGCCGAACCAGTGAATGAAATTGGTACTGTGAATTAAGAATAGTGGTCTTCATTGAACTATGTTGGCGAGTGGAACCGGTACAATGAAATATGTGATGCACAAAAAAACCCCTTGTTAAACATACAGGTGTGTGAAATGAGTGAAATCGATATGGATGGCAGGGTATGAACCGGAGTTGTGAATGATATCAGTACTATTCAATAACAATAGTGGTCTTCATTGAACTATTTGCAGAGTACGTTTGATAGAAATAAGTTAAATACGTACACTGAAATGTGAGTCGTGATGTGCTCTTAAACCAACATATAGCAGTATGCAGGGGTATAAATGAGCTTGTGGGTAAAATCTACCATGAAATATGAATAATGATGCACTGGTTCTTCAAGAGATAATCGGTACAGTGAAATTTGAATAGTGGTGCTTTATTGAACGGAAGTATTACAGTATAGTTATGCGAGTGGAACTGGTATAGTGGATTATCTGAGGTGTTACTGAACCAATTTATAAAGTATACAGGTGTGTGAATGAGTATCATCAATATGAATTTCAATGAGTTGAGCCGAAACAGTGATTTAAATTTGTACTGTGAAACAAAATAGTGGTCTTTGCTGAACTATTTTATGCGAGTGGAACCGGTACAATGCAATATGTGGTGCACTATTAAAACAACTCGTAAGGCATACAGGTGTGTGAACGTGGGTGAAATTGGCAAGAATGGCAAAGAATAAATCGGAGTTGTGCGTTGAATGAAACAAGTGAAATACGTACACTGAAATGCGAGTTGTGATGTGCTCTTGGCAGAATGGCAAGGAATAAACCGAAGTTGTGCGTTGAATGAAATAAGTGAAATACGTATCCTGAAATGCGAGTTGTGATGTGCTCCTAAACCAACATATAGCAGTATGCAGGGGTATGAGCTTGTGGGTAAAATCTACCATGAAATATGAATAGTGATGCACTGGTCATGCGAAGGATAAAGTAGACAAGTGTTTGAATAGTTAAGCGGGCGAAATAGGTACAGTGAAATTCGAATAATGGTGCTTCATTGAACCAAAGTATTACTTTATACAGTTATGCGAGTGGAACTGGTATAGTGAAATAAATGATGCGTTATTTAACCAATTTATAAAGTATACAGGTGTGTGAACATGAGTGAAATCGATGTGATTTGCAAAAGGTTATTAAGCCGAAACAGTGAAATAAATCGGTACTGTGAAATGAAATAGTGGTCTTCATTGAACTATGTTATGGGAGTGGAACCAGTACAATGCAATATGTGATCCACTATTGAAACCATTCATAAAGCATGCAGGTGTGTGAACGTTGGTGAAATCGAAATGAATGGCAAGGTATAAAGTGAAATTTTGAATGGTATCATTACTATGAAATAATAGTGGTCATCGAACTATGTCGCAGAGCACAGTAGAATGAAATAAGTGAAATACGTACATTGACATGTGATTCGTGATTTGCTCTTAAACCAATATATAGCAGTATGCAGCGGTATAAATGAGCTTCTGGGTAAAATCTACTATGAATAATGATGCACTGGTCATTCAAGAGATAATCTGTACAGTGAAATTTGAATAGTGGTGCTTCATTGAACGGAAGTATTACAGTATAGTTATGCGAGTGGAACTGGTATAGTGGATTAACTGAGGTGTCACTAAACCAATTTATAAAGTATACAGGTGTGTGAATGAGTATCATCAATATGAATTTAAGTGAGTTAAGCCGAAACAGTGAATCAAATCGGTACTGTGAAATAAAATAGTGGTCTTTGCTGAACTATGTTATGCGAGTGGAACTGGTACAATGCAATATGTGATGCACTGTTGAAGCAACTCATAAAAGCATACAGGTTGTGAACGTGGATGAAATTGATAAGAATGGGAAGGAATAAACAGGAGTTGTGCGGTGAATGAAACACGTGAAATACGTACACTGAAATGTGCTCTTAAACCAACTTATAGCAGCATGCAGAGGTGTGAGCTTGTGGGTAAAATCTACCACGACATGAATAGCGATGCACTGGTCATCCGAAGGATATAGTGGGCAAGTGTTAAAATAGTTATTTGGGTGAAATAGGTATAGTGAAATTCGAATAATGGTGCTTCATTGAATCGAAGTATTACAGGATACAGTTATGCGAGTGGAACTGGTATAGTAGATTAAGTGATGCGTTAGTTAACCAATTTATAAAGTGCACAGGTGTGTGAACTACAATAATAGAGAGTATACAGGTGTGTGAACATGAGTGAAATCGTAATGGTTTGCAAAAAGTTGTTAAGCCGAACCAGTGAATGAAATTGGTACTGTGAATTAAGAATAGTGGTCTTCATTGAACTATATTGGGGAGTGGAACCGTACAGGTGTGTGAAATGGGTGAAATCGATATGATTGGCACGGAATAAACTGGAGTTGTGAATGACATCGGTACTATAAAATAAGAATAGTGGTCGAACTATATCGCATAGTACAGTAGAATGAAATAAGTGAAATACGTACACTGACATATGATTCGTGATGTGCTCTTAAACCAACAAATGCGAGTTGTTATGTGCTCTTAAACCAACATATAGCAGTATGCAGGGGTGTGAGCTTGTGGGTAAAATGTACCATGAAGTATGAATAGTGATGCACTGGTCATCCGAAGGATAAAGTAGACAAGTGTTTGAATAGTTAAGCGGGCGAAATAGGTACAGTGAAATTCGAATAATGGTGCTTCATTGAACCAAAGTATTACATTATACAGTTACGCGAGTGGAACTGGCATAGTGGAATAAGTGATGCGTTATTTAACCAATTTATAAAGTATGCAGGTGTGTGAACATGAGTGAAATATATATGATTTGCAAAAAGTTATTAAGCCGAACCAGTGAATGAAATTGGTACTGTGAATTAAGAGTAGTGGTCTTCATTGAACTATGTTGGCGAGTGGAACCGGTACAATGAAATATGTGATGCACAAAAAAACCCCTTGTTAAACATACAGGTGTGTGAAATGAGTGAAATCGATATGGATGGCAGGGTATGAATCGGAGTTGTGAATGATATCAGTACTATTCAATAACAATAGTGGTCTTCATTGAACTATTCGCAGAATACGTTTGATAGAAATAAGTTAAATACGTACACTGAAATGTGAGTCGTGATGTGCTCTTAAACCAACATATAGCAGTATCCAGGGGTATAAATGAGCTTGTGGGTAAAATCTACCATGAAATATGAATAATGATGCACTGGTTCTTCAAGAGATAATCGGTACAGTGAAATTTGAATAGTGGTGCTTTATTGAACGGAAGTATTACAGTATAGTTATGCGAGTGGAACTGGTATAGTGGATTATCTGAGGTGTTACTGAACCAATTTATAAAGTATACAGGTGTGTGAATGAGTATCATCAATATGAATTTCAATGAGTTAAGCCAAAACAGGGAATTAAATCGGTACTGTAATATAAAATAGTGGTCTTTGCTGAACTTTGTTATGCGAGTGGGACCGGTACAATGCAATATGTGATGCACTGTTGAAACAACTCGTAAAGCATACAGGTTGTGAACGTGGGTGAAATTGATAAGAATGGGAAGGAATAAACAGGAGTTGTGCGTTGAATGAAACACGTGAAATACGTACACTGAAATGTGCTCTTAAACCAACATATAGCAGTATGCAGGGGTATAAATGAGCTTGTGGGTAAAATCTACCATGAAATATGAATAATGATGCACTGGTCGTTCAAGAGATCGGTAGAGTGAAATTTGAATTGTGGTGCTTCATTGAACGGAAGTATTACAGTATAGTTATGCGAGTGGAACTGGTATAGTGGATTATCTGAGGTGTTACTGTACCAATTTATAAATTATACAGGTGTGTGAATGAGTATCATCAATATGAATTTCAGAGAGTAAAGCCGAAACAGTGATTTAAATTGGTACTGTGAAATAAAGTAGTGGTCTTTGCTGAACTATTTTATGCGAGTGGAACCGGTACAATGCAATATGTGGTGCACTATTAAAACAACTTGTAAGGCATACAGGTGTGTGAACGTGGGTGAAATTGGCAAGAATGGCAAGGAATAAATCGGAGTTGTGCGTTGAATGAAACAAGTGAAATACGTACACCGAAATGCGAGTTGTGATGTGCTCTTGGCAGAATGGCAAGGAATAAACGGGAGTTGTGCATTGAATGAAACAAGTGAAATACGTACCCTGAAATGCGAATTGTGATGTGCTCTTAAACCAACATATAGCAGTATGCAGGGGTATGAGCTTGTGGGTAAAATCTACCATGAAATATGAATAGTGATGCACTGGTCATGCGAAGGATAAAGTAGACAAATGTTTAAATAGTTATGCGGGTGAAATAGGTACATTGAAATTCGAATAATGGTGCTTCATTGAACCAAAGTATTACTTTATACAGTTATGCGAGTGGAACAGGTATAGTGGAATAAATGATGCGTTATTTAACCAATTTATAAAGTATACAGGTGTGTGAACTATAAAGTATACAGGTGTGTGAACATGAGTGAAATCGATATGATTTGCAAAAGGTTATTAAGCCGAAACAGTGAAATGAATCGGTACTGTGAAATAAAATAGTGGTCTTTATTGAACTATGTTATGGGAGTGGAACCGGTACAATGGAATATGTGATACACTATTGAAACCATTCATAAAGCATGCAGGTGTGTGAACGTGGGTGAAATCGAAATGAATGGCAAGGTATAAAGTGAAATTTTGAATGGTATCAGTACTATGAAAGAAGAATAGTGGTCATCGAACTATATCGCAGAGTACAGTAGAATGAAATAAGTGAAATACGTACACTGACATGTGATTCGTGATTTGCTCTTAAACCAATATATAGCAGTATGCAGGGGTATAAATGAGCTTCTGGGTAAAATCTACTATGTATAATGATGCACTGGTCATTCAAGAGATAATCTGTACAGTGAAATTTGAATAGGGGCGCTTCATTGAACAGAAGTATTACAGCGTAGTTATGCGAGTGGAACTGGTATAGTGGATTATCTCAGGTGTTACTAAACCAATTTATAATGTATACAGGTGTGTGAATGAGTACCATCAATATGAATTTCAATGAGTAAAGCCGAAACAGTGAATTAAATTGGTACTGTGAAATAAAATAGTGGTCTTTGCTAAACTATGTTATGCGAGTGGAACCGGTACAATGCAATATGTGATGCACTAAAAAACCACTGGTTAAACATACAGGTGTGTGAAATGGGTGAAATCGATGATGGCAGGGTATGAACCGGAGTTGTGAATCATATGAGTACTATTCAATAACAATAGTGGTCTTCATTGAACTATTCGCAGAGTACATTTGATAGAAATAAGTTAAATACGTACACTGAAATGCGAGTCGTGATGTTCTCTTAAACCAACATATAGCAGTATCCAGGGGTATAAATGAGCTTGTGGTTAAAATCTACCATGAAATATGAATAATGATGCACTGGTTATTCAAGAGATAGTCGGTACAGAGAAATTTGAATAGTGGTGCTTTATTGAACGAAAGTATTACAGTATAGTTATGCGAGTGGAACTGGTATAGTGGCTTATCTGAGGTGTTACTGAACCAATTTATAAAGTATACAGGTGTGTGAATGAGTATCATCAATATGAATTTCAATGAGTTAAGCCGAAACAGTGATTTAAATTTGTACTGTGAAATAAAATAGTGGTCTTTGCTGAACTATTTTATGCGGGTGGAACCGGTACAATGCAATATGTGGTGCACTATTAAAACAACTCGTAAGGCATACAGGTGTGTGAACGTGGGTGAAATTGGCAAGAATGGCAAGGAATAAACCGGAGTTGTGTGTTGAATGAAACAAGTGAAATACGTACACTGAAATGCGACTTGTGATGTGCGCTTGGCAGAATGGCAAGGAATCAACCGGAGTTGTGCGTTGAATGAGACAAGTGAAATACGTACCCTGAAATGCGAGTTGTGATGTGCTCCTAAACCAACATATAGCAGTATGCAGGGGTATGAGCTTGTGGGTAAAATCTACCATGAAATATGAATAGTGATGCACTGGTCATGCGAAGGATAAAGTAGACAAGTGTTTGAATAGTTAAGCGGGCGAAATAGGTACAGTGAAATTCGAATAATGGTGCTTCATTGAACCAAAGTATTACATTATACAGTTACGCGAGTAGAACTGGCATAGTGGAATAAGTGATGCGTTATTTAACCAATTTATAAAGTATGCAGGTGTGTGAACATGAGTGAAATATATATGATTTGCAAAAAGTTATTAAGCCGAACCGGTGAATGAAATTGGTACTGTGAATTAAGAATAGTGGTCTTCATTGAACTATGTTGGCGAGTGGAACCGGTACAATGAAATATGTGATGCACTAAAAAACCACTGGTTAAACATACAGGTGTGTGAAATGGGTGAAATCGATATGGATGGCAGGGTATGAACCGGAGTTGTGAATGATATCAGTACTATTCAATAACAATAGTGGTCTTCATTGAACTATTCGCAGAGTACATTTGATAGAAATAAGTTAAATACGTACACTGAAATGCGAGTCGTGATGTTCTCTTAAACCAACATATAGCAGTATGCAGGGGTATAAATGAGCTTGTGGGTAAAATCTACCATGAAATATGAATAATGATGCACTGGTTCTTCAAGAGATAATCGGTACAGTGAAATTTGAATAGTGGTGCTTTATTGAACGGAAGTATTACAGTATAGTTATGCGAGTGGAACTGGTATAGTGGATTATCTGAGGTGTTACTGAACCAATTTATAAAGTATACAGGTGTGTGAATGAGTATCATCAATATGAATTTCAATGAGTTAAGCCAAAACAGGGAATTAAATCGGTACTGTAATATAAAATAGTGGTCTTTGCTGAACTTTGTTATGCGAGTGGGACCGGTACAATGCAATATGTGATGCACTGTTGAAACAACTCGTAAAGCATACAGGTTGTGAACGTGGGTGAAATTGATAAGAATGGGAAGGAATAAACAGGAGTTGTGCGTTGAATGAAACACGTGAAATACGTACACTGAAATGTGCTCTTAAACCAACATATAGCAGTATGCAGGGGTATAAATGAGCTTGTGGGTAAAATCTACCATGAAATATGAATAATGATGCACTGGTCGTTCAAGAGATCGGTAGAGTGAAATTTGAATTGTGGTGCTTCATTGAACGGAAGTATTACAGTATAGTTATGCGAGTGGAACTGGTATAGTGGATTATCTGAGGTGTTACTGTACCAATTTATAAATTATACAGGTGTGTGAATGAGTATCATCAATATGAATTTCAGAGAGTAAAGCCGAAACAGTGATTTAAATTGGTACTGTGAAATAAAGTAGTGGTCTTTGCTGAACTATTTTATGCGAGTGGAACCGGTACAATGCAATATGTGGTGCACTATTAAAACAACTTGTAAGGCATACAGGTGTGTGAACGTGGGTGAAATTGGCAAGAATGGCAAGGAATAAATCGGAGTTGTGCGTTGAATGAAACAAGTGAAATACGTACACCGAAATGCGAGTTGTGATGTGCTCTTGGCAGAATGGCAAGGAATAAACGGGAGTTGTGCACTGAATGAAACAAGTGAAATACGTACCCTGAAATGCGAATTGTGATGTGCTCTTAAACCAACATATAGCAGTATGCAGGGGTATGAGCTTGTGGGTAAAATCTACCATGAAATATGAATAGTGATGCACTGGTCATGCGAAGGATAAAGTAGACAAATGTTTAAATAGTTATGCGGGTGAAATAGGTACATTGAAATTCGAATAATGGTGCTTCATTGAACCAAAGTATTACTTTATACAGTTATGCGAGTGGAACAGGTATAGTGGAATAAATGATGCATTATTTAACCAATTTATAAAGTATACAGGTGTGTGAACTATAAAGTATACAGGTGTGTGAACATGAGTGAAATCGATATGATTTGCAAAAGGTTATTAAGCCGAAACAGTGAAATGAATCGGTACTGTGAAATAAAATAGTGGTCTTTATTGAACTATGTTATGGGAGTGGAACCGGTACAATGGAATATGTGATACACTATTGAAACCATTCATAAAGCATGCAGGTGTGTGAACGTGGGTGAAATCGAAATGAATGGCAAGGTATAAAGTGAAATTTTGAATGGTATCAGTACTATGAAAGAAGAATAGTGGTCATCGAACTATATCGCAGAGTACAGTAGAATGAAATAAGTGAAATACGTACACTGACATGTGATTCGTGATTTGCTCTTAAACCAATATATAGCAGTATGCAGGGGTATAAATGAGCTTCTGGGTAAAATCTACTATGTATAATGATGCACTGGTCATTCAAGAGCTAATCTGTACAGTGAAATTTGAATAGGGGCGCTTCATTGAACAGAAGTATTACAGCATAGTTATGCGAGTGGAACTGGTATAGTGGATTATCTCAGGTGTTACTAAACCAATTTATAAAGTATACAGGTGTGTGAATGAGTACCATCAATATGAATTTCAATGAGTAAAGCCGAAACAGTGAATTAAATTGGTACTGTGAAATAAAATAGTGGTCTTTGCTAAACTATGTTATGCGAGTGGAACCGGTACAATGCAATATGTGATGCACTAAAAAACCACTGGTTAAACATACAGGTGTGTGAAATGGGTGAAATCGATGATGGCAGGGTATGAACCGGAGTTGTGAATCATATGAGTACTATTCAATAACAATAGTGGTCTTCATTGAACTATTCGCAGAGTACATTTGATAGAAATAAGTTAAATACGTACACTGAAATGCGAGTCGTGATGTTCTCTTAAACCAACATATAGCAGCATCCAGGGGTATAAATGAGCTTGTGGTTAAAATCTACCATGAAATATGAATAATGATGCACTGGTTATTCAAGAGATAGTCGGTACAGAGAAATTTGAATAGTGGTGCTTTATTGAACGAAAGTATTACAGTATAGTTATGCGAGTGGAACTGGTATAGTGGCTTATCTGAGGTGTTACTGAACCAATTTATAAAGTATACAGGTGTGTGAATGAGTATCATCAATATGAATTTCAATGAGTTAAGCCGAAACAGTGATTTAAATTTGTACTGTGAAATAAAATAGTGGTCTTTGCTGAACTATTTTATGCGAGTGGAACCGGTACAATGCAATATGTGGTGCACTATTAAAACAACTCGTAAGGCATACAGGTGTGTGAACGTGGGTGAAATTGGCAAGAATGGCAAGGAATAAACCGGAGTTGTGTGTTGAATGAAACAAGTGAAATACGTACACTGAAATGCGACTTGTGATGTGCGCTTGGCAGAATGGCAAGGAATCAACCGGAGTTGTGCGTTGAATGAGACAAGTGAAATACGTACCCTGAAATGCGAGTTGTGATGTGCTCCTAAACCAACATATAGCAGTATGCAGGGGTATGAGCTTGTGGGTAAAATCTACCATGAAATATGAATAGTGATGCACTGGTCATGCGAAGGATAAAGTAGACAAGTGTTTGAATAGTTAAGCGGGCGAAATAGGTACAGTGAAATTCGAATAATGGTGCTTCATTGAACCAAAGTATTACATTATACAGTTACGCGAGTAGAACTGGCATAGTGGAATAAGTGATGCGTTATTTAACCAATTTATAAAGTATGCAGGTGTGTGAACATGAGTGAAATATATATGATTTGCAAAAAGTTATTAAGCCGAACCGGTGAATGAAATTGGTACTGTGAATTAAGAATAGTGGTCTTCATTGAACTATGTTGGCGAGTGGAACCGGTACAATGAAATATGTGATGCACTAAAAAACCACTGGTTAAACATACAGGTGTGTGAAATGGGTGAAATCGATATGGATGGCAGGGTATGAACCGGAGTTGTGAATGATATCAGTACTATTCAATAACAATAGTGGTCTTCATTGAACTATTCGCAGAGTACATTTGATAGAAATAAGTTAAATACGTACACTGAAATGTGAGTCGTGATGTGCTCTTAAACCAACATATAGCAGTATCCAGGGGTATAAATGAGCTTGTGGGTAAAATCTACCATGAAATATGAATAATGATGCGTTGGTTATTCAAGAGATAATCGGTACAGTGAAATTTGAATAGTGGTGCTTTATTGAACGAAAGTATTACAGTATAGTTATGCGAGTGGAACTGGTATAGTGGCTTATCTGAGGTGTTACTGAACCAATTTATAAAGTATACAGGTGTGTGAATGAGTATCATCAATATGAATTTCAATGAGTTGAGCCGAAACAGTGATTTAAATTTGTACTGTGAAATAAAATAGTGGTCTTTGCTGAACTATTTTATGCGAGTGGAACCGGTACAATGCAATATGTGGTGCACTATTAAAACAACTCGTAAGGCATACAGGTGTGTGAACGTGGGTGAAATTGGCAAGAATGGCAAAGAATAAATCGGAGTTGTGCGTTGAATGAAACAAGTGAAATACGTACACTGAAATGCGAGTTGTGTTGTGCTCTTGGCAGAATGGCAAGGAATAAACCGAAGTTGTGCGTTGAATGAAATAAGTGAAATACGTATCCTGAAATGCGAGTTGTGATGTGCTCCTAAACCAACATATAGCAGTATGCAGGGGTATGAGCTTGTGGGTAAAATCTACCATGAAATATGAATAGTGATGCACTGGTCATGCGAAGGATAAAGTAGACAAGTGTTTGAATAGTTAAGCGGGCGAAATAGGTACAGTGAAATTCGAATAATGGTGCTTCATTGAACCAAAGTATTACTTTATACAGTTATGCGAGTGGAACTGGTATAGTGAAATAAATGATGCGTTATTTAACCAATTTATATAGTATACAGGTGTGTGAACATGAGTGAAATCGATGTGATTTGCAAAAGGTTATTAAGCCGAAACAGTGAAATAAATCGGTACTGTGAAATAAAATAGTGGTCTTCATTGAACTATGTTATGGGAGTGGAACCGGTACAATGCAATATGTGATCCACTATTGAAACCATTCATAAAGCATGCAGGTGTGTGAACGTTGGTGAAATCGAAATGAATGGCAAGGTATAAAGTGAAATTTTGAATGGTATCATTACTATGAAATAATAGTGGTCATCGAACTATGTCGCAGAGCACAGTAGAATGAAATAAGTGAAATACGTACATTGACATGTGATTCGTGATTTGCTCTTAAACCAATATATAGCAGTATGCAGCGGTATAAATGAGCTTCTGGGTAAAATCTACTATGAGTAATGATGCACTGGTCATTCAAGAGATAATCTGTACAGTGAAATTTGAATAGTGGTGCTTCATTGAACGGAAGTATTACAGTATAGTTATGCGAGTGGAACTGGTATAGTGGATTAACTGAGGTGTCACTAAACCAATTTATAAAGTATACAGGTGTGTGAATGAGTATCATCAATATGAATTTAAGTGAGTTAAGCCGAAACAGTGAATCAAATCGGTACTGTGAAATAAAATAGTGGTCTTTGCTGAACTATGTTATGCGAGTGGAACTGGTACAATGCAATATGTGATGCACTGTTGAAGCAACTCATAAAAGCATACAGGTTGTGAACGTGGATGAAATTGATAAGAATGGGAAGGAATAAACAGGAGTTGTGCGGTGAATGAAACACGTGAAATACGTACACTGAAATGTGCTCTTAAACCAACTTATAGCAGCATGCAGAGGTGTGAGATTGTGGGTAAAATCTACCACGACATGAATAGCGATGCACTGGTCATCCGAAGGATATAGTGGGCAAGTGTTTAAATAGTTATTTGGGTGAAATAGGTATAGTGAAATTCGAATAATGGTGCTTCATTGAATCGAAGTATTACAGGATACAGTTATGCGAGTGGAACTGGTATAGTAGATTAAGTGATGCGTTAGTTAACCAATTTATAAAGTGCACAGGTGTGTGAACTACAATAATAGAGAGTATACAGGTGTGTGAACATGAGTGAAATCGTAATGGTTTGCAAAAAGTTGTTAAGCCGAACCAGTGAATGAAATTGGTACTGTGAATTAAGAATAGTGGTCTTCATTGAACTATATTGGGGAGTGGAACCGTACAGGTGTGTGAAATGGGTGAAATCGATATGATTGGCACGGAATAAACCGGAGTTGTGAATGACATCGGTACTATAAAATAAGAATAGTGGTCGAACTATATCGCATTGTACAGTAGAATGAAATAAGTGAAATACGTACACTGACATATGATTCGTGATGTGCTCTTAAACCAACAAATGCGAGTTGTTATGTGCTCTTAAACCAACATATAGCAGTATGCAGGGGTGTGAGCTTGTGGGTAAAATGTACCATGAAGTATGAATAGTGATGCACTGGTCATCCGAAGGATAAAGTAGACAAGTGTTTGAATAGTTAAGCGGGCGAAATAGGTACAGTGAAATTCGAATAATGGTGCTTCATTGAACCAAAGTATTACATTATACAGTTACGCGAGTGGAACTGGCATAGTGGAATAAGTGATGCGTTATTTAACCAATTTATAAAGTATGCAGGTGTGTGAACATGAGTGAAATATATATGATTTGCAAAAAGTTATTAAGCCGAACCAGTGAATGAAATTGGTACTGTGAATTAAGAATAGTGGTCTTCATTGAACTATGTTGGCGAGTGGAACCGGTACAATGAAATATGTGATGCACAAAAAAACCCCTTGTTAAACATACAGGTGTGTGAAATGAGTGAAATCGATATGGATGGCAGGGTATGAACCGGAGTTGTGAATGATATCAGTACTATTCAATAACAATAGTGGTCTTCATTGAACTATTCGCAGAGTACGTTTGATAGAAATAAGTTAAATACATACACTGAAATGTGAGTCGTGATGTGCTCTTAAACCAACATATAGCAGTATGCAGGGGTATAAATGAGCTTGTGGGTAAAATCTACCATGAAATATGAATAATGATGCGTTGGTTATTCAAGAGATAATCGGTACAGTGAAATTTGAATAGTGGTGCTTTATTGAACGAAAGTATTACAGTATAGTTATGCGAGTGGAACTGGTATAGTGGCTTATCTGAGGTGTTACTGAACCAATTTATAAAGTATACAGGTGTGTGAATGAGTATCATCAATATGAATTTCAATGAGTTGAGCCGAAACAGTGATTTAAATTTGTACTGTGAAATAAAATAGTGGTCTTTGCTGAACTATTTTATGCGAGTGGAACCGGTACAATGCAATATGTGGTGCACTATTAAAACAACTCGTAAGGCATACAGGTGTGTGAACGTGGGTGAAATTGGCAAGAATGGCAAAGAATAAATCGGAGTTGTGCGTTGAATGAAACAAGTGAAATACGTACACTGAAATGCGAGTTGTGTTGTGCTCTTGGCAGAATGGCAAGGAATAAACCGAAGTTGTGCGTTGAATGAGACAAGTGAAATACGTACCCTGAAATGCGAGTTGTGATGTGCTCCTAAACCAACATATAGCAGTATGCAGGGGTATGAGCTTGTGGGTAAAATCTACCATGAAATATGAATAGTGATGCACTGGTCATGCGAAGGATAAAGTAGACAAGTGTTTGAATAGTTAAGCGGGCGAAATAGGTACAGTGAAATTCGAATAATGGTGCTTCATTGAACCAAAGTATTACTTTATACAGTTATGCGAGTGGAACTGGTATAGTGAAATAAATGATGCGTTATTTAACCAATTTATATAGTATACAGGTGTGTGAACATGAGTGAAATCGATGTGATTTGCAAAAGGTTATTAAGCCGAAACAGTGAAATAAATCGGTACTGTGAAATAAAATAGTGGTCTTCATTGAACTATGTTATGGGAGTGGAACCGGTACAATGCAATATGTGATCCACTATTGAAACCATTCATAAAGCATGCAGGTGTGTGAACGTTGGTGAAATCGAAATGAATGGCAAGGTATAAAGTGAAATTTTGAATGGTATCATTACTATGAAATAATAGTGGTCATCGAACTATGTCGCAGAGCACAGTAGAATGAAATAAGTGAAATACGTACATTGACATGTGATTCGTGATTTGCTCTTAAACCAATATATAGCAGTATGCAGCGGTATAAATGAGCTTCTGGGTAAAATCTACTATGAGTAATGATGCACTGGTCATTCAAGAGATAATCTGTACAGTGAAATTTGAATAGTGGTGCTTCATTGAACGGAAGTATTACAGTATAGTTATGCGAGTGGAACTGGTATAGTGGATTAACTGAGGTGTCACTAAACCAATTTATAAAGTATACAGGTGTGTGAATGAGTATCATCAATATGAATTTAAGTGAGTTAAGCCGAAACAGTGAATCAAATCGGTACTGTGAAATAAAATAGTGGTCTTTGCTGAACTATGTTATGCGAGTGGAACTGGTACAATGCAATATGTGATGCACTGTTGAAGCAACTCATAAAAGCATACAGGTTGTGAACGTGGATGAAATTGATAAGAATGGGAAGGAATAAACAGGAGTTGTGCGGTGAATGAAACACGTGAAATACGTACACTGAAATGTGCTCTTAAACCAACTTATAGCAGCATGCAGAGGTGTGAGATTGTGGGTAAAATCTACCACGACATGAATAGCGATGCACTGGTCATCCGAAGGATATAGTGGGCAAGTGTTTAAATAGTTATTTGGGTGAAATAGGTATAGTGAAATTCGAATAATGGTGCTTCATTGAATCGAAGTATTACAGGATACAGTTATGCGAGTGGAACTGGTATAGTAGATTAAGTGATGCGTTAGTTAACCAATTTATAAAGTGCACAGGTGTGTGAACTACAATAATAGAGAGTATACAGGTGTGTGAACATGAGTGAAATCGTAATGGTTTGCAAAAAGTTGTTAAGCCGAACCAGTGAATGAAATTGGTACTGTGAATTAAGAATAGTGGTCTTCATTGAACTATATTGGGGAGTGGAACCGTACAGGTGTGTGAAATGGGTGAAATCGATATGATTGGCACGGAATAAACCGGAGTTGTGAATGACATCGGTACTATAAAATAAGAATAGTGGTCGAACTATATCGCATTGTACAGTAGAATGAAATAAGTGAAATACGTACACTGACATATGATTCGTGATGTGCTCTTAAACCAACAAATGCGAGTTGTTATGTGCTCTTAAACCAACATATAGCAGTATGCAGGGGTGTGAGCTTGTGGGTAAAATGTACCATGAAGTATGAATAGTGATGCACTGGTCATCCGAAGGATAAAGTAGACAAGTGTTTGAATAGTTAAGCGGGCGAAATAGGTACAGTGAAATTCGAATAATGGTGCTTCATTGAACCAAAGTATTACATTATACAGTTACGCGAGTGGAACTGGCATAGTGGAATAAGTGATGCGTTATTTAACCAATTTATAAAGTATGCAGGTGTGTGAACATGAGTGAAATATATATGATTTGCAAAAAGTTATTAAGCCGAACCAGTGAATGAAATTGGTACTGTGAATTAAGAATAGTGGTCTTCATTGAACTATGTTGGCGAGTGGAACCGGTACAATGAAATATGTGATGCACAAAAAAACCCCTTGTTAAACATACAGGTGTGTGAAATGAGTGAAATCGATATGGATGGCAGGGTATGAACCGGAGTTGTGAATGATATCAGTACTATTCAATAACAATAGTGGTCTTCATTGAACTATTCGCAGAGTACGTTTGATAGAAATAAGTTAAATACATACACTGAAATGTGAGTCGTGATGTGCTCTTAAACCAACATATAGCAGTATGCAGGGGTATAAATGAGCTTGTGGGTAAAATCTACCATGAAATATGAATAATGATGCGTTGGTTATTCAAGAGATAATCGGTACAGTGAAATTTGAATAGTGGTGCTTTATTGAACGAAAGTATTACAGTATAGTTATGCGAGTGGAACTGGTATAGTGGCTTATCTGAGGTGTTACTGAACCAATTTATAAAGTATACAGGTGTGTGAATGAGTATCATCAATATGAATTTCAATGAGTTGAGCCGAAACAGTGATTTAAATTTGTACTGTGAAATAAAATAGTGGTCTTTGCTGAACTATTTTATGCGAGTGGAACCGGTACAATGCAATATGTGGTGCACTATTAAAACAACTCGTAAGGCATACAGGTGTGTGAACGTGGGTGAAATTGGCAAGAATGGCAAAGAATAAATCGGAGTTGTGCGTTGAATGAAACAAGTGAAATACGTACACTGAAATGCGAGTTGTGTTGTGCTCTTGGCAGAATGGCAAGGAATAAACCGAAGTTGTGCGTTGAATGAGACAAGTGAAATACGTACCCTGAAATGCGAGTTGTGATGTGCTCCTAAACCAACATATAGCAGTATGCAGGGGTATGAGCTTGTGGGTAAAATCTACCATGAAATATGAATAGTGATGCACTGGTCATGCGAAGGATAAAGTAGACAAGTGTTTGAATAGTTAAGCGGGCGAAATAGGTACAGTGAAATTCGAATAATGGTGCTTCATTGAACCAAAGTATTACATTATACAGTTACGCGAGTAGAACTGGCATAGTGGAATAAGTGATGCGTTATTTAACCAATTTATAAAGTATGCAGGTGTGTGAACATGAGTGAAATATATATGATTTGCAAAAAGTTATTAAGCCGAACCGGTGAATGAAATTGGTACTGTGAATTAAGAATAGTGGTCTTCATTGAACTATGTTGGCGAGTGGAACCGGTACAATGAAATATGTGATGCACTAAAAAACCACTGGTTAAACATACAGGTGTGTGAAATGGGTGAAATCGATATGGATGGCAGGGTATGAACCGGAGTTGTGAATGATATCAGTACTATTCAATAACAATAGTGGTCTTCATTGAACTATTCGCAGAGTACATTTGATAGAAATAAGTTAAATACGTACACTGAAATGTGAGTCGTGATGTGCTCTTAAACCAACATATAGCAGTATCCAGGGGTATAAATGAGCTTGTGGGTAAAATCTACCATGAAATATGAATAATGATGCACTGGTTATTCAAGAGATAATCGGTACAGTGAAATTTGAATAGTGGTGCTTTATTGAACGAAAGTATTACAGTATAGTTATGCGAGTGGAACTGGTATAGTGGCTTATCTGAGGTGTTACTGAACCAATTTATAAAGTATACAGGTGTGTGAATGAGTATCATCACTATGAATTTCAATGAGTTAAGCCGAAACAGTGATTTAAATTTGTACTGTGAAATAAAATAGTGGTCTTTGCTGAACTATTTATGCGAGTGGAACCGGTACAATGCAATATGTGGTGCACTATTAAAACAACTCGTAAGGCATACAGGTGTGTGAACGTGGGTGAAATTGGCAAGAATGGCAAGGAATAAATCGGAGTTGTGCGTTGAATGAAACAAGTGAAATACGTACACTGAAATGATGCGAGTTGTGATGTGCTCTTAAACCAACATATAGCAGTATGCAGAGGTATGAGCTTGTGGGTAAAATCTACCATGAAATATGAATAGTGATGCACTGGTCATCTCAAGGATAAAGTAGACAAGTGTTGAAATAGTTAAGCGGGTGAAATAGTTAGTGAAATTCGAATAATGGTGCTTCATTAAACCAAGGTATTACAGTACACAGTTAGGCGAGTGGAACTGGTATAGTGGAATAGGTGATGCGTTATTTAACCAACTTATCAAGTATACAGGTGTGTGAACATGAGTGAAATCGATATGATTTGCAAAAAGTTATTAAGCCGAATCAGTGAACAAAATTGGTACTGTGAATTAAGAATAGTGGTCTTCATTGAACTATGTTATGCGAGTGGAACCAGTACAATGCAGTATGTGATGCAGTATTGAAAGAACTTGTAAAGCATACAGGTCTGTGAACGTGGGGGAAATTGATGAGAATGGCAAGGAATAAATCGGAGTTGTGCAATGAGTGAAACAAGTGAAATACGTACACCGAAATGCGAGTTGTGATGTGCTCTTGGCAGAATGGCAAGGAATAAACGGGAGTTGTGCATTGAATGAAACAAGTGAAATACGTACCCTGAAATGCGAATTGTGATGTGCTCTTAAACCAACATATAGCAGTATGCAGGGGTATGAGCTTGTGGGTAAAATCTACCATGAAATATGAATAGTGATGCACTGGTCATGCGAAGGATAAAGTAGACAAATGTTTAAATAGTTATGCGGGTGAAATAGGTGCATTGAAATTCGAATAATGGTGCTTCATTGAACCAAAGTATTACTTTATACAGTTATGCGAGTGGAACAGGTATAGTGGAATAAATGATGCGTTATTTAACCAATTTATAAAGTATACAGGTGTGTGAACTATAAAGTATACAGGTGTGTGAACATGAGTGAAATCGATATGATTTGCAAAAGGTTATTAAGCCGAAACAGTGAAATAAATCTGTACTGTGAAATAAAATAGTGGTCTTCATTGAACTATGTTATGGGAGTGGAACCGGTACAATGGAATATGTGATACACTATTGAAACCATTCATAAAGCATGCAGGTGTGTGAACGTGGGTGAAATCGAAATGAATGGCAAGGTATAAAGTGAAATTTTGAATGGTATCAGTACTATGAAATAAGAATAGTGGTCATCGAACTATATCGCAGAGTACAGTAGAATGAAATAAGTGAAATACGTACACTGACATGTGATTCGTGATTTGCTCTTAAACCAATATATAGCAGTATGCAGGGGTATAAATGAGCTTCTGGGTAAAATCTACTATGTATAATGATGCACTGGTCATTCAAGAGATAATCTGTACAGTGAAATTTGAATAGGGGTGCTTCATTGAACAGAAGTATTACAGTATAGTTATGCGAGTGGAACTGGTATAGTGGATTATCTGAGGTGTTACTAAACCAATTTATAAAGTATACAGGTGTGTGAATGAGTACCATCAATATGAATTTCAATGAGTAAAGCCGAAACAGTGAATTAAATTGGTACTGTGAAATAAAATAGTGGTCTTTGGTAAACTATGTTATGCGAGTGGAACCGGTACAATGCAATATGTGATGCACTAAAAAACCACTGGTTAAACATACAGGTGTGTGAAATGGGTGAAATCGATGATGGCAGGGTATGAACCGGTGTTGTGAATGATATGAGTACTATTCAATAACAATAGTGGTCTTCATTGAACTATTCGCAGAGTACATTTGATAGAAATAAGTTAAATACGTACACTGAAATGCGAGTCGTGATGTGCTCTTAAACCAACATATAGCAGTATCCAGGGGTATAAATGAGCTTGTGGTTAAAATCTACCATGAAATATGAATAATGATGCACTGGTTATTCAAGAGATAGTCGGTACAGTGAAATTTGAATAGTGGTGCTTTATTGAACGAAAGTATTACAGTATAGTTATGCGAGTGGAACTGGTATAGTGGCTTATCTGAGGTGTTACTGAACCAATTTATAAAGTATACAGGTGTGTGAATGAGTATCATCAATATGAATTTCAATGAGTTAAGCCGAAACAGTGATTTAAATTTGTACTGTGAAATAAAATAGTGGTCTTTGCTGAACTATTTTATGCGAGTGGAACCGGTACAATGCAATATGTGGTGCACTATTAAAACAACTCGTAAGGCATACAGGTGTGTGAACGTGGGTGAAATTGGCAAGAATGGCAAAGAATAAATCGGAGTTGTGCGTTGAATGAAACAAGTGAAATACGTACACTGAAATGCGAGTTGTGATGTGCTCTTGGCAGAATGGCAAGGAATAAACCGAAGTTGTGCGTTGAATGAAATAAGTGAAATACGTATCCTGAAATGCGAGTTGTGATGTGCTCCTAAACCAACATATAGCAGTATGCAGGGGTATGAGCTTGTGGGTAAAATCTACCATGAAATATGAATAGTGATGCACTGGTCATGCGAAGGATAAAGTAGACAAGTGTTTGAATAGTTAAGCGGGCGAAATAGGTACAGTGAAATTCGAATAATAAGAATAAGAATAAGAATAAGATTTATTTGATCTTGACAACTTCAAGAAAGGTACAGGAGCTAAAGGCGAACAACGCCTGACAGGGGCCCCGGTACCCGTAACATGTTACAACATCATATTACATGGCATAATAGTAGTTCATTGGCAGTAAACAAAAATATAAAAAAAATCGTTACACATTTGATATACAATGCGTTAGGAATACAAAGTCTTTCGCATTCGTACGTCCACATAGTTACTGTGCTATTTTTTTTTTTTTTAATAGACAGAGGCATAAGATAACAAAAGGAGTATTGATATCAGCACACAATCAAGCTCAATCAAACGCATGGAATGCAATAGTATACATAGATACATACACATACATCCATATATATATACATATATATATATACATACACATATATATACACATACACACATATATACATACACACATATATATACATACACACACACATACACACACATATATACACACATATATACACCTACATACACATATATACACACATATATATACACACATATACATACACATATATACACATACACATATATACACACATACACACACATATACCCACACACACATGTGTTGCAATAGTCATTCTCTCAAAGCCTGTGCAAGTAACAGTTCCTTCACCTTATTTTTAAATGCATTTCTAGTCGTGAAGAATTCAATATGACCTTCTAGCTTATTCAGGATCATAAGTACTTGGTGGCTGGTTGTTTGTGTACCATAGTTAGTCCTGGTTTTTAATGTTCGTCTTCTCTTCAGTCTCATGTCGTATGGGACTTCATTACTGCTGCTGTCGTCTAGATATAGTGCATTGGAATGTATATACTGCAGTAGTTTGAAGTCATAAACTTTGTTTGCTTGAAGCATTTGATATTTTAAAAATAACGGTGACGTGCTTAATTGGTACCATGGCCCCTGATAACTTTCATAAATGCGCAGTATCATTTTTTGTAGACGAATAATCCTATTGTAGTTGGTTTTTGTAGTGGTACCCCAGACCAGTATTCCGTAGCATAGTCTAGAGTAGAACAATGAATTATATAGGTTTTGCTTCAACCAGATAGGTATCAAGGGTGCAATTTTATACAAGCAGCCAACAGCTCGGGAGAGTTCAACGACTAAATTATTAACATGAACGTTCCACGAAAGATGCTCTTGGAACCAGACACCAAGAAACTTTTGCTCTTTAACCCTGGTTAACTCATGCCCTTGGAAAGTTAGAACTATTTCCCGGCTAAGTTGTTTGTTCAGAGCACGAAATATGACATAGTTTGTCTTTGCTATATTAAGCTGCAGTCTATTTTGGCCTAGCCAAGTCGAGAGCAACGCAAGGTACTCGTTGGCCTTAGTTTCCAAATCAGTTAAGTCTGTGGATTTAAAAAAAACATTAGTGTCATCGGCATACATAATAATTTCAGGAGAGTTTGCTATAGTTACAATATCGTTAATATAAACAAGAAATAAAAATGGCCCCAGTATGGACCCCTGAGGAACTCCTTGTGTTAGCTTTAGTTTCGATGATTTTGCGTTTTGTATTTGCACAATTTGAGAACGGTGACTCAGATAGTTTTTAATGAGCTCTAATGCTACTCCCCGCACCCCATACCTAGATAGTTTGTCGTATAAAATATTATATTTTATGGAATCGAAAGCTTTCTTCAAATCTAGAAATAAACCAAGTGTGAAATTTTTGCTATCTATGTTCGTAAGTATACTATCTTTGATGTAGCACAATGCTTTTTCAGTTGATCTGTTTTTCCGAAAACCATATTGGCTATTAGAAAGAATTTTGTGTTTGTCAAAGAAAGAAACCAGTCTTTGGTTAATCACACTTTCAAATATTTTCGACATAATGGGGAGGACCGATATCGGTCGGTAATTTGATAAATTATTTCTAAGGCCACCTTTAAATATAGCTGTCACCCGTGCTACTTTGAGTTTTTGTGGAAAAACACCAGTTGACAACATGAGATTAACAATATGAGCAACTGCCTCCGAAATAAGGTGGGATACTTGTTTTAATTCTTTCGCACCAATCTCATCAATGCCTGGTGCGACATTACTTTTCAGTAGCCTTATTGATGCCTCCACTTCAGCAGGAGATGTTGGTTGTAAGAATATTGTGTGTTCTATCATAGGTGTATCCGGGATATTAGTATCACGGTCAATGTCATTTGGCTCTTCATAACAACCGGCATTTATGAAATGTGCATTTATTGAGTTAGCCAAATCTTCAGCATATATAGTTGTACCGTTTATAGTCATTTCTTTTATATCACTGCACTGTTCCATTCTATTAGTTAGAGCATTTACCATTTGCCATACCTTCTTTGGGTTATCGTAAATGCTCTCAAACTTTGCTGTGTAGTAATTTTTCTTGGCTTTTCTTAAATCAGCATTCAGAGTATTTCGAATTTTTTTGTATCTACAAAACACTTCAGGGTCCCGACAACTAATGAATTCGTGGTATAATTTATTCTTAGCCTTTATGCGTTGATATAGACCTTTGTTTATCCATGGTTTCCTATATTTTTTGTTTCGCTGCACCATGATTTTCTTGAGCGGAAATGCATTGTCAAAACATTTATGGATCATCTCGAAAAACATGTCATAGGCAGTGTTGGCGTCTGCCTGGTCTAATATAATGCTCCAGTCAAGTCCTTGGACTAAGTTTCTAAATACTTCGCGCGAGATGTCATTTAGGTTACGTCGAGAACACATTTGCTCTTGAGGCTTATTTTCATATAAGGTGGCCAGTAAAAATACCGGCAGGTGGTCACTAATATCGGAAGAGAAAACGCCCGTTTTTATGTAGTCTGTGCAAAGGTTTGTAATGCAGACGTCCAGTAACGTGGCACTGTGTGTTGTGATTCTAGTGGGTATATCTACGTAATTTTTACAGGCATACGTGTCCAACATGGTAGTGAATTCCCTAGAGTA
Source organism: Rhipicephalus microplus (assembly GCF_043290135.1). Classification (NCBI taxonomy): domain Eukaryota; kingdom Metazoa; phylum Arthropoda; class Arachnida; order Ixodida; family Ixodidae; genus Rhipicephalus; species Rhipicephalus microplus. Next base: position 202,701,563 of record NC_134705.1, read on the forward strand.
CGTGTGTGATGATTTCAGATCAATGTTTATGTCACCCATAATAACAAATGAACCCAAAGTGAAAGAATTATCACACAGTAGCGTCTCGAAGAAATGAAGAAAGTTTACTTCCTTTCCAAGAGGTGGCCTATACACAACCACTGCGAGCACCTTGCCAATGCGTAGAGCTAAGCACTCGACGTCATCATTTATGACGGAAAGGTGAGGCAACTTTTCACAAGTAAGCGTGTCTTTGAAGTATATAGCAACGCCCCCTCCCTTCTTAGCGCTGCGGCACAGGTGCTCAGAATGGTACCCAGATATATAGGGCACTTCATTTCCGTGAATCCAAGTTTCTGAGAACATTATCACGTCAAATGATACGGTACAAGAGTGAAGAAAATTGGTAATCGCGTCAACTTTGTTCTTAAGGCTTCTGCTATTGATATGTAGAAGCGAAAAACGTTTTGCAGGAAGTGAGAATTCAGAATTGAAGGCATCAGTCGTGTAATAGTTTGTACCATGTTCTAGCTCAGGCATGGTGAAATGAGGGCAAAGATGTTAAAAAAGATGTTGCGCTAGGAAGTATGTCACTAGGCATTCAAAGCAGTATCAGCGCATATCTGAATAAGATCGGCCTGTGTGGCGATACGAACTACAGATGAGCCTTCATCCTTTCTAGCCAAAATTTTTCCGCTGTTCGTCCAGACGAATTTCCAGTTGGCAGCTTTCTTTTTTTGAATTGCGGCTGAAAGCAGTGCTTTATTAGCCTGTGTGAGATTCTCGTTTACGTAGATAGGCGTCTTCGCCTCACTTCCAAGCACTGAACTGTCTATCTTTTGTTTTCTGCATTTTGACAGAAACGCATTTCGTTTGCTTCGTCGCACAAAACGAGCGATAATGCTTTGCGCATTCTGCTTTGAGCTACGTACCCAGTGACATGTGTCGAGATCAGCTGCTTCTACAGCCTCACCCACGCTTTTCCCAATTTTTTGTATTGTAAGTATTGGATCATCTTCAGCTGGCACTCCCTTTATTTCTACATTATTGAGGCGCTGGTATTGCTCTAATTCTTCACACTTATGCGCAAGCCTTTCATTTTCTGCTTTGAGTGCTTTGTTCTCGTTTACAATGCCATGCATTTCCTGTCTGAGCTGTTTTATGTTTTCTGCTATTCCCTTTACGTCATTACAAATGTCCGTACAGAACGACACGCTGTCTTTTAGTTCCCTCATGTCCGATCGGTAGTCTCGCTTGAAAGTGTCGAACGCTCTAATTAATTCCCGAAGGTCTTTACCATCTAACATATCCTTATCAGCATCACCACCAGTGTCTTTGGTTCAATGGTGCTTCATTGAACCAAAGTATTACTTTATACAGTTATGCGAGAGGAACTGGTATAGTGAAATAAATGATGCGTTATTTAACCAATTTTTAAAGTATACAGGTGTGTGAACATGAGTGAAATCGATGTGATTTGCAAAAGGTTATTAAGCCGAAACAGTGAAATAAATCGGTACTGTGAAATAAAATAGTGGTCTTCATTGAACTATGTTATGGGAGTGGAACCGGTACAATGCAATATGTGATCCACTATTGAAACCATTCATAAAGCATGCAGGTGTGTGAACGTTGGTGAAATCGAAATGAATGGCAAGGTATAAAGTGAAATTTTGAATGGTATCATTACTATGAAATAATAGTGGTCATCGAACTATGTCGCAGAGCACAGTAGAATGAAATAAGTGAAATACGTACATTGACATGTGATTCGTGATTTGCTCTTAAACCAATATATAGCAGTATGCAGCGGTATAAATGAGCTTCTGGGTAAAATCTACTATGAATAATGATGCACTGGTCATTCAAGAGATAATCTGTACAGTGAAATTTGAATAGTGGTGCTTCATTGAACGGAAGTATTACAGTATAGTTATGCGAGTGGAACTGGTATAGTGGATTAACTGAGGTGTTACTAAACCAATTTATAAAGTATACAGGTGTGTGAATGAGTATCATCAATATGAATTTAAGTGAGTTAAGCCGAAACAGTGAATCAAATCGGTACTGTGAAATAAAATAGTGGTCTTTGCTGAACTATGTTATGCGAGTGGAACTGGTACAATGCAATATGTGATGCACTGTTGAAGCAACTCATAAAAGCATACAGGTTGTGAACGTGGATGAAATTGATAAGAATGGGAAGGAATAAACAGGAGTTGTGCGGTGAATGAAACACGTGAAATACGTACACTGAAATGTGCTCTTAAACCAACTTATAGCAGCATGCAGAGGTGTGAGCTTGTGGGTAAAATCTACCACGACATGAATAGCGATGCACTGGTCATCCGAAGGATATAGTGGGCAAGTGTTTAAATAGTTATTTGGGTGAAATAGGTATAGTGAAATTCGAATAATGGTGCTTCATTGAATCGAAGTATTACAGGATACAGTTATGCGAGTGGAACTGGTATAGTAGATTAAGTGATGCGTTAGTTAACCAATTTATAAAGTGTATAGGTGTGTGAACTACAATAATAGAGAGTATACAGGTGTGTGAACATGAGTGAAATCGTAATGGTTTGCAAAAAGTTGTTAAGCCGAACCAGTGAATGAAATTGGTACTGTGAATTAAGAATAGTGGTCTTCATTGAACTATATTGGGGAGTGGAACCGTACAGGTGTGTGAAATGGGTGAAATCGATATGATTGGCACTGAATAAACCGGAGTTGTGAATGACATCGGTACTATAAAATAAGAATAGTGGTCGAACTATATCGCATAGTACAGTAGAATGAAATAAGTGAAATACGTACACTGACATATGATTCGTGATGTGCTCTTAAACCAACAAATGCGAGTTGTTATGTGCTCTTAAACCAACATACAGCAGTATGCAGGGGTGTGAGCTTGTGGGTAAAATGTACCATGAAGTATGAATAGTGATGCACTGGTCATCCGAAGGATAAAGTAGACAAGTGTTTGAATAGTTAAGCGGGCGAAATAGGTACAGTGAAATTCGAATAATGGTGCTTCATTGAACCAAAGTATTACATTATACAGTTACGCGAGTGGAACTGGCATAGTGGAATAAGTGATGCGTTATTTAACCAATTTATAAAGTATGCAGGTGTGTGAACATGAGTGAAATATATATGATTTGCAAAAAGTTATTAAGCCGAACCAGTGAATGAAATTGGTACTGTGAATTAAGAATAGTGGTCTTCATTGAACTATGTTGGCGAGTGGAACCGGTACAATGAAATATGTGATGCACAAAAAAACCCCTTGTTAAACATACAGGTGTGTGAAATGAGTGAAATCGATATGGATGGCAGGGTATGAACCGGAGTTGTGAATGATATCAGTACTATTCAATAACAATAGTGGTCTTCATTGAACTATTCGCAGAGTACGTTTGATAGAAATAAGTTGAATACGTACACTGAAATGTGAGTCGTGATGTGCTCTTAAACCAACGTATAGCAGTATGCAGGAGTATAAATGAGCTTGTGGGTAAAATCTACCATGAAATATGAATAATGATGCACTGGTTCTTCAAGAGATAATCGGTACAGTGAAATTTGAATAGTGGTGCTTTATTGAACGGAAGTATTACAGTATAGTTATGCGAGTGGAACTGGTATAGTGGATTATCTGAGGTGTTACTGAACCAATTTATAAAGTATACAGGTGTGTGAATGAGTATCATCAATATGAATTTCAATGAGTTAAGCCAAAACAGTGAATTAAATTGGTACTGTAATATAAAATAGTGGTCTTTGCTGAACTTTGTTATGCGAGTGGGACCGGTACAATGCAATATGTGATGCACTGTTGAAACAACTCGTAAAGCATACAGGTTGTGAACGTGGGTGAAATTGATAAGAATGGGAAGGAATAAACAGGAGTTGTGCGTTGAATGAAACACGTGAAATACGTACACTGAAATGTGCTCTTAAACCAACATATAGCACTATGCAGGGGTATAAATGAGCTTGTGGGTAAAATCTACCATGAAATATGAATAATGATGCACTGGTCGTTCAAGAGATAATCGGTAGAGTGAAATTTGAATTGTGGTGCTTCATTGAACGGAAGTATTACAGTATAGTTATGCGAGTGGAACTGGTATAGTGGATTATCTGAGGTGTTACTGTACCAATTTATAAAGTATACAGGTGTGTGAATGAGTATCATCAATATGAATTTCAGAGAGTAAAGCCAAAACAGTGATTTAAATTGGTACTGTGAAATAAAGTAGTGGTCTTTGCTGAACTATTTTATGCGAGTGGAACCGGTACAATGCAATATGTGGTGCACTATTAAAACAACTCGTAAGGCATACAGGTGTGTGAACGTGGGTGAAATTGGCAAGAATGGCAAGGAATAAATCGGAGTTGTGCGTTGAATGAAACAAGTGAAATACGTACACTGAAATGCGAGTTGTGATGTGCTCTTGGCAGAATGGCAAGGAATAAACCGAAGTTGTGCGTTGAATGAAATAAGTGAAATACGTACCTTGAAATGCGAGATGTGATGTGCTTTTAAACCAACATATAGCAGTATGCAGGGGTATGAGCTTGGGGGTAAAATCTACCATGAAATATGAATAGTGATGCACTGGTCATCTGAAGGATAAAATAGACAAGTGTTTAAATAGTTAAGCGGGTGAAATAGGTACAGTGAAATTCGAATAATGGTGCTTCATTGAACCAAAGTATTACTTTATACAGTTATGCGAGTGGAACTTGTATAGTGAAATAAATGATGCGTTATTTAACCAATTTATAAAGTATACAGGTGTGTGAACTATAAAGTATACAGGTGTGTGAACATGAGTGAAATCGATGTGATTTGCAAAAGGTTATTAAGCCGAAACAGTGAAATAAATCGGTACTGTGAAATAAAATAGTGGTCTTCATTGAACTATGTTATGGGAGTGGAACCGGTACAATGCAATATGTGATCCACTATTGAAACCATTCATAAAGCATGCAGGTGTGTGAACGTTGGTGAAATCGAAATGAATGGCAAGGTATAAAGTGAAATTTTGAATGGTATCATTACTATGAAATAATAGTGGTCATCGAACTATGTCGCAGAGCACAGTAGAATGAAATAAGTGAAATACGTACATTGACATGTGATTCGTGATTTGCTCTTAAACCAATATATAGCAGTATGCAGCGGTATAAATGAGCTTCTGGGTAAAATCTACTATGAATAATGATGCACTGGTCATTCAAGAGATAATCTGTACAGTGAAATTTGAATAGTGGTGCTTCATTGAACGGAAGTATTACAGTATAGTTATGCGAGTGGAACTGGTATAGTGGATTAACTGAGGTGTTACTAAACCAATTTATAAAGTATACAGGTGTGTGAATGAGTATCATCAATATGAATTTAAGTGAGTTAAGCCGAAACAGTGAATCAAATCGGTACTGTGAAATAAAATAGTGGTCTTTGCTGAACTATGTTATGCGAGTGGAACTGGTACAATGCAATATGTGATGCACTGTTGAAGCAACTCATAAAAGCATACAGGTTGTGAACGTGGATGAAATTGATAAGAATGGGAAGGAATAAACAGGAGTTGTGCGGTGAATGAAACACGTGAAATACGTACACTGAAATGTGCTCTTAAACCAACTTATAGCAGCATGCAGAGGTGTGAGCTTGTGGGTAAAATCTACCACGACATGAATAGCGATGCACTGGTCATCCGAAGGATATAGTGGGCAAGTGTTTAAATAGTTATTTGGGTGAAATAGGTATAGTGAAATTCGAATAATGGTGCTTCATTGAATCGAAGTATTACAGGATACAGTTATGCGAGTGGAACTGGTATAGTAGATTAAGTGATGCGTTAGTTAACCAATTTATAAAGTGTATAGGTGTGTGAACTACAATAATAGAGAGTATACAGGTGTGTGAACATGAGTGAAATCGTAATGGTTTGCAAAAAGTTGTTAAGCCGAACCAGTGAATGAAATTGGTACTGTGAATTAAGAATAGTGGTCTTCATTGAACTATATTGGGGAGTGGAACCGTACAGGTGTGTGAAATGGGTGAAATCGATATGATTGGCACGGAATAAACCGGAGTTGTGAATGACATCGGTACTATAAAATAAGAATAGTGGTCGAACTATATCGCATAGTACAGTAGAATGAAATAAGTGAAATACGTACACTGACATATGATTCGTGATGTGCTCTTAAACCAACAAATGCGAGTTGTTATGTGCTCTTAAACCAACATACAGCAGTATGCAGGGGTGTGAGCTTGTGGGTAAAATGTACCATGAAGTATGAATAGTGATGCACTGGTCATCCGAAGGATAAAGTAGACAAGTGTTTGAATAGTTAAGCGGGCGAAATAGGTACAGTGAAATTCGAATAATGGTGCTTCATTGAACCAAAGTATTACATTATACACTTACGCGAGTGGAACTGGCATAGTGGAATAAGTGATGCGTTATTTAACCAATTTATAAAGTATGCAGGTGTGTGAACATGAGTGAAATATATATGATTTGCAAAAAGTTATTAAGCCGAACCAGTGAATGAAATTGGTACTGTGAATTAAGAATAGTGGTCTTCATTGAACTATGTTGGCGAGTGGAACCGGTACAATGAAATATGTGATGCACAAAAAAACCCCTTGTTAAACATACAGGTGTGTGAAATGAGTGAAATCGATATGGATGGCAGGGTATGAACCGGAGTTGTGAATGATATCAGTACTATTCAATAACAATAGTGGTCTTCATTGAACTATTCGCAGAGTACGTTTGATAGAAATAAGTTGAATACGTACACTGAAATGTGAGTCGTGATGTGCTCTTAAACCAACGTATAGCAGTATGCAGGAGTATAAATGAGCTTGTGGGTAAAATCTACCATGAAATATGAATAATGATGCACTGGTTCTTCAAGAGATAATCGGTACAGTGAAATTTGAATAGTGGTGCTTTATTGAACGGAAGTATTACAGTATAGTTATGCGAGTGGAACTGGTATAGTGGATTATCTGAGGTGTTACTGAACCAATTTATAAAGTATACAGGTGTGTGAATGAGTATCATCAATATGAATTTCAATGAGTTAAGCCAAAACAGTGAATTAAATTGGTACTGTAATATAAAATAGTGGTCTTTGCTGAACTTTGTTATGCGAGTGGGACCGGTACAATGCAATATGTGATGCACTGTTGAAACAACTCGTAAAGCATACAGGTTGTGAACGTGGGTGAAATTGATAAGAATGGGAAGGAATAAACAGGAGTTGTGCGTTGAATGAAACACGTGAAATACGTACACTGAAATGTGCTCTTAAACCAACATATAGCACTATGCAGGGGTATAAATGAGCTTGTGGGTAAAATCTACCATGAAATATGAATAATGATGCACTGGTCGTTCAAGAGATAATCGGTAGAGTGAAATTTGAATTGTGGTGCTTCATTGAACGGAAGTATTACAGTATAGTTATGCGAGTGGAACTGGTATAGTGGATTATCTGAGGTGTTACTGTACCAATTTATAAAGTATACAGGTGTGTGAATGAGTATCATCAATATGAATTTCAGAGAGTAAAGCCAAAACAGTGATTTAAATTGGTACTGTGAAATAAAGTAGTGGTCTTTGCTGAACTATTTTATGCGAGTGGAACCGGTACAATGCAATATGTGGTGCACTATTAAAACAACTCGTAAGGCATACAGGTGTGTGAACGTGGGTGAAATTGGCAAGAATGGCAAGGAATAAATCGGAGTTGTGCGTTGAATGAAACAAGTGAAATACGTACACTGAAATGCGAGTTGTGATGTGCTCTTGGCAGAATGGCAAGGAATAAACCGAAGTTGTGCGTTGAATGAAATAAGTGAAATACGTACCTTGAAATGCGAGATGTGATGTGCTTTTAAACCAACATATAGCAGTATGCAGGGGTATGAGCTTGGGGGTAAAATCTACCATGAAATATGAATAGTGATGCACTGGTCATCTGAAGGATAAAATAGACAAGTGTTTAAATAGTTAAGCGGGTGAAATAGGTACAGTGAAATTCGAATAATGGTGCTTCATTGAACCAAAGTATTACTTTATACAGTTATGCGAGTGGAACTTGTATAGTGAAATAAATGATGCGTTATTTAACCAATTTATAAAGTATACAGGTGTGTGAACTATAAAGTATACAGGTGTGTGAACATGAGTGAAATCGATGTGATTTGCAAAAGGTTATTAAGCCGAAACAGTGAAATAAATCGGTACTGTGAAATAAAATAGTGGTCTTCATTGAACTATGTTATGGGAGTGGAACCGGTACAATGCAATATGTGATCCACTATTGAAACCATTCATAAAGCATGCAGGTGTGTGAACGTTGGTGAAATCGAAATGAATGGCAAGGTATAAAGTGAAATTTTGAATGGTATCATTACTATGAAATAATAGTGGTCATCGAACTATGTCGCAGAGCACAGTAGAATGAAATAAGTGAAATACGTACATTGACATGTGATTCGTGATTTGCTCTTAAACCAATATATAGCAGTATGCAGCGGTATAAATGAGCTTCTGGGTAAAATCTACTATGAATAATGATGCACTGGTCATTCAAGAGATAATCTGTACAGTGAAATTTGAATAGTGGTGCTTCATTGAACGGAAGTATTACAGTATAGTTATGCGAGTGGAACTGGTATAGTGGATTAACTGAGGTGTTACTAAACCAATTTATAAAGTATACAGGTGTGTGAATGAGTATCATCAATATGAATTTAAGTGAGTTAAGCCGAAACAGTGAATCAAATCGGTACTGTGAAATAAAATAGTGGTCTTTGCTGAACTATGTTATGCGAGTGGAACTGGTACAATGCAATATGTGATGCACTGTTGAAGCAACTCATAAAAGCATACAGGTTGTGAACGTGGATGAAATTGATAAGAATGGGAAGGAATAAACAGGAGTTGTGCGGTGAATGAAACACGTGAAATACGTACACTGAAATGTGCTCTTCAACCAACTTATAGCAGCATGCAGAGGTGTGAGCTTGTGGGTAAAATCTACCATGAAATATGAATAATGATGCACTGGTCGTTCAAGAGATAATCGGTACAGTGAAATTTGAATTGTGGTGCTTCATTGAACGGAAGTATTACAGTATAGTTATGCGAGTGGAACTGGTATAGTGGATTATCTGAGGTGTTACTGTACCAATTTATAAAGTATACAGGTGTGTGAATGAGTATCATCAATATGAATTTCAGAGAGTAAAGCCGAAACAGTGATTTAAATTGGTACTGTGAAATAAAGTAGTGGTCTTTGCTGAACTATTTTATGCGAGTGGAACCGGTACAATGCAATATGTGGTGCACTATTAAAACAACTCGTAAGGCATACAGGTGTGTGAACGTGGGTGAAATTGGCAAGAATGGCAAGGAATAAATCGGGAGTTGTGCGTTGAATGAAACAAGTGAAATACGTACACTGAAATGCGAGTTGTGATGTGCTCTTGGCAGAATGGCAAGGAATAAACCGAAGTTGTGCGTTGAATGAAATAAGTGAAATACGTACCCTGAAATGCGAGATGTGATGTGCTTTTAAACCAACATACAGCAGTATGCAGGGGTATGAGCTTGGGGGTAAAATCTACCATGAAATATGAATAGTGATGCACTGGTCATCTGAAGGATAAAATAGACAAGTGTTTAAATAGTTAAGCGGGTGAAATAGTTACAGTGAAATTCGAATAATGGTGCTTCATTGAACCAAAGTATTACATTATACAGTTACGCGAGTAGAACTGGCATAGTGGAATAAGTGATGCGTTATTTAACCAATTTATAAAGTATGCAGGTGTGTGAACATGAGTGAAATATATATGATTTGCAAAAAGTTATTAAGCCGAACCGGTGAATGAAATTGGTACTGTGAATTAAGAATAGTGGTCTTCATTGAACTATGTTGGCGAGTGGAACCGGTACAATGAAATATGTGATGCACTAAAAAACCACTGGTTAAACATACAGGTGTGTGAAATGGGTGAAATCGATATGGATGGCAATGTATGAACCGGAGTTGTGAATGATATCAGTACTATTCAATAACAATAGTGGTCTTCATTGAACTATTCGCAGAGTACATTTGATAGAAATAAGTTAAATACGTACACTGAAATGTGAGTCGTGATGTGCTCTTAAACCAACATATAGCAGTATCCAGGGGTATAAATGAGCTTGTGGGTAAAATCTACCATGAAATATGAATAATGATACGTTGGTTATTCAAGAGATAATCGGTACAGTGAAATTTGAATAGTGGTGCTTTATTGAACGAAAGTATTACAGTATAGTTATGCGAGTGGAACTGGTATAGTGGCTTATCTGAGGTGTTACTGAACCAATTTATAAAGTATACAGGTGTGTGAATGAGTATCATCAATATGAATTTCAATGAGTTAAGCCGAAACAGTGATTTAAATTTGTTCTGTGAAATAAAATAGTGGTCTTTGCTGAACTATTTTATGCGAGTGGAACCGGTACAATGCAATATGTGGTGCACTATTAAAACAACTCGTAAGGCATACAGGTTTGTGAACGTGGGTGAAATTGGCAAGAATGGCAAAGAATAAATCGGAGTTGTGCGTTGAATGACACAAGTGAAATACGTACACTGAAATGCGAGTTGTGATGTGCTCTTGGCAGAATGGCAAGGAATAAACCGAAGTTGTGCGTTGAATGAAATAAGTGAAATACGTATCCTGAAATGCGAGTTGTGATGTGCTCCTAAACCAACATATAGCAGTATGCAGGGGTATGAGCTTGTGGGTAAAATCTACCATAAAATATGAATAGTGATGCACTGGTCATGCGAAGGATAAAGTAGACAAGTGTTTGAATAGTTAAGCGGGCGAAATAGGTACAGTGAAATTCGAATAATGGTGCTTCATTGAACCAAAGTATTACTTTATACAGTTATGCGAGTGGAACTGGTATAGTGAAATAAATGATGCGTTATTTAACCAATTTATAAAGTATACAGGTGTGTGAACTATAAAGTATACAGGTGTGTGAACATGAGTGAAATCGATGTGATTTGCAAAAGGTTATTAAGCCGAAACAGTAAAATAAATCGGTACTGTGAAATAAAATAGTGGTCTTCATTGAACTATGTTATGGGAGTGGAACCGGTACAATGCAATATGTGATCCACTATTGAAACCATTCATAAAGCATGCAGGTGTGTGAACGTTGGTGAAATCGAAATGAATGGCAAGGTATAAAGTGAAATTTTGAATGGTATCATTACTATGAAATAATAGTGGTCATCGAACTATGTCGCAGAGCACAGTAGAATGAAATAAGTGAAATACGTACATTGACATGTGATTCGTGATTTGCTCTTAAACCAATATATAGCAGTATGCAGCGGTATAAATGAGCTTCTGGGTAAAATCTACTATGAATAATGATGCACTGGTCATTCAAGAGATAATCTGTACAGTGAAATTTGAATAGTGGTGCTTCATTGAACGGAAGTATTACAGTATAGTTATGCGAGTGGAACTGGTATAGTGGAGTAACTGAGGCGTTACTAAACCAATTTATAAAGTATACAGGTGTGTGAATGAGTATCATCAATATGAATTTAAGTGAGTTAAGCCGAAACAGTGAATCAAATCGGTACTGTGAAATAAAATAGTGGTCTTTGCTGAACTATGTTATGTGAGTGGAACTGGTACAATGCAATATGTGATGCACTGTTGAAGCAACTCATAAAAGCATACAGGTTGTGAACGTGGATGAAATTGATAAGAATGGGAAGGAATAAACAGGAGTTGTGCGGTGAATGAAACACGTGAAATACGTACACTGAAATGTGCTCTTAAACCAACTTACAGCAGCATGCAGAGGTGTGAGCTTGTGGGTAAAATCTACCACGACATGAATAGCGATGCACTGGTCATCCGAAGGATATAGTGGGCAAGTGTTTAAATAGTTATTTGGGTGAAATAGGTATAGTGAAATTCGAATAATGGTGCTTCATTGAATCGAAGTATTACAGGATACAGTTATGCGAGTGGAACTGGTATAGTAGATTAAGTGATGCGTTAGTTAACCAATTTATAAAGTGTACAGGTGTGTGAACTACAATAATAGAGAGTATACAGGTGTGTGAACATGAGTGAAATCGTAATGGTTTGCAAAAAGTTGTTAAGCCGAACCAGTGAATGAAATTGGTACTGTGAATTAAGAATAGTGGTCTTCATTGAACTATATTGGGGAGTGGAACCGTACAGGTGTGTGAAATGGGTGAAATCGATATGATTGGCACGGAATAAACCGGAGTTGTGAATGACATCGGTACTATAAAATAAGAATAGTGGTCGAACTATATCGCATAGTACAGTAGAATGAAATAAGTGAAATACGTACACTGACATATGATTCGTGATGTGCTCTTAAACCAACAAATGCGAGTTGTTATGTGCTCTTAAACCAACATATAGCAGTATGCAGGGGTGTGAGCTTGTGGGTAAAATGTACCATGAAGTATGAATAGTGATGCACTGGTCATCCGAAGGATAAAGTAGACAAGTGTTTGAATAGTTAAGCGGGCGAAATAGGTACAGTGAAATTCGAATAATGGTGCTTCATTGAACCAAAGTATTACATTATACAGTTACGCGAGTGGAACTGGCATAGTGGAATAAGTGATGCGTTATTTAACCAATTTATAAAGTATGCAGGTGTGTGAACATGAGTGAAATATATATGATTTGCAAAAAGTTATTAAGCCGAACCAGTGAATGAAATTGGTACTGTGAATTAAGAATAGTGGTCTTCATTGAACTATGTTGGCGAGTAGAACCGGTACAATGAAATATGTGATGCACTAAAAAACCACTGGTTAAACATACAGGTGTGTGAAATGGGTGAAATCGATATGGATGGCAGGGTATGAACCGGAGTTGTGAATGATATCAGTACTATTCAATAACAATAGTGGTCTTCATTGAACTATTCGCAGAGTACATTTGATAGAAGTAAGTTAAATAGGTACACTGAAATGTGAGTCGTGATGTGCTCTTAAACCAACATATAGCAGTATCCAGGGGTATAAATGAGCTTGTGGGTAAAATCTACCATGAAATATGAATAATGATGCACTGGTTATTCAAGAGATAATCGGTACAGTGAAATTTGAATAGTGGTGCTTTATTGAACGAAAGTATTACAGTATAGTTATGCGAGTGGAACTGGTATAGTGGATTATCTGAGGTGTTACTGAACCAATTTATAAAGTATACAGGTGTGTGAATGAGTATCATCAATATGAATTTCAATGAGTTAAGCCAAAACAGTGAATTAAATCGGTACTGTAATTTAAAATAGTGGTCTTTGCTGAACTTTGTTATGCGAGTGGGACCGGTACAATGCAATATGTGATGCACTGTTGAAACAACTCGTAAAGCATACAGGTTGTGAACGTGGGTGAAATTGATAAGAATGGGAAGGAATAAACAGGAGTTGTGCGTTGAATGAAACACGTGAAATACGTACACTGAAATGTGCTCTTAAACCAACATATAGCAGTATGCAGGGGTATAAATGAGCTTGTGGGTAAAATCTACCATGAAATATGAATAATGATGCACTGGTCGTTCAAGAGATAATCGGTAGAGTGAAATTTGAATTGTGGTGCTTCATTGAACGGAAGTATTACAGTATAGTTATGCGAGTGGAACTGGTATAGTGGATTATCTGAGGTGTTACTGTACCAATTTATAAAGTATACAGGTGTGTGAATGAGTATCATCAATATGAATTTCAGAGAGTAAAGCCGAAACAGTGATTTAAATTGGTACTGTGAAATAAAGTAGTGGTCTTTGCTGAACTATTTTATGCGAGTGGAACCGGTACAATGCAATATGTGGTGCACTATTAAAACAACTCGTAAGGCATACAGGTGTGTGAACGTGGGTGAAATTGGCAAGAATGGCAAGGAATAAATCGGAGTTGTGCGTTGAATGAAACAAGTGAAATACGTACACTGAAATGCGAGTTGTGATGTGCTCTTGGCAGAATGGCAAGGAATAAACCGAAGTTGTGAGTTGAATGAAATAAGTGAAATACGTACCCTGAAATGCGAGATGTGATGTGCTTTTAAACCAACATATAGCAGTATGCAGGGGTATGAGCTTGGGGGTAAAATCTACCATGAAATATGAATAGTGATGCACTGGTCATCTGAAGGATAAAATAGACAAGTGTTTAAATAGTTAAGCGGGTGAAATAGTTACAGTGAAATTCGAATAATGGTGCTTCATTAAACCAAAGTATTACAGTACACAGTTATGCGAGTGGAACTGGTATAGTGGAATAAATGATGCGTTATTTAACCAATTTATAACGTATACAGGTGTGTGAACTATAAAGTATACAGGTGTGTGAACATGAGGGAAATCGTAATGATTTGCAAAAAGTTATTAAGCCTAAACAGTGAAATAAATCGGTACTGTGAAATAAAATAGTGCTCTTCATTGAACTATGTTATGGGAATGGAACTGGTACAATGCAATATGTGATACACTATTGAAACCATTCATAAAGCATGCAGGTGTATGAACGTGGTGAAATCGAGATGAATGGCAAGGAATAAAGTGAAATTTTGAATGGTATCAGTACTATGAAATAAGAATAGTGGTCTTCATCGAGCTATATCGCAGTGTACAGTAGAATGAAATAAGTGAAATACGTACACCGTCATGCAATTCGTGATGTGCTCTTAAACAAATATATAGCAGTATGCAGGGGTATAAATGAGCTTCTGTGTAAAATCGACTATGAAATATGAATAATGATGCACTGGTCATTCAAGAGATAACCTGTACAGTGAAATTTGAATAGTGGTGCTTCATTGAACAGAAGTATTACAGTATACTTATGCGAGTGGAACAGGTATAGTGGATTATCTGAGGTGTTACTAAACCAATTTATAAAGTATACAGGTGTGTTAACATGAGTGAAATCGATATGATTTGCAAAAAGCTAAGCCGAATCAGTGAACAAAATTAGTACTGTGAATTAAGAATAGTTATTATAGTTATTAAGAAAAAGTTATTAAGCCGAAACAGTGAAATAAATCGGTACTGTGAAATAAAATAGTGGTCTTCATTGAACTATGTTATGGGAATGGAACCGGTACAATGCAATATGTGATACACTATTGAAACCATTCATAAAGCATGCAGGTGTGTGAACGTGGGTGAAATCGAGATAAATGGCAAGGAATAAAGTGAAATTTTGAATGGTATCATTACTATGAAATAAGAATAGTGGTCTTCATCGAACTATATCGCTGAGTACAGTAGAATGAAATAAGTGAAATACGTACACTGTCATGTGATTCGTGATGTGCTCTTATATATATAGCAATATGCAGGGGTATAAATGAGCTTCTGGGTAAAATCTACCATGAATTATGAATAATGATGCACTGGTCATTCAAGAGATAATCGGTACAGTGAAATTTGAATAAAGGTGCTTTATTGAACGGAAGTATTACAGTATAGTTATGCGAGTGGAACTGGTATAGTGGATTATCTGAGGTGTTACTAAACCAATTTATAAAGTATACAGGTGTGTGAATGAGTACCATCAATATGAATTTCAATGAGTTAAGCCAAAACAGTGAATTAAATCGGTACTGTGAAATAAAATAGTGGTCTTTGCTGAACTATGTTATGCGAGTGGAACCGGTACAATGCAATATGTGGTGCACTATTAAAACAACTCGTAAGGCATACAGGTGTGTGAACGTGGGTGAAATTGGCAAGAATGGCAAGGAATAAATCGGAGTTGTGCGTTGAATGAAACAAGTGAAATACGTACACTGAAATGCGAGTTGTGATGTGCTCTTGGCAGTATGGCAAGGAATAAACCGAAGTTGTGCGTTGAATGAAATAAGTGAAATACGTATCCTGAAATGCGAGTTGTGATGTGCTCCTAAACCAACATATAGCAGTATGCAGGGGTATGAGCTTGTGGGTAAAATCTACCATGAAATATGAATAGTGATGCCCTGGTCATGCGAAGGATAAAGTAGACAAGTGTTTGAATAGTTAAGCGGGCGAAATAGGTACAGTGAAATTCGAATAATGGTGCTTCATTGAACCAAAGTATTACTTTATACAGTTATGCGAGTGGAACTGGTATAGTGGAATAAATGATGCGTTATTTAACCAATTTATAAAGTATACAGGCGTGTGAACTATAAAGTATACAGGTGTGTGAACATGAGTGAAATAGATATGATTTGCAAAAGGTTATTAAGCCGAAACAGTGAAATAAATCGGTACTGTGAAATAAAATAGTGGTCTTCATTGAACTATGTTATGGGAGTGGAACCGGTAAAATGCAATATGTGATCCACTATTGAAACCATTCATAAAGCATGCAGGTGTGTGAACGTTGGTGAAATCGAAATGAATGGCAAGGTATAAAGTGAAATTTTGAATGGTATCAGTACTATGAAATAATAGTGGTCATGAACTATGTCGCAGAGCACAGTAGAATGAAATAAGTGAAATACGTACATTGACATGTGATTCGTGATTTCTCTTAAACCAATATATAGCGGTATGCAGGGGTATAATTGAGCTTCTGGGTAAAATCTACTATGAATAATAATGCACTGGTCATTCAAGAGATAATCTGTAGAGTGAAATTTGAATAGTGGTGCTTCATTGAACGGAAGTATTACAGTATAGTTATGCGAGTGGAACTGGTATAGTGGATTAACTGAGGTGTTACTAAACCAATTTATAAAGTATACAGGTGTGTGATTGAGTATCATCAATATGAATTTAAGTGAGTTAAGCCGAAACAGTGAATCAAATCGGTACTGTGAAATAAAATAGTGGTCTTTGCTGAACTATGTTATGCGAGTGGAACTGGTACAATGCAATATGTGATGCACTGTTGAAGCAACTCGTAAAAGCATACAGGTTGTGAACGTGAATGAAATTGATAAGAATGGGAAGGAATAAACAGGAGTTGTGCGGTGAATGAAACACGTGAAATACGTACACTGAAATGTGCTCTTAAACCAACTTATAGCAGCATGCAGAGGTGTGAGCTTGTGGGTAAAATCTACCACGACATGAATAGCGATGCACTGGTCATCCGAAGGATATAGTGGGCAAGTGTTTAAATAGTTATTTGGGTGAAATAGGTATAGTGAAATTCGAATAATGGTGCTTCATTGAATCGAAGTATTACAGGATACAGTTATGCGAGTGGAACTGGTATAGTAGATTAAGTGATGCGTTAGTTAACCAATTTATAAAGTGTACAGGTGTGTGAACTACAATAATAGAGAGTATACAGGTGTGTGAACATGAGTGAAATCGTAATGGTTTGCAAAAAGGTGTTAAGCCGAACCAGTGAATGAAATTGGTACTGTGAATTAAGAATAGTGGTCTTCATTGAACTATATTGGGGAGTGGAACCGTACAGGTGTGTGAAATGGGTGAAATCGATATGATTGGCACGGAATAAACCGGAGTTGTGAATGACATCGGTACTATAAAATAAGAATAGTGGTCGAACTATATCGCATAGTACAGTAGAATGAAATAAGTGAAATACGTACACTGACATATGATTCGTGATGTGCTCTTAAACCAACAAATGCGAGTTGTTATGTGCTCTTAAACCAACATATAGCAGTATGCAGGGGTGTGAGCTTGTGGGTAAAATCTACCATGAAATATGAATAGTGATGCACTGGTCATCTAAAGGATAAAATAGACAAGTGTTTAAATAGTTAAGCGGGTGAAATAGTTACAGTGAAATTCGAATAATGGTGCTTCATTGAACCAAAGTATTACATTATACAGTTACGCGAGTAGAACTGGCATAGTGGAATAAGTGATGCGTTATTTAACCAACTTATAAAGTATGCAGGTGTGTGAACATGAGTGAAATATATATGATTTGCAAAAAGTTATTAAGCCGAACCGGTGAATGAAATTGGTACTGTGAATTATGAATAGTGGTCTTCATTGAACTATGTTGGCGAGTGGAACCGGTACAATGAAATATGTGATGCACTAAAAAACCACTGGTTAAACATACAGGTGTGTGAAATGGGTGAAATCGATATGGATGGCAGGGTATGAACCGGAGTTGTGAATGATATCAGTACTATTCAATAACTATAGTGGTCTTCATTGAACTATTCGCAGAGTACATTTGATAGAAATAAGTTAAATACGTACATTGAAATGTGAGTCGTGATGTGCTCTTAAACCAACATATAGCAGTATCCAGGGGTATAAATGAGCTTGTGGGTAAAATCTACCATGAAATATGAATAATGATGCGTTGGTTATTCAAGAGATAATCGGTACAGTGAAATTTGAATAGTGGTGCTTTATTGAACGAAAGTATTACAGTATAGTTATGCGAGTGGAACTGGTATAGTGGCTTATCTGAGGTGTTACTGAACCAATTTATAAAGAATACAGGTGTGTGAATGAGTATCATCAATATGAATTTCAATGAGTTAAGCCGAAACAGTGATTTAAATTTGTACTGTGAAATAAAATAGTGGTCTTTTCTGAACTATTTTATGCGAGTGGAACCGGTACAATGCAATATGTGGTGCACTATTAAAACAACTCGTAAGGCATACAGGTGTGTGAACGTGGGTGAAATTGGCAAGAATGGCAAAGAATAAATCGGAGTTGTGCGTTGAATGAAACAAGTGAAATACGTACACTGAAATGCGAGTTGTGATGTGCTCCTAAACCAACATATAGCAGTATGCAGGGGTATGAGCTTGTGGGTAAAATCTACCATGAAATATGAATAGTGATGCACTGGTCATGCGAAGGATAAAGTAGACAAGTGTTTGAATAGTTAAGCGGGCGAAATAGGTACAGTGAAATTCGAATAATGGTGCTTCATTGAACCAAAGTATTACTTTATACAGTTATGCGAGTGGAACTGGTATAGTGGAATAAATGATGCGTTATTTAACCAATTTATAACGTATACAGGTGTGTGAACTATAAAGTATACAGGTGTGTGAACATGAGCGAAATCGTAATGATTTGCAAAAAGTTATTAAGCCTAAACAGTGAAATAAATCGGTACTGTGAAATAAAATAGTGCTCTTCATTGAACTATGTTATGGGAATGGAACTGGTACAATGCAATATGTGATACACTATTGAAACCATTCATAAAGCATGCAGGTGTATGAACGTGGTGAAATCGAGATGAATGGCAAGGAATAAAGTGAAATTTTGAATGGTATCAGTACTATGAAATAAGAATAGTGGTCTTCATCGAACTATATCGCAGTGTACAGTAGAATGAAATAAGTGAAATACGTACACTGTCATGCAATTCGTGATGTGCTCTTAAACCAATATATAGCAGTATGCAGGGGTATAAATGAGCTTCTGGGTAAAATCTACTATGTATAATGATGCACTGGTCATTCAAGAGATAATCTGTACAGTGAAATTTGAATAGTGGTGCTTCATTGAACAGAAGTATTATAGTATAGTTATGCGAGTGGAACTGGTATAGTGGATTATCTGAGGTGTTACTAAACCAATTTTTAAAGTATACAGGTGTGTGAATGAGTACCATCAATATGAATTTCAATGAGTTAAGCCAAAACATTGAATTAAATTGGTACTGTGAAATAAAATAGTGGTCCTTGCTTAACTATGTAAAGCGAGTGAAACTGGTACAATGCAATATGTGATGCACAGTTTAACAACTCATAAAAGCATACAGGTTGTGAACGTGGATGAAATTGATAAGAATGGGAAGGAATAAACAGGAGTTGTGCGTTGAATGAAACACGTGAAATACGTACACTGAAATGTGCTCTTAAACCAACATATAGCAGTATGCAGGGGTATAAATGAGCTTGTGGGTAAAATCTACCATGAAATATGAATAGTGATGCACTGGTCATGCGAAGGATAAAGTAGACAAATGTTTAAATAGTTATGCGAGTGAAATAGGTACATTGAAATTCGGATATTGGTGCTTCATTGAACCAAAGTATTACATTAGACAGTTATGCGAGTTTAACTGGCATAGTGGAATAAGTGATGCGTTATTTAACCAATTTATAAAGTATGCAGGTGTGTGAACATGAGTGAAATATATATGATTTGCAAAAAGTTATTAAGCCGAACCGGTGAATGAAATTGGTACTGTGAATTAAGAATAGTGGTCTTCATTGAACTATGTTGGCGAGTGGAACCGGTACAATGAAATATGTGATGCACTAAAAAACCACTGGTTAAACATACAGGTGTGTGAAATGGGTGAAATCGATATGGATGGCAATGTATGAACCGGAGTTGTGAATGATATCAGTACTATTCAATAACAATAGTGGTCTTCATTGAACTATTTGCAGAGTACATTTGATAGAAATAAGTTAAATACGTACACTGAAATGTGAGTCGTGATGTGCTCTTAAACCAACATATAGCAGTATCCAGGGGTATAAATGAGCTTGTGGGTAAAATCTACCATGAAATATGAATAATGATACGTTGGTTATTCAAGAGATAATCGGTACAGTGAAATTTGAATAGTGGTGCTTTATTGAACGAAAGTATTACAGTATAGTTATGCGAGTGGAACTGGTATAGTGGCTTATCTGAGGTGTTACTGAACCAATTTATAAAGTATACAGGTGTGTGAATGAGTATCATCAATATGAATTTCAATGAGTTAAGCCGAAACAGTGATTTAAATTTGTTCTGTGAAATAAAATAGTGGTCTTTGCTGAACTATTTTATGCGAGTGGAACCGGTACAATGCAATATGTGGTGCACTATTAAAACAACTCGTAAGGCATACAGGTTTGTGAACGTGGGTGAAATTGGCAAGAATGGCAAAGAATAAATCGGAGTTGTGCGTTGAATGACACAAGTGAAATACGTACACTGAAATGCGAGTTGTGATGTGCTCTTGGCAGAATGGCAAGGAATAAACCGAAGTTGTGCGTTGAATGAAATAAGTGAAATACGTATCCTGAAATGCGAGTTGTGATGTGCTCCTAAACCAACATATAGCAGTATGCAGGGGTATGAGCTTGTGGGTAAAATCTACCATAAAATATGAATAGTGATGCACTGGTCATGCGAAGGATAAAGTAGACAAGTGTTTGAATAGTTAAGCGGGCGAAATAGGTACAGTGAAATTCGAATAATGGTGCTTCATTGAACCAAAGTATTACTTTATACAGTTATGCGAGTGGAACTGGTATAGTGAAATAAATGATGCGTTATTTAACCAATTTATAAAGTATACAGGTGTGTGAACTATAAAGTATACAGGTGTGTGAACATGAGTGAAATCGATGTGATTTGCAAAAGGTTATTAAGCCGAAACAGTAAAATAAATCGGTACTGTGAAATAAAATAGTGGTCTTCATTGAACTATGTTATGGGAGTGGAACCGGTACAATGCAATATGTGATCCACTATTGAAACCATTCATAAAGCATGCAGGTGTGTGAACGTTGGTGAAATCGAAATGAATGGCAAGGTATAAAGTGAAATTTTGAATGGTATCATTACTATGAAATAATAGTGGTCATCGAACTATGTCGCAGAGCACAGTAGAATGAAATAAGTGAAATACGTACATTGACATGTGATTCGTGATTTGCTCTTAAACCAATATATAGCAGTATGCAGCGGTATAAATGAGCTTCTGGGTAAAATCTACTATGAATAATGATGCACTGGTCATTCAAGAGATAATCTGTACAGTGAAATTTGAATAGTGGTGCTTCATTGAACGGAAGTATTACAGTATAGTTATGCGAGTGGAACTGGTATAGTGGAGTAACTGAGGCGTTACTAAACCAATTTATAAAGTATACAGGTGTGTGAATGAGTATCATCAATATGAATTTAAGTGAGTTAAGCCGAAACAGTGAATCAAATCGGTACTGTGAAATAAAATAGTGGTCTTTGCTGAACTATGTTATGCGAGTGGAACTGGTACAATGCAATATGTGATGCACTGTTGAAGCAACTCATAAAAGCATACAGGTTGTGAACGTGGATGAAATTGATAAGAATGGGAAGGAATAAACAGGAGTTGTGCGGTGAATGAAACACGTGAAATACGTACACTGAAATGTGCTCTTAAACCAATTTACAGCAGCATGCAGAGGTGTGAGCTTGTGGGTAAAATCTACCACGACATGAATAGCGATGCACTGGTCATCCGAAGGATATAGTGGGCAAGTGTTTAAATAGTTATTTGGGTGAAATAGGTATAGTGAAATTCGAATAATGGTGCTTCATTGAATCGAAGTATTACAGGATACAGTTATGCGAGTGGAACTGGTATAGTAGATTAAGTGATGCGTTAGTTAACCAATTTATAAAGTGTACAGGTGTGTGAACTACAATAATAGAGAGTATACAGGTGTGTGAACATGAGTGAAATCGTAATGGTTTGCAAAAAGTTGTTAAGCCGAACCAGTGAATGAAATTGGTACTGTGAATTAAGAATAGTGGTCTTCATTGAACTATATTGGGGAGTGGAACCGTACAGGTGTGTGAAATGGGTGAAATCGATATGATTGGCACGGAATAAACCGGAGTTGTGAATGACATCGGTACTATAAAATAAGAATAGTGGTCGAACTATATCGCATAGTACAGTAGAATGAAATAAGTGAAATACGTACACTGACATATGATTCGTGATGTGCTCTTAAACCAACAAATGCGAGTTGTTATGTGCTCTTAAACCAACATATAGCAGTATGCAGGGGTGTGAGCTTGTGGGTAAAATGTACCATGAAGTATGAATAGTGATGCACTGGTCATCCGAAGGATAAAGTAGACAAGTGTTTGAATAGTTAAGCGGGCGAAATAGGTACAGTGAAATTCGAATAATGGTGCTTCATTGAACCAAAGTATTACATTATACAGTTACGCGAGTGGAACTGGCATAGTGGAATAAGTGATGCGTTATTTAACCAATTTATAAAGTATGCAGGTGTGTGAACATGAGTGAAATATATATGATTTGCAAAAAGTTATTAAGCCGAACCAGTGAATGAAATTGGTACTGTGAATTAAGAATAGTGGTCTTCATTGAACTATGTTGGCGAGTAGAACCGGTACAATGAAATATGTGATGCACTAAAAAACCACTGGTTAAACATACAGGTGTGTGAAATGGGTGAAATCGATATGGATGGCAGGGTATGAACCGGAGTTGTGAATGATATCAGTACTATTCAATAACAATAGTGGTCTTCATTGAACTATTCGCAGAGTACATTTGATAGAAGTAAGTTAAATACGTACACTGAAATGTGAGTCGTGATGTGCTCTTAAACCAACATATAGCAGTATCCAGGGGTATAAATGAGCTTGTGGGTAAAATCTACCATGAAATATGAATAATGATGCACTGGTTATTCAAGAGATAATCGGTACAGTGAAATTTGAATAGTGGTGCTTTATTGAACGGAAGTATTACAGTATAGTTATGCGAGTGGAACTGGTATAGTGGATTATCTGAGGTGTTACTGAACCAATTTATAAAGTATACAGGTGTGTGAATGAGTATCATCAATATGAATTTCAATGAGTTAAGCCAAAACAGTGAATTAAATCGGTACTGTAATATAAAATAGTGGTCTTTGCTGAACTTTGTTATGCGAGTGGGACCGGTACAATGCAATATGTGATGCACTGTTGAAACAACTCGTAAAGCATACAGGTTGTGAACGTGGGTGAAATTGATAAGAATGGGAAGGAATAAACAGGAGTTGTGCGTTGAATGAAACACGTGAAATACGTACACTGAAATGTGCTCTTAAACCAACATATAGCAGTATGCAGGGGTATAAATGAGCTTGTGGGTAAAATCTACCATGAAATATGAATAATGATGCACTGGTCGTTCAAGAGATAATCGGTAGAGTGAAATTTGAATTGTGGTGCTTCATTGAACGGAAGTATTACAGTGTAGTTATGCGAGTGGAACTGGTATAGTGGATTATCTGAGGTGTTACTGTACCAATTTATAAAGTATACAGGTGTGTGAATGAGTATCATCAATATGAATTTCAGAGAGTAAAGCCGAAACAGTGATTTAAATTGGTACTGTGAAATAAAGTAGTGGTCTTTGCTGAACTATTTTATGCGAGTGGAACCGGTACAATGCAATATGTGGTGCACTATTAAAACAACTCGTAAGGCATACAGGTGTGTGAACGTGGGTGAAATTGGCAAGAATGGCAAGGAATAAATCGGAGTTGTGCGTTGAATGAAACAAGTGAAATACGTACACTGAAATGCGAGTTGTGATGTGCTCTTGGCAGAATGGCAAGGAATAAACCGAAGTTGTGAGTTGAATGAAATAAGTGAAATAGGTACCCTGAAATGCGAGATGTGATGTGCTTTTAAACCAACATATAGCAGTATGCAGGGGTATGAGCTTGGGGGTAAAATCTACCATGAAATATGAATAGTGATGCACTGGTCATCTGAAGGATAAAATAGACAAGTGTTTAAATAGTTAAGCGGGTGAAATAGTTACAGTGAAATTCGAATAATGGTGCTTCATTAAACCAAAGTATTACAGTACACAGTTATGCGAGTGGAACTGGTATAGTGGAATAAATGATGCGTTATTTAACCAATTTATAACGTATACAGGTGTGTGAACTATAAAGTATACAGGTGTGTGAACATGAGGGAAATCGTAATGATTTGCAAAAAGTTATTAAGCCTAAACAGTGAAACAAATCGGTACTGTGAAATAAAATAGTGCTCTTCATTGAACTATGTTATGGGAATGGAACTGGTACAATGCAATATGTGATACACTATTGAAACCATTCATAAAGCATGCAGGTGTATGAACGTGGTGAAATCGAGATGAATGGCAAGGAATAAAGTGAAATTTTGAATGGTATCAGTACTATGAAATAAGAATAGTGGTCTTCATCGAGCTATATCGCAGTGTACAGTAGAATGAAATAAGTGAAATACGTACACCGTCATGCAATTCGTGATGTGCTCTTAAACAAATATATAGCAGTATGCAGGGGTATAAATGAGCTTCTGTGTAAAATCGACTATGAAATATGAATAATGATGCACTGGTCATTCAAGAGATAACCTGTACAGTGAAATTTGAATAGTGGTGCTTCATTGAACAGAAGTATTACAGTATACTTATGCGAGTGGAACAGGTATAGTGGATTATCTGAGGTGTTACTAAACCAATTTATAAAGTATACAGGTGTGTTAACATGAGTGAAATCGATATGATTTGCAAAAAGCTAAGCCGAATCAGTGAACAAAATTAGTACTGTGAATTAAGAATAGTTATTATAGTTATTAAGAAAAAGTTATTAAGCCGAAACAGTGAAATAAATCGGTACTGTGAAATAAAATAGTGGTCTTCATTGAACTATGTTATGGGAATGGAACCGGTACAATGCAATATGTGATACACTATTGAAACCATTCATAAAGCATGCAGGTGTGTGAACGTGGGTGAAATCGAGATAAATGGCAAGGAATAAAGTGAAATTTTGAATGGTATCATTACTATGAAATAAGAATAGTGGTCTTCATCGAACTATATCGCTGAGTACAGTAGAATGAAATAAGTGAAATACGTACACTGTCATGTGATTCGTGATGTGCTCTTATATATATAGCAATATGCAGGGGTATAAATGAGCTTCTGGGTAAAATCTACCATGAATTATGAATAATGATGCACTGGTCATTCAAGAGATAATCGGTACAGTGAAATTTGAATAAAGGTGCTTTATTGAACGGAAGTATTACAGTATAGTTATGCGAGTGGAACTGGTATAGTGGATTATCTGAGGTGTTACTAAACCAATTTATAAAGTATACAGGTGTGTGAATGAGTACCATCAATATGAATTTCAATGAGTTAAGCCAAAACAGTGAATTAAATCGGTACTGTGAAATAAAATAGTGGTCTTTGCTGAACTATGTTATGCGAGTGGAACCGGTACAATGCAATATGTGGTGCACTATTAAAACAACTCGTAAGGCATACAGGTGTGTGAACGTGGGTGAAATTGGCAAGAATGGCAAGGAATAAATCGGAGTTGTGCATTGAATGAAACAAGTGAAATACGTACACTGAAATGCGAGTTGTGATGTGCTCTTGGCAGTATGGCAAGGAATAAACCGAAGTTGTGCGTTGAATGAAATAAGTGAAATACGTATCCTGAAATGCGAGTTGTGATGTGCTCCTAAACCAACATATAGCAGTATGCAGGGGTATGAGCTTGTGGGTAAAATCTACCATGAAATATGAATAGTGATGCCCTGGTCATGCGAAGGATAAAGTAGACAAGTGTTTGAATAGTTAAGCGGGCGAAATAGGTACAGTGAAATTCGAATAATGGTGCTTCATTGAACCAAAGTATTACTTTATACAGTTATGCGAGTGGAACTGGTATAGTGGAATAAATGATGCGTTATTTAACCAATTTATAAAGTATACAGGCGTGTGAACTATAAAGTATACAGGTGTGTGAACATGAGTGAAATAGATATGATTTGCAAAAGGTTATTAAGCCGAAACAGTGAAATAAATCGGTACTGTGAAATAAAATAGTGGTCTTCATTGAACTATGTTATGGGAGTGGAACCGGTAAAATGCAATATGTGATCCACTATTGAAACCATTCATAAAGCATGCAGGTGTGTGAACGTTGGTGAAATCGAAATGAATGGCAAGGTATAAAGTGAAATTTTGAATGGTATCAGTACTATGAAATAATAGTGGTCATGAACTATGTCGCAGAGCACAGTAGAATGAAATAAGTGAAATACGTACATTGACATGTGATTCGTGATTTCTCTTAAACCAATATATAGCGGTATGCAGGGGTATAATTGAGCTTCTGGGTAAAATCTACTATGAATAATAATGCACTGGTCATTCAAGAGATAATCTGTAGAGTGAAATTTGAATAGTGGTGCTTCATTGAACGGAAGTATTACAGTATAGTTATGCGAGTGGAACTGGTATAGTGGATTAACTGAGGTGTTACTAAACCAATTTATAAAGTATACAGGTGTGTGATTGAGTATCATCAATATGAATTTAAGTGAGTTAAGCCGAAACAGTGAATCAAATCGGTACTGTGAAATAAAATAGTGGTCTTTGCTGAACTATGTTATGCGAGTGGAACTGGTACAATGCAATATGTGATGCACTGTTGAAGCAACTCGTAAAAGCATACAGGTTGTGAACGTGAATGAAATTGATAAGAATGGGAAGGAATAAACAGGAGTTGTGCGGTGAATGAAACACGTGAAATACGTACACTGAAATGTACTCTTAAACCAACTTATAGCAGCATGCAGAGGTGTGAGCTTGTGGGTAAAATCTACCACGACATGAATAGCGATGCACTGGTCATCCGAAGGATATAGTGGGCAAGTGTTTAAATAGTTATTTGGGTGAAATAGGTATAGTGAAATTCGAATAATGGTGCTTCATTGAATCGAAGTATTACAGGATACAGTTATGCGAGTGGAACTGGTATAGTAGATTAAGTGATGCGTTAGTTAACCAATTTATAAAGTGTACAGGTGTGTGAACTACAATAATAGAGAGTATACAGGTGTGTGAACATGAGTGAAATCGTAATGGTTTGCAAAAAGTTGTTAAGCCGAACCAGTGAATGAAATTGGTACTGTGAATTAAGAATAGTGGTCTTCATTGAACTATATTGGGGAGTGGAACCGTACAGGTGTGTGAAATGGGTGAAATCGATATGATTGGCACGGAATAAACCGGAGTTGTGAATGACATCGGTACTATAAAATAAGAATAGTGGTCGAACTATATCGCATAGTACAGTAGAATGAAATAAGTGAAATACGTACACTGACATATGATTCGTGATGTGCTCTTAAACCAACAAATGCGAGTTGTTATGTGCTCTTAAACCAACATATAGCAGTATGCAGGGGTGTGAGCTTGTGGGTAAAATGTACCATGAAGTATGAATAGTGATGCACTGGTCATCCGAAGGATAAAGTAGACAAGTGTTTGAATAGTTAAGCGGGCGAAATAGGTACAGTGAAATTCGAATAATGGTGCTTCATTGAACCAAAGTATTACATTATACAGTTACGCGAGTGGAACTGGCATAGTGGAATAAGTGATGCGTTATTTAACCAATTTATAAAGTATGCAGGTGTGTGAACATGAGTGAAATATATATGATTTGCAAAAAGTTATTAAGCCGAACCAGTGAATGAAATTGGTACTGTGAATTAAGAATAGTGGTCTTCATTGAACTATGTTGGCGAGTGGAAACGGTACAATGAAATATTTGATGCACAAAAAAACCACTTGTTAAACATACAGGTGTGTGAAATGAGTGAAATCGATATGGATGGCAGGGTATGAACCGGAGTTGTGAATGATATCAGTACTATTCAATAACAATAGTGGTCTTCATTGAACTATTCGCAGAGTACGTTTGATAGAAATAAGTTAAATACGTACACTGAAATGTGAGTCGTGATGTGCTCTTAAACCAACATATAGCAGTATGCAGGGGTATAAATGAGCTTGTGGGTAAAATCTACCGTGAAATATGAATAATGATGCACTGGTTATTCAAGAGATAATCGGTACAGTGAAATTTGAATAGTGGTGCTTTATTGAACGGAAGTATTACAGTATAGTTATGCGAGTGGAACTGGTATAGTGGATTATCTGAGGTGTTACTGTACCAATTTATAAAGTATACAGGTGTGTGAATGAGTATCATCAATATGAATTTCAGAGAGTAAAGCCGAAACAGTGATTTAAATTGGTACTGTGAAATGAAGTAGTGGTCTTTGCTGAACTATTTTATGGGAGTGGAACCGGTACAATGCAATATGTGGTGCACTATTAAAACAACTCGTAAGGCATACAGGTGTGTGAACGTGGGTGAAATTGGCAAGAATGGCAAGGAATAAATCGGAGTTGTGCGTTGAATGAAACAAGTGAAATACGTACACTGAAATGCGAGTTGTGATGTGCTCTTGGCAGAATGGCAAGGAATAAACCGAAGTTGTGCGTTGAATGAAATAAGTGAAATACGTACCCTGAAATGCGAGATGTGATGTGCTCTTAAACCAACATATAGCAGTATGCAGGGGTATGAGCTTGGGGGTGAAATCTACCATGAAATATGAATAGTGATGCACTGGTCATCTGAAGGATAAAATAGACAAGTGTTTAAATAGTTAAGCGGGTGAAATAGTTACAGTGAAATTCGAATAATGGTGCTTCATTAAACCAAAGTATTACAGTACAAAGTTATGCGAGTGGAACTGGTATAGTGGAATAAATGATGCGTTATTTAACCAATTTATAACGTATACAGGTGTGTGAACTATAAAGTATACAGGTGTGTGAACATGAGTGAAATCGTAATGATTTGCAAAAAGTTATTAAGCCTAAACAGTGAAATAAATCGGTACTGTGAAATAAAATAGTGCTCTTCATTGAACTATGTTATGGGAATGGAACTGGTACAATGCAATATGTGATACACTATTGAAACCATTCATAAAGCATGCAGGTGTATGAACGTGGTGAAATCGAGCTGAATGGCAAGGAATAAAGTGAAATTTTGAATGGTATCAGTACTATGAAATAAGAATAGTGGTCTTCATCGAACTATATCGCAGTGTACAGTAGAATGAAATAAGTGAAATACGTACACTGTCATGCAATTCGTGATGTGCTCTTAAACAAATATATAGCAGTATGCAGGGGTATAAATGAGCTTCTGTGTAAAATCGACTATGAAATATGAATAATGATGCACTGGTCATTCAAGAGATAACCTGTACAGTGAAATTTGAATAGTGGTGCTTCATTGAACAGAAGTATTACAGTATACTTATGCGAGTGGAACTGGTATAGTGGATTATCTGAGGTGTTACTAAACCAATTTATAAAGTATACAGGTGTGTGAACATGAGTGAAATCGATATGATTTGCAAAAAGTTAGGCCGAATCAGTGAACAAAATTAGTACTGTGAATTAAGAATAGTTATTATAGTTATTAAGAAAAAGTTATTAAGCCGAAACAGTGAAATAAATCGGTACGGTGAAATAAAATAGTGGTCTTCATTGAACTATGTTATGGGAATGGAACCGGTACAATGCAATATGTGATACACTATTGAAACCATTCATAAAGCATGCAGGTGTGTGAACGTTGGTGAAATCGAAATGAATGGCAAGGTATAAAGTGAAATTTTGAATGGTATCATTACTATGAAATAATAGTGGTCATCGAACTATGTCGCAGAGCACAGTAGAATGAAATAAGTGAAATACGTACATTGACATGTGATTCGTGATTTGCTCTTAAACCAATATATAGCAGTATGCAGCGGTATAAATGAGCTTCTGGGTAAAATCTACTATGAGTAATGATGCACTGGTCATTCAAGAGATAATCTGTACAGTGAAATTTGAATAGTGGTGCTTTATTGAACGAAAGTATTACAGTATAGTTATGCGAGTGGAACTGGTATAGTGGATTATCTGAGGTGTTACTGAACCAATTTATAAAGTATACAGGTGTGTGAATGAGTATCATCAATATGAATTTCAATGAGTTAAGCCAAAACAGTGAATTAAATCGGTACTGTAATTTAAAATAGTGGTCTTTGCTGAACTTTGTTATGCGAGTGGGACCGGTACAATGCAATATGTGATGCACTGTTGAAACAACTCGTAAAGCATACAGGTTGTGAACGTGGGTGAAATTGATAAGAATGGGAAGGAATAAACAGGAGTTGTGCGTTGAATGAAACACGTGAAATACGTACACTGAAATGTGCTCTTAAACCAACATATAGCAGTATGCAGGGGTATAAATGAGCTTGTGGGTAAAATCTACCATGAAATATGAATAATGATGCACTGGTCGTTCAAGAGATAATCGGTAGAGTGAAATTTGAATTGTGGTGCTTCATTGAACGGAAGTATTACAGTATAGTTATGCGAGTGGAACTGGTATAGTGGATTATCTGAGGTGTTACTGTACCAATTTATAAAGTATACAGGTGTGTGAATGAGTATCATCAATATGAATTTCAGAGAGTAAAGCCGAAACAGTGATTTAAATTGGTACTGTGAAATAAAGTAGTGGTCTTTGCTGAACTATTTTATGCGAGTGGAACCGGTACAATGCAATATGTGGTGCACTATTAAAACAACTCGTAAGGCATACAGGTGTGTGAACGTGGGTGAAATTGGCAAGAATGGCAAGGAATAAATCGGAGTTGTGCGTTGAATGAAACAAGTGAAATACGTACACTGAAATGCGAGTTGTGATGTGCTCTTGGCAGAATGGCAAGGAATAAACCGAAGTTGTGAGTTGAATGAAATAAGTGAAATACGTACCCTGAAATGCGAGATGTGATGTGCTTTTAAACCAACATATAGCAGTATGCAGGGGTATGAGCTTGGGGGTAAAATCTACCATGAAATATGAATAGTGATGCACTGGTCATCTGAAGGATAAAATAGACAAGTGTTTAAATAGTTAAGCGGGTGAAATAGTTACAGTGAAATTCGAATAATGGTGCTTCATTAAACCAAAGTATTACAGTACACAGTTATGCGAGTGGAACTGGTATAGTGGAATAAATGATGCGTTATTTAACCAATTTATAACGTATACAGGTGTGTGAACTATAAAGTATACAGGTGTGTGAACATGAGGGAAATCGTAATGATTTGCAAAAAGTTATTAAGCCTAAACAGTGAAATAAATCGGTACTGTGAAATAAAATAGTGCTCTTCATTGAACTATGTTATGGGAATGGAACTGGTACAATGCAATATGTGATACACTATTGAAACCATTCATAAAGCATGCAGGTGTATGAACGTGGTGAAATCGAGATGAATGGCAAGGAATAAAGTGAAATTTTGAATGGTATCAGTACTATGAAATAAGAATAGTGGTCTTCATCGAGCTATATCGCAGTGTACAGTAGAATGAAATAAGTGAAATACGTACACCGTCATGCAATTCGTGATGTGCTCTTAAACAAATATATAGCAGTATGCAGGGGTATAAATGAGCTTCTGTGTAAAATCGACTATGAAATATGAATAATGATGCACTGGTCATTCAAGAGATAACCTGTACAGTGAAATTTGAATAGTGGTGCTTCATTGAACAGAAGTATTACAGTATACTTATGCGAGTGGAACAGGTATAGTGGATTATCTGAGGTGTTACTAAACCAATTTATAAAGTATACAGGTGTGTTAACATGAGTGAAATCGATATGATTTGCAAAAAGCTAAGCCGAATCAGTGAACAAAATTAGTACTGTGAATTAAGAATAGTTATTATAGTTATTAAGAAAAAGTTATTAAGCCGAAACAGTGAAATAAATCGGTACTGTGAAATAAAATAGTGGTCTTCATTGAACTATGTTATGGGAATGGAACCGGTACAATGCAATATGTGATACACTATTGAAACCATTCATAAAGCATGCAGGTGT
The DNA here is from genome assembly GCF_043290135.1 of Rhipicephalus microplus. Classification (NCBI taxonomy): domain Eukaryota; kingdom Metazoa; phylum Arthropoda; class Arachnida; order Ixodida; family Ixodidae; genus Rhipicephalus; species Rhipicephalus microplus. The sequence goes on from NC_134705.1 coordinate 202,734,186, forward strand.
GTGAACGTGGGTGAAATCGAGATAAATGGCAAGGAATAAAGTGAAATTTTGAATGGTATCATTACTATGAAATAAGAATAGTGGTCTTCATCGAACTATATCGCTGAGTACAGTAGAATGAAATAAGTGAAATACGTACACTGTCATGTGATTCGTGATGTGCTCTTATATATATAGCAATATGCAGGGGTATAAATGAGCTTCTGGGTAAAATCTACCATGAATTATGAATAATGATGCACTGGTCATTCAAGAGATAATCGGTACAGTGAAATTTGAATAAAGGTGCTTTATTGAACGGAAGTATTACAGTATAGTTATGCGAGTGGAACTGGTATAGTGGATTATCTGAGGTGTTACTAAACCAATTTATAAAGTATACAGGTGTGTGAATGAGTACCATCAATATGAATTTCAATGAGTTAAGCCAAAACAGTGAATTAAATCGGTACTGTGAAATAAAATAGTGGTCTTTGCTGAACTATGTTATGCGAGTGGAACCGGTACAATGCAATATGTGGTGCACTATTAAAACAACTCGTAAGGCATACAGGTGTGTGAACGTGGGTGAAATTGGCAAGAATGGCAAGGAATAAATCGGAGTTGTGCGTTGAATGAAACAAGTGAAATACGTACACTGAAATGCGAGTTGTGATGTGCTCTTGGCAGTATGGCAAGGAATAAACCGAAGTTGTGCGTTGAATGAAATAAGTGAAATACGTATCCTGAAATGCGAGTTGTGATGTGCTCCTAAACCAACATATAGCAGTATGCAGGGGTATGAGCTTGTGGGTAAAATCTACCATGAAATATGAATAGTGATGCCCTGGTCATGCGAAGGATAAAGTAGACAAGTGTTTGAATAGTTAAGCGGGCGAAATAGGTACAGTGAAATTCGAATAATGGTGCTTCATTGAACCAAAGTATTACTTTATACAGTTATGCGAGTGGAACTGGTATAGTGGAATAAATGATGCGTTATTTAACCAATTTATAAAGTATACAGGCGTGTGAACTATAAAGTATACAGGTGTGTGAACATGAGTGAAATAGATATGATTTGCAAAAGGTTATTAAGCCGAAACAGTGAAATAAATCGGTACTGTGAAATAAAATAGTGGTCTTCATTGAACTATGTTATGGGAGTGGAACCGGTAAAATGCAATATGTGATCCACTATTGAAACCATTCATAAAGCATGCAGGTGTGTGAACGTTGGTGAAATCGAAATGAATGGCAAGGTATAAAGTGAAATTTTGAATGGTATCAGTACTATGAAATAATAGTGGTCATGAACTATGTCGCAGAGCACAGTAGAATGAAATAAGTGAAATACGTACATTGACATGTGATTCGTGATTTCTCTTAAACCAATATATAGCGGTATGCAGGGGTATAATTGAGCTTCTGGGTAAAATCTACTATGAATAATAATGCACTGGTCATTCAAGAGATAATCTGTAGAGTGAAATTTGAATAGTGGTGCTTCATTGAACGGAAGTATTACAGTATAGTTATGCGAGTGGAACTGGTATAGTGGATTAACTGAGGTGTTACTAAACCAATTTATAAAGTATACAGGTGTGTGATTGAGTATCATCAATATGAATTTAAGTGAGTTAAGCCGAAACAGTGAATCAAATCGGTACTGTGAAATAAAATAGTGGTCTTTGCTGAACTATGTTATGCGAGTGGAACTGGTACAATGCAATATGTGATGCACTGTTGAAGCAACTCGTAAAAGCATACAGGTTGTGAACGTGAATGAAATTGATAAGAATGGGAAGGAATAAACAGGAGTTGTGCGGTGAATGAAACACGTGAAATACGTACACTGAAATGTGCTCTTAAACCAACTTATAGCAGCATGCAGAGGTGTGAGCTTGTGGGTAAAATCTACCACGACATGAATAGCGATGCACTGGTCATCCGAAGGATATAGTGGGCAAGTGTTTAAATAGTTATTTGGGTGAAATAGGTATAGTGAAATTCGAATAATGGTGCTTCATTGAATCGAAGTATTACAGGATACAGTTATGCGAGTGGAACTGGTATAGTAGATTAAGTGATGCGTTAGTTAACCAATTTATAAAGTGTACAGGTGTGTGAACTACAATAATAGAGAGTATACAGGTGTGTGAACATGAGTGAAATCGTAATGGTTTGCAAAAAGGTGTTAAGCCGAACCAGTGAATGAAATTGGTACTGTGAATTAAGAATAGTGGTCTTCATTGAACTATATTGGGGAGTGGAACCGTACAGGTGTGTGAAATGGGTGAAATCGATATGATTGGCACGGAATAAACCGGAGTTGTGAATGACATCGGTACTATAAAATAAGAATAGTGGTCGAACTATATCGCATAGTACAGTAGAATGAAATAAGTGAAATACGTACACTGACATATGATTCGTGATGTGCTCTTAAACCAACAAATGCGAGTTGTTATGTGCTCTTAAACCAACATATAGCAGTATGCAGGGGTGTGAGCTTGTGGGTAAAATCTACCATGAAATATGAATAGTGATGCACTGGTCATCTAAAGGATAAAATAGACAAGTGTTTAAATAGTTAAGCGGGTGAAATAGTTACAGTGAAATTCGAATAATGGTGCTTCATTGAACCAAAGTATTACATTATACAGTTACGCGAGTAGAACTGGCATAGTGGAATAAGTGATGCGTTATTTAACCAACTTATAAAGTATGCAGGTGTGTGAACATGAGTGAAATATATATGATTTGCAAAAAGTTATTAAGCCGAACCGGTGAATGAAATTGGTACTGTGAATTATGAATAGTGGTCTTCATTGAACTATGTTGGCGAGTGGAACCGGTACAATGAAATATGTGATGCACTAAAAAACCACTGGTTAAACATACAGGTGTGTGAAATGGGTGAAATCGATATGGATGGCAGGGTATGAACCGGAGTTGTGAATGATATCAGTACTATTCAATAACTATAGTGGTCTTCATTGAACTATTCGCAGAGTACATTTGATAGAAATAAGTTAAATACGTACATTGAAATGTGAGTCGTGATGTGCTCTTAAACCAACATATAGCAGTATCCAGGGGTATAAATGAGCTTGTGGGTAAAATCTACCATGAAATATGAATAATGATGCGTTGGTTATTCAAGAGATAATCGGTACAGTGAAATTTGAATAGTGGTGCTTTATTGAACGAAAGTATTACAGTATAGTTATGCGAGTGGAACTGGTATAGTGGCTTATCTGAGGTGTTACTGAACCAATTTATAAAGTATACAGGTGTGTGAATGAGTATCATCAATATGAATTTCAATGAGTTAAGCCGAAACAGTGATTTAAATTTGTACTGTGAAATAAAATAGTGGTCTTTTCTGAACTATTTTATGCGAGTGGAACCGGTACAATGCAATATGTGGTGCACTATTAAAACAACTCGTAAGGCATACAGGTGTGTGAACGTGGGTGAAATTGGCAAGAATGGCAAAGAATAAATCGGAGTTGTGCGTTGAATGAAACAAGTGAAATACGTACACTGAAATGCGAGTTGTGATGTGCTCCTAAACCAACATATAGCAGTATGCAGGGGTATGAGCTTGTGGGTAAAATCTACCATGAAATATGAATAGTGATGCACTGGTCATGCGAAGGATAAAGTAGACAAGTGTTTGAATAGTTAAGCGGGCGAAATAGGTACAGTGAAATTCGAATAATGGTGCTTCATTGAACCAAAGTATTACTTTATACAGTTATGCGAGTGGAACTGGTATAGTGGAATAAATGATGCGTTATTTAACCAATTTATAACGTATACAGGTGTGTGAACTATAAAGTATACAGGTGTGTGAACATGAGCGAAATCGTAATGATTTGCAAAAAGTTATTAAGCCTAAACAGTGAAATAAATCGGTACTGTGAAATAAAATAGTGCTCTTCATTGAACTATGTTATGGGAATGGAACTGGTACAATGCAATATGTGATACACTATTGAAACCATTCATAAAGCATGCAGGTGTATGAACGTGGTGAAATCGAGATGAATGGCAAGGAATAAAGTGAAATTTTGAATGGTATCAGTACTATGAAATAAGAATAGTGGTCTTCATCGAACTATATCGCAGTGTACAGTAGAATGAAATAAGTGAAATACGTACACTGTCATGCAATTCGTGATGTGCTCTTAAACCAATATATAGCAGTATGCAGGGGTATAAATGAGCTTCTGGGTAAAATCTACTATGTATAATGATGCACTGGTCATTCAAGAGATAATCTGTACAGTGAAATTTGAATAGTGGTGCTTCATTGAACAGAAGTATTATAGTATAGTTATGCGAGTGGAACTGGTATAGTGGATTATCTGAGGTGTTACTAAACCAATTTTTAAAGTATACAGGTGTGTGAATGAGTACCATCAATATGAATTTCAATGAGTTAAGCCAAAACATTGAATTAAATTGGTACTGTGAAATAAAATAGTGGTCCTTGCTTAACTATGTAAAGCGAGTGAAACTGGTACAATGCAATATGTGATGCACAGTTTAACAACTCATAAAAGCATACAGGTTGTGAACGTGGATGAAATTGATAAGAATGGGAAGGAATAAACAGGAGTTGTGCGTTGAATGAAACACGTGAAATACGTACACTGAAATGTGCTCTTAAACCAACATATAGCAGTATGCAGGGGTATAAATGAGCTTGTGGGTAAAATCTACCATGAAATATGAATAGTGATGCACTGGTCATGCGAAGGATAAAGTAGACAAATGTTTAAATAGTTATGCGAGTGAAATAGGTACATTGAAATTCGGATATTGGTGCTTCATTGAACCAAAGTATTACATTAGACAGTTATGCGAGTTTAACTGGCATAGTGGAATAAGTGATGCGTTATTTAACCAATTTATAAAGTATGCAGGTGTGTGAACATGAGTGAAATATATATGATTTGCAAAAAGTTATTAAGCCGAACCGGTGAATGAAATTGGTACTGTGAATTAAGAATAGTGGTCTTCATTGAACTATGTTGGCGAGTGGAACCGGTACAATGAAATATGTGATGCACTAAAAAACCACTGGTTAAACATACAGGTGTGTGAAATGGGTGAAATCGATATGGATGGCAATGTATGAACCGGAGTTGTGAATGATATCAGTACTATTCAATAACAATAGTGGTCTTCATTGAACTATTTGCAGAGTACATTTGATAGAAATAAGTTAAATACGTACACTGAAATGTGAGTCGTGATGTGCTCTTAAACCAACATATAGCAGTATCCAGGGGTATAAATGAGCTTGTGGGTAAAATCTACCATGAAATATGAATAATGATACGTTGGTTATTCAAGAGATAATCGGTACAGTGAAATTTGAATAGTGGTGCTTTATTGAACGAAAGTATTACAGTATAGTTATGCGAGTGGAACTGGTATAGTGGCTTATCTGAGGTGTTACTGAACCAATTTATAAAGTATACAGGTGTGTGAATGAGTATCATCAATATGAATTTCAATGAGTTAAGCCGAAACAGTGATTTAAATTTGTTCTGTGAAATAAAATAGTGGTCTTTGCTGAACTATTTTATGCGAGTGGAACCGGTACAATGCAATATGTGGTGCACTATTAAAACAACTCGTAAGGCATACAGGTTTGTGAACGTGGGTGAAATTGGCAAGAATGGCAAAGAATAAATCGGAGTTGTGCGTTGAATGACACAAGTGAAATACGTACACTGAAATGCGAGTTGTGATGTGCTCTTGGCAGAATGGCAAGGAATAAACCGAAGTTGTGCGTTGAATGAAATAAGTGAAATACGTATCCTGAAATGCGAGTTGTGATGTGCTCCTAAACCAACATATAGCAGTATGCAGGGGTATGAGCTTGTGGGTAAAATCTACCATAAAATATGAATAGTGATGCACTGGTCATGCGAAGGATAAAGTAGACAAGTGTTTGAATAGTTAAGCGGGCGAAATAGGTACAGTGAAATTCGAATAATGGTGCTTCATTGAACCAAAGTATTACTTTATACAGTTATGCGAGTGGAACTGGTATAGTGAAATAAATGATGCGTTATTTAACCAATTTATAAAGTATACAGGTGTGTGAACTATAAAGTATACAGGTGTGTGAACATGAGTGAAATCGATGTGATTTGCAAAAGGTTATTAAGCCGAAACAGTAAAATAAATCGGTACTGTGAAATAAAATAGTGGTCTTCATTGAACTATGTTATGGGAGTGGAACCGGTACAATGCAATATGTGATCCACTATTGAAACCATTCATAAAGCATGCAGGTGTGTGAACGTTGGTGAAATCGAAATGAATGGCAAGGTATAAAGTGAAATTTTGAATGGTATCATTACTATGAAATAATAGTGGTCATCGAACTATGTCGCAGAGCACAGTAGAATGAAATAAGTGAAATACGTACATTGACATGTGATTCGTGATTTGCTCTTAAACCAATATATAGCAGTATGCAGCGGTATAAATGAGCTTCTGGGTAAAATCTACTATGAATAATGATGCACTGGTCATTCAAGAGATAATCTGTACAGTGAAATTTGAATAGTGGTGCTTCATTGAACGGAAGTATTACAGTATAGTTATGCGAGTGGAACTGGTATAGTGGAGTAACTGAGGCGTTACTAAACCAATTTATAAAGTATACAGGTGTGTGAATGAGTATCATCAATATGAATTTAAGTGAGTTAAGCCGAAACAGTGAATCAAATCGGTACTGTGAAATAAAATAGTGGTCTTTGCTGAACTATGTTATGCGAGTGGAACTGGTACAATGCAATATGTGATGCACTGTTGAAGCAACTCATAAAAGCATACAGGTTGTGAACGTGGATGAAATTGATAAGAATGGGAAGGAATAAACAGGAGTTGTGCGGTGAATGAAACACGTGAAATACGTACACTGAAATGTGCTCTTAAACCAATTTACAGCAGCATGCAGAGGTGTGAGCTTGTGGGTAAAATCTACCACGACATGAATAGCGATGCACTGGTCATCCGAAGGATATAGTGGGCAAGTGTTTAAATAGTTATTTGGGTGAAATAGGTATAGTGAAATTCGAATAATGGTGCTTCATTGAATCGAAGTATTACAGGATACAGTTATGCGAGTGGAACTGGTATAGTAGATTAAGTGATGCGTTAGTTAACCAATTTATAAAGTGTACAGGTGTGTGAACTACAATAATAGAGAGTATACAGGTGTGTGAACATGAGTGAAATCGTAATGGTTTGCAAAAAGTTGTTAAGCCGAACCAGTGAATGAAATTGGTACTGTGAATTAAGAATAGTGGTCTTCATTGAACTATATTGGGGAGTGGAACCGTACAGGTGTGTGAAATGGGTGAAATCGATATGATTGGCACGGAATAAACCGGAGTTGTGAATGACATCGGTACTATAAAATAAGAATAGTGGTCGAACTATATCGCATAGTACAGTAGAATGAAATAAGTGAAATACGTACACTGACATATGATTCGTGATGTGCTCTTAAACCAACAAATGCGAGTTGTTATGTGCTCTTAAACCAACATATAGCAGTATGCAGGGGTGTGAGCTTGTGGGTAAAATGTACCATGAAGTATGAATAGTGATGCACTGGTCATCCGAAGGATAAAGTAGACAAGTGTTTGAATAGTTAAGCGGGCGAAATAGGTACAGTGAAATTCGAATAATGGTGCTTCATTGAACCAAAGTATTACATTATACAGTTACGCGAGTGGAACTGGCATAGTGGAATAAGTGATGCGTTATTTAACCAATTTATAAAGTATGCAGGTGTGTGAACATGAGTGAAATATATATGATTTGCAAAAAGTTATTAAGCCGAACCAGTGAATGAAATTGGTACTGTGAATTAAGAATAGTGGTCTTCATTGAACTATGTTGGCGAGTAGAACCGGTACAATGAAATATGTGATGCACTAAAAAACCACTGGTTAAACATACAGGTGTGTGAAATGGGTGAAATCGATATGGATGGCAGGGTATGAACCGGAGTTGTGAATGATATCAGTACTATTCAATAACAATAGTGGTCTTCATTGAACTATTCGCAGAGTACATTTGATAGAAGTAAGTTAAATACGTACACTGAAATGTGAGTCGTGATGTGCTCTTAAACCAACATATAGCAGTATCCAGGGGTATAAATGAGCTTGTGGGTAAAATCTACCATGAAATATGAATAATGATGCACTGGTTATTCAAGAGATAATCGGTACAGTGAAATTTGAATAGTGGTGCTTTATTGAACGGAAGTATTACAGTATAGTTATGCGAGTGGAACTGGTATAGTGGATTATCTGAGGTGTTACTGAACCAATTTATAAAGTATACAGGTGTGTGAATGAGTATCATCAATATGAATTTCAATGAGTTAAGCCAAAACAGTGAATTAAATCGGTACTGTAATATAAAATAGTGGTCTTTGCTGAACTTTGTTATGCGAGTGGGACCGGTACAATGCAATATGTGATGCACTGTTGAAACAACTCGTAAAGCATACAGGTTGTGAACGTGGGTGAAATTGATAAGAATGGGAAGGAATAAACAGGAGTTGTGCGTTGAATGAAACACGTGAAATACGTACACTGAAATGTGCTCTTAAACCAACATATAGCAGTATGCAGGGGTATAAATGAGCTTGTGGGTAAAATCTACCATGAAATATGAATAATGATGCACTGGTCGTTCAAGAGATAATCGGTAGAGTGAAATTTGAATTGTGGTGCTTCATTGAACGGAAGTATTACAGTATAGTTATGCGAGTGGAACTGGTATAGTGGATTATCTGAGGTGTTACTGTACCAATTTATAAAGTATACAGGTGTGTGAATGAGTATCATCAATATGAATTTCAGAGAGTAAAGCCGAAACAGTGATTTAAATTGGTACTGTGAAATAAAGTAGTGGTCTTTGCTGAACTATTTTATGCGAGTGGAACCGGTACAATGCAATATGTGGTGCACTATTAAAACAACTCGTAAGGCATACAGGTGTGTGAACGTGGGTGAAATTGGCAAGAATGGCAAGGAATAAATCGGAGTTGTGCGTTGAATGAAACAAGTGAAATACGTACACTGAAATGCGAGTTGTGATGTGCTCTTGGCAGAATGGCAAGGAATAAACCGAAGTTGTGAGTTGAATGAAATAAGTGAAATAGGTACCCTGAAATGCGAGATGTGATGTGCTTTTAAACCAACATATAGCAGTATGCAGGGGTATGAGCTTGGGGGTAAAATCTACCATGAAATATGAATAGTGATGCACTGGTCATCTGAAGGATAAAATAGACAAGTGTTTAAATAGTTAAGCGGGTGAAATAGTTACAGTGAAATTCGAATAATGGTGCTTCATTAAACCAAAGTATTACAGTACACAGTTATGCGAGTGGAACTGGTATAGTGGAATAAATGATGCGTTATTTAACCAATTTATAACGTATACAGGTGTGTGAACTATAAAGTATACAGGTGTGTGAACATGAGGGAAATCGTAATGATTTGCAAAAAGTTATTAAGCCTAAACAGTGAAACAAATCGGTACTGTGAAATAAAATAGTGCTCTTCATTGAACTATGTTATGGGAATGGAACTGGTACAATGCAATATGTGATACACTATTGAAACCATTCATAAAGCATGCAGGTGTATGAACGTGGTGAAATCGAGATGAATGGCAAGGAATAAAGTGAAATTTTGAATGGTATCAGTACTATGAAATAAGAATAGTGGTCTTCATCGAGCTATATCGCAGTGTACAGTAGAATGAAATAAGTGAAATACGTACACCGTCATGCAATTCGTGATGTGCTCTTAAACAAATATATAGCAGTATGCAGGGGTATAAATGAGCTTCTGTGTAAAATCGACTATGAAATATGAATAATGATGCACTGGTCATTCAAGAGATAACCTGTACAGTGAAATTTGAATAGTGGTGCTTCATTGAACAGAAGTATTACAGTATACTTATGCGAGTGGAACAGGTATAGTGGATTATCTGAGGTGTTACTAAACCAATTTATAAAGTATACAGGTGTGTTAACATGAGTGAAATCGATATGATTTGCAAAAAGCTAAGCCGAATCAGTGAACAAAATTAGTACTGTGAATTAAGAATAGTTATTATAGTTATTAAGAAAAAGTTATTAAGCCGAAACAGTGAAATAAATCGGTACTGTGAAATAAAATAGTGGTCTTCATTGAACTATGTTATGGGAATGGAACCGGTACAATGCAATATGTGATACACTATTGAAACCATTCATAAAGCATGCAGGTGTGTGAACGTGGGTGAAATCGAGATAAATGGCAAGGAATAAAGTGAAATTTTGAATGGTATCATTACTATGAAATAAGAATAGTGGTCTTCATCGAACTATATCGCTGAGTACAGTAGAATGAAATAAGTGAAATACGTACACTGTCATGTGATTCGTGATGTGCTCTTATATATATAGCAATATGCAGGGGTATAAATGAGCTTCTGGGTAAAATCTACCATGAATTATGAATAATGATGCACTGGTCATTCAAGAGATAATCGGTACAGTGAAATTTGAATAAAGGTGCTTTATTGAACGGAAGTATTACAGTATAGTTATGCGAGTGGAACTGGTATAGTGGATTATCTGAGGTGTTACTAAACCAATTTATAAAGTATACAGGTGTGTGAATGAGTACCATCAATATGAATTTCAATGAGTTAAGCCAAAACAGTGAATTAAATCGGTACTGTGAAATAAAATAGTGGTCTTTGCTGAACTATGTTATGCGAGTGGAACCGGTACAATGCAATATGTGGTGCACTATTAAAACAACTCGTAAGGCATACAGGTGTGTGAACGTGGGTGAAATTGGCAAGAATGGCAAGGAATAAATCGGAGTTGTGCATTGAATGAAACAAGTGAAATACGTACACTGAAATGCGAGTTGTGATGTGCTCTTGGCAGTATGGCAAGGAATAAACCGAAGTTGTGCGTTGAATGAAATAAGTGAAATACGTATCCTGAAATGCGAGTTGTGATGTGCTCCTAAACCAACATATAGCAGTATGCAGGGGTATGAGCTTGTGGGTAAAATCTACCATGAAATATGAATAGTGATGCCCTGGTCATGCGAAGGATAAAGTAGACAAGTGTTTGAATAGTTAAGCGGGCGAAATAGGTACAGTGAAATTCGAATAATGGTGCTTCATTGAACCAAAGTATTACTTTATACAGTTATGCGAGTGGAACTGGTATAGTGGAATAAATGATGCGTTATTTAACCAATTTATAAAGTATACAGGCGTGTGAACTATAAAGTATACAGGTGTGTGAACATGAGTGAAATAGATATGATTTGCAAAAGGTTATTAAGCCGAAACAGTGAAATAAATCGGTACTGTGAAATAAAATAGTGGTCTTCATTGAACTATGTTATGGGAGTGGAACCGGTAAAATGCAATATGTGATCCACTATTGAAACCATTCATAAAGCATGCAGGTGTGTGAACGTTGGTGAAATCGAAATGAATGGCAAGGTATAAAGTGAAATTTTGAATGGTATCAGTACTATGAAATAATAGTGGTCATGAACTATGTCGCAGAGCACAGTAGAATGAAATAAGTGAAATACGTACATTGACATGTGATTCGTGATTTCTCTTAAACCAATATATAGCGGTATGCAGGGGTATAATTGAGCTTCTGGGTAAAATCTACTATGAATAATAATGCACTGGTCATTCAAGAGATAATCTGTAGAGTGAAATTTGAATAGTGGTGCTTCATTGAACGGAAGTATTACAGTATAGTTATGCGAGTGGAACTGGTATAGTGGATTAACTGAGGTGTTACTAAACCAATTTATAAAGTATACAGGTGTGTGATTGAGTATCATCAATATGAATTTAAGTGAGTTAAGCCGAAACAGTGAATCAAATCGGTACTGTGAAATAAAATAGTGGTCTTTGCTGAACTATGTTATGCGAGTGGAACTGGTACAATGCAATATGTGATGCACTGTTGAAGCAACTCGTAAAAGCATACAGGTTGTGAACGTGAATGAAATTGATAAGAATGGGAAGGAATAAACAGGAGTTGTGCGGTGAATGAAACACGTGAAATACGTACACTGAAATGTACTCTTAAACCAACTTATAGCAGCATGCAGAGGTGTGAGCTTGTGGGTAAAATCTACCACGACATGAATAGCGATGCACTGGTCATCCGAAGGATATAGTGGGCAAGTGTTTAAATAGTTATTTGGGTGAAATAGGTATAGTGAAATTCGAATAATGGTGCTTCATTGAATCGAAGTATTACAGGATACAGTTATGCGAGTGGAACTGGTATAGTAGATTAAGTGATGCGTTAGTTAACCAATTTATAAAGTGTACAGGTGTGTGAACTACAATAATAGAGAGTATACAGGTGTGTGAACATGAGTGAAATCGTAATGGTTTGCAAAAAGTTGTTAAGCCGAACCAGTGAATGAAATTGGTACTGTGAATTAAGAATAGTGGTCTTCATTGAACTATATTGGGGAGTGGAACCGTACAGGTGTGTGAAATGGGTGAAATCGATATGATTGGCACGGAATAAACCGGAGTTGTGAATGACATCGGTACTATAAAATAAGAATAGTGGTCGAACTATATCGCATAGTACAGTAGAATGAAATAAGTGAAATACGTACACTGACATATGATTCGTGATGTGCTCTTAAACCAACAAATGCGAGTTGTTATGTGCTCTTAAACCAACATATAGCAGTATGCAGGGGTGTGAGCTTGTGGGTAAAATGTACCATGAAGTATGAATAGTGATGCACTGGTCATCCGAAGGATAAAGTAGACAAGTGTTTGAATAGTTAAGCGGGCGAAATAGGTACAGTGAAATTCGAATAATGGTGCTTCATTGAACCAAAGTATTACATTATACAGTTACGCGAGTGGAACTGGCATAGTGGAATAAGTGATGCGTTATTTAACCAATTTATAAAGTATGCAGGTGTGTGAACATGAGTGAAATATATATGATTTGCAAAAAGTTATTAAGCCGAACCAGTGAATGAAATTGGTACTGTGAATTAAGAATAGTGGTCTTCATTGAACTATGTTGGCGAGTGGAACCGGTACAATGAAATATGTGATGCACAAAAAAACCACTTGTTAAACATACAGGTGTGTGAAATGAGTGAAATCGATATGGATGGCAGGGTATGAACCGGAGTTGTGAATGATATCAGTACTATTCAATAACAATAGTGGTCTTCATTGAACTATTCGCAGAGTACGTTTGATAGAAATAAGTTAAATACGTACACTGAAATGTGAGTCGTGATGTGCTCTTAAACCAACATATAGCAGTATGCAGGGGTATAAATGAGCTTGTGGGTAAAATCTACCGTGAAATATGAATAATGATGCACTGGTTATTCAAGAGATAATCGGTACAGTGAAATTTGAATAGTGGTGCTTTATTGAACGGAAGTATTACAGTATAGTTATGCGAGTGGAACTGGTATAGTGGATTATCTGAGGTGTTACTGTACCAATTTATAAAGTATACAGGTGTGTGAATGAGTATCATCAATATGAATTTCAGAGAGTAAAGCCGAAACAGTGATTTAAATTGGTACTGTGAAATGAAGTAGTGGTCTTTGCTGAACTATTTTATGGGAGTGGAACCGGTACAATGCAATATGTGGTGCACTATTAAAACAACTCGTAAGGCATACAGGTGTGTGAACGTGGGTGAAATTGGCAAGAATGGCAAGGAATAAATCGGAGTTGTGCGTTGAATGAAACAAGTGAAATACGTACACTGAAATGCGAGTTGTGATGTGCTCTTGGCAGAATGGCAAGGAATAAACCGAAGTTGTGCGTTGAATGAAATAAGTGAAATACGTACCCTGAAATGCGAGATGTGATGTGCTCTTAAACCAACATATAGCAGTATGCAGGGGTATGAGCTTGGGGGTGAAATCTACCATGAAATATGAATAGTGATGCACTGGTCATCTGAAGGATAAAATAGACAAGTGTTTAAATAGTTAAGCGGGTGAAATAGTTACAGTGAAATTCGAATAATGGTGCTTCATTAAACCAAAGTATTACAGTACAAAGTTATGCGAGTGGAACTGGTATAGTGGAATAAATGATGCGTTATTTAACCAATTTATAACGTATACAGGTGTGTGAACTATAAAGTATACAGGTGTGTGAACATGAGTGAAATCGTAATGATTTGCAAAAAGTTATTAAGCCTAAACAGTGAAATAAATCGGTACTGTGAAATAAAATAGTGCTCTTCATTGAACTATGTTATGGGAATGGAACTGGTACAATGCAATATGTGATACACTATTGAAACCATTCATAAAGCATGCAGGTGTATGAACGTGGTGAAATCGAGCTGAATGGCAAGGAATAAAGTGAAATTTTGAATGGTATCAGTACTATGAAATAAGAATAGTGGTCTTCATCGAACTATATCGCAGTGTACAGTAGAATGAAATAAGTGAAATACGTACACTGTCATGCAATTCGTGATGTGCTCTTAAACAAATATATAGCAGTATGCAGGGGTATAAATGAGCTTCTGTGTAAAATCGACTATGAAATATGAATAATGATGCACTGGTCATTCAAGAGATAACCTGTACAGTGAAATTTGAATAGTGGTGCTTCATTGAACAGAAGTATTACAGTATACTTATGCGAGTGGAACTGGTATAGTGGATTATCTGAGGTGTTACTAAACCAATTTATAAAGTATACAGGTGTGTGAACATGAGTGAAATCGATATGATTTGCAAAAAGTTAGGCCGAATCAGTGAACAAAATTAGTACTGTGAATTAAGAATAGTTATTATAGTTATTAAGAAAAAGTTATTAAGCCGAAACAGTGAAATAAATCGGTACGGTGAAATAAAATAGTGGTCTTCATTGAACTATGTTATGGGAATGGAACCGGTACAATGCAATATGTGATACACTATTGAAACCATTCATAAAGCATGCAGGTGTGTGAACGTGGGTGAAATCGAGATAAATGGCAAGGAATAAAGTGAAGTTTTGAATGGTATCATTACTATGAAATAAGAATAGTGGTCTTCATCGAACTATATCGCAGAGTACAGTAGAATGAAATAAGTGAAATACGTACACTGTCATGTGATTCGTGATGTGCTCTTATATATATAGCAGTATGCAGGGGTATAAATGAGCTTCTGGGTAAAATCTACCATGAATTATGAATAATGATGCACTGGTCATTCAAGAGATAATCTGTACAGTGAAATTTGAATAGGGGTGCTTCATTGAACAGAAGTATTACAGTATAGTTATGCGAGTGGAACTGGTATAGTGGATTATCTGAGGTGTTACTAAACCAATTTATAAAGTATACAGGTGTGTGAATGAGTACCATCAATATGAATTTCAATGAGTAAAGCCGAAACAGTGAATTAAATTGGTACTGTGAAATAAAATAGTGGTCTTTGCTAAACTATGTTATGCGAGTGGAACCGGTACAATGCAATATGTGATGCACTAAAAAACCACTGGTTAAACATACAGGTGTGTGAAATGGGTGAAATCGATGATGGCAGGGTATGAACCGGAGTTGTGAATGATATGAGTACTATTCAATAACAATAGTGGTCTTCATTGAACTATTCGCAGAGTACATTTGATAGAAATAAGTTAAATACGTACACTGAAATGCGAGTCGTGATGTGCTCTTAAACCAACATATAGCAGTATCCAGGGGTATAAATGAGCTTGTGTTTAAAATCTACCATGAAATATGAATAATGATGCACTGGTTATTCAAGAGATAGTCGGTACAGTGAAATTTGAATAGTGGTGCTTTATTGAACGAAAGTATTACAGTATAGTTATGCGAGTGGAACTGGTATAGTGGATTATCTGAGGTGTTACTGTACCAATTTATAAAGTATACAGGTGTGTGAATGAGTATCATCAATATGAATTTCAGAGAGTAAAGCCGAAACAGTGATTTAAATTGGTACTGTGAAATAAAGTAGTGGTCTTTGCTGAACTATTTTATGCGAGTGGAACCGGTACAATGCAATATGTGGTGCACTATTAAAACAACTCGTAAGGCATACAGGTGTGTGAACGTGGGTGAAATTGGCAAGAATGGCAAGGAATAAATCGGAGTTGTGCGTTGAATGAAACAAGTGAAATACGTACACTGAAATGCGAGTTGTGATGTGCTCTTGGCAGAATGGCAAGGAATAAACCGAAGTTGTGCGTTGAATGAAATAAGTGAAATACGTACCCTGAAATGCGAGATGTGATGTGCTTTTAAACCAACATATAGCAGTATGCAGGGGTATGAGCTTGGGGGTAAAATCTACCATGAAATATGAATAGTGATGCACTGGTCATCTAAAGGATAAAATAGACAAGTGTTTAAATAGTTAAGCGGGTGAAATAGTTACAGTGAAATTCGAATAATGGTGCTTCATTGAACCAAAGTATTACATTATACAGTTACGCGAGTAGAACTGGCATAGTGGAATAAGTGATGCGTTATTTAACCAACTTATAAAGTATGCAGGTGTGTGAACATGAGTGAAATATATATGATTTGCAAAAAGTTATTAAGCCGAACCGGTGAATGAAATTGGTACTGTGAATTATGAATAGTGGTCTTCATAGAACTATGTTGGCGAGTGGAACCGGTACAATGAAATATGTGATGCACTAAAAAACCACTGGTTAAACATACAGGTGTGTGAAATGGGTGAAATCGATATGGATGGCAGGGTATGAACCGGAGTTGTGAATGATATCAGTACTATTCAATAACTATAGTGGTCTTCATTGAACTATTCGCAGAGTACATTTGATAGAAATAAGTTAAATACGTACACTGAAATGTGAGTCGTGATGTGCTCTTAAACCAAC
The DNA here is from genome assembly GCF_043290135.1 of Rhipicephalus microplus. Taxonomy (NCBI): domain Eukaryota; kingdom Metazoa; phylum Arthropoda; class Arachnida; order Ixodida; family Ixodidae; genus Rhipicephalus; species Rhipicephalus microplus. The sequence continues at coordinate 202,751,148 of NC_134705.1, forward strand.
ACATAGCAGTATCCAGGGGTATAAATGAGCTTGTGGGTAAAATCTACCATGAAATATGAATAATGATGCGTTGGTTATTCAAGAGATAATCGGTACAGTGAAATTTGAATAGTGGTGCTTTATTGAACGAAAGTATTACAGTATAGTTATGCGAGTGGAACTGGTATAGTGGCTTATCTGAGGTGTTACTGAACCAATTTATAAAGTATACAGGTGTGTGAATGAGTATCATCAATATGAATTTCAATGAGTTAAGCCGAAACAGTGATTTAAATTTGTACTGTGAAATAAAATAGTGGTCTTTTCTGAACTATTTTATGCGAGTGGAACCGGTACAATGCAATATGTGGTGCACTATTAAAACAACTCGTAAGGCATACAGGTGTGTGAACGTGGGTGAAATTGGCAAGAATGGCAAAGAATAAATCGGAGTTGTGCGTTGAATGAAACAAGTGAAATACGTACACTGAAATGCGAGTTGTGATGTGCTCCTAAACCAACATATAGCAGTATGCAGGGGTATGAGCTTGTGGGTAAAATCTACCATGAAATATGAATAGTGATGCACTGGTCATGCGAAGGATAAAGTAGACAAGTGTTTGAATAGTTAAGCGGGCGAAATAGGTACAGTGAAATTCGAATAATGGTGCTTCATTGAACCAAAGTATTACTTTATACAGTTATGCGAGTGGAACTGGTATAGTGAAATAAATGATGCGTTATTTAACCAATTTATAAAGTATACAGGTGTGTGAACTATAAAGTATACAGGTGTGTGAACATGAGTGAAATCGATGTGATTTGCAAAAGGTTATTAAGCCGAAACAGTGAAATAAATCGGTACTGTGAAATAATATAGTGGTCTTCATTGAACTATGTTATGGGAGTGGAACCGGTACAATGCAATATGTGATCCACTATTGAAACCATTCATAAAGCATGCAGGTGTGTGAACGTTGGTGAAATCGAAATGAATGGCAAGGTATAAAGTGAAATTTTGAATGGTATCATTACTATGAAATAATAGTGGTCATCGAACTATGTCGCAGAGCACAGTAGAATGAAATAAGTGAAATACGTACATTGACATGTGATTCGTGATTTGCTCTTAAACCAATATATAGCAGTAGGCAGCGGTATAAATGAGCTTCTGGGTAAAATCTACTATGAATAATGATGCACTGGTCATTCAAGAGATAATCTGTACAGTGAAATTTGAATAGTGGTGCTTCATTGAACGGAAGTATTACAGTATAGTTATGCGAGTGGAACTGGTATAGTGGATTAACTGAGGTGTTACTAAACCAATTTATAAAGTATACAGGTGTGTGAATGAGTATCATCAATATGAATTTAAGTGAGTTAAGCCGAAACAGTGAATCAAATCGGTACTGTGAAATAAAATAGTGGTCTTTGCTGAACTATGTTATGCGAGTGGAACTGGTACAATGCAATATGTGATGCACTGTTGAAGCAACTCATAAAAGCATACAGGTTGTGAACGTGGATGAAATTGATAAAAATGGGAAGGAATAAACAGGAGTTGTGCGGTGAATGAAACACGTGAAATACGTACACTGAAATGTGCTCTTAAACCAACTTATAGCAGCATGCAGAGGTGTGAGCTTGTGGGTAAAATCTACCATGAAATATGAATAATGATGCACTGGTCGTTCAAGAGATAATCGGTACAGTGAAATTTGAATTGTGGTGCTTCATTGAACGGAAGTATTACAGTATAGTTAAGCGAGTGGAACTGGTATAGTGGATTATCTGAGGTGTTACTGTACCAATTTATAAAGTATACAGGTGTGTGAATGAGTATCATCAATATGAATTTCAGAGAGTAAAGCCGAAACAGTGATTTAAATTGGTACTGTGAAATAAAGTAGTGGTCTTTGCTGAACTATTTTATGCGAGTGGAACCGGTACAATGCAATATGTGGTGCACTATTAAAACAACTCGTAAGGCATACAGGTGTGTGAACGTGGGTGAAATTGGCAAGAATGGCAAGGAATAAATCGGAGTTGTGCGTTGAATGAAACAAGTGAAATACGTACACTGAAATGCGAGTTGTGATGTGCTCTTGGCAGAATGGCAAGGAATAAACCGAAGTTGTGCGTTGAATGAAATAAGTGAAATACGTACCCTGAAATGCGAGATGTGATGTGCTTTTAAACCAACATATAGCAGTATGCAGGGGTATGAGCTTGGGGGTAAAATCTACCATGAAATATGAATAGTGATGCACTGGTCATCTGAAGGATAAAATAGACAAGTGTTTAAATAGTTAAGCGGGTGAAATAGTTACAGTGAAATTCGAATAATGGTGCTTCATTAAACCAAAGTATTACAGTACACAGTTATGCGAGTGGAACTGGTATAGTGGAATAAATGATGCGTTATTTAACCAATTTATAACGTATACAGGTGTGTGAACTATAAAGTATACAGGTGTGTGAACATGAGGGAAATCGTAATGATTTGCAAAAAGTTATTAAGCCTAAACAGTGAAATAAATCGGTACTGTGAAATAAAATAGTGCTCTTCATTGAACTATGTTATGGGAATGGAACTGGTACAATGCAATATGTGATACACTATTGAAACCATTCATAAAGCATGCAGGTGTATGAACGTGGTGAAATCGAGATGAATGGCAAGGAATAAAGTGAAATTTTGAATGGTATTAGTACTATGAAATAAGAATAGTGGTCTTCATCGAACTATATCGCAGTGTACAGTAGAATGAAATAAGTGAAATACGTACACTGTCATGCAATTCGTGATGTGCTCTTAAACAAATATATAGCAGTATGCAGGGGTATAAATGAGCTTCTGTGTAAAATCGACTATGAAATATGAATAATGATGCACTGGTCATTCAAGAGATAACCTGTACAGTGAAATTTGAATAGTGGTGCTTCATTGAACAGAAGTATTACAGTATACTTATGCGAGTGGAACTGGTATAGTGGATTATCTGAGGTGTTACTAAACCAATTTATAAAGTATACAGGTGTGTGAACATGAGTGAAATCGATATGATTTGCAAAAAGTTAAGCCGAATCAGTGAACAAAATTAGTACTGTGAATTAAGAATAGTTATTATAGTTATTAAGAAAAAGTTATTAAGCCGAAACAGTGAAATAAATCGGTACTGTGAAATAAAATAGTGGTCTTCATTGAACTATGTTATGGGAATGGAACCGGTACAATGCAATATGTGATACACTATTGAAACCATTCATAAAGCATGCAGGTGTGTGAACGTGGGTGAAATCGAGATAAATGGCAAAGAATAAAGTGAAGTTTTGAATGGTATCATTACTATGAAATAAGAATAGTGGTCTTCATCGAACTATATCGCTGAGTACAGTAGAATGAAATAAGTGAAATACGTACACTGTCATGTGATTCGTGATGTGCTCTTATATATATATAGCAGTATGCAGGGGTATAAATGAGCTTCTGGGTAAAATCTACCATGAATTATGAATAATGATGCACTGGTCATTCAAGAGATAATCGGTACAGTGAAATTTGAATAAAGGTGCTTTATTGAACGGAAGTATTACAGTATAGTTATGCGAGTGGAACTGGTATAGTGGATTATCTGAGGTGTTACTAAACCAATTTATAAAGTATACAGGTGTGTGAATGAGTACCATCAATATGAATTTCAATGAGTTAAGCCAAAACAGTGAATTAAATCGGTACTGTGAAATAAAATAGTGGTCTTTGCTGAACTATGTTATGCGAGTGGAACCGGTACAATGCAATATGTGGTGCACTATTAAAACAACTCGTAAGGCATACAGGTGTGTGAACGTGGGTGAAATTGGCAAGAATGGCAAGGAATAAATCGGAGTTGTGCGTTGAATGAAACAAGTGAAATACGTACACTGAAATGCGAGTTGTGATGTGCTCTTGGCAGAATGGCAAGGAATAAACCGAAGTTGTGCGTTGAATGAAATAAGTGAAATACGTATCCTGAAATGCGAGTTGTGATGTGCTCCTAAACCAACATATAGCAGTATGCAGGGGTATGAGCTTGTGGGTAAAATCTACCATGAAATATGAATAGTGATGCACTGGTCATGCGAAGGATAAAGTAGACAAGTGTTTGAATAGTTAAGCGGGCGAAATAGGTACAGTGAAATTCGAATAATGGTGCTTCATTGAACCAAAGTATTACTTTATACAGTTATGCGAGTGGAACTGGTATAGTGGAATAAATGATGCGTTATTTAACCAATTTATAAAGTATACAGGTGTGTGAACTATAAAGTATACAGGTGTGTGAACATGAGTGAAATAGATATGATTTGCAAAAGGTTATTAAGCCGAAACAGTGAAATAAATCGGTACTGTGAAATAAAATAGTGGTCTTCATTGATCTATGTTATGGGAGTGGAACCGGTACAATGCAATATGTGATCCATTATTGAAACCATTCATAAAGCATGCAGGTGTGTGAACGTTGGTGAAATCGAAATGAATGGCAAGGTATAAAGTGAAATTTTGAATGGTATCAGTACTATGAAATAATAGTGGTCATGAACTATGTCGTAGAGCACAGTAGAATGAAATAAGTGAAATACGTACATTGACATGTGATTCGTGATTTCTCTTAAACCAATATATAGCAGTATGCAGGGGTATAAATGAGCTTCTGGGTAAAATCTACTATGAATAATAATGCACTGGTCATTCAAGAGATAATCTGTAGAGTGAAATTTGAATAGTGGTGCTTCATTGAACGGAAGTATTACAGTATAGTTATGCGAGTGGAACTGGTATAGTGGATTAACTGAGGTGTTACTAAACCAATTTATAAAGTATACAGGTGTGTGATTGAGTATCATCAATATGAATTTAAGTGAGTTAAGCCGAAACAGTGAATCAAATCGGTACTGTGAAATAAAATAGTGGTCTTTGCTGAACTATGTTATGCGAGTGGAACTGGTACAATGCAATATGTGATGCACTGTTGAAGCAACTCATAAAAGCATACAGGTTGTGAACGTGAATGAAATTGATAAGAATGGGAAGGAATAAACAGGAGTTGTGCGGTGAATGAAACACGTGAAATACGTACACTGAAATGTGCTCTTAAACCAACTTACAGCAGCATGCAGAGGTGTGAGCTTGTGGGTAAAATCTACCACGACATGAATAGCGATGCACTGGTCATCCGAAGGATATAGTGGGCAAGTGTTTAAATAGTTATTTGGGTGAAATAGGTATAGTGAAATTCGAATAATGGTGCTTCATTGAATCGAAGTATTACAGGATACAGTTATGCGAGTGGAACTGGTATAGTAGATTAAGTGATGCGTTAGTTAACCAATTTATAAAGTGTACAGGTGTGTGAACTACAATAATAGAGAGTATACAGGTGTGTGAACATGAGTGAAATCGTAATGGTTTGCAAAAAGTTGTTAAGCCGAACCAGTGAATGAAATTGGTACTGTGAATTAAGAATAGTGGTCTTCATTGAACTATATTGGGGAGTGGAACCGTACAGGTGTGTGAAATGGGTGAAATCGATATGATTGGCACGGAATAAACCGGAGTTGTGAATGACATCGGTACTATAAAATAAGAATAGTGGTCGAACTATATCGCATAGTACAGTAGAATGAAATAAGTGAAATACGTACACTGACATATGATTCGTGATGTGCTCTTAAACCAACAAATGCGAGTTGTTATGTGCTCTTAAACCAACATATAGCAGTATGCAGGGGTGTGAGCTTGTGGGTAAAATGTACCATGAAGTATGAATAGTGATGCACTGGTCATCCGAAGGATAAAGTAGACAAGTGTTTGAATAGTTAAGCGGGCGAAATAGGTACAGTGAAATTCGAATAATGGTGCTTCATTGAACCAAAGTATTACATTATACAGTTACGCGAGTGGAACTGGCATAGTGGAATAAGTGATGCGTTATTTAACCAATTTATAAAGTATGCAGGTGTGTGAACATGAGTGAAATATATATGATTTGCAAAAAGTTATTAAGCCGAACCAGTGAATGAAATTGGTACTGTGAATTAAGAATAGTGGTCTTCATTGAACTATGTTGGCGAGTGGAACCGGTACAATGAAATATGTGATGCACAAAAAAACCACTTGTTAAACATACAGGTGTGTGAAATGAGTGAAATCGATATGGATGGCAGGGTATGAACCGGAGTTGTGAATGATATCAGTACTATTCAATAACAATAGTGGTCTTCATTGAACTATTCGCAGAGTACGTTTGATAGAAATAAGTTAAATACGTACACTGAAATGTGAGTCGTGATGTGCTCTTAAACCAACATATAGCAGTATGCAGGGGTATAAATGAGCTTGTGGGTAAAATCTACCGTGAAATATGAATAATGATGCACTGGTTATTCAAGAGATAATCGGTACAGTGAAATTTGAATAGTGGTGCTTTATTGAACGGAAGTATTACAGTATAGTTATGCGAGTGGAACTGGTATAGTGGATTATCTGAGGTGTTACTGTACCAATTTATAAAGTATACAGGTGTGTGAATGACTATCATCAATATGAATTTCAGAGAGTAAAGCCGAAACAGTGATTTAAATTGGTACTGTGAAATGAAGTAGTGGTCTTTGCTGAACTATTTTATGCGAGTGGAACCGGTACAATGCAATATGTGGTGCACTATTAAAACAACTCGTAAGGCATACAGGTGTGTGAACGTGGGTGAATTTGGCAAGAATGGCAAGGAATAAATCGGAGTTGTGCGTTGAATGAAACAAGTGAAATACGTACACTGAAATGCGAGTTGTGATGTGCTCTTGGCAGAATGGCAAGGAATAAACCGAAGTTGTGCGTTGAATGAAATAAGTGAAATACGTACCCTGAAATGCGAGATGTGATGTGCTCTTAAACCAACATATAGCAGTATGCAGGGGTATGAGCTTGGGGGTAAAATCTACCATGAAATATGAATAGTGATGCACTGGTCATCTGAAGGATAAAATAGACAAGTGTTTAAATAGTTAAGCGGGTGAAATAGTTACAGTGAAATTCGAATAATGGTGCTTCATTAAACCAAAGTATTACAGTACACAGTTATGCGAGTGGAACTGGTATAGTGGAATAAATGATGCGTTATTTAACCAATTTATAACGTATACAGGTGTGTGAACAATAAAGTATACAGGTGTGTGAACATGAGCGAAATCGTAATGATTTGCAAAAAGTTATTAAGCCTAAACAGTGAAATAAATCGGTACTGTGAAATAAAATAGTGCTCTTCATTGAACTATGTTATGGGAATGGAACTGGTACAATGCAATATGTGATACACTATTGAAACCATTCATAAAGCATGCAGGTGTATGAACGTGGTGAAATCGAGATGAATGGCAAGGAATAAAGTGAAATTTTGAATGGTATCAGTACTATGAAATAAGAATAGTGGTCTTCATCGAACTATATCGCAGTGTACAGTAGAATGAAATAAGTGAAATACGTACACTGTCATGCAATTCGTGATGTGCTCTTAAACCAATATATAGCAGTATGCAAAGGTATAAATGAGCTTCTGGGTAAAATCTACTATGTATAATGATGCACTGGTCATTCAAGAGATAATCTGTACAGTGAAATTTGAATAGTGGTGCTTCATTGAACAGAAGTATTATAGTATAGTTATGCGAGTGGAACTGGTATAGTGGATTATCTGAGGTGTTACTAAACCAATTTTTAAAGTATACAGGTGTGTGAATGAGTACCATCAATATGAATTTCAATGAGTTAAGCCAAAACATTGAATTAAATTGGTACTGTGAAATAAAATAGTGGTCCTTGCTTAACTATGTAAAGCGAGTGAAACTGGTACAATGCAATATGTGATGCACAGTTTAACAACTCATAAAAGCATACAGGTTGTGAACGTGGATGAAATTGATAAGAATGGGAAGGAATAAACAGGAGTTGTGCGTTGAATGAAACACGTGAAATACGTACACTGAAATGTGCTCTTAAACCAACATATAGCAGTATGCAGGGGTATAAATGAGCTTGTGGGTAAAATCTACCATGAAATATGAATAGTGATGCACTGGTCATGCGAAGGATAAAGTAGACAAATGTTTAAATAGTTATGCGAGTGAAATAGGTACATTGAAATTCGAATATTGGTGCTTCATTGAACCAAAGTATTACATTAGACAGTTATGCGAGTTTAACTGGTATAGTGGAATAAGTGATGCGTTATTTAACCAATTTATAAAGTATGCAGGTGTGTGAACATGAGTGAAATATATATGATTTGCAAAAAGTTATTAAGCCGAACCAGTGAATGAAATTGGTACTGTGAATTAAGAATAGTGGTCTTCATTGAACTATGTTGGCGAGTGGAACCGGTACAATGCAATATGTGATGCACTATAAAAACAACTGGTTAAACATACAGGTGTGTGAAATGGGTGAAATCAATATGGATGGCACGGAATAAACCGGAGTTGTGAATGATATCAGTACTATTCAATAACAATAGTGGTCTTCATTGAACTATATCGCAGAGTACAGTTGATAGAAATGAGTTAAATACGTACACTGAAATGTGAGTCGTGATGTGCTCTTCAACCAACATATAGCAGTATGCAGGGGTATAAATGAGCTTGTGGGTAAAATCTACCGTTAAATATGAATAATGATGCACTGGTCATTCAAGAGATAATCGGTACAGTGAAATTTGAATAGTGGTTCTTCATTGAACGGAAGTATTACAGTATAGTTATGCGAGTGGAACTGGTATAGTGGATTATCTGAGGTGTTACTGAACCAATTTATAAAGTATACAGGTGTGTGAATGAGTATCATCAATATGAATTTCAAAGAGTAAAGCCGAAACAGTGAATTAAATTGGTACTGTGAAATAAAATAGTGGTCTTTGCTAAACTATGTTATGCGAGTGGAACCGGTACAATGCAATATGTGATGCACTATTAAAACAACTCGTAAGGCATACAGGTGTGTGAACGTGGGTGAAATTGGCAAGAATGGCAAGGAATAAACCGGAGTTGTGTGTTGAATGAAACAAGTGAAATACGTACACTGAAATGCGAGTTGTGATGTGCGCTTGGCAGAATGGCAAGGAATCAACCGGAGTTGTGCGTTGAATGAAACAAGTGAAATACGTACCCTGAAATGCGATTTGTGATGTGCTCCTAAACCAACATATAGCAGTATGCAGAGGTATGAGCTTGTGGGTAAAATCTACCATGAAATATGAATAGTGATTCACTGGTCATCTCAAGGATAAAGTAGACAAGTGTTTAAATAGTTAAGCGGGTGAAATAGTTACAGTGAAATTCGAATAATGGTGCTTCATTAAACCAAAGTATTACAGTACACAGTTATGCGAGTGGAACTGGTATAGTGGAATAGGTGATGCGTTATTTAACCAACTTATCAAGTATACAGGTGTGTGAACTATAAAGTATACAGGTGTGTGAACATGAGTGAAATCGATATGATTTGCAAAAGGTTATTAAGCCGAAACAGTGAAATAAATCGGTACTGTGAAATAAAATAGTGGTCTTCATTGAACTATGTTATGGGAGTGGAACCGGTACAATGCAATATGTGATCCACTATTGAAACCATTCATAAAGCATGCAGGTGTGTGAACGTTGGTGAAATCGAAATGAATGGCAAGGTATAAAGTGAAATTTTGAATGGTGTCAGTACTATGAAATAATAGTGGTCATCGAACTACATCGCAGAGCACAGTAGAATGAAATAAGTGAAATACGTACACTGACATGTGATTCGTGATTTGCTTTTAAACCAATATATAGCAGTATGCAGGGGTATAAATGAGCTTCTGGGTAAAATCTACTATGTATAATGATGCACTGGTCATTCAAGAGATAATCTGTACAGTGAAATTTGAATAGTGGTGCTTCATTGAACAGAAGTCTTATAGTATAGTTATGCGAGTGGAACTGGTATAGTGGGTTATCTGAGGTGTTACTAAACCAGTTACTAAACCAATTTTTAAAGTATACAGGTGTGTGAATGAGTATCATCAATATGAATTTAAGTGAGTTAAGACTGGTATAGTGGATTAACTGAGGTGTTACTAAACCAATTTATAAAGTATACAGGTGTGTGAATGAGTATCAACAATATGAATTTAAGTGAGTTAAGCCGAAACAGTGAATCAAATCGGTACTGTGAAATAAAATAGTGGTCTTTGCTGAACTATGTTATGCGAGTGGAACTGGTACAATGCAATATGTGATGCACTGTTGAAGCAACTCATAAAAGCATACAGGTTGTGAACGTGGATGAAATTGATAAGAATGGGAAGGAATAAACAGGAGTTGTGCGGTGAATGAAACACGTGAAATACGTACACTGAAATGTGCTCTTAAACCAACTTATAGCAGCATGCAGAGGTGTGAGCTTGTGGGTAAAATCTACCACGACATGAATAGCGATGCACTGGTCATCCGAAGGATATAGTGGGCAAGTGTTTAAATAGTTATTTGGGTGAAATAGGTATAGTGAAATTCGAATAATGGTGCTTCATTGAATTGAAGTATTACAGGATACAGTTATGCGAGTGGAACTGGTATAGTAGAATAAATGATGCGTTAGTTAACCAATTTATAAAGTGTACAGGTGTGTGAACTACAATAATAGAAAGTATACAGGTGTGTGAACATGAGTGAAATCGTAATGGTTTGCAAAAAGTTGTTAAGCCGAACCAGTGAATGAAATTGGTACTGTGAATTAAGAATAGTGGTCTTCATTGAACTATATTGGGGAGTGGAACCGTACAGGTGTGTGAAATGGGTGAAATCGATATGATTGGCACGGAATAAACCGGAGTTGTGAATGGCATCGGTATTATGAAATAAGAATAGTGGTCGAACTATATCGCATAGTACAGTAGAATGAAATAAGTGAACTACGTACACTGACATATGATTCGTGATGTGCTCTTAAACCAACAAATGCGAGTTGTTATGTGCTCTTAAACCAACATATAGCAGTATGCAGGGGTGTGAGCTTGTGGGTAAAATGTACCATGAAGTATGAATAGTGATGCACTGGTCATCCGAAGGATAAAGTAGACAAGTGTTTAAATAGTTAAGCGGGCGAAATAGGTACAGTGAAATTCGAATAATGGTGCTTCATTGAACCAAAGTATTACATTATACAGTTACGCGAGTGGAACTGGCATAGTGGAATAAGTGATCTGTATTTAACCAATTTATAAAGTATGCAGGTGTGTGAACATGAGTGAAATATATATGATTTGCAAAAAGTTATTAAGCCGAACCAGTGAATGAAATTGGTACTGTGAATTAAGAATTGTGGTCTTCATTGAACTATGTTGGCGAGTGGAACCGGTACAATGAAATATGTGATCCACTAAAAAACCACTGGTTAAACATACAGGTGTGTGAAATGAGTGAAATCGATATGGATGGCAGGGTATGAACCGGAGTTGTGAATGATATCAGTACTATTCAATAACAATTGTGGTCTTCATTGAACTATTCGCAGAGTACATTTGATAGAAATAAGTTAAATACGTACACTGAAATGTGCTCTTAAACCAACATATAGCAGTATGCAGGGGTATAAATTAGCTTGTGGGTAAAATCTACCATCAAATATGAATAATTATGCACTGGTCGTTCAAGAGATAATCGGTACAGTGAAATTTGAATAGTGGTGCTTCATTGAACGGAAGTATTACAGTATAGTTATGCGAGTGGAACTGGTATAGTGGATTATCTGAGGTGTTACTGAACCAATTTATAAAGTATACAGGTGTGTGAATGAGTATCATCAATATGAATTTCAGAGAGTAAAGCCGAAACAGTGATTTAAATTGGTACTGTGAAATAAAATAGTGGTCTTTGCTGAACTATTTTATGCGAGTGGAACCGGTACAATGCAATATGTGGTGCACTATTAAAACAACTCGTAAGGCATACAGGTGTGTGAACGTGGGTGAAATTGGCAAGAATGGCAAGGAATAAATCGGAGTTGTGCGTTGAATGAAACAAGTGAAATACGTACACTGAAATGCGAGTTGTGATGTGCTCTTAAAACAAACTTTAGCAGTATGCAGGGGTATGAGCTTGTGGGTAAAATCTACCATGAAATATGAATAGTGATGCACTGGTCATCTGAAGGATAAAATAGACAAGTGTTTAAATAGTTAAGCTGGTGAAATAGTTACAGTGAAATTCGAATAATGGTGCTTCATTAAACCAAAGTATTACAGTACACAGTTATGCGAGTGGAACTGGTATAGTGGAATAAGTGATGCGTTATTTAACCAATTTATAACGTATACAGGTGTGTGAACTATAAAGTATACAGGTGTGTGAACATGAGTGAAATCGTAATGATTTGCAAAAAGTTATTAAACCGAAACAGTGAAATAAATCGGTACTGTGAAATAAAATAGTGCTCTTCATTGAACTATGTTATGGGAGTGGAACCGGTACAATGCAATATGTGATCCACTATTGAAACCATTCATAAAGCATGCAGGTGTGTGAACGTTGGTGAAATCGAAATTAATGGCAAGGTCTAAAGTGAAATTTTGAATGGTATCAGTACTATGAAATAATAGTGGTCATCGAACTATATCGCAGAGCACAGTAGAATGAAATAAGTGAAATACGTACACTGACATATGATTCGTGATGTGCTCTTAAACCAACATATAGCAGTATGCAGGGGTATAAATGAGCTTGTGGGTAAAATCTACCATGAAATATGAATAGTGATGCACTGGTCATGCGAAGGATAAAGTAGACAAATGTTTAAATAGTTATGCGAGTGAAATAGGTACATTGAAATTCGAATATTGGTGCTTCATTGAACCAAAGTATTACATTAGACAGTTATGCGAGTTTAACTGGTATAGTGGAATAAGTGATGCGTTATTTAACCAATTTATAAAGTATGCAGGTGTGTGAACATGAGTGAAATATATATGATTTGCAAAAAGTTATTAAGCCGAACCAGTGAATGAAATTGGTACTGTGAATTAAGAATAGTGGTCTTCATTGAACTATGTTGGCGAGTGGAACCGGTACAATGCAATATGTGATGCACTATAAAAACAACTGGTTAAACATACAGGTGTGTGAAATGGGTGAAATCAATATGGATGGCACGGAATAAACCGGAGTTGTGAATGATATCAGTACTATTCAATAACAATAGTGGTCTTCATTGAACTATATCGCAGAGTACAGTTGATAGAAATGAGTTAAATACGTACACTGAAATGTGAGTCGTGATGTGCTCTTCAACCAACATATAGCAGTATGCAGGGGTATAAATGAGCTTGTGGGTAAAATCTACCGTTAAATATGAATAATGATGCACTGGTCATTCAAGAGATAATCGGTACAGTGAAATTTGAATAGTGGTTCTTCATTGAACGGAAGTATTACAGTATAGTTATGCGAGTGGAACTGGTATAGTGGATTATCTGAGGTGTTACTGAACCAATTTATAAAGTATACAGGTGTGTGAATGAGTATCATCAATATGAATTTCAAAGAGTAAAGCCGAAACAGTGAATTAAATTGGTACTGTGAAATAAAATAGTGGTCTTTGCTAAACTATGTTATGCGAGTGGAACCGGTACAATGCAATATGTGATGCACTATTAAAACAACTCGTAAGGCATACAGGTGTGTGAACGTGGGTGAAATTGGCAAGAATGGCAAGGAATAAACCGGAGTTGTGTGTTGAATGAAACAAGTGAAATACGTACACTGAAATGCGAGTTGTGATGTGCGCTTGGCAGAATGGCAAGGAATCAACCGGAGTTGTGCGTTGAATGAAACAAGTGAAATACGTACCCTGAAATGCGATTTGTGATGTGCTCCTAAACCAACATATAGCAGTATGCAGAGGTATGAGCTTGTGGGTAAAATCTACCATGAAATATGAATAGTGATTCACTGGTCATCTCAAGGATAAAGTAGACAAGTGTTTAAATAGTTAAGCGGGTGAAATAGTTACAGTGAAATTCGAATAATGGTGCTTCATTAAACCAAAGTATTACAGTACACAGTTATGCGAGTGGAACTGGTATAGTGGAATAGGTGATGCGTTATTTAACCAACTTATCAAGTATACAGGTGTGTGAACTATAAAGTATACAGGTGTGTGAACATGAGTGAAATCGATATGATTTGCAAAAGGTTATTAAGCCGAAACAGTGAAATAAATCGGTACTGTGAAATAAAATAGTGGTCTTCATTGAACTATGTTATGGGAGTGGAACCGGTACAATGCAATATGTGATCCACTATTGAAACCATTCATAAAGCATGCAGGTGTGTGAACGTTGGTGAAATCGAAATGAATGGCAAGGTATAAAGTGAAATTTTGAATGGTGTCAGTACTATGAAATAATAGTGGTCATCGAACTACATCGCAGAGCACAGTAGAATGAAATAAGTGAAATACGTACACTGACATGTGATTCGTGATTTGCTTTTAAACCAATATATAGCAGTATGCAGGGGTATAAATGAGCTTCTGGGTAAAATCTACTATGTATAATGATGCACTGGTCATTCAAGAGATAATCTGTACAGTGAAATTTGAATAGTGGTGCTTCATTGAACAGAAGTCTTATAGTATAGTTATGCGAGTGGAACTGGTATAGTGGGTTATCTGAGGTGTTACTAAACCAGTTACTAAACCAATTTTTAAAGTATACAGGTGTGTGAATGAGTATCATCAATATGAATTTAAGTGAGTTAAGACTGGTATAGTGGATTAACTGAGGTGTTACTAAACCAATTTATAAAGTATACAGGTGTGTGAATGAGTATCAACAATATGAATTTAAGTGAGTTAAGCCGAAACAGTGAATCAAATCGGTACTGTGAAATAAAATAGTGGTCTTTGCTGAACTATGTTATGCGAGTGGAACTGGTACAATGCAATATGTGATGCACTGTTGAAGCAACTCATAAAAGCATACAGGTTGTGAACGTGGATGAAATTGATAAGAATGGGAAGGAATAAACAGGAGTTGTGCGGTGAATGAAACACGTGAAATACGTACACTGAAATGTGCTCTTAAACCAACTTATAGCAGCATGCAGAGGTGTGAGCTTGTGGGTAAAATCTACCACGACATGAATAGCGATGCACTGGTCATCCGAAGGATATAGTGGGCAAGTGTTTAAATAGTTATTTGGGTGAAATAGGTATAGTGAAATTCGAATAATGGTGCTTCATTGAATTGAAGTATTACAGGATACAGTTATGCGAGTGGAACTGGTATAGTAGAATAAATGATGCGTTAGTTAACCAATTTATAAAGTGTACAGGTGTGTGAACTACAATAATAGAAAGTATACAGGTGTGTGAACATGAGTGAAATCGTAATGGTTTGCAAAAAGTTGTTAAGCCGAACCAGTGAATGAAATTGGTACTGTGAATTAAGAATAGTGGTCTTCATTGAACTATATTGGGGAGTGGAACCGTACAGGTGTGTGAAATGGGTGAAATCGATATGATTGGCACGGAATAAACCGGAGTTGTGAATGGCATCGGTATTATGAAATAAGAATAGTGGTCGAACTATATCGCATAGTACAGTAGAATGAAATAAGTGAACTACGTACACTGACATATGATTCGTGATGTGCTCTTAAACCAACAAATGCGAGTTGTTATGTGCTCTTAAACCAACATATAGCAGTATGCAGGGGTGTGAGCTTGTGGGTAAAATGTACCATGAAGTATGAATAGTGATGCACTGGTCATCCGAAGGATAAAGTAGACAAGTGTTTAAATAGTTAAGCGGGCGAAATAGGTACAGTGAAATTCGAATAATGGTGCTTCATTGAACCAAAGTATTACATTATACAGTTACGCGAGTGGAACTGGCATAGTGGAATAAGTGATCTGTATTTAACCAATTTATAAAGTATGCAGGTGTGTGAACATGAGTGAAATATATATGATTTGCAAAAAGTTATTAAGCCGAACCAGTGAATGAAATTGGTACTGTGAATTAAGAATTGTGGTCTTCATTGAACTATGTTGGCGAGTGGAACCGGTACAATGAAATATGTGATCCACTAAAAAACCACTGGTTAAACATACAGGTGTGTGAAATGAGTGAAATCGATATGGATGGCAGGGTATGAACCGGAGTTGTGAATGATATCAGTACTATTCAATAACAATTGTGGTCTTCATTGAACTATTCGCAGAGTACATTTGATAGAAATAAGTTAAATACGTACACTGAAATGTGCTCTTAAACCAACATATAGCAGTATGCAGGGGTATAAATTAGCTTGTGGGTAAAATCTACCATCAAATATGAATAATTATGCACTGGTCGTTCAAGAGATAATCGGTACAGTGAAATTTGAATAGTGGTGCTTCATTGAACGGAAGTATTACAGTATAGTTATGCGAGTGGAACTGGTATAGTGGATTATCTGAGGTGTTACTGAACCAATTTATAAAGTATACAGGTGTGTGAATGAGTATCATCAATATGAATTTCAGAGAGTAAAGCCGAAACAGTGATTTAAATTGGTACTGTGAAATAAAATAGTGGTCTTTGCTGAACTATTTTATGCGAGTGGAACCGGTACAATGCAATATGTGGTGCACTATTAAAACAACTCGTAAGGCATACAGGTGTGTGAACGTGGGTGAAATTGGCAAGAATGGCAAGGAATAAATCGGAGTTGTGCGTTGAATGAAACAAGTGAAATACGTACACTGAAATGCGAGTTGTGATGTGCTCTTAAAACAAACTTTAGCAGTATGCAGGGGTATGAGCTTGTGGGTAAAATCTACCATGAAATATGAATAGTGATGCACTGGTCATCTGAAGGATAAAATAGACAAGTGTTTAAATAGTTAAGCTGGTGAAATAGTTACAGTGAAATTCGAATAATGGTGCTTCATTAAACCAAAGTATTACAGTACACAGTTATGCGAGTGGAACTGGTATAGTGGAATAAGTGATGCGTTATTTAACCAATTTATAACGTATACAGGTGTGTGAACTATAAAGTATACAGGTGTGTGAACATGAGTGAAATCGTAATGATTTGCAAAAAGTTATTAAACCGAAACAGTGAAATAAATCGGTACTGTGAAATAAAATAGTGCTCTTCATTGAACTATGTTATGGGAGTGGAACCGGTACAATGCAATATGTGATCCACTATTGAAACCATTCATAAAGCATGCAGGTGTGTGAACGTTGGTGAAATCGAAATTAATGGCAAGGTCTAAAGTGAAATTTTGAATGGTATCAGTACTATGAAATAATAGTGGTCATCGAACTATATCGCAGAGCACAGTAGAATGAAATAAGTGAAATACGTACACTGACATATGATTCGTGATGTGCTCTTAAACCAACATATAGCAGTATGCAAGGGTATAAATGAGCTTGTGGGTAAAATCTACCATGAAATATGAATAATGATGCACTGGTCATTCAAGAGATAATCGGTACAGTGAAATTTGAATAGTGGTGCTTCATTGAACGGAAGTACTACAGTATAGTTATGCGAGTGGAAATGGTAAAGTGGAATATCTGAGGTGTTACTGAACCAATTTATCAAGTATACAGGTGTGTGAATGAGTATCATCAATATGATTTTGAAAGAGTAAAGCCGAAACAGTGAATTAAATTGGTACTGTGAAATAAAATAGTGGTCTTTGCTTAACTATGTTATGCGAGTGGAACCGGTACAATGCAATATGTGATGCACTATTAGAACAACTCGTAAAGCTTACAGGTGTGTGAACGTGGGTGAAATTGATAAGAAAGGCAAGGAATAATCCGCTGTTGTGACTATGTTATGCGAGTGGAACCGGTACAATGCAATATGTGATGCACTATTAGAATAACTCGTAAAGCATACAGGTGTGTGAACGTGGGTGAAATTGGCAAGAATGGCAAGGAATAAACCGGAGTTGTTCGTTGAATGATACAAGTGAAATACGTACACTGAAATGCGAGTTGTGATGTGCTCTTAAACAAACATATAGCGGTATGCAGGGGTGTGAGCTTGTGGGTAAAATGTACCATGAAATATGAATAGTGATGCACTGGTCATGCGAAGGATAAAGTGGACAAATGTTTAAATAGTTATGCGGGTGAAATAGGTACATTGAAATTGAAATAATGGTGCTTCATATAACCAAAGTATTACTTTATACAGTTATGCGAGTGGAACTGGTATAGTGGAATGAATGATGCGTTATTTAACCAATTTATAAAGTATACAGGTGTGTGAACTATAAAGTATATAGGTGTGTGAACATGAGTGAAATCGATATGATTTGCAAAAATTATTAAGCCGAACCAGTGAATGAAATTGGTACTGTGAATTAAGAATAGTGGTCTTCATTGAACTATATCGGCGAGTGGAACTGGTACTAAGGAATATGTGATACACTAATAAAACAACTGGTTAAACATACAGGTGTGTGAAATGGGCGAAATCGATATGAATGGCACGGAATAAACCGGAGTTGTGAATGATATCAGTACTATTCAATAACAATAGTGGTCTTCATTGAACTATATCGCAGAGTACAGTTGATAGAAATAATTGAAATACGTACACTGAAATGTGAGTCGTGATGTGCTCTTAAACCAATATATAGCAGTATGCAGGGGTATGAACATGTGGGTGAAATCTACCATGAAATATGAAGTGATGCACTGGTCATCCAAGAGATCAAATATACAAGTGTTTGAATAGTTATGCAGGCGAAATAGGTACAGTGAAATTCGAATCGTGGTGTTTCATTGAACCAAAGTATTAAAAGATACAGTTATGCGAGTGGAACTGGTATAGTGGAATATGTGCGGTATTACTGAAGCAATTATAAAGTATACGGGTGTGTGAACGTGAAAGTAATCGGTATGAATTGCAAAGAGTTATTAAGAGGAAACAGTGAATTGAACCGGTACTGTAAAATAAAAATAGTGGTCTTTAGTGAACTAAGTTAAGCAATTATAAAGTATACAGGTGTGTGAACGTGAATGTAATCGATATGAATTTAGTAGAGTTATTAAGATGAAACAGTGAATTGAATTGGTACGGTAAAATAAAAATAGTGGTCTTTGGTGAACTAAGGTATGCGAGTGGAACCGGTACAATGAAATATGTGATGCACTATTAAAACAACTGGTTAAACATACAGGTGTGTGAACATGAGTGAAATCGATATGAAAAAACAACTATTGCAGTATACAGGTGTACAAATATGTTATAAGGTTAAATCGGTGCTATGAATAGTGATGGTCTGTTAATGAGGTTTCACAGTATGCAGGTGTAATATATGTATAGGCGGAGTATATCGGTGTGCGAGTATTTTTGGGTGAAGTCAATACAATTGATCAATACCGATGCACTAATTAACAAAAATATTGCGATGCACAGGTATATGATTGTGTGCACATATCTAGGTTTTAGCTGTATGAAAATCTGTAAAATCTATGCAATCAAATGATAAATAGTCATGGACTTCAAACTAATGTATAGTAGTATTCAGGTGCACTGAAATGTGAGAAAAATTCGTAGAATGAATTCGAATTGTGATGTGCATCTGAGTTTTGGTCAAATCTGTAAAATGAGATGCAAATAGTGATGCCTTGTTAACCCAAAGTATTCACTAAGGTGAATAATTGTGTGTGTGAAATGAGAAAATTAGTGGTAAAATAGAATAGTGGTAAGTAACAGTATACAGATGTTTAAATAAATGCATGTGGAATCTGAATAATAAGATACGAACCATGATGGGCAACTATACCGAATGCATGCAAGGGTATGAATACGTGTGTGTAATCAGTATGAATAGCAATGCACTATTGAACATAAGTATTACAGGATAGTTCAATGAAAATGTGTTTATAAAATACTGTGCAATGAAATATAGTTTTAACCAAAGTATATAAGTATATGAATATGTGGGTGTAATTATTATGAATACTAATAGGCTATAAACCAAAATATCAAGGTACACAAGTGTATCATTATGTAAGTGAAATCTGCACATTTCAGTGAACTGAAGTATTGCAGTATGCATGTGTACATGTTGGTTCATCTGTACAATGAAATGAAGAATATTGATGCACTAGTGAATTTCAAGAAGGATATGGCCTGGTGTGTAAAATAGTGCGGGTGATATTTGCACTGCTAAATAACAGTCCAGATGTGCTTTCGAACCAAAATATCAGAAGTACAGGTAAATAAAAAGAAATCAGTAGAATGAAGTATAAATAGTTGTAGCTCTGTTGAAACCAAACATAGCTGTACACTATTCAATGAAAATGTGTGGGTGAGATCGATGCGATGAAATCTGAAAAATTGAAATGTACTTTCAAACCAATATATCAAGGTATACAGATCTGTGAATTTGTGTGTGTGGAATCTGTACTGAGTGATGCACAATTACACTAAAATATTACACTGTGCAGGTGTAAGAATGTGTGTCTAGCAACTATGTATATTAGAATATGTTCATTTGCAATTAATCTGAGATATTCATTAAAGGTTGAAAATATTCTAAAGTATTTATGAAAAAAGTAGTGATATGTGAAATAGTATATGTAAATATACTTGTGAAACAGTATGGTCATAATATACTAAATGGAATACGCATGGCAGAAATAAAAATATATAGAAGCATTAAGTAAAATTAATTTTGTAGGCATGCATACCATAGTACTTTAGGAAAGGTCCATAGGTCGTGATAGCTCAACAGCAGAAAATAGTGGTTCAAGCTGTATGCTTAGGAGTCGAGAAATGAGTGATAATACACACAATAGTGAACCACGTAACCACAGATTAATAGTCAATAACGCATATAGTGTTACTCATGACAAGTTAAAGTAATGTGACTTTGTCAAAAATTGAACACAGTTGTTGAAATACTACTCTAAAAAGGAACGAAATCCAAATTATAGCATATATTGCATAGGAAAATAAAACCTGGTGGTAACCCCCTTCAAAGGTGTTCTTTGAAAAAAAAAAACCATTGCTCAAATTAGAATATAAATACAGGAATAATTCTTTTGTAATGGTATGGTTGTAAGGTGAAAAGTACTTGAGCAATAGCATTTGAATGAGATGCTTAAGTATGTTGTCTAATCAAAATATAAAAGCATGTAAAACAAAAACTACTTCTCGAAAATGGTATTCCAAGAAGTAGCCTCTATTCTGACTGTAATGTTATGCCTTTCGCAAAAGGTATTGATACGTAATAGGAACTATTTTAAAAATGTTATTAAAGTTGTATTCTGCAAAGTTGCATGAGTTAAAAGGGTGCTTAGAGCTGTGGATGTAATTTACTTAGATCAATAAGCGCTATCACGTCACAGTGCGTCAATATTTCATAAACTTGATTTTAATGATACCAAAGAAATGGCATATAAGGATGCTAGATGGTCATTATTATAGAACAAAAGTATTGCAATAAACCTGAACTTTATTTCGTTGTATTGCACTTATTGATCTTTAATTAGTAGCCTTTAAGAATAATTAACCTAAGCAGTGATCCAGATTTCAAAGCTGAAATCGTTGCGGCCAACATTCAGTAATGTTGTGGTATTGATCCAGATTTATCGACATACCTATTTGAAAAAGTTTATGAGTTAATTTGTATGGAAGAGAATTATGTATGAAAAATTTGAAGTACTTATGATTTTAATCACAAGAAGTTGCTTAAATGGACATTGCATATGTGTTACGGCTAGGCATTTGTAGGGATATCAATAATACTCCTTCACTGTTGAATGAAGGTATCAAAAGGTGGTATTCACTCACTTTAAAGACGTTTTCTAGTGGTAAACAAAAAATATATTTTGAGATGGTATATGAAAAAAAAAAAAAACTTTGAAACTCTATATAGTCATAAAGCGTTGAATGAAATAATTGTAATTGCATGCTACTGTGTACTAAAATATTGAAATTGTGAAAACAATATAGACGCACGTCCATTGAATAGAACACAGAAAAGAATATATGTAAAAAAAAAATGTTGAAACGGTATGATCTTTCAAAAAAAGTTCAATGAGGTAGGATATTTGTATTAAAGGGGTGATGGTGTGTAAAGAATATATGTAAAAAAGAATGTTGAAATGGTATGATCTTTCAAAAAAAGTTCAATGAGGTAGGATATTTGTATTAAAGGGGTGTTTCATGGCAGGTGAAAATTCAGTTTATTATAAACACATAGATTTATTATAGACACATAGATGAGTTAGGTGGTTGTCGTATACAGACAGTGGAGAAACTGAAACTTGAGTGGAGTGGTTTAAAGTACTTCCGGTAGGAGTGATTGCGACACAAGTGATTTGAAGCCATGCTGTATTAGCATTGTCATTCAAGGGAAGTAGTGTATAAGTAAACAACTATAGTTGCTGATGTGTTACATCCTAAAGGATTATAAGTACACATTAGTCAATATGGAGATTTGTGGATGACTGAAACTTTTATCTGACGAAAAAAAAGAAACAACAGATCTGAAGAATAAAAGTAAATAGTTTAGAAGGTGTGATCCCAAAAAAGGTGTGATTGATATTTTTCCCTTCAATAAAAATTATCACTTTTAAATTTCGTAAATGTCCTTGTTATGGCATTTGATGAAGTAACCTCGGTTCTGATAAAAAACCTCTGGCACATTATGGTCTGAGATAGTTTAATATCACTAAATGATGCAGTTTTCGAATAGCTATCGGAGCATGGTGGGACATAATCTATGAAGTTGCATAGGTCGAGAGGGCGCATAAGGTGGTTGTAAACTGTGGATGAAGTCAATTTGTGTGAAGTGACTTAATTCAGAAAGTTTGTGGGTGTGCATCGCATGTATGCTACAGAAGAAACCTTTGTGAAATAATATCAATATGATCAAGTGAAATTATATCAATATAATCATTCGTTATTCAACCTTAATATTCAAAGATAGTTGAAATAGATCTTTCATAGAGATTTGGAACCGGTATATGAAAAAGTAGTGATATTTCAGATGGTGGAAAAATTGAAACCTATAGGTCATAGAGCAATGAATTGCACTAAATAGTACACAGAGGAGTGTTTTTGGTTGAGATGTTGCATAAAAGTAAATATATGTAGAAAAAAAAATAATTGATGAAACAATGTGATATACACCATAGGTGGTGATGGTATATAAACAGCAGAAACATTATGGTGTAAGTGGTATAGTTGAAAGTAATTTTTCTATGAGTGATGATGCGATGCTGAAACATGCAATGAAAGTATGGTAGTAATTGATAGACTCACTAGCAGTATTGATGAAGAGAAGTTGTAAGGGGTGTAAAATGAAGTAATTTAGTAGTAGATGTGCTACATGTACATTTCATGAAATTTGCTTAAATCCACACTATTTCATTGTAATTCGACGGATGATTGAAATTTATGTGGCAGGTGTATCTTGGTTTTGAAAAGTAGTGTGGCTCGGTATGGTCTATAATAAGTACGTGAACCCTCTTTTCTAAAGGTGTGGTTAAAAGTCTCAACTGAGGCAGTTAAAGTGAGGCACGACTAATGTGCGCGTGCATGAAAAAGTAAAGTAGTGTTGTATTTCATTAATCTACTTGTTATGGCATTTCATTTGTGATAAAAAAAAAAACTCTAACATGCACCAAGAAAGTGGAAACATTAGTAATAGTAGTTTTCAAATAACATCTCAAAGCATGGTGGGAACTGATTTTATAGGTGAACTTACAGTAGTATTTCATGAAGCTCCATAAGTCTGCAAGGTTTATAAAGTGGTTAATAATTGAGGATGAAATTAATTTGTGTGAATCAAGAAGTGCCGTTATCTCAAATAAGTATCTCGGAATGCAATATTGATTTGATAGATTTTATCACTCCTTCAAAAGTGGTATGTGAAGTCTGCATGAGTAATACAAAATAATGGGTAAAATGATGAAGCAAAAAATATTATCAATAATTTATTGCCAATCCGGAATGTTGTAGTGCATCAAAAATTAATTTCATAAATGCAGTTCTATTCCTATTAGGCAAAGTTTTATGGGTTGAAAAAGTGATGATTACATGTTATAGTGAGTACTATCGATTTCTTTCTAAAAGTTTATTAGCTGGTCATTGTAGGGATATCAGTGATATTTATGCTCTAATAAATCTTTCTTTCTAAAAGTTTATTAGCTGGTCATTGTAGGGATATCAGTGATATTTATGCTCTAATAAATCGTGATATCGAAAGATGATAGCAATTTCTTTGAAATTTTGAA
Source organism: Rhipicephalus microplus (assembly GCF_043290135.1). Taxonomy (NCBI): domain Eukaryota; kingdom Metazoa; phylum Arthropoda; class Arachnida; order Ixodida; family Ixodidae; genus Rhipicephalus; species Rhipicephalus microplus. Next base: position 202,775,462 of record NC_134705.1, read on the forward strand.
CCGGTGTACCAAGAAATAGTGATATTTGTAATGGTTATTAAGTTGGTCAGGTATGGTCATGAAGCGTTGAATGGAATAAGATTAATAACACACAAAGAAATTCACTTGCATTGTGTAGTACAGAAAAGTGTCTGGGGTCAAGATGAAAATTAAATGTAGAAACAGTACATATAAAAAGGTTGAGATACGATATGTTATTGAACTAATGGATAGGAGAATGGATAAAATAAAGTTTTAGAAACACATTTGAGTAAACGTTATAGGCCGTGGTGGTATACAAACACTAAGTGGTACTGTTGAAAGTAGTTCTATGAGTGATGATATGATGCTAAAGCAAGCAATTAAGGTATTACTGCAAAGTAAACTCTGCAAAGTAAACTTGCTAAGATTGGATTGGCATTGAAAAAAAGGCTATTAGGTGTCAAGGTGGAGAAACAGTGTGTTATGTTAACATTTCATAGATTGGAATGAAATATACATAAATAAAAGCTATTTTATCAAGATTCAAAGGATTGTTTAAATTCATGTCAGAGGTGTGCCTTAGTTTTGAAAAAAAAAAAAAAGTAGTGTGGCTTCAAGAGTAAATAAGTACAGAAATACTGTCCTAGCAACAGTGTGGTTGAAAGGTCTCAAATGAAGCATGAGTATGTATATACAATCTTCATGATTGAAGTGGTGTGATGAAAAAGAGTTCAATTGAGATGCAATTAATAATGTGCCCTCAGGTGAAAATCGTATTGAATTTCGTCAATGCACTTTATATGGCAATTGAAGAAGTAGCCACTTTATATGGCATTTGAAGAAGTAGCCTCGGTTGTGATGAAAATCTCTGATACAACATAGTCTGAAGGAAATGAAACATTAGTATGATGCACTTTTCAAATAAGCTGTCCAAGCATCGTGGGAACTGATTTTATTGGTGAGCTTACAGCAGTATTGCACTAAGTTGCATAGGTCGAGAAGGTATATAAAATAGTTAGTTCACTTGAAGTAAAAAGATCATGGTGCACAGTCGTTGGTTTCATAGACGTGACTTTTAGTGTAGCTTGGTGTTGAAACGAATAGCATAGCTTGAGATGGTACATAAGTACAGAAATAATGTTTTTGAAACGCTGAGATTGAACGGCCTCAAAGGAACATGTTATGTATAAGTGTTTCAAAATAACACCGCTAAAACGGTGTGATAGACAGGAGTCGAAATGATGTGCAATGATTATGCTCATCCATGAAAAGTATAAAACCATATTCGATTTCGTAAATGTACTTGGCTACCTCAGTTGTGAAGAAAAACCAGATACAATATGGTTTGGAGGAGTTGAAACATCAGCATTGATACACATTTAAAATAAGCTATTGAAGCTAATGAAGCAAGGTGGAAACTGACTTCATAAGCTATTAAAGCAAGGTGGGAACTGACTTTATAGAGAAACTTCAGAGTTATTTTATGAAAATGCATGGGTCGACAGGTTGTGGAAGTTGGTTTTAAAATGTGGGTGAAATTATTCGTGTGAATCAAAGAAGCACTGTTCAATTGAAGTAAAAGTATATGAATGTCTATATGGATAATAAAAAGTAGTTGGTCGAATGACGCATATAAATGAATATTATGAATGACAATGCTACAATAAATGATGAATAATGTTGCATTAATGAAAAATTTTAGTCAATGAAAATGTTTTCAACTTCATAGATGTAGTAACTTTTGAATTGGGTAGGTTGTCTGGGTTGAGATTCATCGGTGAGGTAACATTGTAATTTGAGCAATAAGTTATGACTACATTAGATTTCATTTAAATGTATGCTGTGAAAAAAAGCCTTCAAAAAGGGCATCATTTATATTCTTGCGCTATTTAACCGATAAAAAATTTCTTGGAAGTTTACTTTATGAAGGCTTTTCAACAGGTATATGAAAAAGTGTAAGATATTTGATATAAGAATTGCATACATAGATGCATTTTTGCTGAATAGTAATTAAAGTGGCTCGGCTTGAGATAGTACATAGATTATGTCATTAAACCAAATTAAGGAAGCATAAAATTAGTTCTTTTGCACATAATTGAATGATTCCTGTAGATGGTGATGATATATCGATAGCGGATAAACCGTGGCTTAAGGGGTATGTTCGATGGTAGTTCTAGTATGATGCGGAAGCAATTAATGATGTATGGTTGTAATTGATAGAACATTGGTTATTGAAAGGAAAAGAACGGTTGAAAAGTGCGAGGTGTGATTGTTGATGCGGCACTTTAAGAAAGCTCGGAACGAAATACACATTATACGCTACTTTCTTAGAAGGAAGATTGAAACCTATTCCACAGGCGTACCTTGGGGTTATAAAAAATTGGCGTGGTCAGAGAGTGTACATAACTACAGGTACACTAGTACAAAAATATTGTTTTGAAATGGTTGAAAAGTCTCAAATGAAGGATGAGTATGTATATCTAAAGAAAAAAAAAACAAAAGTGGTTGAAATGGTGTGGTAAAAAAAAAATTGAAATAAGGTGCGACTAATGTGATATCGTGTGGGAATAAAATATGTTTAAAATTAATTTTATGAACAATCTTGATATGGCATTTGAAGCAGCAGCCTTGGTTGTGACGTCAAGCCTCAAATATGTGATTTGAAGGAGTTCAAAGCCATCGGTAATATTATGCTGTTGGTCATGATATTCGTTGCATTCTATAAAGTTGCATAGTTTCACTGGAGTGTAAAAATGGTTATAGTGTGGATGAAATTGATTTGTGCAAATAGATAACCGCTGTTGAATTTATGTAACACGTTATACCAGTATTGATTTCATAGCTTTAAGGCTGTTTCTATAGTGGCATAATGTAACATTGATACTGGTATGATAAATTATGAATTCCTGTGATGTCATTCGTGGGTGGATATTTAATGTATGCTACAGAGAAACTTTTGTTTTTGTTAAAGGGATAAAAGTAACATTCATGTGGTATTAAACCAAAATATCAAATTTGGTGAAGTTAATTCAAATTATATTTTCAACCAATACACGAAAATTTTTTAAATAATTTGGTCATAAAGTGCACTTGCACAGAGTAGTACACGAAGAAATGAGTCTAGGTGGTACTCAAGAATAACATTATTAAAGGAATTAGTGATGAAATAGTGCGATATGGAAAGTTGAATGAGACACAATATGCTTTAAACTAATGTGTAGAAGCATGGTGAAGGAGCGTTTAGACACATGTTGCATGTATAAATAACAAAAAAATGGTGGTTTGGGTGGTATAGTTAAAAGTTGTCGTAGTACCAGTGAAAATATTGTCCTGAAGCAAGCAATGAAAGTGCAAGAACGCTTATTGAAAAAAAATCCAAGCGCTGTAAAATTACGAAACGCAGCTGAGGCGGTACATTCTACGAAATTGCATGGGTTGACTGACGGTATAAAGTGGTTGTAAACTGTAGTTGAAATTTATTAGTGTGAATCGATCAGCATGAACAATAGAAAGTTGTGGGTCGAATGATATGAAAATAGAAAGTTGTGGGTCGAATGATAAAGCATAAAAGTCGGTCCTATGAATAATCAATAATGTCCTTTTAACCGGGATATCGTTAGTGTATCAAATGAATTTTGTAGAAGCAATTATGTTTGTATTTGGTAAAGTTGTGTGGATGGATTAACATGTATAGGTGAAGAAACATTTGAACTGGTATGATTTGTGTGGGTACCCATGATTTCATTCAAAAAGGTGTAGTGGATGGATATTGAATGTATGGTAGGGAAGAAGGGCTTTTTGAAGAGCTATTGATAGTATTTTTGCACTATTAAATGGATATATAGTTTTAGTGGAAATATATTTGAACAATGTATACCAGGTACTTGAGATAGCGATAAAGGCTTGAATGGTATATATAGATCAATTAGCTTTGAGTAGTAAGTGGAGAAGTTGTTTAAGTCTAGGTGGTACGTATAAAAAAATAAATTTTGAAATAGCGTGATATGAAAATTTAAATGGGACACTATAAGCTTTGTGCCAAAGTATGAAAGCATGGTGAAAATTGAGTTTTTTAACACATAGTTAAATAATCTTTATGGATGGTGGCGTATCTTTATGGATGGTGGCGTATACCATTGAAGGAAAAGTGGTGGTTTCAGTGTATGATTGAAATAAGCAGTTGTAGTACGAGCGATGACGCGGAAGGCAGCAATTAAGATATGCTAGTAATTGATAGACGCACTAGCATGCTTACTGCAAAGAAATCTAAAGGGTGTGAAAGTATGAAACGCGGTTGTTTGTGGTACATGCTTAATTGTTGAGATTCGAACTATGGTTGCAGTTAGAAGTGTACCTTGGTCTTTTAAAAAGTAGCATGGCTTTAAAAAGTAGCGTGGCCTGATATGGTACCTAAAAGTATGCGATGTCTCGGGTGACGTATTAGTATGTACAAAAGCAGCTGAACCTGTGTGATCAAAAGGAGTCTGAATGAGGTGCGAATAATAATTGGCTATTGAATGAAATTATCAAATCATATAGAAAACTAATTCATATATGTGCTTAGTAATGCATTCGGGGAAGTATTATTTGAAAAAGTTTTGAATTGGCTATTGAATGAAATTATCAAATCATATAGAAAACTAATTCATATATGTGCTTAGTAATGCATTCGGGGAAGTATTATTTGAAGAAGTTTTGAAACTCGTCAGTAATGATACGCTATTCGAACAAGATAAAAAAGCAGGGTGATAAGTGAACGTGCAGTGGTATAAATAACAAAAAAATGGTGCTTTGGGTGGTATAGTTAAAAGTTGTCGTAGTACCAGTGAAAATATTGTCCTGAAGCAAGCAATGAAAGTGCAAGAACGCTTATTGAAAAAAAATCCAAGCGCTGTAAAATTACGAAACGCAGCTGAGGCGGTACATTCTACGAAATTGCATGGGTTGACTGTCGGTATAAAGTGGTTGTAAACCCATGCATTCTATCAAATTGCATGGGTTGACGGTATGTATAAAGTGGTTGTAAACTGTGAATGATGTTTATTCGTGCGATTTAGTTGCTGTTCAGTTCAGTGAAGTGTTGTTCAGTTGAAATATCAAAATGCAATAATATTGATTTTATAGGCTTGGTTATAGGCTTGGATTTCTGGGCTGAAGACATGTGATGACGTATGCATTAAAAATAAAAAGTAGTGGGCCGAATGATGAAGCACAGAAATAAGTACTACAAATAATCGGAATAAATTGTTACATTAAAAATGAATTTCATAGATTTAGTTATGTTCAGATTTGCTAAATTGTTGTGGATCGCTATGTATGGATTAAGTAATATTGAAACTAGTATGATAAGTTACGAGTACTTCTGATTTCATGTTAAGAACCTTCGTGGGCGGATTTTAAATGTATGCGACGGAAGAAGGCTTTGTGAAAGGTATCTACAATATTTATGCGCTCTTTAACCGATGTATCGAACTTTGATTGAAGTTCATAAAAAGTTTTTTTTTTTTCAGCCGGTATACAAACAAGTAGCAGATATTATAAATGGTGGTGCAGCTTTTAATGGCATGCATAGATAATATTGCACTGAATCATAAATGGAGAAGTGGCTTGTGTCGAGATTGTGCGTATAAAAGGAATAAAAGATTGAATTTTCAAATGGTGTGATATGGAAAAGCTGAGTTAGACACGATATGCTTTAAACCAAAGTATAGGAGCGTGGTAAAAAGCGAGTTTTTAGACACATAGCTGAATAATCTTCCAAGTGATGATGGTATTTTAATAGCAGGTAATTGGTGGTTTTAAGTGCTATATAATGTGAGTGATGATAAAATGCGAAAGCAAGAAATTGAAGTGTGATGGACGCACTTAGGGAGTAAAGGTATGCGGAGTGGATGTTGAAGTGCCACGTCTGAAAACACCGAATGAAATGCGCATCATTACACGCTATTTTCTTGGGGCTCAAAGGAAGGTTAAAACATATTTTACTGGCATACCTTGGTGATATAAAATTTAGCGTGGCTCGAGATATATAATATATATATAAACTAAAGTGGTTGAAATGGTGTGATGAAAAAGTCCGAATGAAATGAGGAGCAAATAGTAAAACATTAAAAAATGAAAATATTGAATCATGTTAAAAAAAAACATTTATCAAATGTGTTTAATATGGGAATTATGATAGGGAATTATGAAGTAGCTGTGGTTGTGATGAAAAACCTCTGGTATAATATTGTCTGAAGTAGTTGAAAAATCAATAAAGATGCGCTATCCAAATGACTTATCAAGGCATGGTGGTATGATACATGTGATCCAAAGGATTCGAAACTCATCAGTAATGATACACTATTGAAAGCAGGCTCAGAAGTAATTTTATTAGTGAGTTTACATTGGTATTATACAGTTGTATGTTTCGAAGTGTGTATAAAGTGGTTATAAAATGTTGATGAAATTAATTATTGCAAATCAATAAGAGCTTTTGAGTTATGTTGGCATTGATTTTATTGACTTGACTATAAGGCTGTTTCATCAATAGCGCGTGAAAATTTCTGCATGAATGATGAAAGGAGTGGGTCGAATGGTGAAGCATTAAATGTATACAAGAAACGTCAATAATGTTGCACAATATATATGTTTCATTTATGTGTTTATGTTCATATTCGCTAATGTTGTATGGGTCAATATGTTAAATGAGATGACATTAAAATTGGTATAATAAATCATAAACACAAGATTCCATTCAAAGCAGTTTAGTGGGTGGACATGTGCTATGTAAGGCTTTTAAAGAATATCAATAGTATTCATGCATAATTGAACTATATCGAAACAATAGTGGTATTAGATTCTAACAATATTTTCAACCGGTATATGAAAATGCAGTGATTTTTGTGATGGTAAGAAAAACAACAGTATTGCCATAAGGCAATGAATAAAATGAAATGAAGGTATTACTGATATAAATGCATTTGCACTGAAAAGTAAATAGAGGAATGGCTTGGCTGGAGATGGTAAATAAAATATATAAAAGAATGAAAGAGTGTTGAAACCGTATAAAAAAGTTGAATGAGACATGATATGCTTCAAAGCAAAGTATAGGAGCTTGTTGAAAAACGAGTTGAAACTCCGTAGCTGATTATGGTATAATAGAGGAGCAACAGTGGTTTAAGTACTATGGGTTAAAGTAGCTGTAGTGCGTAATACGAGTAATGATACGTTGCGAGAGCTACCAACGAGTGTGTGGTAGTAATTAGTAGACACAATAGCATAGTTATTAAAAGGTACAAGGGGTGTAAAAGTAACAAATGCATTTGTTGCAGTAATTTTAATAGGGTTGGAATGTAATATGTATAATTACATGATATTTCAAGATACGAAGGAAAGTTGAAATCCATCTCACAGGTGTACCTTGGTGTTACAAAAATGACTGTGGCTCGAGATCGTACATAAATACTGTTTCTACAATGCAATGAAATAAAGGTATTACTGATATAAATGCATTTGCACTGAAAAGTAAATAGAGGAATGGCTTGGCTGGAGATGGTAAATAAAATATATAAAAGAATGAAAGAGTTGAAACCGTATAAAAAAGTTGAATGAGACATGATATGCTTCAAAGCAAAGTATAGGAGCTTGGTGAAAAACGAGTTGAAACTCCGTAGCTGATTATGGTATAATAGAGGAGCAACAGTACTATGGGTTAAAGTAGCTGTAGTGCGTAGTACGAGTAATGATACGTTGTGAAAGCTACTAATGAGTGTGTGGTAGTAATTAGTAGACGCAATAGCATAGTTATTAAAAGGTATAAGGGGTGTAAAAGTAACAAATGCAGTTGTTGCAGTAATTTTAATAGGGTTGGAATGTAATATGTATAATTACATGATATTTTAAGATACGAAGGAAAGTTGAAATCCATCTCACAGGTGTACCTTGGTGTTACAAAAATGACTGTGGCTCGAGATCGTACATAAATACTGTTTCTACAATGCAATGTTTGAAAAGTCTCTAATTAAACCTGACCTTTTTTATCCAAAGGAAAACAAAAGGGGTTTGAAAAAAAGTCTGAATGAGGTGCGAATAATAGTGAGCTATTGATTGAAAATATAAAATTGTTAAAAATAGATTTTGTAAAGTTGCCTGGTTTCGATAAGTGCTGTTTAGTTGTGACTTGACATCTGCATGAATAAATGAAATGTTGTGGGTCAAATGATAAAGCGTAAAAGTCGGTGCTATGAATAATCAATAATGTTTGACTAACAAGGATGTCGTAGTGCATCAAGAATTAATTTTAGTAGGTGTAGTTATGTTTGTATTTGGTTAAGTTATATGGGTCGATTGATATATGCATGGGTGAGGAAACATTGAAACTGGTATGATACGCATGGGTACTTTGATTTTATTTAAAGAGGTTTTGTGGATGGATATTGAATATATGCTAGGGAAGGAGGCTTTTTGAAGAGCTATCGATGATTTTTGTGTGCTAATGAACTGATATATTGAAATTCGTTAAGTAAATACTTGTTCTGTTAACATATTGAAATTTGGTGCAAAAATATTTGTTCTGTTAACATACTTGAGATAGTGACAAAGGTTTAAATGATATATGTAGATATTTGTTCTGTTAACATACTTGAGATAGTGACAAAGGTTTAAATGATATATGTAGATAAATTGGTACTGAGTAGTAAATGGAGAAGTAGCTTGGGTCGAGGTGGTATGTATAAAATAAATTTTTAAATGGCGTGATATGAAAATTTGAATGATGTACTATTAGCTTTGATCGAAAGTGAAATTGAGTGTTTTGACACATAGTTGAATAATCCCTATGAAAGAAAAATGGTGGTTTGAGTGTATGGTTGAAACGAGTTGTAGCACGAGTGATAATACAATGCGATAGCAGCAAGTAAGGTATGGTAGTAACTGATAGACGCACTGGCATGGTTATTGCAAAGAAATCTAAAGGGTGGGTGTGAAAGTATGAAACGGTTGTTTGATGTGGTACATAATTGTCAGGATTTGAACAATGTTTGCAAATAGAAGAGTACCTTAGTCTTAGCATGGCCTGATATGGTACCTAAGAATATGCGATAGCTGTTGCAATGGTATGGTCTCAAATAACGTGTTGGTATGTATAAAAACAGTTGAACCTGAACCTGCATGATCGAAAGGAGTCTGAATGAGCTATTGAATGAAATTGTCAAATCATATAGGAAAATGATTCATAAATGCACTTAGTATGGCATTCGAAGTAGTTGTACTGAATTGATAAGTTGAATGGTGGTGCACCCAAAAGAGGTTTTTTCAGCTGGTACACGAACCAGTAGCAGATAATTCATATGGTGGTGCAGCTTTGAATGGCATGTATGGATAAGTTTGCACTGAATCATAAATGGAGAAGTGGCTTGGGTCGAGATAGTGCGTATATGGAAAAAGTGGTGTGGCCTAAGACGCTACATCAGTACAGAAATATCCTTTTTGCCATGGAATGGTAGAAACCTTTTAAATTAAGTATGAATAAAGAAAAAAACTAAAGTGGCTAAAATGATGTGGTCAAAAAGAGTTGAAATGAGGTGCAAATAACATTATGAGCTAATTGAATGAAAATACAAAGTTGTCTTTAAATATCCATTTCGTCAGTGATCTAGGTATAGCATTCAATGAAGTAGTGAAGATGGATTGATTCAATGTGGTGATACAACAAAGCAGGGTGAGAACTAATGGTAATCTTGTTATAAACTTCGCATGACATTTTTTTTTGGATCGATAAGGTTGGAATGAAATGTGCCTAATTATTGCATGCTATCTTCTGGACAGTCGAAAGAAGGTTGAAATCGATTTCACAGACGTACTTTCATGGTATACAAATTAGCGTCACTCGAAATTGTACATAAGTATAAAAATGGTGTTTTTGTAACTAAATAGTTCAAGTGTCTTGAGTGAACTATGAGTAGGTATATCTGAATAAAAAATTGAATCCGTTGAAACGATGTGATCAATAGGAGTTAGTGAGGTGCAAATAATTATGTGCTCTTGAATGAAAATAGAAAATCATGAAAAGAGTTTAGATGAGTAGCGAATAATGATGTGCCATTGTATCAAAATATAAAATCATGTTCAAATTGTTTCTGCAAATGTGCTTTGTGTGGCATTCAAAGAAGTAGCCCCGATTGTGATAGAACCTTTGACGCAGTGTGATCTGAAGGAGTTGAATGTCATCAGTAATGATGCGTTAATGATGCGTTGTTCAAATAAGATAACAAAAGCAGGGTGAAAACCTATTTGATAAGTGAACGAAGATGTGTGGGTTGACAAGGTGTGTAAAGAGGTGTTATTAATTCGCACGAAAATTTTTCATCCACAATTTATAAGTGCTGTCAAGTTCAAGTATCACATTATGGCAGTATTGATTTCAGACTCCAAGCTGTCTCTATAATGGCATGTGAAAATGTCTGTATGAATAATGAAAAGTATTGAGTCGAATGAAGAAGCATAAAAATGAATAATAAGGACAATCAATAATGATGCACTAAATTAACTTCATAGATAGGACAATCAATAATGATGCACTAAATTAACTTCATAGATGAGTTATGTTCGTGTTTAGTAAACTTTTATGGTTAGAGATGTATGGTTTAAGACAACATTCAAACTGGTACAATAAATTATGATTGTTCATAGACGTTTCATGGGTTATTATATGTGTGCTATAAAAGAACTTTTTAAAAGGACATCAATAATATTTTTATTGAACCAAAATATTGAAAAATAGGAAAAAGTAGCAGTGTTTTTTAGACCGTAAGTTTTCTCTTCATGACGCCGATGTTAGACTGGAACATCATAAAAAAGAGTTGTGGGGAGATATTGGTTAACGGCCGTAGACAAGGGAGAAGGGCCCGTTGTGCATGCGTAGCAGTATTAGAAGCAAAGGTTGCAAATGACAGATTGATATAACAGTTGGTATATTTGACGTTCATATACATGGATATCATATCGAAAATAGTTCTATGAAAGGGCTCAATGAGGTCATCAGTCCGAGGATGGCAGTTGCAAGTTGTCTTACGGATGATATGACATATGTGAGTAACGTCGTCCAGTAGCTTCAACGAAAACGCCGTGCAATGCACTGAAAAAAGAACGCGTGGCAGGATAAGAAAAATTTTAAACAGCATGCTCATGAAGGTTTCCTTTGCCTTGAATCGTACATAGAGAAGTGGCTTGAGACGAGATGGCACATAATTAACACAAAAATATAAAATTAACAATGCGATATAAATCTCTAAGTGAGATGATATTTCATAGTTTTTAGACACGTATATAAGTAAACTGTATACAAGTTTGATGGTATGTAAAAAGGAGGTACAGTGGTTTATGTGGTATGGTTAAGTAGAAGTAGTACGAGCGATGATGCAATGTTGAGGCGAGCAATGCAGGAAAATGTGTATAAAAAGCAACAATTCAAATGACATAATCTAAATTAGTACTATTAGCAATCAGTGCTGCGCTATTGATGCAGATATCGCAGTGTACGATAGATGTACACTGCCGTTTCATGAAGGTGGATTGGTATTTTATAAAGCCTTGAATAGTATCTGTATACATTGTATACATGAGTCGAGATGTATACAATTATTGATAAGCAGTGGTTGAAATGTGCCGAAATAAGTATATTGTATGAGGTGCTATTCAAGCAGAAAATCGCAGTACGCAAAAATAAGTTGTTTAGCATTGTTTGACATGCGACTTAAAAAGTATGTTTGGACGAGATTTAGATATATAATGCAAGATGGTAGATATATAATGCAAGATGGTAGATATATAATGCAAGATGGTGTAATGTAACATATGGAGAACATGTGCATTTCTATCAAGAAATGTTACAGTATTCAAGGAATTGATTTCATAGATGCACTTAAATGAATATTCAATGAAGTAGTGTTGGGCCGTATGTAAATAATGAAAAATAAAAGGTGTTAAAATAGTAATGTGTTTAAATTAGTATTAAAGTGTAATGACTGAGACACTGTTATCTCGAGATATTGTAGCATACCAGAAAATGATTCAGGGACCTACTTAGCAAAGTATTTGTAGTAGTATAAGTTGAGAAATAGATATGGTATGAAAATAATAATAAACGATAGAGCTTTAAATCGAATCGAAACAGCCTGTATAAATCGAATCGAAACAGCCTGTATGGCATTAAAATCAACAGTACAAATGAACTTTAAATCCAAGTATGAAAGATGTGGAAATTTATTTCATAGACTACTTCAGTAATAATCGGTGTGTGTCTATGTGGTGTAAAAGTAATGGCCAACAGTTGTGTGTAAGAGTTGTGGGACACGCCATTAAACAAAAATGCCGAAGCATGTGAAGATCGATTTCATAAACATGCTTTCAATGATATTAGAAGCTGTAGCAAAAGTGTAGATTGAAATTAGATAACAAATGGTTGTTAAAAACAATGGGTACTGATGTTTTAAAATGAAACTAGAGTATGCTGGGTATTCAGGTGTGCAGGAACTTTATTTTGCAGACAAACTTGGAGTGGTGTTGGAGAAAGCTAAAATCCGTCGAGATAGCGGAGAAACAATGCGAAAAGTCTTACTTCTCAGCAGCATGCAGTACTTAAATAATATTATTTCGCATGATCTGGCGAGCTGTTGAGGTGCAAGAACAGTGTGGCAAGAAGAGACAGGCATGACTTCGTAATGTAAGGTAGGCTCCCTAAGGTATAATCGTAATAGAAGTACCAAGAAAGTAACCTGGAATTGCCAGCTTAAGGATTGCAGAGGTTAGTAAAAAGGAACATCGTTTATAAGATGTAATGAAAAATTAGAGAATGTTTAGAACCTAAGCTCATTTTAAAGATTTCGTGTGGTATGTGGAAGGTTAGCACGTTTGAACCTAAAAATTTGGTGCAGTGTGTTAAACAAGAGGCTGTTGTAATATGCAAGTAAAGCTTCTTTTGTTGAGGTATACGAAAAAAGATTTCGAACAATCAAAATAATAGAAGAGGCAAACACGTCAGTTTTGCACAGGTGTAATGAATGGTTTGGTATTAAGGGCCAGTGCCACGTATAGGGTATCTGGTAGTGTAAATTGCAGCACAGTCCTCTACCGAGTAGTTGCTGTGAACAGTAACAAACTGGTGGCAGTATAATATTTGTGGATGCCATATGAAGAAAAGGAAACAAACGCTTGCAACAAGGATGTAGAGGGCAATAGCAGGTCATAACTGTAGCAGAGATGAATCTGCACTCCTCTCTTTCATAAATCGGAATTTTATAGCCTTTCTTTTTCGTCTATGTGTGTATTGAAGTGTTAAGTGGGTGAAGTTGTTAGCTGGTTAGTGAAGATTATAGCCCAGGAAAAGTGTGGTAAAAAACGAAGACTAAGCATGGAGTGAGCATACCATCGCACGATGCGCTGAAACTCGATGCTTCGTGTGGAGTGTTGCTCGTTCCATGCTCGGTTCCGTTTCCCGATTGACTTATATATGTCATCTAAGCCATGTAGGTGTTCCATGTCACCTTACTGCTAATAAAATTTATGTGCTGGCATCTGTACTAGGAAAGCAAAGTCAAAAGGGTTAATTGTATTCATCAGCCATTTTTCCATTACTAACTGTTTGATAACATGGATGAAATCAGTGTTAAATCTGCTTTCCCTACAACTGGCTTGTTCTCCAGGTTGGGGCAGTTGTTTAGTTTTCTCCTTGTCTTTAATAAACAACTTGTAAATCATCAAAAGTTGTGATCTGGCGAGCTGTTGAGGTGCATGAATGGTTTATAGCGTTGTCAGGTGTTGCACGTAAAACTTCCAAGTCTTGCTCATATTTCTTCTGCTCCAGGGTTATTTTCAAACGACATAGTTCAGTGTAGATTTCCTGCGACACCTGAAACTGTTAGTAATATTTCCTCTGCTTGCCATTTAGAGCATGCATTTTATTCCTTCCTAAACTTTGTCTCTTTTTTGATAATGCTTTTTTGTACCTTTTGTACCACTGCCTTTCTCGTTTTAACATTGTAGTTCCTTATGTTGCCAACTTTCTTCTTATTTATTAGCTTAGCTCTGCAAGCTCCTTATTTAGAACTTGACTCGGTCTCCTTGCCTTGGTGCTTTACCTTCCACTTCAATAGTCACTTCATCGGTTAATCTATAGTTACTGTTTCATTAATTTTTTGACATCAGTTTTCCTCCTGTCCAAAATCTTCGTATTTGTTCTAATGTGCAATTATATGCTCCAATTTTATTGTTAATTTGACCCAGTTGGCTCATCTTTTGGAGGTCGATGTCGCTCGATATCCCAAAATAAACACTATCCTCGCCCTCTTTGACCCATAACGCTTACCTTGCTTATGTTGTCACCGTCCTGTGCTATACCTAGGTTGCTGTGCAGCATAAGCTTTATTTCGTCAGCAGGCCTACGAACTAGGGAAGAGGCAAGATCTCAATGTTCTCACTTAGAGGGCCTAGGCTATGTCATTCAAATTGCCGGCTCGCAATGAAGTTTGTTCCTCCTCCTCATAGTTGTCTGTGGTTGCCGTGCAGTGAGAGATGTAGTTATTTCTACGTTTGACTATTTGGACTTTTCCAGCAAACTTGCTCTATGAATTCTATTTCTTTCAGTAAAGCTTTTCTTCAGGCTAGTTAGTGCATTCTTAGAAACCATTTGGTCTATGCAAAAAAAAAAGACGAAGAAGCTCAGAGGGGGAGGGGGTTAGTGTGTCTGCTAGTTAGTTAGGGGGGGTTAGCACGTCTGTTAGTTAGTTGGTCGGAGAAATATTGAGCTTGCAGGGTACCTAACGGCTAAAACAATTTGGAGTCCAAATGGAAGCGATTAAAATGTTGTTTAAATCAATAAGTTGTAACAGATAATGATACACTATTGAACCAAAATCAGTTCTTGCATATGAAAACTGGTTGTTGAAATGTAATATCAAAAGAAGTTGAATGAAATATGAATAATGGTACACTATTAGATGGAGATACAAGAACACTGTGAAAATAGTAGGTAGTGATCGATATTGAAGTACAGTGTTAGATTTGATATGTGTACTCACACTGGTATGCAAAGAATTAGCATGGGTCGAGATAATACAGCGTAATTGTTGGTCTTCCACAAAAAGTGTGACTGTTGTGCAACCAGAACAAGGAATATGATACTTCTCTGGCGTCATCAGGGCAATTTGCCTTGTCGGGGAAAAAGACCGGAAACATGATAAGACAAGAATATTGATTAGGGAGAAAATAGAAAAGGGCATGGAGGTTGACCAGAACTAGGAACGTGATAATTACAGGTGGTGTAAGGGCAATTTACTTTATTAGGAAAAAAAAAAAAGACATGAGTATAAGAGTATCAATTAGAGAAAGTGTGTGAAAGCCATGGAGGTCTACCAGAACTAAGAATGTCTTGCTTCTCTGGTGGTTTAGATCAATTTGCCTTATCGAGAAAAAGAACAGATTTGACGAGTCTAGGAATGTTGGAGAGAAAATAGATAAAGCGATAGAGGGTTACCAGAACTAGGCATATGATGCTTCTCTGGTGGTTTATAGGCAATTTGCCTTACCAGGAAACGGAACAGAAACATTCCGAGACTAAGAATATTGATTAGAGAAAAAAGAAAAAGGCATGGAGGTCGGCCAGAACTAGGAACGTGTGATACTTCACTGGCGGAGTAAGGCCAGTTTACCTTAATGAAAAAAGAAGACATGAGTCTGGAAAAGGCATGGAGGTCAGCCAGAACTGGGAATGTAATACATCTCTGGCAGTTTGAGGGTAATTTGCCTTATTGAAAAAAAAAGTATATAAATATTAATTAAGAGAAAGTGTGGGAAAGCTATTGAGGTCAACCAGAACAAAGAATGTAATACTTTTCTGGCGGTATAAGGGCGACATGATGCAGTAGTAATGATGTTTTAATGTGCTGAAAAAAAAAAAAGGAATTAAAAAAAAGGAATTAAATTTTGGAAATAAAACAGAATGCAATTTGAGCACTGTGGAATATCATGTTCTTAGGTGTTGTAAGGTTGGATAAACATTAGCATACAGTGAGGGCATAGCCATGGTCATATGCATTTTTATCACCGTTTCCCCCATTAGAGCTTAACAAGTTAAGCGGAAATATCAGGGTAAGTTTTTGGTGTGTGGTGTGTCTAATGCATCACATTTGGATGGTGATGGTTGAAAGGGTTTCTGTTGACTGGAGCAGACATTGGAAGAATGCCATGCAAGTTCGACTGTGTTTCACTTTGTAATAAAAATAAACTGGAGCGGAATAGGGGCAGGTGCTAGGGGAGAAGGGAGCCTGCCACACAATATAAATGGCCAATCTTCCAATGTCTGCTAACAAAGTTGCATGGTACAGTCTGTGGAAGTGGTGTGTGATAGCACTTTTTCTTGTGGCATCTTCATCTCTGCTGCCACTGCAGAAAGTGCCATTTGGTTTCATTACTGCAAATTATAAATCAATTCTGCAATAGATAAAATGGTTCTGCAATAGCATGAAATGTCACAATTTTAGGGTGTCTGCAGTGCATTCCCACAAGACTGACAGGACAACAATATTATGAAACTTGGCTGTTGTGCCTTGATGGTTGATTGTATTAAATGTTGCGACACAATCGGTCACATTTTCGTGACTCTAAATTGAGATGTTTAAGGGTAGAATTTAGGAACTTATTGCACTAGGCATGCTGGCTATGCCTATTGTATGCAAAAACACAAAACAAAAAAGACAGATGCGACACACACTGGTGCTAACTTGCTACAGTATTTCCAAAACAAGTTACCGCTTATATAGGCAACATTACTTATCTTGATTACAGGCACTTTGCACCCATCCTGAAACATTGTTGCAAGTTGTGCCCATATGTGTTGATTTTTCAGTTTTTTTTTGTGTGTGTGTGTGGGCTATAGAACTACAGTACTATGAGGAACTGCCAGTAGAGCGTGTTGTAATATATGTGGTCATGATGGTGAAGCGCTGCAATGATTGGAGAATTGAACAGCAAAAGCTCTCCTAAGGTTTTTTTTTTTAGTGTTTCATCAGTATGTATGATGTTTGCATATTTGTGCTAATGCCTCACGGTATTTAGTACTGTTGTCAAAATGAAGAATATCAACCTTTTGTATCCGATTGGCCATCCACTTATGTTACATCATCAATGCAGTTACGAGGAAAAGCAAGATTTGACTAATGCCTACTGAAGTGCATATGAATGAGGGAATAAGAAGACTGCTGGTATGACACATTCATCATTGGAGCATTCTTAATTAGCAATATCAAAATTAGTGTGTGGACCTCTATTGTGGCCTTTTACAGCGTGTAGGCCCGATCATCGCATGCTGTATGCCTGGTGTCCAAGATGAGCGTTTTTCTTCCTCAATTAAAATCAAGTAATTCAGAAACTTAAGAACTGGAGCGAACATAATAAAAGCACACTGGCAGCTTGAAACTCTCTATTATTTTGTGGGAAATTGCCACAGCTTACACAAGTTGATGCTTGCAGGTATCTTCAAACAATCCCAACAATTATATTTTTAGGCACTGGATAGCTCAATAATGACTAGCGGTATATATTGTCTACATACATGAGCCCTGGAATAATCTAGCAAAATAATCTGTGCTCTATTATTATTGTTCTTAAGTCCTCTACCTTTCTGGTGAGGTTATTCTTCAGGTACAAGAACACAACTGAGGGGTAATATAATTTGTTTTATTGTGATTGTTCTGTAGTTTATAACACTTGTAATGAACACTCATTCAGGTGCGCCAACACCACAAAGAGGTAAAGGAAGCTGATAAGAGAGTTTCACTAATGTTGCACTAACTTGGTAATTTTCGTCAAGATGGAAAGAAAGTGCTACGTTTCTGCTCGCAACTTACTGGATCAATAAAAAGTATTGCCATTATTTTCTGGTGTTTTCTCTCTCTTGCTGCAGTGGTGGCATACACACAAAAAAAGCTACCATGAATTGATGTAAGTCACTTTGTTTCATATACGAAACTCAAATAAAATAATTTCATTTGATAACTTAAATATACACAGTTGCTGCACCAGTGCGGTTTGGTTACTTCCAGCACACACAGACATTGGGATCCTTGTCAAGTATGTCGTCCAGCTCTTTGTAGCTCATCCCTGTTGAAAAAATGCACCAATTGAACTTGACTGCCTGCGTGTCAATTGCAATTAGTGTAGGACACTCACCAGTCTTGGCACAAATGTCATCATAGCTGTGAGCTCCATCGAAGTACTTAGAAACCGATTTAATCTTCGAAGTACTGTCAGCTGCCCGCTTCAAGTCTATGGGATACTTGTGCAACCGACGGAGGAGGCCCTTCATGACTCCATATTGCACAAGCTTTCTGATCAGCCACATGTAAAGGGGGAGAAAACAAAAAAGCCCCGAGGTTACAGACCTTTTTTTGTACATAAGTGATGACAAACCAAGCTATTGGTCTTCTTTTTTTTTTTTCTTTGAAATTATCACTTGAATAATTGGTTGTTCTCAATAATGCGTCTCAATGAAAAGTGGAGTTTTCCTTGTTGCAACAACGCGTGGCATCCGACTCCCAATTTGGAGGTTGTCGCTTTGGATCTCTGACAAATTGAAAGCAAATCTGCGAGCCCTTTAGGCTGGAAAGTTGTTTACTCAAAAAAAAAAAAAAAACACTTCAACAATAGACCCAAATAAATTAAACCATTCAAGTAATGTACAGGCGGCATTAATATGTAGCAATTATGATTGCCTCTTAGTCTGTCAGTGGAATCAAAACCCAAGACCTAGTGATCAAGTCCTTTTAAAGTAAATTGTGCCCTCCCTAGTGTGTACAAGGTAATCCTCCCAATATGGATAGATTATAGCTGAACCTCTGAAAATGTGTAGCGAGTGCCTACAATAAAAGTATGAATTTAAATAGGCTGCACATGTGTGAACTGTTGTGTACTAGACATAGGGATGGGCATTCAAGTGGATAAGTAGAATGCATTAGGGTTAAACTTGAATTGGGCAGTATCACCTGTTTATTAGTAGGCTACCAGCATTCAAAAATAAAAAGGGTAGGACTATATGAGCATTAAATTAAAAATATAGATGTCTGAAAGCCATGTAACAAGTCTCTATATTTCTCACAATTTTTATAACATTTTTAAGCACTGATGCCTTCACTTTCGATGACGATGTTATGTAAAATGCACAGTCTCACCGTTCATCTATTCCAAGGCTGTGTGGATTAGTCCGGGCACAGACATCTCGAACACTGTTGCTCAGGTGAAAACTGCAGTACATCTCGAATATTGACCTAAATGTTGGTCGTGGTCGACCTAAAACAACAAAGAAAGTTCATGAGCAGCTGATTGACAGTCTTAATTAGATCAGGGAAGATTAAACATTTTGACAGGCAGTATTATTACGGAGTGTACAATGCAAGTTGGACGTATTGTAGTTAGATTGGACTCTGGTAAGCTGGCCCAGGAGACAAACTTCAATAAGAATTGTCAAAAGCATAAAACCTCGAACAACGAAATAGAAGTGGCACAACTTTCGAAGTTGATTAGCAAGCGTAAGTTATCTGATGCTAGAAGGTATAACATGGAGAGAATTGAACACACTCTGAAAGAAAGTGTTGAAGCGGAGAAGACTAAACTTGGCATAGGCTAAAACCAGAGGTATGCACCAAGGGACAAGGACTGCGAAGTAACTACCAATATGAATAGGATATTTAAAATAAGGGAGGCGTTTTACAGGTGTCTGTACAGTAGCTGCGACAACTGCGACCATAATGTAAGAACTAGCAGTAACCCAAATGACATTTCACCAGTAATGACAGAAGTAGTCAAAAGAGCCTTGGTGGGGGAATGTGAAGAGCCAAAGCTGCTGAGGATCAGGTAGCATCAGATCTGCTGAAAAACTGAGGACAGATTGTGTTATAAATATTAGCCACCCCGTTTATGAAGAGCTTTTGATGGGGAGGGTGCCAGAATTTCGGAAGAATGCTCACATCAAAATACATAGAGGAGATAAGGACCTGAAGAATTGCAGACCGATCAGCTTGCTCTCCACCTTATACAAGCTATTTACAGAGGTAATAGCTAACAGGATTAAGACAGCAGAATTCAATCAACCAAAGGAACAAGCAGGATTTCGAACAGGATACTCGACAACCAACCACATTCATGCTAGCACGTAATCAAGAAATGCTCCGAATACAGCTAACCACTATCATAGCCTGCATAGATCAAGAGAGGGCATTCGATTCAGTAGAAATATCGGCAGTCATGCAGACACTGCAGAATCGGGGTGTTGACAACTCTTATCTAAACATCCTGAAACAAACCTACAGAAGACCAGCTGCCACCATAGTGCTGCATAAAGCAAGCAACGGGATACCGATCCCAAGAAAATATGATCACCCTCAATGCTACTTACCACATGCTGAAAGGAGGTTTGTAGAGGCCTAGAATGGGAAGAGTTTGGAATGAGAGCTATTGAAGAGTACCTTAGTAACCTGCGCTTTGCCAATGCATAGCCAACTAATTTGGGGGACGAGTTGCAACTCATGATTATTGAATTAAACGAGAGTAGAAAGGTAGGTTTTAAAATTAATATGCAAAAAAAGTAATGTACAACAACTTCTGAATAGAACAGCACTTCGAGATGGGTAATAAAGCAGTTGAAGTCTACTTAGGACAGGTAATAACCGCGAAGTGGAACCACGGGGTTAACTAGAAAAAGAAGGGCGGAGCACATTTGGGAAGCACCATCAAAGCATGACTGGTAGATTTCCACTGTCCCTCCAGAGGAAAGTACATAACAGTTGTGTCTTGCCACTACTTGCAGATGGCGCGGAAGCCTGGAAGCTTACAAAGAGGGTTCAGCTTAAATTGAGGACGACGCAGCGAGCGATAGGTAAATGATAAGTGTAAACTTAGGCGACAAGAAGAGAGCAGAGTGGATCGGGGAACAAACCGGGGTCAAGATATTTGAAATCGAGAAGAAATGGACATAATCGAGAAGAAATGGACATGAGCTGGGCACATAGCCTGTAGGCAGGATAACCGCTGGTCATTAAGGGTAACTGACTGGATTCCCAGAAAAAGAAAACGGGCTAAGAGGAGACAGTCAGGTGGACAGATGAGATTAGGAAGCTTGCGGGTATTAAGTGGCAGCAGCAAGCACAGGACCGAGTTGACTGGCGGAACGTGGGAGAGGCCTTTGTCTTGCAGTGGACATATGATGATGATGATGATGTAGTCTTTAAAGCAGCATCTACCTAATTTAGTGTATGAATGTGTATGTTTTGCACCCTGCCTTCCAACCCATACAAGAGAGGAGAAAAATGGGGGTGGGGTCAAAAGGGAAGAGAGAGTGACGAGCAACAAAAAAATATGATGTGGGGGGGTGGGGAAAGGTAGCTTCCTACATTAGGACATGGATCCCCCACCCCTCGCTTCATCATTCTTTAATCTTTTCAGTTTACTTCTGACACGCCCAATAAAGCTTGCCTGCCCTCATCATCATCAGCCTGATTACGTCCACTGCAGGACAAAGGCCTCTCCCATGTTCCGCCGGTTAACCCGGTCTTGTGCTTGCTGCTGCCAATTTATACCCGCAAACTTCTTAATCTCATCTGCCCACCTAACCTTCTGTCTCCCCCTAACCCACTTGCCTTCTCTGGGAATCCAGTTTGTTACCCTTAACGACCAGCGGTTATCCTGTCTATGCGCTACATGCCCGGCCGATGTCCATTTCTTCTTCTTGATTTCAGCTATGATATTCTTAACTCCCGTTTGTTCCCTAATTCACTCTGCTCTCTTCTTGTCTCTTAAGGTTACGCCTACCGTTTTTCTTTCAATTGCTCGCTGCATCGTCCTCAATTTAAGCTGAACCCTCTTTGTAAGTCTCCAGGTTTCTGCTCCGTAGCTAAGTACCGGCTAGATACAGCTGTCATATACCTTCCTCTTGAGGGATAATGGCAATCTACCTGTCATAATTTGAGAGTGCTTGCCAAATGTGCTCCACCCCATTTTTTTTCTTCTAGTTACTTCAATCTCGTGGTTTGGCGCCGCGGTTATTACCTGCCCTAAGTAGACATAGTTTTTTACAACTTGAAGTGCACTATTACCTATCTCGAAGCGCTGCTCTTTTCCGAGGTTGTTGTACATTACTTTCGTTTTCTGCAGATTAATTTTAAGACCCACCTTTCTGCTCTCCTTGTCTAACTCCGTAATCATGAGTTACAATTCGGCCCCTGAGTTACTCAGCAATGCAATGTCATCGGCGAAGCGCAGGTTACTAAGGTACTCTCCATTAACTCTTACCCCTAACTGTTCCCATTCTAGGCTTCTGAAAACCTCCTGTAAGCACGCGGTAAATAGCATTGGGGAGATTGTGTCCCCCTGCCTTACACCCTTCTTGATTGGTATTCTGTTGCTTTCTTTATGAAGCACTATGGCAGCAGTTGATCCCCTGTAGATTTTTTCCAGGATGTTTATATATACTTCATCGACGCCCTGATTCCGCATTGTCTGCATGACGGATGATACTTCTACTGAATCAAACTCCTTCTCGTAATCTATGAAGGTTATGTATAGTGGTTGGTTATATTCTGAGCATTTCTCTATTACCTGATAGATAGCATGAATGTGGTCGATTGTTGAGTAGCCTGTTCGAAATCCTGCTTGTTCCTTTGGTTGATTGAATTCTAATGTTTTCTTTACTTTGTTAGCAATTACCCTTGTGAATAGCTTGTATACTACAGAGAGCAAGCTGATCGGTCTGTAATTCTTCAAGTTCTTGTGATCTCCTTTCTTATGTATTAAGATGATGTTAGCGCTCTTCCAAGACTGGTACTCTTCCCGTCAGGAGACATCTCGTTAACAGGGTGGCTAGTTTTTCTAACACAATCTGTCCTCCATCTTTCAGCAGATCTGATGTTACCTGATCCTCACCAGCAGCTTTGCCTCTTTGCATGCTCTTCAAAGCTTTTCTGACTTCTATCATTACTGGTGGGGTGTCATCTGGGTTACTGCTAGTTCTTATAGTATTAAGGTCGTGGTTGTCTCGGCGACTGTACAGATCTCTGTAAACTCCTCTACTATTTTAACTATTCTATCCATATTGGTAGTCATTTTGCCTTCTTTGTCTCTTAGTGCATACATCCGATTTTTGCCTATCCCAAGTTCCCTCTTCACTGCTTTGACGCTTCCTCCAATTTTCAGAGCGTGTTCAATTCTCTCCATGTTGCACCTTCTCACATCGCATACCTTACGCCTATTATTCAACTTTGAAAGCTCTGCCAGTTCTATTTTGTCTGTTGTACTTGAGACTTTCATGATTTGGTGCTTCTTAATGAGATTCTTCGTTTCCTGAGAAAGCTTGCCAGTGTCCTGTCTAACTACCCTGCCTCCAACTTCCACTGCACACTTCGTAATGATACTCATCAGATTATTATCATTCATTGTATCTACGCTAAGGTTGGTTTCCTCACTAAGAGCCGAGTACCTGTTCTGAAGCAAGACTCTGAATTCCTGTACTTTCCCTCTCAGTGCTAGCTCATTGATTGGCTTTTTGCGTATCAGTTTCTGTCGTTGCTTCTTCAAGTCTAGGCGAATTCGAGACCGTATCATTCTATGGTCACTGCATCGTACCTTGCCAACCACTTCCGCATCCTGCACAATGCCTGGGTGTGCACTCATTATAAAGTCTATTTCGTTCTTATTTTCGCCATTAGGGCTTCTCCATGTCCACTAGCAGTTTCCTCATTTTCGGTAGAAGGTATGCAAAATCCATAAATTATTGCGTTCTGCAAATTCTACTAGTAGCTCTCCTCAGGTGTTTCTAGTACCGATGCCATAGTCTCCTACTGCCTGGTCTCCAGCCTGCTTCTTCCCTACCTTTGCATTAAAGTCTCCCATCAGTATAGTACACTGTGTTTTTACCTTACTCATTGCCGATTCCACGTCTTAATAGAATCTTTCAACTGAAGCGTCATCATGGCGGGATGTAGGTGCGTAAGCCTGTACTACCTTCATCCTGTATCTTTTATTCAGTTTTATTCATCCGACCTGGCGTGTCTGTTAAGTTATTTGCAGACGATTGCATAATTTTTAATACCATAAATTCTATCTCTGACCAGCGTAACTTGTGTGAGAACTTAATCTACATAAAAGAATGGTGTAAAAAGTGGGAAATGGTAATTAATTTTGAGAAAACTGCATATTTATGTCTGAGTAACAAAATCCGAAAACTGGAGTTTACTTATAATGTAGGTGGATATGCTATCAGGCAAGTAGAAGAATTCAAGTACTTGGGCGTAACGATTACATCGAAGCTTAGCTGGACAGCACATATTGATGGTATATGTTCTGCTGCCAGGAGAAAATTAGGCTTTCTAAAATATAAATTGGGTCGTTCTTCTAGTTCACTAAAACTTAGAGCCTATAAAGTCATAGTTCGTCCTTCTCTTGAATATGCCAGCATTGTGTGGGACCCCCACACAGCTGGTAATATACAGAAAATAGAAAAAATACAACGATTAGCTGCTCGATTTATATACAACCGGTATAGATGTCGCGATTCGCCGTCAGCCCTGTTGCAGGATGCGAACCTCCAACTTTTGGCCGATCGAAGGAAAACTGCACGGCTTAACTTTTTCCACCTTTTATACTTTTCCAGATCAGGATTGCATGCACCAGATTACATAACACAGGACACAACCAGGGCTTCACGTCATAAACATAGTCGTAGCATTACACCTATATTTGCACGCACTAACATTTACAAGTATTCATTTTTCCCGAGAACTGTCTCTGATTGGAATGCTCTGCCCCATGATTCTCCTATGCGCAACACGCCGAGATGAAACTATACCCTTTTCTTGTCGCTTAAGTCTGCTTCTTTGCCTGTATTTGTCCCTTGTTTTTCACGAATTTTTAATGTACATGAATTTTGTTCTGCAGTGAATGTATACTGCAGCGGAAGTGTATGTATGTAGAAGAATTTTGAACTGTATTGCCCTCTCCTGCATGGACCATACTTGGTCCGCAGTATGTGATAAAAAAAAAAAAAAGTTACGATACCTACCACCCTTTCATTAATGCTATAGTATTCTTCTATGTTGCCAGCTATGTTTCTGTGAATTAGGAACTCCACTCCCAGTTCTCTTCTGTCAGCCAAGCCCTGATAGCAAAGGGCGTGTCCATTCTGTAGCACCGTATAGGCCTCATCTGTCCTCCTAACCTCACTGAGCCCTATTAACACCCTCTAGCTCCTCGAATAGTACAGCTAGACTTCCCTCACTAGATAAGGTTCTAGCGTTAAACATTGCCAAGTTCAGGTTTCAATGGCGGCGTCCGGATCAAGAGATTCTTAGCACCCTCTGTTGCGTTGCAGATCTGACCGCCGCCGTGGTCAGTTGCTTCGCAGCTGCTGGGGACTGAGGGCCGTGAGTTATTTGAAGTATGCATGTGGGAGGTAGTGGCCCGATAATGCACCAGGGCGGCCAATCCTTCTCTGGTGAGGGTGTGCGTTGCCGGCGGTGGTTAGTGGTGACGCCGCACCCCAGGCCTCTTAATGCAGTTCCATCACCACACGGATTTTTTCTAATCCGGTTGGGAACTGCGCGGCACCGGGATTTGAGCCACGGACCTTTTGCATGGGAGGCGGATGCTCTAACCATTTCGCCATCGCTGCATAGCCCTTCCCTCATTTTTGCTAATATGAGAGGAGAGCGTGTGAATCGTATTATGCTAAAGTAGACACCTGCAGCCTGAAAGAAAAGCCTGCGATTAACTCCAGTG
Source organism: Rhipicephalus microplus (assembly GCF_043290135.1). NCBI lineage: Eukaryota > Metazoa > Arthropoda > Arachnida > Ixodida > Ixodidae > Rhipicephalus > Rhipicephalus microplus. Next base: position 202,801,220 of record NC_134705.1, read on the forward strand.
GCTGCTCGTGCTCATGAGTTTCTCGCGTGATGTATACAACCATTGTAACCCTCGCCTGTGCACTTGCAGAACTAGAAGCAACTGCAAGTAGCAGTAGCAAAACAGCCAAGCTGATAATGACAGCAACCTAACAGCACGACCTATTCAATTATTCGGCAGATCTTGCATGCCACTTTTGGTACGAACACTGAGGCCACTGCAGTAGTTACCTATACACCCATTCATATATTTTGGGAAGTATTTGAGTAACAAAGGGCTGAGCTAGTTAGTAGATATGAGTATTTATTAAAAAAAAAAGGTTCGTGGAAACAAGAACGCAAGAAATGCCGGAGTATTGACTTCATTCTTGTGTCCCGCCCTGTGTTTTAGAAAGCAAGTATTTTTTTACGTTAACTGATAACAATAGGCAAGATCTGGTTTGTGGAACCTCCAGTCAAAGTAGCTAGCCAATAGTGTCTTGGTTGTCCTACAGATACAATTGGCCTTTACCCTAATACCATGCATATGGAGTGCCAGATTGCTTACTTTCTTCGAACAGCTGGCTTTACGTTGTTCAGATAACTTTGTGGCACGGCACATACAAAGGTATAAGAAACGCAATAAGGGCACTGACTGGAAAAATTACTGTGTGCGATATGCAATGGCAAGAAAACGCTGCCAACCTGTAGTAGAGCCTTCTGAAAACACTCAGGCCACACATTATATAGTGCAGCATGTGGACAAGAATTTAAAATTTGCTCAGTCTGCAAAAAAACCGGTCTCACTTTAAATGATGCCATTTACTCAAATGACTGCACCATATACCCAAATTCATGGCCATTGGCTGACTAGCTTTGTAGGCTCACAGCTAGTGCGCCCACTGTGTGAAGCTGCCAGGAGCACACACGCGATCATACCAAAGGTAAGCCATGCAATCAAAGTAAAAGAAAAGTGCTTTGCTTAGCTTTTAGCACACTCATTGGGATGAGAGAAAACGGAAAGCAATAAAAGAGTGCGGCTTAGCTCCACTCGTGTATTTCACAGATTTTAAAAACTTTTGCAAGGCAATAAACGTCTTTAGTGAAACCATCTTATGGCTACTTGGAAATGTCTTGCAGGGTCACTTGCACATTAGTGAATATGTGATTAATGAACGCTTCACACTAGCAGACTGGTAGAATATAAAAAAAATAGCAGTCTTTTTATCCTCAATGTAAGCATGGTGCGTCACAAATAAAATTGTAACAAAAAAAATGCTGCTACCAGCGTTGCTGCTCTACAGGTGGTGGGTGATCTGGCTTAGTAAAATAGCAATACTCGAACAAGGCAAGACTCTGAGTGGTATATGCATCGCCGTGCGGAGGCTTATACACATTTTTGTTAGTAGATGGCAACCCCATAGCTGGTCAGCAAATACAGCCATGTTGCCCATTAATTACTGAAGTCTCAAGCTAAAACCACCGATGACACAGTGCAAATTAAAGAGCTGTCATGTCAACCAAACAAATCCCAATAAGTAGTTTCAGAATTAAATTAATATACCTTGAGTATGAAAGAAAAAGCTTGGCAAACATACAGATATTTCATTAAAGTTAAACTAAGTTGGTTGCAGTTTAGAAATTTCGCAGTTAACATTTTTGTAAATACATATTTACTACTTCAGTACATTGGTCCATAAATCACAAATTTGCAAATGCATTACAGTATCGTTTTGGAGAGAAGGCATTGGATACAATAACTAGGTATCTGTTTTTATCTCTTGAAAAGAAAAAGTGCAGGAAACGCTTGTGGTTATGTCGCAAGTATCTATGTCTCAAATACGCGGTGCCTGAGTATCTTGTATCGCGATACAATTTCAAAGGATTTTTTCGCAGCTCTGGTTGTCAAACCTCAAGCTAAGCCAAAGTTGCCTCCTGAAACACCGATGCAAAGACAGGCTAGATTAGCTTGTTAGAGACAAAACTCTCGAAGCGTGGAAGTATGCCAAGACCAAAGCTGTTCGCCAATGCCGGTTGTGCTCTCTCGAGGAATGAAGTTTGGTGTCTTCGATGATTCCACTGAAGGTTCTGTAGCGGTCGTTAACAACAATGAAAGTGAGAAAAGTTCAGTCTCTGGCAAGCGCAGTTGCTCTTATGAGTCCCAGATCCTAGGCATGATTAGCGCCACTTTGCGGTCACACGAGCAGCAAACATTACGCCATCTGTTGAGGCGACATGCTTGTGTGTTTGACTTTTGCCAAGAGGAGAGGCCACTACCTTTACCATGTTCTCGCGCTCACCATAGGATTGACACCAGCACTGCCCATCTGATCCGACAAAAGCCTTACCAAGTGTCGTCATCAGAACGAAAAGTTATTGCCAACCAGGTTCAGGAAATGCTGAAGAAGGGTGTTATTGAAGAGTCGTGTAGCCCGTGGGCAGCACCGGTCATCTTGGTTAAGAAAAAAGATGGTGCCTGGCGATTCTGCGTTGATTACAGAAGACTCAACGCCGTAACCAAAAAAGATGTATATCTGCTGCCTAGAATTGACGATGTTATTGACTGCTTACACTCGGCTTCGTACTTTTCTTCAATAGACCTACAATCAGGATATTGGCAGATACCTATGCACCCTTCAGACAAGGAGAAGACTGCATTCGTGACGCCTGATGGACTGTACCAATTCAATGTGATACCGTTTGGGCTTTGCAACGCCCCCGCCACTTTTGAAAGGTTTATGGACTCTGTCCTTCGTGGTCTTAAATAGGAAGTGTGCTTATGCTACTTGGATGACGTCGTCATTTTCGGGCATACCTTCGAAGAGCACAATGTCCGTTTAAGCCTTGTTTTAGACTGTGTCGGAAGGGCTGGCTTGATTTTGAACTCTAAGAAGTGCCGGTTTGGTGAACGACAAGCTTTAGTCCTCGGTCACCTAGTTGACAAAGATGGTGTCAGGCCGGATCCCGGCAAAATCGAAGCAGTCGGCACATTCAAACCGCCCCAGACACCGAAAGAACTTCGCAGCTTCTTGGGCCTATGTTCCTACTTTCGCCGCTTTGTGCCCCGATTCGCGGACGTAGTACACCCACTGACGAGCTTGTTGCGAAAAGACAGCCCATTCGAATGGACACCTGATTGTGATGCCGCCTTTTCTGAACTGAAATTTCTACTAACATCTGAGCCTATTCTTTGTCATTTCGATCGTTCTGCTCCTACAGAAGTGCACAGTGACGCAAGTGGAATTGGCATCGGAGGTGTGCTTGTTCAGCGCCATGATAATGCAGAGCATGTTGTTGCTTATACGAGTCAATCTCTAAGCAAGGCTGAAATGAATTATAGGGTGACAGAACAAGAATGTTTAGCGGCTGTATTCGCCATTCAGAAGTTTCGATGTTACCTCTACGGTCGTCCATTCACGATTGTGACAGACCATCATTCATTATGTTGGCTTGTTACCCTCCGAGACCCTTCTGGTCGCCTTGCTCGATGGCTTTACGCCTTCAATAATTTGACTTCAGCATTTCGTACAGAAGTGGACGACGTCATTCGGACGCTGATTGCCTTTCTCACCTACCTATAACCACGACGCAGGACAGTGCAGATACCCTTGACATCTGTTTTGCTGCGGTCTTTCACACGTTTCCTGACGCCAATATCTTCAAACGAGAACAATTGAATGATTTATCTTTAGACCCATTGTTCGTTGACGCTCAGAATCTCAAAGGCAGTGGTCGCTTTCGCATTCGTGATGGACTGTTGTGCAAAACGAATTACTCAGCAACCGGTGCACGTTATTTACTGGTTGTACCTCAAAGTGTTCGATGCGACGTTCTCCGTACTATACACGATGATCCAACGTCGGGACACCTTGGGTTCATTCGCACCCTGCATCGAGTGCAGCAGCGTTCTTACTGGCCCCGAATGCGAGATTTTACAAAACAATATGTCTCGAGCTGCGAGCACTGCCAGCGTCACAAACGACCTACCAGTGCACTGCACGGCCTTCTTCATCCCGTAGAACCGCCTACTACGCCTTTCGAGCAAGTGGGCATCGACCTATTAGGCCCCTTTCCGCGATCTTCGAACAACAACCACTGGATAATAGTGTGCGTCGACCACCTTACCAGATACGGCGAAACCACTGCGATACCATCTTCTACAGCTGATGGCATCGCTGCCTTTTATTATGCTTCGTTGTTCTTCGTCATGGTCCGCCTCAAGTAATCATTAGTGGCCGAGGTCGCCAATTCATCGCGGACGCTGTGGAAGAATTGCTTCGCCTCTGCACTTCACAGTTCAGACATTCGACACCATACCATCCCCAGACGAATGGTCTCGTAGAACGTACCAATCGAACTCTTACTAACATGCTCGCAATGTACGTCGCGTCCAATCACAAAAACTGGGATGAGATCTTACCATTTATTACTTATGCATACAATACAGCGAAGCACGAGACCACGGACTTCACGCCCTTCTACCTGCTCTACGCTCGATCACCACGCAGCTCCCTTGATACAATCCTCCCATTTAAGCTCCATACCGATGAGTCTGTGGCCGAAACATTGTACCGGGCTGAAGAAGCCCGCCAAATTGCTCGCTTGCGAACACTGGCATCACAAGATCGCTCCAAGCAACGATACGATCAACGCCATGATGCCATTTCATTCCGCAAAGGTGAATTCGTGTGGTTGTGGACCCCCCAACGAAAACCTGGTTTATGTCAGAAGTTTTTACCGCAGTACACAGGCCCCTACGTCATTGTAGATCGCTTGACTGACTTGACGTACGTTGTGGCACGCTTGACGACACCTTCTCGTCGATCAAATTGAACGCAGTTGGTGCACGTGACTCGCCTCAAGATGTTTCATCCCTCCAGTGACATAAACTCGCCCAGCGGGCTTCGTCTGTGAACGGGGGATTGCTACGGTATGAGCCGGGCTGTAGTATGTGCCGGAGAGGTAGAAGAGGAAGACGACGTTGTCTGGTGCGGCCTGAGGACTCCATCTTTATTGCGACTGCCAAACTTTATCCTCACCCTGTAAATAAATCCACCTATCCTTTAATTCAACCATAACAATATTTATGTCCTTCGTTCGCGTCGCGTAATACCAAGTATGGTACACGTGAAGCTAGTGAAACGGCTGCGAGCGCATCATTAGCATAGCATGTAGTCATGTTGTTACATGACACGCATCTCATGATTATCATGTTTGCACCAGTAGGCATACCATACTAGTTTTGCAACATGTCATGTGAACGAAACCACCACAAGAGTTATAGGACCATAAAATGTAAACTATGACATTCATGACATGCCATGATTTTCATGTTATGACTAGTCAAATATATTCTTCATATAGTCATGTAATGGTATACCAAGTGTAGTGGAGCATACGCACTAATGCGTATGCGCCTTCCAAAGGGAACGAAAAACCCCGTGCTTTGATCGCGCGAGAACCTGTGCCACCTTTGCCAGACTTGCCGTACGCCCATTTTTCTTCGCGACCTCGCTGCGACTCCTCTGTTTGAATAAACATCATCGCTGCGGCGCGTAGGTAGGACTTCCGAAGTATGCGTGGTGCGCAGGTGTGGGACGGCGGCGACAGAAGCGTGCAACGTGGCCAGCGATGCCACACGCGAAGCAGATAGGACGATTGTCTTGGGTGCACCACTCATTAGATGGACGAAAAAGTGAGGTGGGGGCCTGTAAACTGGAGGCGAAGCCGGAGGAGGTGGAGCCGATAAGGCAACTGGATGCGGTAGGGGCCGCGCGAACACAGCTGCGTAGCTGGGAGGTGAAGGTGGCGGAGGTGGCGCGTAGCCGGCAGTTGATAGATCAGACCGTACCGAAGTGCATGGGTAAGGGGCTAGAACTGTAGGGAGGGCATCGCAAATTTCAGTGCGTATAGCCTGCTGCAGCGTCGAAGGGAGGCTTGCGGTGGGCGCGCCGCTATGTGGCAGCAAGGAGAGCTGTCGGGCGACTTCCTCCCTGAGGAATTCTTTAATCTGGTTCGACAGAGTTCCTTGGCGTGCGTTGCCATTTGTGAGTGCGACGGCCGAGATTGAATCTGGTGATGGGACACTCTGTCGGGCGATGGAACGCTGACGACGCAATTCATTGAAGCTTTGGCACAGGCTTACGAGGACTGCCACCGTGGTCATGCTTTTCGCCAGCAACATCTGGAATGCGCCATCCTCGATGCCCTTGAGAATCTGTCGAATTTTCTCTTCTTCAGGCATAGATGGGTTAACACGCCTGCAGAGGTCGAGCACATCCTCAAAAGTCTCGCCAGGCTGCTGGGCTCGGTGGCGTAGACGCTGGTCAGCGCGGAGTTTGCGGACCTCTGGTCGGCCGAACGCTTCGGTCACGAGGGTCTTAAATGTGGACCAGTTGGCGATGGCGGTTTCGCGGTTGGTAAACCATAGCTTAGCGACGTCAGCCAAGTAAAAGATAACATAGGTGAGCTTAGAATCGTTGTCCCACTTGTTGCTGGCACTTACGCATTCGTACATGGCAAGCCAGTCTTCGACGTCTTGCTCACTACTGCCGCTGAAGATTGGTGAGTACCGCTGATGGGTAGCGCCGGGGCAGGTCGACAGTGCAGCCAATGGTGCTGGCTGTGCTGGGATGGGCTGGTTGGCGACTGCGTCAGTCATGTTGTACGGTGGTCTTTCGGCCAACTTGCGAGAGCGGAGCTCCAGGTCTGCTTAGGGATCTCAGCAGCCTCCACCAAATACGACAATGTTTATTCAAACAGAGGAGTCGCAGCGAGGTCGCGACGAAAAACGGGCGTACGGCAAGTCTGGCAAAGGCGGCACAGGTTCTCGCGCAATCAGAGCACGGGGTTTTTTGTTCTCTTTGAAAGGCGCATATGTGTTAGTGCGTATGCTCCACTACACAAGTATCGTATCGACATGATTATCAAAACGGCCAGGCGAGCTAAAAGTCGTAGGCGGCTAAATAGATAGATACGCTCAAAGTCGCCGAAGTTCCCTAAGAAATGCTTCGTATTTAATATATATCTTTGTGTAATGAGAATAACTGGGCTTGTCCTAGTCAATACGATAGACAGTTTTTTTAATTTCAGGAGTAATCATGATTCATATACTACTACTACTACTACTACTACTACTACTACTACTACGACTACTACTACTACTACTAATAATAATAATAATAATGATTTCTGGGGTTCTAATGAACTGAAACCATCATATGACTATGAGAGACACTGTAGTGGAGGGCTTTGGAAATTTTGACCACCTTGGGTTCTTGATGTGCATCTAAATCTAAGCACATGGGCATCAAGCATTTTCGCCTCCATCGAATCCTGGCCGCCATGGCTGGCATGCAATCCCGCGACCTGCGGGTCAGCAGCTGAGTACTTTAACCACTAGACTATCGTGGCGGGTATGATTCATATTCTGAGTGGTTGTCTGTCCCTTTAAGTTCATAATAAATTAAGAAAATTTTTATTACTCGGGTCTTTTCAATATTATTTTAGGAGTGCATAAGTATTTTTGCCTCAGTAAAGGGTTCGTCTGCATAGTTGTTGAGTGCATTATTGCCATGGCACTTTGATGAAAAAAAAAACATGTACATGTAGTCAAAAGAAGGAAAGACACCCAGCAGATGCTAACTTCAATAGCCAATCGTCAATATTGGAGCAGAACGTCACCTTGTCTGGCAACATAGGAGATGCACTCCTTTTGGACATGTGTGTCTGTTGCAAGAGTCCTGATTTCTGGTGTCGTCGCATACACAGCAGAGTAGAGGAATAAAGGAATCAGCTGTACTATGCCGTAATACCTGCAGTGGCACAAAAATATGGTTAAATATGAACAAATATTCAGCACAATGCATCAATTCATAGTCACAGTAGCAGTCTTCCAAACTGCACTAATGATTGCTACAACTACGCAAAATACACTTGCAATGCGTTACTTATAAAAATATCGACTCAATCTGTAGCATGCCTGGTCGATTTGGCGTTTCTACTGAGCATTCTACACTGATCTGCCTAGTAGAAGCATATGGCAGAAGTCCATAAATGCTCGGAGCCAAGCTAATTGGTAAGTACTGGGTGGACAAACACAGACACAAGAAAAAAGTCAAGACACCGCAAATGCCAACTAGCAACATGAAGGTGGGGGTGGGGGAGACTTGTCAATCTAAGCTGGATTGATAGGTATTGTCCAATGCCTAGGCATGTGCAAGTAAAAAGAGCTTGTTTCGCAGAAATTCCGGCGTCATCGTTGCTTGTAAGTGAAAAATCATCTTGTGCATGACCGAAAAATGGACAAAGATAAAAACAAAATAAATAATAGAAATTCCGAGTCTGAGTGGGGATCGAACCGGGGTAGTTTGTGTGGCAAGCGGGTGCTCTACCACACAGCCGTGTGTCTACTTGTGAATACAGTGAAAATAACTTCCTCTGCTTGGAAATGCAGTGAAAGTAACTTTCATGCATTACAAACACACACGTCCCGTATACATGCTCCACAATAAAACATTAACTATTGCACTAATGATGTGCGGTACAAGTGTCATCGCACGTCGCAGCATGTGATTATAATAATGTCTTCATGGTTTAAAGCCCGTCCCTCACTACAAAGGCACACACGCTGCACCCTTAAGGCCACAAAGTGGGTGCACAGCGTGTTCGAAAAGATTTCGTGCACTAAGTGTTTGAAGCACTCACTAGGGACAAAATATCGCCATCACAACTTTCAAAGGCGAAGTTTAAGGGTTCCCCAAATTTTGTGCCTTCTTTTATGCCATTGTGCTCCTTTGCAGTTGTAAGCCGGCATTTGTGTTGCTTTTTTTTTTTCTTATTGTTTCCATCTTTGCACGGCCAGTCTAATATAATCAATCAATGTATTGCCATAGTTTCTGGCTTGGCTGGACACCTTCATTCCTTTATGAGCCATTGTAGGATAGAGCTGTGCAGTTTCCTGAAATGTCGGACTGTCCTTCCAAATGTTTTGCATGCAGATGCATTCTACACTGCGACAACCATATTTAACACATCAGAATGACACCTCATCACCCGTCTTCCAATGCACAGGTTTAGGCCTTTTCGGTGAAATTACACAGGCTTTGGTACAGTTTTGAAGCAGAATTCAAAACTGAAAGGAAAGAGCAAATTCAGTGTGCAATATCTACCGATTTGTATTGCCATCATATTAACTTGTTAACTGCAGTATATTTTTTAATTATATGTACAGACGGTTCATCATTTTTAAAGTTTCTTGTCCCTTAGAAATACCATACTCACATGACTGCATATCTTTTGTTCTTTCTTGGGAACAAATATTGTGGCCAAGAATTGTACCAATTTTTTTCTATATGGGCTCAACATTAGAAATGGCAAAATAGGCAGAATAGTGTGTTAAAACTAAACTTGTACTTTTTTTAAGCCATGGAAATTTTTTTAGAATGCTAACTACAGTATTGTTATCCTGGGTTGAAGCTCTGTGTCAGCAGTAAATTTTATCAAAATTAAAAATGGTGGCCAGGACCTCGTGTTTGTTCTTATCGGAACACATCTAACAAACACATCAAAGAAACTGTTATCACTGGAGAACTCACAGCATGTTTCGTATGCACTCTTTGACTAAGCTAACTTCAACGTCGGCTTCAACTGCAATCTTGGCCACATGCCTGAAGCCATCAATGAATGGCAATATCTGAAAATCATGAGAAACATAAATTACTCCCACTGCACGAGTAGCTTGATAAGTGTCGGTACATTCTTCAGTGAATGTCTTAAAAAAAAGAAAAAGAGGTGACATGGTTTTGATTATTGATAAATACTGCATACTGAATGATAGACTGGACCCAAATGAGGATGCAACATCAAGAACCCTTGGCATTTTTACTGTAAAAATACTTTTCCCTAACAAGAAACATAGGCTAGTGCTTATAAATGCACAATTGCTTTTCAAACAGTAGTTTTTTTTGTAGACGAAATATTCCAACTGCTGAAAGCACTGCTGCCAGAGATCTGTTTAAAACAACCTTATTTCTGACAATCTCCACACTTCTTTAGTTCAAGTCATCAATAATACGCTGCTGATTGGGATCTCCAGACCACAAGTTGTCCAGGCCCACTGACCTTTGCTCTGAATCTTTTCTAGTCTAACAAGCTAAGCACATGCACTAGGCATAGCATCAATCGGCTCTCCTTTCTTGATAGATAATTTTTAGCTTTTTGAGCGAAGAATTAAGATAGCTGTTGAATCCTTGTACCAAGGCGACTAAAGCTAGCCTTGAAAGATTACATAAAATTAGGCGTGACTGTGAACGCGGTAGTTAGTCACACTGTAGTAGAGTTTCGTGCTATCTGGACAAAAGTTCACACGCAAATAGTTCGAAGAGTGGGTATGCCAGAAGAATTCTGCCGTACTGAGTAATGCACAGCCAAAAGGCTTCATTTCACTAAGTGGCTGGTGGTGGGAATGATTGTTGGACTACGTGTTCCGCTTGCCACATAACTTATGTGCCCAGGCGCACTTTACTTATGTCTCATACACAAATTAAATGCGCCCTGTAGCAATTTTGTTGTGTGGTCCAAATATGCTGCCAATCAATAGCAGAGGCTCTGAAAATGCATGCGCCAAAAATTCAGACACTGCGTGTAATTTACAACGAATTCTCAAAGTTAGCTAAAGATTGTTCCCTCTTCTCTCTACAAGTGGTTTCATTTCATTTCATTTTATTACCTTAAAGACCCCATTGAAGGGGTATTACATAAGGGGTGGGTACATATATGAAAACGTGAAAGCCATTTTTTTTTTTACAATGCAAGGTAATTTGTTACGGTGTTCAAAAAGGTGGTAGGACAGGTTATGGCGGTGATTTCGTTAGAAAGGCCGTTCCAGTCCGTAGCTGCACGAAAAAAGAATGAGGACGAAAAAGTGACGGTGCGCGTACGCGGCCGCTCAACTTGTTGCGGGTGACCAGTGCGATGGGAGATGCGTGCCGGAGGAAGAATGTATGGTGGCCTGCCGAGCGAGCTGTAAAAAAACTTGTGAAAAAGGGAAAGACTAGAAATGCGGCGACGAGATGCAAGCAATGATAGGCCAGATTCTGTTTTCAGTGCTGATATGCTCACGTCGTAAGAGTACGTAGAATGAATAAATCGTGTGGCTCGATTTTGAAGTGACTCGAGCTGATTGATGAGATATGCTTGATGCGGGCTCCAAATGGCTGATGCGTATTCTATCTTCGTCCTTACGAGAGATTGATAAGCTAGTAATTTGACATTATTAGGAGCGTGACGCAAATGGCGTTTTAAAAACCCGAGTGTTTTGTTAGCAGATGCAATGATCCTATCAAAATGACAGTACCATAAGCCATGATCACTAGCATCGTAAGCTGCATAGTAACCGCAGCTGCCGTGCCTGCGCTACACTTTGTTACAGCTGCCGTGCCTGCGCTACACTTTGTTACAAGTCGAGAGCAGTGCGACTTTTTGCCGTAAAGGGTCTTCCCTCCAGCTGACACTGTCGCTGCGTCAATGTGATGTTTCAGCTGACAACTTCGGACACACAGGCAGCCCTTAGACCCTAAATTTTATGGGTGTGTTATCATTGTAGAGTAGTTCTTATGGAATACTTCATTTCGAGGGAATATAAAATTTCATTCGAACTTTATTTACTTCTCCATTAGAGTAAAACACGTGAAACAGTTTGCCGGTCAGTGCATTCTCCCTCAACTGCTTGATTCTCGTTTTGCGCATTGCCGTTCTTTTTTCCCCGCCATGGATCCCAAGGAGGTGACACAGAAATGTGCTTTACTACCCTTGAATGAAATTCACAGTTCGTTACCATCTACTTGTAATGCCTTACAGATGTGTAGTTTCTCTGCAGACCGACCAATAATGGCAGCAAGTGCTCCCCAACTTCACAAAAACCTTGATTTATGGTGTAGGGGTTGCCTCACAAGTGCATTTGTCGTAAATTCCCCAAGAGAGTTTTTTAAAAGGCTCCAGAAAGGCCACTCTGTTAATCATGACTAAGCCATGTGTATGCGACAACACAAGCGAGCTTTAGGACACTTTGTCATCACCCAAAAAAATTTACAATATTAAGGGAAGATTGTTACAAAAGATTTGAATTGGCAATCAAAAATTCACTCTGAGGGGTTGCATTTGACCAAAAAATTAAGGGACACCAACCCTCAAATGTTTGCAGGACACCAAGTCCCTTGAACCTCGACACATTAGTGAGGTAAAACTGCTAATTTCCTCAGATGCTTATTTGCTAATGAGCATTATTGACACAAATCTGAGTAGGATGCAGTAGGCACCAGCTCCACCATTTAGAATAGCCTGAGGACATGCTGTTCTTTATATAAGCACACTGAGAAAACGCAGCAGATTACGCTATCCAGCAACCACGCGAAGTCATGCCTCACTGAATACTGCTTACAATAGCACAGCCACAAACAAGACATAAACCTGGCTGATAGTTTGATAAAATAAAGCAACGAGCCCACTTGGTTAAAGGGCTGATTTCAACTTGAAGTCGTGCCATCTGCTAAACAGAACAAATTGGCAGTCAGTGTGTCAAGCTAACAGCCTAATCACTGCACTGCTCTCATGAGGCAGTAACAGAGCTCCATTCAATGCAATTGCACTTGACACTTATCTCACACATGACAAGTATCAATACCTGTCAGAACATCACAGCAAGGTTACGATGCAACAAGAGCACTTGAGCAAATGCTTTGTTTACAAGATACCCAGGTTAGGAGGCCACACAACTTTATCAAGAGCAGCACACGCAGAAAGTTGGATGTTGAGTTTAGGTAGAGATCAGACTTTTCAGCATTTGCATTCTAAGAAAATTCGGTACTTATAGGCACATTTTTTTTTTTACAAAGCTGTATTTTCAACGTTTTTGGCACCGTGAGAAGCTCTGCACACTTATATACTTAGTTACAGTAAACCCTCATCATAACTAAGTCACTTTTTTTCAAATTATTGCCTTAAGAAAGTGGCAACCCAACCCATACGAATGGAAATCAGACCAGATTCCTCAAAGCCTGCAAGCAAAGAGCTTTGTCAAGTATTACAAGCAAACCCACAAAAGTTTGAAACCTTGAAGTGCTCGAGCAAAGAACCAAACTGTCCTCACTGCCCGGCCAATGTTGCAGAGCGTGAGACATGACTTCCACTTTTTCATCAAATATAGAACAATGATGATAATAGGCAGCTTTCATCAACAGCTGCGGCGCGCGCAATCTTGGAGGTTATAGGGAAGCAAGGAGCTGCCTCTGCCAATCTGCCACGGTATCATACACTGTCAAAACTGTAAGTTCGGTTGGCAATATCAGGCCCTGACATGGTCAGCCTGACAACTATGCCGTGCATGCTCCTCATTAGTCGAGTCGGGGCTCCAAAGGATTGACATCTAGGTTACAGCTGGCATTCTCTGGTGTGCATGAAGCCCGTGCTCTAGGTAGATCACCACGAAACTTGGTTCCATGTCAAGAGACCTGCACAAAAGCTTCTTCACGTCTGGCTGAGAGTAAAAAAATAAGTCAAACGAGTATCGTAGTCATACGCATCAGCCTGCAAGATGCAATATCGAGGCTTTCAGTGAAGGCCGTTATTCTCTATGTATCCACCTTGTGGAATATCTACTTTGTCCTCCACCGATTCCTTCGCTTCGTCTTCCACTCAGTGAGCAGCGCACCCCCGTTTTTGGTCCTTCTCCCGCAACATTATTTTAACATTAGAAAGCTTTCGAAACTCTCGACACAAATGAGAAAGATGGAACGCGTTGCACTGCAACAAATGTTGCCCCCTGAGACACTCATCTCGAAACTCGTGTGTGAGCTTTAATCTTGTTAGGCATTGAATTAGGTTTTAAGCGGCTGCCCACCTGACTCACCTGGAAGGTCGGTACACATGCCCTGCATCATTTTCAAACATCTGGACATATTCATGCGCAAGTTCAGGCTTGTGAAGTTTGCTGAAGTGCCCAGTTACTATACATTTCGTCTGCTTTCTTTACACTAGGAATGTACTGGTGGGTTCAGTACGTCCACGCGATAAAAAGTGCCACAATATCACGAATCGCAATTTTTTCAAGCAATTGAATGTGCCACACTAAAGTGGATAATGCACAAGATGGATACATAGGAAATTGAGCCCCGTTTACCTTTGGCGGCACCGTCGTGTGGGCAACAATTGCCAGTAAGTGCACAGGAAGGGCCTCAAAGATGATGCCATCTAGTCCACTAACACAGCTGCAGCCACATATGAATGTAAATGTAGGGCACTCCATTGAAAAAGCATAGGAGATTCCGACATTGCTAACGTGCACGTGTCTGCCCCGGAACAGTACTGAGGCCACGGACTTGCAGAACGCTTGAATAATGTGCCGCCAGAGACTTGCTTCAAGTTCAAATGACCACCTCTCTAACAGAGATGAATCACTGAGATCAAACTGCTTAAAAACGATGTTTCTTTGCTTCCACAATGTTGCCAAACAGCTGGAACGCAACACTAATTGTGCACCCACTTCTACCGAATTCCTGTTCATATGTTTTTTTTTTCAATATTTTTTTTTCAATAATGTTTAGTTAAGTTAACTGTACAAGAAAAAAAATTTTGATTAACGAAAGGCAGCAACTAATTACAGTGGAAATTTTTCTAAAAGGGGTACTGACAAAAAGTTTGGCCAGGTGCTTTCTTTTTCTTTTGCTGCAATATGTAGCTGGGGGATATCACTAGCTGCAGCGTCTCACAGAATATTAATAGTCCGTTTATTATCAAGCAGTCTCAACTTCAATTTGGAATAGCTCTGAGCACAACAAGACACCGCGTGCAACTACTACTTCTAGCATGTGAAACAGCACACAGCACTCTGATGCACTTCTGCACTACTTCTGTTGTCTGCTTGTGTTCTTTTGTTTACCACATGCGTGGTGCTGTGATCATTACTATTGTCATGCAGTTGCAACGACTTTCTTGAGCTATGTTCACCACAGTCATGGACTCGCATGCAGCCGTCCAATAGCCGCAAGCAAGGCAAGAGCGTAATGGTGAATTGTCATATTAGCCACGCCAGCTTGATTCTCGGCCCTGATGTCCTGGAAGTAGGGGGTCACTATGACGATGATGATGATTATCAGGTCACTAGTGGTGATTATCAGGTAGATGGTTTCAATATTACGAAGTGCAGTGTATAGCATTGATCATGCACTTTCATGTTTGTAAATATTGTCTGCCAAGGTGTGCCCGCTGTTCGTAAATGATACATATGTGTACACAGGCATCAATCCCTCAGAATATCTCAGCTGCAATTCTTTTTTTTTTGTGTTGGTGTCTATATAAAAGGTCTAAAAACACTTTTCCAAGTGATCTTCGCATGATCTTAGTATCTGCGATTATGGCCTCCACAATCCATTGCCTCAAAAAGTTCTTGAAACTCGTGAAGATGCGATCACGTGATGATGTCACGATGACCACAATTTGTGACATCATTGTGACATCATTTTGACATCAGTGACGGCCACACGACATCATCACGTGGCATCATTGCTTGATGAAAGGCGGTCTGATCACGGAGGCAATGCAAAATTAGGTGGGTGCCTCCAATCTTGCGAAACCATGTTAAGTGCAGAAAACTTTCAAAAGGTGGTGGAGAGAGTCCATACATTGATGGAGAATAAAAAGAAGATGGCTTTAACTTTAGAGTCGTCTCAAGTGAATGCTTCAGAGACCCTGAGAGTTTTTCCTGAAACCTGTCCACTCAATCTGTTTGTGAGTTGGTATGAACAGAAAGGCGCACCAATATACTACAAATAACCCCCCGTCAGCTTAACGTGCCACTTTTTCGTGCAGCCAGGTGACGAAAGAACAGATACAGCCCTTTTTCGTCATGATGGCCTCCCTCCACAAAATAACACCAGACTTGCAAACGGGAAAGCAGCAAGTGGCCCTACATCCAATATACTTGGGACTGTTCGGTAACACGGTGCGAGCAGCCATAGTGAAATCGTAAAATTAGTCCAACATAAATCGGTAAACACTGAAAACTCCAATTCCTGTAGCGATGTGTTTTAGCATGGCTGTTGTTAACAGAGAGCAAGACCAAAAGCCAGATGTGACATGCCTTACCTGCATTGCTGTGATATCCCACTGATGATCCATTAAGGAATATAATAATAATAAAAAAATTACAGGGGTGGGCACGGGAAGAAAAAAGAGAGCACACACAACTGGGCATTAATAAGCAGCCACTGCACCATACACATCAGGACATGTAAAGAAGAAAGCCAGACATCACACCATTGCACACGATAACAAGAAGCTGCTTGCACAAGGACAACACTGCTACAGCAAGGATGTGCCCATGACACAGATGCTGCAAGGCTTCGTAAATCGGGAATTTTTGTGGGACTAATATATGCAAATTTGAGTCACCCTGTGGAATTTCATGCAATAAGGAAATGGCAAATGCCAAGTTGCAGCCAAAGCAAATTAACAAAATTTTATTAAGGCGCCATGAATAAAATAAAGGTAGCAATTTAACAAAAAAGGCTTTTATGCACTGTTGCTTTTTTTAAGGAGTACAGCTACACAATTTCTACAGGATAGGAATGCTCCTAAGTAAAGTTTGTGCTACCATATATTGCCATGCTTTTGTTTGCATTAGAAGTGAAATAGAGAACATAAATATGACAAGAAATTTCGAACCTTTACATGCAGTTGCTTTAAAAAAGTTTCAACCTTCCTGCAATGTATCAATTCCCCACACATCTACACGAGGAGTTCTAAAGTCCTGCTAGTAAGCAATTTTATTTGTCGCAAATCACCATCAATAAACACCTGGTCAAAGCCACTGTGAGCATGACTACAATCAATGTACTTTAGCCAATACTTTTTTGCAGACTAGTTGGTTCATACTTGAAAAATTGATTTGCTGCACAAACTTGAAGGAAAACAAGGGAGACAGAAAAGAGCGCAGACTACCAGCTGTTTATTGTCGTTTCTTGAAGCCAATAAAGCTTGATATATGGCAATGAAGCTTGATATATAATAATAAACGTTCGATCGCTCTTGACAGCCCACTTGGACTCCATATTTTTTTAGAATTCATTTGCCGAGCAACTGTACAAATTTGTTATGTTTGTACATTCAATGTACATCCGTTGCACGTACGGTTAACATTCGTGGACATTTGATGGTTGTTCGGATTATACGAAGTGTATGTGCTGTCGTATGCCTGCTGGATATCTGAGGTTACTTAGGTACACTGACATGGCTATGTCATCTATGCTACGCCCCACCGCAAGAACATCTTATAATGCTAGTTGGGTTTTAGTGAACTCAACACAACCCTGCAAGGCTGCCTGACGCATCAACAGGTAGCTGAAGACTGCTTCACTAGATGTGGTAAATTCAATCTTTAGCACAGGCATCCTGATGGGGTATGGAGATGATAGTGTTAGTGCATAAGCAATGCAGCCCATGCTGACATTCAGAAACCTGACAACTATCTAACATCATCAGTAATTGCTAATACAAGTATGTAGAACTTTTTCAAATTTTTTTTCAGACAATACAAATTTCAGTGCAGTAAAAGGTGTCTGTAACATCTCAAAGGTCTGGCCGATATGTAGGACATCTGAACGAAGCCTTACATGTTGTCGAGGGTCCTTACATGTTGTCGAGGGTCCCGTTGCAGTCTTGTACTTTGGGACCCTCGTCTGTATATTTTACTCCCTGTAACATCCTTTTATGACATGATAATAAATTGATTGATTGATTGTCATGGGAACATTATCCTTATCAGAGCATCACCCTACCTTTAGTTAATTTTCATCTTTACGACTTCCTGGACAGCATGTTTTCCATGCAGTTTTTTTTATACTATAAGAAAGGCACACTTTATCCATGAGAACGAGACAAGATGGTGATAGTGACAAATAACAGTATGCTGTAAGCCCCCTTCCCCCTCCCAGCCAACTCCTCTAACAACCAACCTGGCGTAACTGAATAAAACGGTGGTGTGAATAAGCAACCTTGATACAGTACATTGCTTCAATGCAAACACAGCAGTACATTGGTGCGGGCAATCCCTGCTAAAATTGTACCACCTGTATGCAGACAAGGTAGGCAGCCTTTCATGCATCATTCTCCCTAGCTTGAGCTACCCTTGCAGGCTCTCACTTGCGCAGAGAACAGAGGCAACAGATGTCATATACGTAACCGCAGGGCAATGGCAAAAATGAACCTGGAGAGTCCATATAATTGCCACCATAGCAAAAGGTTCCTTCTGGAAAGTGCTGAGTGTTACCATTAACAGCAAAAAGCACATACTGAACTCATCAGGCCACATATTGGAAATTGACAGAGTACTGACACGAATTTTAAATATTTCCAGAACGTAGCTCTAAATCAAAACACTGGTGTCAAAGACCCCAAAATTGGGAATAAATTTATTATATGTTTAACACCACTACCTTAAAACACCAATATCAGTTTAGGTATCAAGAGGCAGTCTATGCAGTGATGTGCAAACAGACTAAACACAAGCCTGATGTCGGGAAGACTGCAAATTGTGGAAATACTCACAACAGCTGCCTGTTTGCTCACAAATACAATGATTAGTGAATTATCACCCACTGACCCCGACAACCATTTCTGTGATTGAGGCTCCATGCCGATGCAGAGTTCACAAATTCAGTGGAACTGTGTTTACTCGTCAGGATGATTCCCACTGCGGTAGAACTAGCTTGCCGGTACTCTGTGATGAAAACTTTCAAATCAAAGTAAAATATTTTGTGTGTTGCGTTGCTCCGGTGTGTGAAGAGCATTGATAGTGCACACCATAGAAACAAAATATGCACCTCAAAATGGTGTCAGTACTCCTTTAAATACAGGCAGTCACATTATCTTTGGTTTGAGAAAGAGCCTTCTTGGATTCCATCCTCATCAGGATAAAAGCTGAGCTCTTTCACGTGGATGCAGTGTTTTCACTGCCTCAGCGGCATGCACGAGTCAGGCAAATAAAATTTACTTGTTGCGTGGTGAGGTCCCACTGAGAGGGCGTGCACGCTGGGCGACTAGCTGTAAAGATAGGCACGTCGTGGTCCGACACCAATCGAGGGGCTTCGTGCACTGTGGTCACTTTCAGGTAAATTGTAGTTGATTCATCTGAAAGAACACCATGCCGTGCTAAGGAGCCCTGCTCTTGCAAGATAAGTTCTCAGAAAATCCTAGCATAAGAGGACTGCCCCATCAGCTTTGCGAAGGAGTG
Organism: Rhipicephalus microplus; assembly: GCF_043290135.1. NCBI lineage: Eukaryota > Metazoa > Arthropoda > Arachnida > Ixodida > Ixodidae > Rhipicephalus > Rhipicephalus microplus. The sequence continues at coordinate 202,820,462 of NC_134705.1, forward strand.
GGTGGGAGGTGTCAGTTTATGACTAATATTCAAAACTGAGATTTCCAATCACAAATGCCTTTTTAGTCAATTAATAAGCACAGTGTTCGCAGTTATAAGGAGCGTGTTAGCTTCAAAATCTTGTGAGGATACTAACTCTTCACTGGCCATTGAAGGTTTCTATGAGAATCCGCTGACTGAAGTCAGATGAAAGCTTGAAGCTGAAGTCTGGCCTTGTGAAGACGAAGTGTTTCAATTTAGCGAAACAAAAAGTTGAAACACTTCTTTTTTTCTGCTAAATTGAAACACTTCTTTCTTTCTGCTAAATTGAAACACCTCTTTCTTTATACTAACTCCTGTTTAAGAACTATGGCTAGGAAGGAACCGTTACCTCCCTATTTGTCCCTGTTTTAGCTCCAAGGTTGTTAGGATGTCCTAACTATATTGTCTTCAGATGTTACTTATGTCATTCTGTTAAATTACAGTTGGATATGCATGTTCAGCAACAGTGATGATTGGTAATCTGTCATATAAGATGGCCAAACAACTATGAGTGAGCATGTGCATGCCTTATGAAATACTAAAAGCAAAAGGAAGGCTTACAAAATCACTATATTGCTATAAATATCATAACAGTTTGATTTCACTATAGAAACATCACTTTTCAGCAACCATCAGTCATGGAACTCGTTTCCAAACAAAGAATCTGAACAGAAAAAAAAAGGTAAATGTGGTGTCGGGGTTTCGGTTCCAGTTTTGGAACCGGTTGGCTGGCCCCTAGGGGCCTTTTACATATGTATATTTCTAGATATCAAGGGGCTCATGATAGTGTGATTCAAGAAGACTTGTGGGGAATACTGGACACACTAGATGTGGAAGATGAAATAACTAATCTTCTAAAGGATATCTATAAAAGAAACAAGGTAGTTATCAAATGCGAAGAACAGGTATCTGAACCTATAGAGATACAATTCGGGCTTCGACAGGGATGTCCCTTGTCACCTTTGTTATTTATGCTGTATTTCCATGAACTAGAATCCAAATTGGAGTGGAGTCGACTCGGCTTCAGCCTCTTTTTTTGCCAAGCAAGAAAAACACATTGAACAGTGATTGTCGTTGCCAGCATTGATGTATGCAGATGATATAGTATTAATAGCCAACAACAAGGAAGATCTGCAGGGATTGATAGACATCTGTGGTAATGAGACAGGTGCATTGCCTTACTTGTCTGTGTATACTGTACATTTTTATTCTATTGTGTATTCGTCTTTGCCTGATATACTGTTGTACTTTTGGTATGTATGCTGTATACATGTTCATTATTCTTAGGCAATGTGTTAGCTGGTAGGACCCCCGAGTGTTCTTCAATTCAAGAGGGGGGGGGGGGGTGATGTGGTGTCGGGGTTTCGGTTCCAGTTTTGGAACCGGTTGGCTGACCCCTAGGGGCCGTTGTACATATGCGTATATAGTGATACTTGTGTATATAAAAATGAGTTCCAGTTTTGCTACCGGCTGCTGCATACTTCTTTGCGGCCGCCGCTTCGCGCCGTGCCCTGTGCTCTCCGTGCGTCGCGTCCGACGCACAATACTACAGTAAGGATGGCAACAACACGACAGAAAAGAATAACCACCAGGAAATATAAGGCATACTTATCGGAATTGAACAGCTCCGCTTGATGTTCAAGTCGTGGAGGATTTTCGACATGATCTCCGGCAGCTGGCACTTCTTGGCGTCATTGCGGATAAAATTGGTCTCTTGCTGCGTTGGGCCAAACAAGCAATCGTTTCAGTTCACGAAACGTTCACTGAAATTAGTGGCATGGCTTACCTCAAGGGTCGTAAGGTAGTTGGCCAACTTTCTCACGATAGGCTCGTACTGGATGGTGCGCATTTTGGCATCACAGACGAAGCAGAGATTAAACATAAGTCTGTTTCTGTCGTATTCGGCACTGTCGATCCCCACTGGATAGCCTATCACTTTCATTTCGCACATGTTCCTGGAAAGTCGGTAGTGTGTAAATGCCATTTAGTTACTCTGAATCAGTTTCACGGCAGTTCATTATCGTGAAGCTAACTGCTCCAATTTTCAGTCTCTCCCTGACACGCTCAATATGCAAGAGACTTGTAAAAGAAGACCCAAACCTTACACAGTGATCAATTTGTGCTGAAGCTCGGGCTTCGGTATGAGGTAGACGCTGATGGCACTAAACGTTTCTTCACTGATGTAGTTCACGGGAACCTGCCGAAAGCAATCAGTTCATATTACTGGGCAGCAACAGGATGCATAACACAGTTGAATGCGTACACGCACCTGGTACATTATCTTCGGCCCAGCCGTTGGATGAAATTCGCAGAAAAATATGCATTTTATCGGGCTATCGCGAACTGTACCGAGAGCCATGTTTGTTTACGCACGCGAAAGGAGGCAGTATCCCTAGATGCCCTAGATCATGCCCTAGATCATCGCCTCCTCTAGAAAGATGCCTGAGGAATGGCTCACGCTCCCAGCGGAGTTGGCCTGCCTTCAGTTTTAAACAAGCTCTGCGCGGTGGCGCTCGCGACCGACACTAACATCACGGCTGCAGTGGCTAGAATAGAAAATTGTGATGAGCGGCAAGCAGCGCCTACGGAGCGCACTGAAGCCTCTGAGGAGGAGCCGCGTGGGGGCGCGCGCAGTCGCGCCCCCATGCGGCTCCTCCTCATACGTTGTTTGCACGTTTCCGACAGGTTGGTCGGGCGCGTTCGTCCACGTTTTTTGTTTTTTTATTCCGTGGCACTCTCACACCAATGCTTCTGTATGCACTCTCATGGCGCGAAAATAAAGTCATTGCTTCGTCCCGGGGTGCACTACAGGCTACAAGTCAGGTTGTTCGGCGTTAGTAAGAACAAAGCTCTGCGCAGTGGCGGAGAGCGATCCCGCGCGCTGACAAGCCGCTTCAAAAAAACTTGGCTGTGTGCAAGCTGCACTTCGACGAGAGGTATGTACATCTCCCGGCACTTCGAGCTCACTGTGAACGGCGAAATGGTTCGCATAGAAAGGGGTAGGCCCTTAGGCGTGCTTGTCGTTCGGGGGGGAGGGGGGAGGGGCGAAGGTTCGTTGCAGCGCGCCCCCTTCCTATTAATTCAGTGTATGAGGCAGATTTTGCGCCCCTCCCCCCATTAGATGACTTAAAAAGTGCCCCGCTGCCTAGTCAATCTATAGAGCAGATTTAGCGTCCCCCTCACAGGTGACTAGGGGGGGGGGGTGCTCACCCCCTTTGCCCCCCTTGTGCGGACGCCTATTGGTAGACTTTTCGGTGAAGCTCTTCGTACTTGTAGACGCCCTTGAAATCTCTTTTTCAAAGTGGTTTTGCTACAACGAGCTTCACAGTGACAGCTTGAAAGAGCCTTTTTTCTGATTAAAAAACAAAACAAAAATGTCACACTGGGCTGCGCACAACATGGTTTGAGCCTCACCAATCAAGAGAACACGTTTTTTTCTGCTCACCCATTTGCGTCTTTACACAAAGGCACTCCACAAGGAGCGAGCATTTTCCCTTGAAAAGAAGTACCTGAAGCCTAGGCGCGTCATCTGCTCTCAGTCCAAAGGAAACAATGTTCTGTGGGGTGCTTGTGAAATATAAAACTTTTCTTCTTGGGATAAAAAAAAAAAGACGCGTGACCAATTATCAAGTATGCATTGTTGTAAACAGATAGTGAGTCACTACTCGGAAATGCCTTGTATGACCAGTGTGCAGAAAATAAAAGGTTTTCATTAAGATACAACTCGGGATTCTCGTTCCTGAAATGATGGTTCGCCGTAGAAGGTGTTGCAAACAGTCTCTCACAACCTAGTCCATCGTTCCACTTTTCTACCATTTCACATCAATAAAATGTTTCAGTGCCGTAACGCGCTCACTTTCGGCACCCTGTCGATATTTCAGTTCAGTCGTGCACCCGAGTAGGCATCCAGTAATTCCAGAAGCTTATTAGCATATTTTTTCGGTCGCAATTTGAAACCATGCACGAGCAACAAAATATATTTTATATGTTTCGCGTTGCCCGCGCGCGTGGTTGTTTCCCGTCTCATACATGCGCAGCCCATCACCAGCTTGGGTGACGTGCAAACGTGTGCTAGCGCCATCTGGCAGTTTCCTCCCAAGGCGTTACGCGCTAGCCGGCGCGTTCATCAGACTTTCCTATTCTAGCCACTGTAATCACGGTGGCAGGCGGAGCGTTTTTGCAGGTCTCAAACAACTCTCGAGTTGCAGGTCTCGAGTTGCAGTCAATGAGGGTGGCGATTTGGGCTTGTTGGTATGGTTGCATGATGATGCAACTCTCGACTGACGCGCCCCATAGGGGCGCGTCAGTCGAGAGTTGTTTGAGACCTGCAACTGTGCATCACTCTTTCGGAGGCTATGCAAAGTGTAGCGTTGTTGCACCGTCCGCCACAGGTGACGCTAGCGACCAAGAACATTTTCTAGTTGAAAGAAAGAAAGAGTGAGGCAGCTGTTTTTTTTCTCATGCGGCAGGCATCTACCTAGAGGAGGCGTTGCCTAGATCAACGCCTCCTCTAAATAGATGCCTGAGGAATGGCTCGCGCTCCCAGCGGAGTTGGCCTGCCTTCAGTTTTAAACAAGCGCCGCGCGTTGGCGCTCGCGATCGACCCTATCATCCCGGCAGCAGGCGGTACCAGCCATCGCCTTTTAGATTTCCTGTGCCTGCCGGATTATCGATGGTCACTTCGGAAGCAGCGGTCGTCGGAACTACAGCAGTGGCGCCACTCAAGTAGGGGGTGTCTTCAAATAAGTTTTTACGCTTTTGGAGCTTATATGCAACAAAAATAACGTAAAAATTTTAAAAGGGCGTAAACGTAATTATAAATATTTCTACGTGAGTGACGCCGTCATTCAACAAGCAACTTTTTTAATACAACGCATCCTCTGAGTAGCAAAAGCCAAAGTTGCCAATCTCAAAGGCCAAGTACAAAGACCCTTACCCCTACGTAGGCAGCGCTGCCGTAGAAAACCGGCGTTTCGCGCTCATTCGGCAGGCACGGGAAACTAAAGGCGTTGTACCAGCGAAGTGTTTTTTATCTGCGACCCATAGGGGCGCGTCAGTCGAGAGTTGTTTGAGACCTGCAACTGTGCCCCTCGGTTTCGGTGGCTGTGCTAAGTGTTGCGTTGTTGCACCATCCGCCACAAGTGACGCTAGCGACCGAGAACACTCTGAAACGAAGGAGAGAAAGGATGTGACAGCTGTTTTCCTTCTCATGCGGCAGGCATCTAAATAGAGGTGGCGTTGCCTAGATCAACGCCTCCTTTATTTCAGATGCCTGACGAATGGCTCGTGTTGCCAGTGGAGTCTAGAATACAAAGTCGCCCTGCCTTCACGGTGGCGCTCACGACCAATGCTATCATCACGGCGTTTTTACTGGATGGATGGATGTATGTATGTGGATGTACCCTTTAAATCGGGCGGCGGCTAACGCCACTTAGCCGTAATACTTAGTGAACTAGCCACTAGATTTATATTTTTTCCCCTTTAAATAGTAAAGTTGGATGGGTACTTTGCAGTGAAGGGTTCAATTTTCACTCGTGCCGTGACCTTAGCCACCGATTAGATAACCTCCTTCTAGTTACGTCTACCCGCTTAAAGTCTATTTTGCCCCCACTGTCCCTAAACCCCGGTGCTTTGAACAACTCTGCGCCATCATCCTGAACTATAGCGTGAAGCTCTTTACAGAACATCATCAAGTGTTCGGCAGTTTCTTCTTCCTCTCCACACGCACTGCATACTGTGCCTACCCCTTCGTTTTTGGCCCGATATGTCTTGGTTCGCATTACTCCCGTCCTGGCCTCAAACAGTAGAGAATTACCCCGAGTATATCATAGATCCTTTCTTTGGCAATTTCCTGCTTAAAAGTTCGATAGATCTCTAGTGCGGACTTCTTAATCATGCCAATTCTCCACATGTCAGTCTCTGTTTCCTTCACTTTCTTCTTAACCGATAGGTCTTTTTGGTTTGGCCACCTGCTGTTTTCTAAGTATATACCAGTCAATTTCCTGGTTCGCTTTCTCCATTTTGTATCGACATTCTTTATGTACAAGTAGCTGAAAACCTTCCTAGCCCAACGCTCCTCCCCCATTTCTCTCAATTGCTTCTCAAATTTTATTTTGCTGCTAGCTTCCCTGCCCACAAATGATGTCCATCCCATATCACCTTGTACTCCCTGATTTGGTGTATTCCCGTGAGCTCCTAAAGCAAGCCTACCTATTCCACGTTGCTTAGTTTCTAATCTTGCTTGAACTTCTGACCTCATGTACAAAACCGCATTGCCGAACGTCAGCCCAGGAACCATGACCCCTTTCCATATTCCTCTCATAACATCATACCTATTGTAATTCCACAATGCCCTATTTTTCATCACTGCTGCATTCATGTTACCTTCAGTCACGTATTTTTTGTGTTCCCTTAAGTACTCGGTCCCATTGCTTATCCACACGCCCAGATGTTTGTATTTATCTGTTATCTCTAGCGTGACTTCCTCTATTCTAAGCTCACTACCTTCGTTATCATTAAAAATCATGACTGCTGATTTTTTCTTACTGAATCTAAACTCTAACCTATCTCCTTCATTACCGCAGATGTCCATCAATCTCTGCAAATCTTCTTTGTTGTCGGCCATTAGCACTTTATCATCTGCGTACATTAATTAATGCTGGTAGTGCCTGATCAATGAGTTTTCCTTGATTAACTAAAGAGAGGTTGAAGCCAAGTCCACTTCCCTCTAATTTGGCCTCCACTACTTGTAGGTACATCATGAATAACAAGGGTGACAGTGGACACCCCTGCCCAAGTCCCCGTTTCACCTCTGTGGGCTTGGATACCTGTTTTTCCCACTTTATAACTATCTTGTTACTTTTTAGATTTACTTTAAAAGATTAGTGATTCCATCTTCCACACCCAGTGTGTCTAGTATTCCCCACAAGTTTTCTTGAACCACGCTATCGTACGCTCCCTTGATATCCAAAAATGCTAGCCACAGGGGCCTGAGTTCTTTTTCTGCTATTTCGATGCACTGCGTCAGTGAGAACAGATTGTCTTCCAACATCCTGTGTTTCCGAAACCCATTCCGCAGTTCACCCAGCACCCCCTCGTCCTCTATCTATGCCTGCAGTCTTTCCTTTATAATCTGCATCGCCAGCCTGTAGACCACTGATGTCACTGTTATGGGACGGTACTTGTTTATGTCATCTTTGTCCCCCTTTACTTTATAAATCATGCTCATCCTGCTAAGTTTCCATCCATCAGGGACTTCACAATCGATTATAGTTCTGTTCACTGCCTCTCTCAAAGTCTGTTCAGACTTCGGACCCAATGTATTTATCAGCATAATTGGAATGCCATCTGGGCCTGTTGATGTACTACTTGGAACCATCTTCTCAGCCCTTTCCCACTCTCGTTGTGAAAATGGAGCCATTGTGCCACTTCATCCATCCCTGTCTATTGTGGCGCATAAGGCACTTCTTTGTTGAAATTTTTCTGTCATCCTTGTTCTTATATATTCAATAGCTTCGTCCCCTTCTAGCCTAGCACCTTGAGCTGTAGTTATAAACCTCTGCTCAAGATTTGTTTCATTTCTTAGCGAGTTTAGATGGTTCCAGAATTTCGCAGCTGCCTTTCTGTCCTTTTTATGTACTTCTGCCCGCCACTGAGCACCCTTTCTTCTAATCTTTTCATTGATCAGGAGGGATGCTTTCCTTCTAGAGCTAAGAAAGATTTCCCATTTTCTTTCAACATCATCTGTTGGTTCACCCCGTTGCTTAGCATGTCTGTGTTCCCTAGAGGCTTCCTGACGTTTTGCTATGGCTCTCCTAACTTCCTCATCCCACCTACTCTTGGGCTTGTGTCTTCTTTTCCGGGATGACTTCTCACGTGCCTTAGCAAGCTTTAGCCGAAACAGTCTAATTAGATTTGTGTATGTCCGCACATTTTTCTTATCCTCAGTGATTACTTTCTCAATTTGTTTAGTAGCAATTTCTATTTGCCTTTCTCAATGAAGTTTTCCTGTAGTTGCTCATCTGGTCTCCTTCACACTTTCGCTGCTCTTTCAAAACCTAGCTTGATACGTTTGTGATTACTACCCAGACTTCTGGAGCCACTTTCATATATGTGCATTTCCCTGAGCTTATCATACATCCCATGTGACATTAGTGCGTAATCTATCGTTGACTGCAGCCTTCCTACTTCCCATGTTATTTGCCCTTCACACTTCTCGGTACTGTTGCAAATGATCAAATCATGCCTTTCACACATATCCATGATCATTTTGCCTGTTGAGTCAGTATACCCATCTATATCTTCTATGTGTGCATTCATATATCCTAGTATACTTATCTCGCACTCTCCTCCTAACTCCTGATTGTCATTTGATATGCACTCTACCATTGCCTGGTTTTCCTCTCTGGCCTTTGCTCCCGTCCACAAGTACACAAAACCAAGTAGAGTCATTTGCCCTGCCACTTTCCTTTTTAGCCATAGATGTTCCTTGCATCCCTGCTTGACTCTTTGCCAACCCATGCTCTTATGTATGAATGCACCAATTCCACCCCCCTTTTTGCTGCCTTCTGTTCTATTGCAATATTCCCATACGTAGTCCGGATTGCAGGGTGGTTGCTCCATGTCCCAAAAACGTGTCTCCACAACCCCATATACCATCAGCTCCTCCTGCCTCAACTGCTCTTCTATCTCTTTCCAATTTAACCTATTCCTGCCACCCTGCATGTTAATATAGCCTACGTCTGGCTTAGCTCGGCCCTTGTGCTTACGTCGATTTATTCTCCTATGAACTCCGTGTGAATTGAATATTTGTGCCCCTTTAGAGCAATCTTTGGCTACACTGTTGGCCTCAGGGCTCTGGGTCCCCCTAAAAAAGCTATGGCTTCCGACCCATTCTGTTACCGACCCCCTGCCCGTCGCACCACTGTAGTGAATGCCATCCTGTGCAAAGGGGTGAGCGCCGGGCTCGTACATGTCTTGGTTAACTTCCATTACGCTGTATCCGAGTTGCCGGCTCAAACCCTTGATCACACAATTGACCTCCACTACCCTCGTTTCAATCCCACGAGGCTGCCCCCAGACCTCTGGGACTGTGCATATTGTCACATGCACACTTCCAGAGGCTTTTCGGAGCTTACGCATCTCATCCTCTAGCTTTCCCTGAAGGTTCTGATTCTTGCCCTTCAACACATCATTGAGCCCAGCATGTGACTTGTGACACGTAAGAGCGCGATACTCGAGAGAATAGTGAACTAGAATATGATCATATTCTAGTTTACTAGTCGAGTGTTTATTGAGATTTGCAAAACACATGACCATATAGTTTTATACAATATTATTTTATGCACTTCATTAGTTCGGAGGCTATGCAAAATGCCAAGTGTTTGCACTTGCCGCCACAAGTGGCGCTAGCGACGGACACTAACTGAAAATGAAAAAAGGAAAATGGTGTGGAAGCTGTTTTCGTTCTCATGCGGCAGGCATCTGAATAGAAGAGGCACTGCCTATATATAGTGGTTAGAAAGGTTTACCTAGTGTCGTGAACGAGGCGAAAAAGTTGAAAGAGTTTATGATACAGCCTGCAGAGGACGCGACCGCTCGCTGGCGCGGTATTTGCACGTCTGAGTTAGCGCTCTCGGGCGTTTCTCGTTTAAAACAAGCTTTGTGGTTTAAACACAGTTGCGTATAAAGATATCAATATCCGTATATATTCATAGCTGTTAGATGAAAAAAAAATACAGCAACCAGATAAAAGATGCGATGACAAGTGTTTCGATGCAGAATGCGAGTGAACAGTAAAAAAAAAAAGAAAGACAAGTATACCTTAATGAAATAAACACTATATAATAAATAATAAATAAAAAGAGCATCAGCAGACAATAAATCGAAATTGATGCACACATGATGAATGAGTATTGAAGATATTAAGAAGCTGCGACAAACAAAATAGGTAACAGCGAAAGCTAGAAGAGCGGCGCTTCACAGCCTTTTCTATACACTCATTTGGTAACTGCTGCAAGCACGCTTACTGGGTACCCACTTCGGCATTAATAACAATAACTTCTGGGTGGTACGCCGACATTCGCTATGCTATCCTTTGTCATTTTTTTGAGAAGCACGTGGCATCCGCAAAACACTTGCAAGGAATTTCGTGCCAATTGTTCATGCAGTGGCTGACGACGATAAAGAATTATGCCTGAAGTGGGTATGCGCCGCAGTTAATAGGTGATCAAAAACAAGCTTTTATAATGGGTTGGATTATTGAACGACCCACTCGTTATGCTATTCGCATTGTGTGCCACCTGGTTGTTCCTTTGATGTTCTAAAGCGCTTTATTTCTCATATTAACGCGATTCATTTCCCGACATCAAGCCCGCCTAAGGCAAATTTGGAAACTAGTCCCGAACACGGAAATACATTCGTGCAGGCCACGCATCCTGATCGCAATAAAATCCCGCCATACGGGCCCACCATAAGCAGTGAAGGTCGCATAGCATAATCAAATCAAAAGGCATTCCCTCTTCGTCAACTATTGGCCATAAGAGCTTAAAGGCAATTCCTTCTTTATCGACTTTTGAAGAGCATACCAAAGGTATACCCCTTCCCAACAATGTAAGAAAAACGTGGTCTATAGTGTCCGGTTTTTCACAGATAAGGCAATTTGTCCCCAAGGTGAGTAAAAACCACGGTCTGCTTCAAATGACCTGACAGATCATGTACCCACGTGAACCTTAAAAAAGGACTTCGTGGCAGGAGGCACTTGCATTCTCCTCAATCGCTTAAAGGAACCCTAAAACCGAATTGCAATTTACGTCAGATTGAAAGCTCAATGTATGACATCTAAAACAACAATATTATCAATAGCAGTGCCCTACTTACCGAGTAATTAAGATGAATGCACAAGAACACAAGTGCCGCAGTAGAACATTTTCGAAATTATCCAGATGATATCAAGCGGACCGCCCACAATTAATCACTAGTGATTGATCTAACTTCTCTAAATAAAGAACCTTCCATGCATCAAGAGACGCAATAAAATGCTGCTTGTTCATTTCTGTTTGATTCATGAAAAAAAAAAAAAACCCACTAGACATTACTATGGGCAATGGTGCGAGTGGTTCAAAAATTAAATGTTCACGTGGTTGGATGGATGGATGGATAGATGTGGCTGTACCCTTTAGATCGGGTGGCGGCTAACACCACCTAGCCGTAATACTTAGTGAACTAACCATTAGATTTATCCTTTTTTCTTCTTTAAATAGTGAGGTTGAGGATTCGTACTTTGCAGTGAAAGGTTTATTTTCACTCGTGCCTTGACTTTAGCCACCAATCAGATAACCTCCTTCTAGTTAAGTCTACCCGCTTGAAGTCTATTTTGCCCTCCCTGTCCCTAAACCCCAGTGCTTTGAAAAAAAAAAAAAAACTGCGCCATAATCCTGAGCTATAGGGTGAAGCCCTTTACAGAACATTATCAAGTGTTCGGCAGTTTCTTCTTCCTCTCCACACGCACTGCATACCATGTCTACCCCTTCGTATTTAGGGTAGACACGGTATATATATATATATATATATATATATATATATATATATATATATATATATATATATATATATATATATATATATATATATATGATTGAAGAGAAGGACGCACGTACGAAATGTGGATTTATTAACGTTTCGGCTGGTGGACCAGCCTTCGTCAGAATGATTGCAGTATGTTACAGGCACTTAATATATAGGTAGGCGGATGTATACACAGGAACAGTGCACCACTGCCAGATGCTATGCGCAATGAAAGCAAGGTACATGCGCATGGTGGACACAACACCGCACTGTGACTCACAATCACAAAAACAAAGATATCGCGTAAAAAATAATAATAATCGCGTCACTGGCCAGTGAGATACCACGAGCACAGAACATATAAGAAATATAGGCAATGCGCCGAGCGTACATAGCACAAGATTGACTCTACAAAATAATAATAATAACGATACATAATGCACTTTTACGAAGGATTAAACATCCATTCACACACACACGAACGAGATAAGTCTGTCGCCGCATGAGGCCGAGCACGCACTGTATTCTACGCAATTATGCTAGCCAGTTTGCCCGCGTTTTCGTTTAAACCCCTAGAAGCCGTTCCGAACTTATGAATTAGAAATGATTCGCGTATCTCACGCTTATAATGCGACGTGAATCCCGCCTCCAATACAGTTGCCCTAAATGATTCAAAACTATGTCCGGTAGTGGCGACGTGCCTTGAAATCGGCAGATGAGGCATGGAGTGCACATGGGCCTTGTGATTGTTGAAACGGTAGCGAAATGAATTTTCAGTATGACCGATATACTGCAAGTGACAAAAGGAGCACTCAAGCAGGTAAACCGCATTATCTGTGTCACAGGTGAAATCGCCACGAATTTTTAAAGTGAAATTGTTTGCGGAGCTTTTAGCCACAGCGGTGGTTGTCATCTGTTTGCATAACTTGCATCGAGGTTTGCGGCATGGATGGCAACCAACGTGTGAAATGTAATTGTTAGTCCGTACTTTGGAGGACGTGAGGATGTCCTGCAAGTTCCTACAGCGACGAAACACGGCGCGGGGTGGCTCTGAAAAAACTTCTTTTAGATGATCGCTTTGCGTCAATATGTTGTGATGTTTCCTAAGAATGGCTGCTACATTGGGTGCGGAAGCGCTATGCGTGAGTACTAGGTTAGCATTGTTGAGGCTATGGGAATGTTTCTCTGCATTGATCAGTGTTTTTCGGTCAAGCATATCAGCACGTGCCACTGCGTCATCAATCATCGGTGCCGGGTATTTCTGCTTTAGAAGAGAAGCACGCAGTTTATCACAACTAGCGATGAAGTCTGCTTGCTCGGAGCAAAGGCGTTTAAAACGAACAGCTTGGCTATATGGTATGCTGGATTTACAATGTTTAGCGTGACTGCTGTTGAAATGTAGGTATTGTTGTCGGTCAGTAGGCTTTTGATAAAGCTTGGTGGTTAGGTTGCCGTTTATTAGGCTAATAGATACGTCTAAGAAGTTTATGGTTTCAGTCGAGTAGACGTGCGTAAAAGAGATGGATGGGTGAACGTTATTGAAATCTGATATGAATGAGAGAAGGTGCGATTCACCATGAGGCCAAATAAAGAAAATATCGTCAATGAATCTTTTATAGCATAGCGGTTTTAATAGGCGACTGCGTAAAAACTCCTCTTCAAGCTTCCCCATAAAAATGTTGGCATAATTTGGCCCAATCTTAGTCCCCATCGAAGTGCCGCCGACCTGTACATAATGGACTTCATTGAATATAAAATTGTTCATGTGGAGAATCATTTCAAGTAGCACCGCAATGGTAGTGCTGTTTACTGGCTTATCATCGGAACATTTCTCATACGCTTCTACAACCGCGAAGATGCCATCCGAGTGAGGGATGTTTGTGTAGAGTGACGATACGTCCAGCGTTACCAGAAAGGAACCATTAGGCACGGTAATGTCGTTAACTACCGACAAAAAGTGGTTCGTGTCCCTCAAGAAAGACTGATACGTGGCGGGAAGGTGACGAATCAACGAGTCTACATAACAAGACAAGTCTTCTGTCACCGTTCCGTTTGCAGAGACTATGGGGCGGCCTGGGTTGTTCGGCTTATGAATTTTTGGCAGCATGTAAAATCGGCCAGCAGACGGACTTAGCGGGACTAGTGTTGTGGCTGCCTTATCACATATTTTTTTATCTCGCCAGAGTGCATATATCTTTTGTTTTAAAGTTTCTTTGAAGTCCATTGTGGGGTCTGCATCAAGTCGTTTGTAAAATGAAGTGTCATTGAGCTGCCGAAGAGCCTCCTTAATATAGTCTGCTGTGTTCATAACCACGATGGCACCACCCTTGTCGGCTGGCTTAATAGTGATGTCGTTGCGCTTTCTTAATAATTCGATCGCTTTCAGTTCTCCGTCGCGCAGATTTCGACGGAACGAAGTTTTCTGCCTATATGCTTGAATTACATCGCGCTGAACAGCATCAATATATAGATCAAGGTATTTATCGCGTTGTAATGGTGGTGTCCAACGTTTAGCTGACGGCAGCACCCCGGAAGCATGGCTACTGTTATTTCTACCGTGAAAGAACTCCCTCAATCTCAGGTTGCGTGCGAAATTATCTAAGTCACTGAGTAGCTGGAATTCATCGCAATGACCCGTTGCGGGGCAAAACTTCAAACCACGCGATAATACAGACATTTCATCTTTGGACAGACTACAGTTCGATATGTTGACTACGTTTGAAACATCATCCGAACGGGGTGTATTTTCGAAACGGGACGGCGCCGTACTTAGATTTTTAAGGAGTTGCGCGGGTGTGCAATGAGACATCACGCCGTCCCTGAGTAACTTCTTACATTTGACAGCACATATTTCATTGCGTTTCTTTTCCTCGAATATGCACAGCGAGTTAACCTCCAGAGTACTAAGCGGGGTTTGATTACACATATTCTTCTCTTCGTTCATCAGAGATTTCAAAGCCGAGCGGTAATGATTAACAGTAATACGCAGAAGTTCTAGCGAAGACTTCTGTAGGGTGTCTTGCCACCTTTTTGCGTTATTATTTGACAATTGAGAAGTGGCAGGGCGTAGGAAAAGGTTCAGACCTTTTGGTGCAATAGAAGCAGCGAGGTAAGTTTCTAAAGTGGCAGTGTGTAGCTCGTAACGAACTCGTTTTTCCACTGCCTTTCTCATCTTTTGAAATCCCTTGGAACAAAGGTGCGAGGTAAAGTTCTCATTGGCATGCGTCGAAGCTAGTCAATTCTTCGAATTACTTTTTACAGCATCGGAAAATTTTTTTCGAAGTGGATACCTTGGGTGAGCAGTAGGACCAACTGCTTTCGTAGTGGGTCCTGCTTGAGTAGTGGCGATGTCTTCTGTAGCAGTTGATGCCGCGGCGCCAGTAAAGCGTCCCTCACTTTGTTGCAACGAATGGCCACGGCGGGACAGGATGACGGAGGAACTTGCAGTGGAACCACTCACGCGAGGGGCTGTATCCGCTGTGTGTCGTGATGTGTCGAAGGTCGGGTAGTGTTCCTTACCCCTCTGCGAAGGACAATGGCCAGCGGGTGGCTGGCATTCGGGGGTGGGATTGTTTCGGATCACTCTCGAAGTGCACCCACCATCATCAGTACGATCACCACGATTCTTGTTTTTGCCCGTTGGTTTCTTTAGCAGGGACACGGCTGTGGACGGCTCAGGACCTACCCCTCTAGTAGACGGCGTATGGTGCTGTATAGCTGGGGCACAATCTTGCCAAGATGCAGTGGTTGCTTGACTCGGAGACTCGAAGCACAGTTGTCGGATATGACATGCCACGAGAGCAACGCCTTCAAAGCTGAGATGTACGCCATCCGCTGCTAGGACTCGTGCGGGGGGAAAACATTCGAGTGCATGGTCCAGAAGGTGCGCCGTACTGGAACGTCTGCAATAACGGCGTAAGAGACTGTTGAAAAGGCTGGCTTCACGGTTGAACCGGTGAATAAACCTTTGATTCTTGTATCCACGGCGGCGGTTGGCAGCCCTCGGCAAAATAAGTGTGGCGTAAATATTCCGTATACCTTGATACTCCTTTTGGATGCAGGTAAGCATGTGAATGTAGTTTTCGAAGACGGCACGTGCATTGTTCTTCGTTAAGTCATTGGTGCCAATGTGCACAATCAACGTAGACGTCGTTGAAGGGACAAAATCGATCAGCAAAGGCATGTCAGCTATAACAGCGCCATTATGTGAAACAAAAGCTGGCGTACCTGCCAATAGAGGGTCAAAGTGCTGGAACAAATATTTGGTTTGTGAGTCACCCACGACGACAGTGGAAGGTGGTGCCTTTGGGAATTTCCATGAAATATATTTCGACGTGGTCCTCCGGGAATCCATAGTTGTATAATATTTTAGGAATGAAGATCGATGGTCCGGTGTAATAGATGATTGAAGAGAAGGACGCACGTACGAAATGTGGATTTATTAACGTTTCGGCTGGTGGACCAGCCTTCGTCAGAATGATTGCAGTATGTTACAGGCACTTAATATATAGGTAGGCGGATGTATACACAGGAACAGTGCACCACTGCCAGATGCTATGCGCAATGAAAGCAAGGTACATGCGCATGGTGGACACAACACCGCACTGTGACTCACAATCACAAAAACAAAGATATCGCGTAAAAAATAATAATAATCGCGTCACTGGCCAGTGAGATACCACGAGCACAGAACATATAAGAAATATAGGCAATGCGCCGAGCGTACATAGCACAAGATTGACTCTACAAAATAATAATAATAACGATACATAATGCACTTTTACGAAGGATTAAACATCCATTCACACACACACGAACGAGATAAGTCTGTCGCCGCATGAGGCCGAGCACGCACTGTATTCTACGCAATTATGCTAGCCAGTTTGCCCGCGTTTTCGTTTAAACCCCTAGAAGCCGTTCCGAACTTATGAATTAGAAATGATTCGCGTATCTCACGCTTATAATGCGACGTGAATCCCGCCTCCAATACAGTTGCCCTAAGTACGGCGCACCTTCTGGACCATGCACTCGAATGTTTTCCCCCCGCACGAGTCCTAGCAGCGGATGGCGTACATCTCAGCTTTGAAGGCGTTGCTCTCGTGGCATGTCATATCCGACAACTGTGCTTCGAGTCTCCGAGTCAAGCAACCACTGCATCTTGGCAAGATTGTGCCCCAGCTATACAGCACCATACGCCGTCTACTAGAGGGGTAGGTCCTGAGCCGTCCACAGCCGTGTCCCTGCTAAAGAAACCAACGGGCAAAAACAAGAATCGTGGTGATCGTACTGATGATGGTGGGTGCACTTCGAGAGTGATCCGAAACAATCCCACCCCCGAATGCCAGCCACCCGCTGGCCATTGTCCTTCGCAGAGGGGTAAGGAACACTACCCGACCTTCGACACATCACGACACACAGCGGATACAGCCCCTCGCGTGAGTGGTTCCACTGCAAGTTCCTCCGTCATCCTGTCCCGCCGTGGCCATTCGTTGCAACAAAGTGAGGGACGCTTTACTGGCGCCGCGGCATCAACTGCTACAGAAGACATCGCCACTACTCAAGCAGGACCCACTACGAAAGCAGTTGGTCCTACTGCTCACCCAAGGTATCCACTTCGAAAAAAATTTTCCGATGCTGTAAAAAGTAATTCGAAGAATTGACTAGCTTCGACGCATGCCAATGAGAACTTTACCTCGCACCTTTGTTCCAAGGGATTTCAAAAGATGAGAAAGGCAGTGGAAAAACGAGTTCGTTACGAGCTACACACTGCCACTTTAGAAACTTACCTCGCTGCTTCTATTGCACCAAAAGGTCTGAACCTTTTCCTACGCCCTGCCACTTCTCAATTGTCAAATAATAACGCAAAAAGGTGGCAAGACACCCTACAGAAGTCTTCGCTAGAACTTCTGCGTATTACTGTTAATCATTACCGCTCGGCTTTGAAATCTCTGATGAACGAAGAGAAGAATATGTGTAATCAAACCCCGCTTAGTACTCTGGAGGTTAACTCGCTGTGCATATTCGAGGAAAAGAAACGCAATGAAATATGTGCTGTCAAATGTAAGAAGTTACTCAGGGACGGCGTGATGTCTCATTGCACACCCGCGCAACTCCTTAAAAATCTAAGTACGGCGCCGTCCCGTTTCGAAAATACACCCCGTTCGGATGATGTTTCAAACGTAGTCAACATATCGAACTGTAGTCTGTCCAAAGATGAAATGTCTGTATTATCGCGTGGTTTGAAGTTTTGCCCCGCAACGGGTCATTGCGATGAATTCCAGCTACTCAGTGACTTAGATAATTTCGCACGCAACCTGAGATTGAGGGAGTTCTTTCACGGTAGAAATAACAGTAGCCATGCTTCCGGGGTGCTGCCGTCAGCTAAACGTTGGACACCACCATTACAACGCGATAAATACCTTGATCTATATATTGATGCTGTTCAGCGCGATGTAATTCAAGCATATAGGCAGAAAACTTCGTTCCGTCGAAATCTGCGCGACGGAGAACTGAAAGCGATCGAATTATTAAGAAAGCGCAACGACATCACTATTAAGCCAGCCGACAAGGGTGGTGCCATCGTGGTTATGAACACAGCAGACTATATTAAGGAGGCTCTTCGGCAGCTCAATGACACTTCATTTTACAAACGACTTGATGCAGACCCCACAATGGACTTCAAAGAAACTTTAAAACAAAAGATATATGCACTCTGGCGAGATAAAAAAATATGTGATAAGGCAGCCACAACACTAGTCCCGCTAAGTCCGTCTGCTGGCCGATTTTACATGCTGCCAAAAATTCATAAGCCGAACAACCCAGGCCGCCCCATAGTCTCTGCAAACGGAACGGTGACAGAAGACTTGTCTTGTTATGTAGACTCGTTGATTCGTCACCTTCCCGCCACGTATCAGTCTTTCTTGAGGGACACGAACCACTTTTTGTCGGTAGTTAACGACATTACCGTGCCTAATGGTTCCTTTCTGGTAACGCTGGACGTATCGTCACTCTACACAAACATCCCTCACTCGGATGGCATCTTCGCGGTTGTAGAAGCGTATGAGAAATGTTCCGATGATAAGCCAGTAAACAGCACTACCATTGCGGTGCTACTTGAAATGATTCTCCACATGAACAATTTTATATTCAATGAAGTCCATTATGTACAGGTCGGCGGCACTTCGATGGGGACTAAGATTGGGCCAAATTATGCCAACATTTTTTTAGGGGGAAGCTTGAAGAGGAGTTTTTACGCAGTCGCCTATTAAAACCGCTATGCTATAAAAGATTCATTGACGATATTTTCTTTATTTGGCCTCATGGTGAATCGCACCTTCTCTCATTCATATCAGATTTCAATAACGTTCACCCATCCATCTCTTTTACGCACGTCTACTCGACTGAAACCATAAACTTCTTAGACGTATCTATTAGCCTAATAAACGGCAACCTAACCACCAAGCTTTATCAAAAGCCTACTGACCGACAACAATACCTACATTTCAACAGCAGTCACGCTAAACATTGTAAATCCAGCATACCATATAGCCAAGCTGTTCGTTTTAAACGCCTTTGCTCCGAGCAAGCAGACTTCATCGCTAGTTGTGATAAACTGCGTGCTTCTCTTCTAAAGCAGAAATACCCGGCACCGATGATTGATGACGCAGTGGCACGTGCTGATATGCTTGACCGAAAAACACTGATCAATGCAGAGAAACATTCCCATAGCCTCAATAATGCTAACCTAGTACTCACGCATAGCGCTTCCGCACCCAATGTAGCAGCCATTCTTAGGAAACATCACAACATATTGACGCAAAGCGATCATCTAAAAGAAGTTTTTTCAGAGCCACCCCGCGCCGTGTTTCGTCGCTGTAGGAACTTGCAGGACATCCTCACGTCCTCCAAAGTACGGACTAACAATTACATTTCACACGTTGGTTGCCATCCATGCCGCAAACCTCGATGCAAGTTATGCAAACAGATGACAACCACCGCTGTGGCTAAAAGCTCCGCAAACAATTTCACTTTAAAAATTCGTGGCGATTTCACCTGTGACACAGATAATGCGGTTTACCTGCTTGAGTGCTCCTTTTGTCACTTGCAGTATATCGGTCATACTGAAAATTCATTTCGCTACCGTTTCAACAATCACAAGGCCCATGTGCACTCCATGCCTCATCTGCCGATTTCAAGGCACGTCGCCACTACCGGACATAGTTTTGAATCATTTAGGGCAACTGTATTGGAGGCGGGATTCACGTCGCATTATAAGCGTGAGATACGCGAATCATTTCTAATTCATAAGTTCGGAACGGCTTCTAGGGGTTTAAACGAAAACGCGGGCAAACTGGCTAGCATAATTGCGTAGAATACAGTGCGTGCTCGGCCTCATGCGGCGACAGACTTATCTCGTTCGTGTGTGTGTGAATGGATGTTTAATCCTTCGTAAAAGTGCATTATGTATCGTTATTATTATTATTTTGTAGAGTCAATCTTGTGCTATGTACGCTCGGCGCATTGCCTATATTTCTTATATGTTCTGTGCTCGTGGTATCTCACTGGCCAGTGACGCGATTATTATTATTTTTTACGCGATATCTTTGTTTTTGTGATTGTGAGTCACAGTGCGGTGT
The DNA here is from genome assembly GCF_043290135.1 of Rhipicephalus microplus. Taxonomy (NCBI): domain Eukaryota; kingdom Metazoa; phylum Arthropoda; class Arachnida; order Ixodida; family Ixodidae; genus Rhipicephalus; species Rhipicephalus microplus. The sequence goes on from NC_134705.1 coordinate 202,840,684, forward strand.
TGTGTCCACCATGCGCATGTACCTTGCTTTCATTGCGCATAGCATCTGGCAGTGGGCACTGTTCCTGTGTATACATCCGCCTACCTATATATTAAGTGCCTGTAACATACTGCAATCATTCTGACGAAGGCTGGTCCACCAGCCGAAACGTTAATAAATCCACATTTCGTACGTGCGTCCTTCTCTTCAATCATCTATTACACCGGACCATCGATCTTCATTCCTAAAATATATATATATATATATATATATATATATATATATATATATATATATATATATATATATATATATATATATATATATGAGTGTGTTTCACACTCGTCGCTTGGCTTATAGATGGCGCTGACTGACACTCCTACTTCTAAATTCACATATAAACCTCCCAAAAAAAATGGATGGAGGGAAGGCCGCTGTGGTAGCTCAGTGGTTAGAGCATCGAACGCGTTATTCGAAGGTCGTAGATTCGATTCCTGCTCACTGCTCGTTATTTTTTCACCTACTTTTTTTTCTTATTTACATTCCATTGGTTCTAATAACTTCCCCTGTACATTCCTTGGCATTACTGTCTGTTAGATATCAATAATATTGTGTCAAAAACACGGAAAAACGAGCCCTTAGGTATATACTTCTTTCCCTTATTCATATATATATATATATATATATATATATATATATATATATATATATATATATATATATATATATATATATATATATATATATATATATATGCGCACACACTTCAGCTATACTTCCGGAGCCACTGCATGGCGCGGTACAGGGGTACAGTTATAGAACATCGCACACATCGCCAAGTTTGTTGAACTGCAGATAACACAGGAGATTGTACCTGAGTGGTTGTCCAGAGTAAAACCCTTGGCAGCACTTAAAATAATTTTATTTTGTGTCCCTCTCGTAGGTCTGTCACTGCTTGTATCTGTTATGCTCGTGGTTCGATGTACGCGCCTGTGATCATGCAATAAAGAAAAAAAAAACCGGTGTGGCTCAGTGGTGGAACACTGGGCTGGCACGCAGTGGACCCGGGCTCGAGCCCCACTGTGTCCTTGGTAGTAGGTTGTTTTTTTCTTATTTCGTGCCACCCGAGTTGTGATCTCATAACAGCTAAAGCCGGCTGCTCGCGTGCTCTACACAGACGTGGCCACGGCTGTACGCGGTGTGCGAAATGTGCACTACTTTGTGCTGCGCTTTAATTCCGCCAGGCAGCGCCGATGCAGAGGCGGTGCAGGGGGATGGACATTCGCTCACTCGGCGAGGCGCCTCTCGTGCGTCATTTGGTGCAGAAGACAGGCGCAAAAAACTTCACGTGGAGCAGGAGAGAAGACAGGTCATTCCCCACTGGAGTCACCGCTATGTTGGCGATATGTTTTAGGGATTCTAAGTTGAGTAATGCAATAACCCGTCGGATATTTATGTGAAATGAATTGTTCTAGGACCCTACTCGTTTCATTTTAAGCTACATTTGAGCACTGCTGCTTGTCATTGCCTGTGTATTGAGTGCTTTAGTGTGAGCGTTGTCACGCCACATGAATGGATGACAAGCCGGGGCTCCTGAAGTTCTCCGTACTAAGGAGAAAGGGAATTTTTAAAAACGAATACAATTTTTAGAGCAATCTTGTTCCTGTATAGCTTGCATGCATTTCCTTTAGCCCACTTGTGTACGGCAAAGAGATCTGAGCCATAATGTGGAATTCGAGTTCAAAACCATGATATGAGAAGACATATAAAAAACAGCAACATAAACAAAAATATGGTGAGACAGGATTTTGAAATTGAAATTGACATTTTATTCCACAACAAGAACACGTTGCGATAAGGGCAGCTAAAAGCTGTGAGAACTGCTCTGGTTGATTTGCATAAGTACTTTTTCTTTAATGGATCTAGATATTGTCACGGTACAAATACTCACTTTGCAGACAATTAAAATGGACAAGGACCACCAATAAAAGGGACATAAAAGCAAGACGTTTCGACTCCCGCAATAGGGCCCCTTCATAAATGATTTTTGTTTTATTTTTAATTTGCGAAAAAGGCTTCCTTGTGGAAGCCGAAACGTTTTGCGATAATCTTCCTGGCCAGATAGTTCTCCGTCCAAATCTAGACTTCAAAGCCTCACTTCCTCGACAGCGAAAGAAAAAGAAACTACATATCCATTTTGATATGGCTGAAAGAGTAGAATGCATGCGTTCAGGTAAATTAGTGAAACTTCACTTGAACGAACTCCAAGGGACCCAAGGAAAAATTCGTCAGATCAAGTTATGTGATCATCTGTGAATGCTTCGAAGTGTGCGGGCGCATCTCTTGTTTAATCTTATTTTTCTGCCTGCGCTCCCCTGCTTCAGTGTAGTGCACCAAGCTATAGCTGGTTAACCAATTACTCTGATTTGTACCTTGCTCCCTTTAACTGTAATTTTACTGGGCTTAATTTTTCGTATTTGCTTCGAAACTGTCGATCCATCGCGAAATTATTCATTGAATTCAACTCTCGGCATTCGTGATATTTCGAACTGAACCAGAAAAGGCATTAGCATCGACGAAGGCGCAAAAGTTTTAACGGGCACTATTCTAATTAAATCGTACTTTCGGCGCTTTTCAAGAGAATGCCAAACGATGAGTTTGCCTAAGTGAAGCAGTGGCATCTACGAACACAGAAAAGAAAAAAGAAGGGCAGAAACGGGGTTAGTGCAATAAATGAGGGATTCAAAGCGTTTTTTCCCCCTCCTGGCTACATCTTGCGTACGATTGAACGCTCCCGAAACTAAGGCAGCCCCGATCCGATCCAGAAACAGATTTGAAGAGCCAAATTGCGCTTTGAAAGCTTCCCTGTCTCTTCGAATCCAGTGGTCGAGAATGATCGGGCTTGTGAGCGTAGGAAATGGGAGAAGCAATTGGCAAATGCGTGAATAGGGGAGCGAAGGGTCGGAACTTTCCAACAACATGAAGAAACTTTGTGTAGTTTTGGCTGGTGCATTAGAGGAGGGGAGATATGTAACAACATATTTTCTTTCCCAAGGTGCGTCTCTCCTCCCTTTGCTTGACTTTTGTTTCATTTTGTCTTTTTTCCCTACAGGGGAGCGGTTTTTATTAGAATCATTAGCGCGGTTTGGCACTCTTTGGCCCTTGTGGCAGTAAACTCTAATCATTGTCATGATAATTATCAATAAGGGCTTTTGGAGCAAACTCAAAAATGTCGTAGTTTCAAAGCTTTCATAGTACACAGCCTGCCAGGACAAGGAAGTCCTCTTTTTTGGTTTGAGGAAAATTATTTTCCGGATTAGTGATGGCCCTTTGCAACAAGAATTTTTTCGGGCCTTTTACGATGTGCTGGCTTAGTTCTGGAGAAGGAGGCAACAAAAATGTTATTAAATGTGAAGCAGCTCTTTGACTCACGTGTGTAACGCCGTACGTACGTGCACCCGTATGAACGCTCCGCAACGCGTTTCTCTCACCGCAGTTGTTGGAGCGGTGCTAAGTAGGTCACCCGCAGCTGCGCGTTGACGTCACGCTCCCCTCACACGCTTCCCTCGCAGGTGCGCGCTGACGTCCCTCTCTCTCTCTCTCTTACCCGCAGCATGCTCACCGCAGCTGCCGGCTCCTCCGCCCGCTCGCACACACTTCTCGCTCGCTTCAATCTCTTCACTGCCCGCTACGCTTGACAGCACGCCGAGTGGAAACACTCTTTCGGCTCGCTTATCTGCGATGAAACTTACATGAAACTCAACCCGCCTCCCGTGTCTTTGCATTCCAAACAAAAGTTTACTCGAGTAGACGTTACACCGAGTTTCGGCTCAAATCGTTATTCCAGCATCCGTGTAGACGCCCGTTTCAACCGGGTCAACGCCGTGTGCACCGGTGCTGCTTCGCATCCCATCAGGGTTCCCTTCAGAGAGATGACCCATAAGTTTTTTTTTGAACATAGCTTATGGTATGAAATTGTGCTATGCATGGTATGAAAACGCACTGCCAAGATTAATTAAACTCGTCTACTGAAGATCACCCACACCAGTGCACAAACTTACCGTACTGAGCTGCCTGGGGGATCTTCAGACTCCAACTTAGCGTCTTTAGGGACGATCTCCTAATGTTCATCGAGGTGACTAAACATTACTATACATGGGTGGAAGGGTCTTCGCCGTTTCTCACGTGAAACTCTTCAGAGCACAGGCATCTATACCTTCCACAAGTTTCAAATTAGGTCATACACTGCCAACTCATTCCCCCTGCCAACTCATTGAAGGCATTGATAGAGGATGCCCATATTGTGGTGCTACTTCTACGTTAGACCACATTCTCTGGCAATGTCCTTCATTACAAAGTCCTCAACGCATTACCAAAGAGTAATGAAGCTTTGCGCTCAGGAATTCGGAACTTTTACATCAACTCTGCAGGGCTGTCCAGAGTGCCTGCGAAAAGGCTATGAGGCTGAGCCTTCTCTTCCCAACGTGGGAGCGGCCCGTAACTCTATCGCATTGAACTGTATTTATAGTGGTACTCGGGGCTTTAAGAAGTTTTGTGTCTGTCTGTCATCTATCAAATGACTCAGTGGTTTTCCACCTTCTAATGCATTTACTGCTTGGGCAACTAGTTTTGGCATGCGAACACGGCTAGCTTATATATTTAGATAAACGAATATTATCACTTTGGGGAGGCAGAAGTCATGGTGTCCACCACGATGTCCGATGCAGCGCCGTTTCCCAGAAATAGATCAGAAATACATTCGCACACTCACTTGATTTGCACCCGGCGTGAAAATACAACGTACAAATTTACCAGTCGCGGGTGCACCACATGTCAGTACTTAATCTTGCACAGGCAGGAGTTCTCTTCTGAATTTTCACAAAAATCAGCAAAGTTCTGAATTTTCTTTGATTTTACGAGGACGTACTTGAGAACGATATTGTAGTGAAACTTGTTTTGGCCTAGTGTATACGACATGTAAAAGACTATGTCTACTTAGGGCAGGTAATAACCGTGGAGCCGAACAACGAGATTGAAGTAACTAGAAAAATAAGAATGGGGTGGAGCACATTTGGCAAGTACTCTCAAATTATGACAGGTAGATTGCCACTATCCCTCAAGAGGAAGGTATATAACAGCTGTATCTTGCCGGTACTTAGCTACGGAGCAGAAACATGGAGACTTACAAAAAGGGTTCAGCTTAAATTGAGGACGACGCAGCGAGCAATTGAAAGAAAAACGGTAGGTGTAATCTTAAGAGACAAGAAGAGAACAGAGTGAATTAGGGAACAAACGGGGTTTAAGGATACCATAGTTGAAATCAAGAAGAGGAAATGAACATGGGCTGCGCATGTAGTGCGTAGACAGGATAACCGCTGGTCATTAAGGGTAACTAACTGGATTCCCAGAGAAGGCAAGACAGTTAGGGGGATACAGAAGGTTAGGTGGGCAGATGAGATTAAGAAGTTTGCGGGTATGAATTGGCAGCAGAAAGCACAGGACCGGTTTAACTAGCGGAGCATGGGAGAGGCCTTTGTCCTGCAGTGGACTTAGTCAGGCTTATGATAATGATGATGATGATACGACATGCTTGAAATTAAAAGGCTGTTCGAAAAAAGGACACGTTCACAAGGGAAGGTACAGGGACAAGTGCAAACTCACGCTGCTTTATTCATGGGCGGAACCATCCCACAACAAGTAGGAAATAGAAACACCAAGGCGAGGACGTGTGCGCATACGCCAAGAAAGATATCAGAATTACACATGTGCAGCAGAAAACCCCCTCTCTCCCCTGTGAATACCGATAGAAGCATCACAAACACACGCAGATGCCTTCTGTGATATAGCAAACGTTGACGTTCTTGTTTGCACATCTCGATAATCTTACCCTCCGTATTCACAAACGCTCCTCGACTCGACTTTCACCCTTCACTTGAAAGAGTTGAGCACTGCGCCACCACTCGGCTGAAAATGACGCTGCGCTACTGAATAATTGCCGCAGGCTATTGCTGATATGCAGTGACTTGCCGTACCTAGAAATGGCGCTCCAATCAGCTTTCTCAAGTGAAGGCGAAGCGTTGAGTGAAGGGAGGTTCTAGAATACGGGGGTTAATCTCATTCAGTCGAGGATCACATCTATGCACGTGCGCGTATTGCTCAGCTCAATTATTTTTTCTTCACATTTTGCAGATGAATGAAATGCAATATTTACCATCTCATTCTTGGCGTGTTCAAGTGTGATATTAGTGTTTTATATTTCCTATTTACTCAGTGATTCAGCCCATAAAAAATATAGCAGTTGTTTAAACGTTGGTTGTTCCGGCTATCCGAACACGCCCTGGACCCAAAATTCTGGCGGCAAAGAAGGAGCTTACTGCTTTGCCGCGAGATTTCTGGGCCCAGGGTGTGAGCAGATAGCCGAAACAGCTGCTACGCGTCGTAGCAGAAGAGATGCATTGGATTATTCTTGAAATATGACGGAACGTGGATTAAACAGCAGCGACCTTTCGGCTGTATGAGGGAGTCTGTGAGTAGACCACAGGTCAGACTCGAAAGGGGTCCTGACCTCCAAAAATGGCACCGTCCACCTTCTTCTTGTAGGAATGATATTCATTGGGCGACAGAAATGAGACATCATGTTTGCGCTTGCGCAATGATGCCAACAGGAATATGAGTATTAGCAACTGCAGACGCGATAAGCTGACATGAGGCGCTGCTGCTCGAAAGGTTGGCAGCCCTGGGCACTGATACATAAATCCACTTCAACGGATGACACCTAACTAAAATTGATGCTAAGCCCACGTGACGGCTGTATCATAGGGGGACATTTGTAAAGTTTATAAAATTGGATAGCGAGCACTGCAACCACAATTGACGTTTGCGAATATTACGGTCTATTTGAAAAGTAGTTCCGAGACCTGGCGTGGCCCTGTGGTAGAATGCTTGATTGCCATGCAAAACGATGAGGTTCGATTCCTGCAGGGACCCTGACATTTATTCTTTGCATTAGTCGGGTCAACGCTGCCGATGTGAGATTTTTCTTAACGCCTACGTGTTAAAATTACCCATGTGTTTCTCGCCGTTCCTGGGTAGATACTAAGTGTCAATGACCTGTGACACATACCAGCATACCAGTGGCATATACCCACTTCCGGGTATGTGCCACTGTCCGGAGAAAAGTGTTTGAAGACGTACGCAACGAGATTGTGACATCATTCATATCTTGACCAGCGCGTCATATTCGCGAAACATATTACCCTGCCATACTAATTTTAGTTCACGTCAAGTTGATAAGGTGATCACGAGAGCACCCAGATGTAAGCGGCTAGATAGATAGCTAGATACGCAGAGATAGACTCCGAAAGTGCTTGCAGTGCGCAAAGAAATGCTCCGCATTTAGAAACAGTGAGTTTGTGCTTGTCCATGTATTCCCCCTTGTGAACGTGTCTTTTTATCGAGCAGCATTTTAAATTCAAGGATTCGGAACGACTATGCATGTGCAGTACGAGCACGGCAGAGCATCACGCGTGTTGCGGGGCAGGTGAGTCGGAATTGAGTGAAATAAAGATTCTGGATAGAAGCAGGGACAAGATGACTAGGGAGTTGCTAGAAGCGTACCATATGAAGAAGAAAGGAGGTTTGTGCGTTAGCGACACGTCGGGTATGCTTTTCAAGGCAGAAACTTAATATCTCGATGGTAATTTGTGACGTGAAAACGTGTTCTACAATGCATTTGAGTGTGCGCGTATGTGCGTTTTTCTGAATATATCTGCGGGCGAACGGACCACCCTCAAATAAAGTTAGATGAGAATAGCGTCCGTCCTGTCTCCTGTTCTTGTGAATGTTTTGTTATTTGCGTTTGAATTTCCCGTTAGCTATGCACCATCTCACCGCTCTTCAAGCTTTGTTAAAGAAGTAGTATGCCAGTTGGCGATTACGCACGTTGTAGACAGCGTACTAAAAAGAAAAAAAAAGGTTAGAACAAAGTCAGTTTGCAGTGACTGTTAATAGCGCTTTCCACCCTCGCGGTATCGCTGCGTCCTGCGTGAAAGCGTTCCGCGATAGCAGTGCCCCCACGCCGGCCGTGAGGCGAAGCGCAGTCTCTCCTCCTGCACACACAGCGTCAGATTGCTCTGGCAAAACCAGCTTACGTACATCTCGGGAGCTCCTTGCGGGACGCATCGCGGCTCTTTATGACCGGCGCTTTTACGAGCCTGCACTCGGGCACAATCTGACGCCCAACGCAGCTTCGTTGCTGTTTTGCCGCATGTTGCTCCGAAGCCAACTGATGCAAGCCGGCATCTCGTTCGTTCTCTCAACCGCGTAGAAATTCACCTGCTATGTTGTTGTTTCGTCTTCAGATCATGGCCACAACGGCAGGATCTCTATGCGGGGCGCAGAATACCTTGTTTTTCCTGCCAGCGTAATGTGCCGGGGAGCGATGGTCTCGAATAAACGCGCCGCTGTGCACATTGCTCGAGGAACGAATCCCCGTCTTTATGGGCGGCTCCGCGAAGCACGAAGTGATTGGAGAAACAGCCGTTCGCGGAGCGCGCACTGGACAAGATATCAAAGGTACACAGAAGCCGTGTTTGTACAGTTGTGTTGCTTCTGCAAAGAGAGGTCCGAGATGGTTCCTCGTATTGGGCTGGAATAGACGACGCTGAAAGAAGGGTGTTTCTCTTCTGCGTCGTCTATTTTAAGTTTTCACGAGAATGCGATTCCAACCAGCCCGCCTAGACGTTCCTTCCCACAAAGAGCCAGACGTGACTAACCTCGATGAATGTGGCAGTTAACGTTCACTAGGAACATTGAACGCCAGAAGGAAACAAATGAAATAGCGCTTGTAGTTCTCTTTTCAAGACCTCGATAAAACGTCACATGGTAACAAACCTTAATCATGTACTGTTGGTCAAGTTTCTTTAAATTCGTTTGCAATAGACAACTTCTCTTTCTTGAGCTGCGAGACTAGAGCTTCTCGTTGTCTTCACAAGGTGCCTTCACATTGCTTCAGCAGCTTGAATAGTAGGCCTGCAACGTGGCTCGGCTTTTCGACTGCGTTTTCCTTCCTTCGATTGATAGATATGTGGGGTTTAACGTCCCAAAACCACCAAATGATTATCAGAGACACCATTATGGAGGGCTCCGGAAATTTCGACCACATGGTGTTCTTTAACGTGCACCCAAATCTGAGCACACGGGTCTACAACATTTCCGCCTCCATCGAAAATGAGCCGCCACAGCCGGGATTCACTCCCGCGACCTGTGGGTCAGCAGCCAAGTACCTCAGCCAGTACACCACCGCGGCGGGGCGCGTTTTCCTTCCTTTGACGAAAGGAGAATCACAATACTTTCATTGAAAATCAATGAAACAGGTTCTTTCGATTAAGGAAGCTTTTGACGCTTAGAGTCGGCCGGGAGTCCCGCCTGCCGCCCAGTGATCCAGACTGGCTCGTCTAAGTCGGAGCTGACCAGTATGGCCTCTCACTGCTGTGTCGGGGTGATTTTGCAAGCCCTGTGGGCTACAATAGATACATATACTGGGAAAGGCCCAATGTATACGACTGAGGTCGGGCCAGGGGCCTCCACACAGCTCGAAATGAAATGTTAATGTGGTATAGGAGGGATGTAGGTGTATACAGAACCAGATTTGGCGAGAGTCTCGTTCCATTTGACCAGGACTGATCTGTTCTTCGCGTTACATGGTGTTTTCAACTTATTTCAGCGGTGAAGCTGTCATGACTTTTATGTCCTGCGCCATCATGACGCTGATCAACAACGGGCCACAGAAACTGGCTAAAACCCACTACTCAGTTCTCTAAAAATTGAAGAGTTAAAAATTGCTGTCACCCGCGGATTGGAAATTGGCATATGCCACAGAAATTTGGTAAATACTCACCGTTCGTTCAGTAAAAAATGAAGAAGAAAACTCGTCACGAAACGAGCCACTGTGCGTCCGATGTGCATTCAAAACGAGACAGAGCAGATACACAACACGCACACACAGCGTTATGTGTCTCTCGTTCGGATCTGGACGCTATGAACAACAAACAATCCCACCGTGCAGCAGCCACTGTGCGGCTTATCTGAAAACTTCCATCATAATTCGCGCGTATCGACTGAATTCCACTACTCAGCAATAGAAATGAAGGCAACAGCTGAAGCTTGTTTGTAAATCTGTGGGTAAGGGTGGTAAGTCCGGATGCAATGTAACTACATACTACCACCTCGAAGCTTAACAAAGATTGTTTAATAAAGAGCAGTAATAGGACATATCTAAAAGACTTGCAAAGCATACACTTGCGACAGCCGGACGAAAAGAAGGCCTGCTTCATTGTTTCAACAGTGTCCACGAAATGCAGCTAGTCGTATCTTATCGAAATTTTTAAAGTGCTCGTCATGCTTATGCAACATGAAGACTAATTACCACTCGTGTTGACTCTTCCAAAATTTGTTGCTAATTCTGGGAGCAGTGATAAGTGATTGCCATACCAGTATAGGGGCATTTCGAGCAAAGAGTGTGGTCACTGCTTGAATTCCTGCGTCCCCAGCAGTTCTCTGACACGAGCAGTTTTCAGTTTATCTGGCTGTTTTCTCAGGCCGACATTAGCGCGCCGGATCAGAAAATCAGAGAATGCAAGCGCGCAGTGCTCATCCTGTGATGCTACAGTCGCATTCGAAAGCATGAAAATCACCACTGAGGAATATAAACGACGACGGCTCCTTTCCGACTCGTTGACAGCTCTTGTGGTCATTATGGCATCGAAGTGGTATCTGAAAAGAGTCACATCTGGAACACTGCACATTAGCAACAGCTGATCGAAGCGACAACGCTGTAAGGCGTGCACCGGTCATGCCTTATATAGCTATAATGCGATGTGCTTACGCGACAGACGGGCACAGTATAGCATTATACTTTTTGTGATCACTCATACACGCACTTTTTTTATGTCTTGTCTTGCCTACGGGGAAGTGAGTGCATGTTACAAGTTAATGTGCAATGTGATCCCCCTTTGATTTACCCTGCTGCTTTTCCGCGCGATAGACGTTGGTGATAGAGTGATTCCAGTTACTGCGTGTTCAATGCAAATGTGAAGAAAGAAAAGTGGTACAATAATAATAAGACTTTCTTTCCTTCGTTTTCAGCGAGGATCTCGTTCTAGCATTCCTTCCGGGACTATATGTGGGGGATTATTGGTCAGCTGTCAGTGCGTAAGAAGATCAGATGCTGCGTGACGCCAACATGCAGAACAAGAGTGTTTTAACACTCGCTGTCATGGCTACCAGTGGCACCGACTCCCATGTTTAAATACAGCTATAGTGGACGGAGGAATGACTGACGCTGCAATTCAGTTGGTAGGGCATCGGACGCGTCATTCGGAAGTCTTGGTTTCGGTCCCTGCCAGCGACAAGTTGTCTTTTCGTCCACATTTTTTTCTTCACGTTTGTATTGCATTTACTACCAATAAGAACCCATATAAATTCCTTGGCATCATTGCCTGTTCTCACCGACATTGCACCTAACAAGCGAAATTCGGCCTTAAATTTCCGCCTTTTTTTTATGTCCAGCCCTGGTGGTGCACGATCTGTCTTCGTACCGGCGTGTTCTTTATTCGCGTCTCTTTATGCTTATACGTTTAGCTGCGAGGTTTTAAGCGTCGAGAGACGTCTGCCGACGAGGGTGCGCCATGGCCGCTACTTTATTGAGATGCCGAAGCTGCGGAGTTTAGCTTGGCCCAGGCTTGGCCACACCCGAAGAGCCATCTGTCTTTCCTATGACTCATGCGCCTCGAGGTCGTGACCTCGAGCAATGCGGCGTTTCCTTTTCTTTTGCCTATAGGCCGGCTAAAAACAATTCCCACTCGACTGCGTACGTATAGGAAAACTTGTTGTTGGCAAATTGGTGCCTGCTACAAGAAAAGTAGACGACGCTAATCACAGGGGAAGAAAATTCGAACAGACACTCTTTCCTTTCGCCTCTTCTCGGTGGTTTGCGTCATCTAATTTTCTTGTAGTCTATGTTTACTTGTGAAAATATAAGCACCTGCATAAGTGGTACATATTGTCGAGTTTCGCCTGTATAGTTTCACGATCACTCGCCAGCGCTCACTTAGCTCAAGTTCACTCTGTGCTGGGGCGCTTCGTTTTTAGGTCAATGTATTCGAATTAGGAGAGGCTCTCTAGAGAAGACTGGGAGTTTATGGGGAGTGTGCCATACTTACTGACGTGATAACAAAACTGGTGGCCTATCATAACCAACTTTTGCCTAAATTTTTGCTATACTGCTGAACAATAATGTTTCGTGTTGAGCATCAAGGTAATTATAGAAGTAATGAAAAGCAAAGTTAAATCATATCCTTCGCATTTGCCGCCAAACCTCCTTTGAGTATTCGAACATTAACAACCCGCCGCAAAACACACAGCGTTGAGTCACGATTGACGTCGTTTACGACGGCATTTTATATCGTAAGTCATTATACTGCTTGACTTTTATGATGAATGCGGGCGGCAATGGGCCGTCAGAGAAGTTTTGGCGCTATAATGTTTCTATCATATTAAAGTGTGCGCAGTGTGTAGATACATTCTCTCTGTTTAATCGCCTCACTAATTAGTGGCCCCGGCGCACCGCTAATGCGGCCTCCTAATGCGAGTTCATCATTTTGTTGTGCCTCTCCGGGTATTCGTCCGCACGTTCCGTCCTGGAGCGCCATCTTGCTACCTTGTTTCCTGACGAAACTTCTCCCGATGCTTCCCTTCTCGACGCATTCAGGCTTCACGCTCCCCTGATCGTTCGTTACGGTCTCGGCACTCACGCTAACGAGCTTCTTGCCTCTGCGAGTCGACGCAGCCGGGCGCGTCGTATGAATGAAACCGAGCAGTGTAATTACAGACGGCGTTGCTCTTCAGCTGTGCGGCGTGCCTTAGGATTTCCTTAATGATGGCGATCCGCTACAAGTTACGTTTGCTGTCTAGGAGGCGGTGCGCGTAATGTGGCTGCGTTAAAGAGGGGTACACGTTGCCAGAAGAAACGCAATTAACTTCTCCTTATTGTCACGTTCAAATGCAAAAAAAAATAGAGAGAAAGAAGACCAAAGTGCAAAGGCGAGAAAGGCACGATTATGGGGAAGATTCGAGAATGACTTTTAGCAGCGATCACAACACCGGAAGAAGCTTCCGGCTTCGCGGCCGGTCTGCAAACCTTTATAGGATGTTCGTCGGATTGATATTATACTCACAGTAATTGTATACGCTAGGATGTACGCGGGAGGTCTTCCCAGATACCTGTCTTGTTGGGAAACTTACGGAATAAGCAGTTTGCATACGAAACAATTGTACCACATGTAGAATAATGAATGCGTGCGCACGCACCTCACCCCCTCTTACACACACACACACACGAAATGCCATCTTTCATCTGGCATGGCAATATTTGCGTATGGCAATATTATACTACCGCGTCACGAGTTTCGACGCATCAGTCTTGTGCACTCGTTGCCATTCCCTTCGAGAATTTCACCACTCGCCGACTCAAGACATCCTTATGCCGCAGTGTGGACGTGAACGGATTTCTTCTTCCCGGTCCTTCAACCGCATCTATATGCTCACTACCACTTTCAAACAATAGGGCAAAAAAAGAGGACGTCTTCATTGGGGTTCTCGTTTTATACTACTTCTCTTTTCTTTCAATATGCGCGTTCGCCTTAGCGTGTAAGCGAATTGTTTGTACTGAGCACGGATAACACATTCCAGCCTTCACCCTGAAATGGCTCCCCACAGACGCCTGCCATTCCGCGCACGTGCGAGCACACTCTTTCTTTCGTGAATTATTTGCCTGGAAGGCATGACTCTGAATTCAAAATCGACTCTTTGAAAGCTGTACTCTCGAGGTGTTTGAGGGATATCCGAACATGCCCGAGGGAATGACCAAGGCGTTGCCGTTTAGCATAATAAAGTAGTGAAGCTATGTCCAGTGTGCGTGCTGTGAGACTGAATTGTCTGCGGATTAAAGCAGAATTGTAATTGATCAGCGTGCAGACAGTGAAATTGTAGGGGTGAGTGGAACCTAGAGGAGATGGGAATTCTCGCGTAGCCGATTTCTTTCTTTCTCTTAAATGCGAAACATTTCTTGGCGAACTTCGGCGACTTTGAGCGTATCTATCTATCTATCTATCTATCTATCTATCTATCTATCTATCTATCTATCTATCTATCTATCTATCTATCTATCTATCTATCTATCTATCTATCTATCTATCTATCTATCTATCTATCTATCTATCTATCTATCTATCTATCTATCTATCTATCTATCTATCTATCTATCTATCTATCTATCTATCTATCTATCTATCTATCTATCTATCTATCTATCTATCTATCTATCTATCTATCTATCTATCTATCTATCTATCTATCTATCTATCTATCTATCTATCTATCTATCTATCTATCTATCTATCTATCTATCTATCTATCTATCTATCTATCTATCTATCTATCTATCTATCTATCTATCTATCTATCTATCTATCTATCTATCTATCTAATCTATCTATCTATCTATCTATCTATCTATCTATCTATCTATCTATCTATCTATCTATCTATCTATCTATCTATCTATCTATCTATCTATCTATCTATCTATCTATCTATGCCAAAATTTGGTATTACGCCCCATGAATGGATGACGAAGGTATGTGATTGGAGCAAACATGATAATCATGCCATTCGTGGCATATAAGAACATTAATAGACGCCACACTCAAGGCGCCTACACACTTCGCCGTGAGCTGGCGCGCGTGCATGCCGGCGTTTGTTTTATCGCGTCACGACGGCGATGCCACGCCAGGCGCCGATATCCCCTAGTAGAGATCAGTGGATCTGCCCACTGACCTTCACTGTGGATCTGCATGCCATATACTCGCAGGCGCGCCGGGCTGCGGTGCTTTGGCGCACGGCGTCCCTCCGTCACGAATAGAGGCAGACGCGGTGCTGTTTAAGTAACGTCGACGGCGCGAAATTGCAGCATGTCGCATTTCGCGCCGGTTGCCACGGGGCCGCGCCGACGGACGCTGGTCGCGCCTGGAGTCTCACTATAGAGTGCTCGCGTTTTGCTAGCGTGGCGTCGCTGCGCGCATCTTGCGCGTGCGTCAACGTATACTGGAATATATTGCGCCCTTCATGGCGCGCTCGCCGCCGTTGCGCTAGTTCCACATGTACCAAATTTGGCATCACGGGAAGTGAATAGACGACGAAGGTAAATGAGACGCCCAAACCTGATAATCATAATATGTGTTTCATGTAAAACATAACTACACGCTACGCTCATAGCGTTCTCGCGGCCGTTTCACTAGTTCCACATATACCAAATTTGGTATTACGTGACCTGAAAGGACGATGAATGTAAATGACACGCCCAAATATGATAATCATGATATAGATTTTATGTGAAACATGACTACAAGCTACACTCATAACAAGCTCGCGGCCGTTTCGCTAGCTCCATATGTACCAAAGTTGGTATCAGGTGACGTGAATAGATAACGAAAGTAAATGACACGTCCAAATATGATAATCATGACATGAAAGTCATGTTCGGCATAATTTACCTCCACCTCCTAAAGTGACCTATCACCCTTCCTCGTTCGTGCTTCGCATATCATCGATTCCCACTGTACGTGCAATCTGCAAAGTTCCTTCCTTCCTTCCTTCCTTTCTTTCTTTCTTTCTTTCTTTCTTTCTTTCTTTCTTTCTTTCTTTCTTTCTTTCTTTCTTTCTTTCTTTCTTTCTTTCTTTCTTTCTTTCTTTCTTTCTTTCTTTCTTTCTTTCTTCCTTCCTTTCTTTCTTTCTTTCTTTCTTTCTTTCTTTCTTTCTTTCTTTCTTTCTTTCTTTCTTCCTTTCTTTCTTTCTTCCTTTCTTTCTTTCTTTCTTTCTTTCTTTCTTTCTTTCTTCCTTCCTTCCTTCCTTTATATATGTCCTCCTCTCTTTTTTTCTTTGCGTCTCTTTTTTTCTCCTTTTCTTTTCTTTCTTTCTTTCTCTTTTTCTCTTTCTCTCTCTGTGTTTCTTTTTTCTTTCTTCAATTCTTTCCTTGTTTCGTTTCTACCTTTTTTTATTTCGTTTCTTTCTTTCTTTCTTTATTTCTTTCTTTCCTTCTTTCTTTTTTTCTTTCTTTCAGACGTTTCACGTTTACCACAGAAAGTGGACATCATTTCTATTTCCGCCATGAAGCCCCTGCCACATGTCCAAAATATCTCATTTTGACAATTTGCAGCAAGGATGAAAATTTCCCACCATGTTTGAGGTTCTCACGCACATCAACAATAAACGGGCTTTTTTTTTTCGCTGTAACGCCATAAATCCACGTTGAGCTTGCTGCTTGACAATGCTGAGCGAAGCACCTATTTATTTTTCTAGTTTTCCGCTTATTCTTCATACAAGTCTGCTCCAGGCTTTCGTTCCCAATACGCTTAGACAGGCAATGCCCTCTGACGCCCTGCGTCCACCGCAGACCAGGTGATTTTCCGCAATGTTTCTCACCGTTATGCTTTTCGAAAACGAGAGAAATGGAAGGAAGAAAAATCAACGCACAGAAAAAAAAAAAACTGGGGAAGTTGTTCTGCTACATACGCGTCCTCATGGCTCGGTGCTGCGGACTTGGCCAATTACTTTTCCTTCCCGATGCTTCTCACACTTCCGCACCCGGAATGACCTGCGCCAGGCAACCCGCAATCACCATTTATCTCTACCACCGCCGATGGTCCGAGTTGGCCAGACGCCGATTCTTCGCAGCCGAGGCAGCTGGGTGCGTTCACACTGGACGCCTCGGCTGCCTCGTAGTGAAGCGGCATTGCGTGACCCGATGCTCTGGACCGAGGGTCCGGGCTGAGTGCGTGTATCGGAGAGCTGCAAATCTGCCCCGACCACGCACCCGCTGCAATTCCAAACTTTGTACATTCCTGCCGACAACTTTTCTTCGGGCAACTTCCTTGCATTATTGACGACAATGCATCTCCTCTCTTCGCTGTTCACTGAGGAAAGATTCGCGATAAGCTGCTCAGCTGTCGTATGCGCTTTGTTGCTGACCAGTATGTTTGTTGACGTGCCTTCGCAGCGTTTCATTTTTATCAACTGGGTGCCAAGCCACTCGACAGAAACTATCAATTCATGGGGTTTAATGTCACAAAACCACGATATCATTAAGGGAGATGTCCCGACATAAATATTGCGCTTTCAAAGTTGGAATACTTTGTGGGAAAACGTTACTTATTCGTCACGTCCAGCAATCTGTAACATCGCTGCCACGCTGAGAGGTACTGCTCGACGTAACTCTAAGAGGTGAGTTCTTTTAAAAAATATTACTAAGCAATGCCTTATATTTTGGAAATCATCTTTAACGAACTTAAAGCTTATAGTTTTTTTATGCTGTACATTTTGATTAGTTTTAATCTGGTGGCTGTATTTTTTTTCTGGAGAATCTTTTCTAACGTATACGGTGAGAAAGACGCCCTACAAACAGGCGAAAATTCTCTAAAGTGCATGTTGACCGTGTTAGAGCTCAGAAGAAGTGTGCAAATGTGATGCTATTATCACGCTGACGTATTCGGAGCTGGTAACAGGAGTCAACGACGATAAATAATCCAACAATTGTTTTAAACTTTTCCAGTAGATGCTACATCAGACTAACCAGGCGCTGTCTTAATGGCAGGCTGCAAGAGCCCCGGGCGGCAGTTGATGCACAGGCAGTGGAGGACAACATTTGGCGCACCATTGCGCCGCGTCTGTGCTCCGGAATTTACTGCTACATGTGTGCTTCGAAAAGGCAAGGAGCTGGTGACGCGAGAAATAGTAGAAGCGTTTGCTATCAGCGCGAATATTCGGTTGCTCTGCCACACTTGAATGCACATCTGGCACATGCTAAGTGACGTATGAGAAGAAGAGAGCTCGTTGGAGTGTGTTGTTGCGCGCCAGTTCAACAGGTTTTGCGTGTTTTCTTGCGGCAAAGTCAGCTGATGTGTAGCAATCCTCCTGTTTGCTTCAGTTTCTTGCACAACTGAAATGAATGCCACTGATTTTAGCCGACCAGCCCGCATAACCGCCTAGGCTGCTATTGCAGAGGAGATGCGCGCGCGTAGACTGACATGACAGAAAGATGGGGAAACAGTGATTCGTCTTTAAGCTTGCTTGTTATTTCATCTCAAATAATAACTAACTTGGCTGCTAAATGAACCAGTATATAAGCACTGAATAGCTAGAGAGTGGCCATGGAGCCACTTCAGAGGGATAGAGAATAAATTAAAAATTTCATCCCCAGATGGGGTAAATTAGTCAGTTCAGCGCAATGTAGGTACCAATGACAACCCTTTTTGAGGCAAACTTGGCCCTTAAACATGAAAATTGAAAGCAGCAGTGCTCTCAGAAAGGGGGAAGGGAAGCTCCCTATACTTCTCACGGGACGTACCCAGGCATGCTGAACCCGCCATGGTCGTCTCGTGGCTAAGGCACTCGGCTGCTGACCCGCAGGTCGCGGGATGGAATCCCGGCCGCGGTGGCCGCATTTCCTATGGAGGGGGAAGTGCTTGGGGCTCATGTGCTTAGGTTTAGGCGCACGTTGAAGAACCCCAAGTGGTCGAAATTTCCGGAGCACTTCACCACGGCGTCTCTCACAATTATATGAAGGTTTTGGGACGTTAAACCCTAACAGTTATTATTACTACAATGCTGATACACTGCGGCAGCGCCATATACACCACCGGCGGCTGCCAGGTATCGAAGAAGAAATAATTAATAGACAAAGAATTTCTTTAATGAGGCCACTGATGAAGCTACCGTTAAGCTTCGCCCTTAAGAGTTGAACGCGATAGCGATATTCTGTTTCAAGTGCGTACTTCAAACACTTCGTTATCATATCTTTTCGATGCACTCACTCACTACGTGGCCTTAGATGGGCGCAGTATAGTGTGTGGGCCTTTTGTGGTGGGTGACTGGCTTTACATCATGGTAATTTTACGTTCTGACCCCCGGTGGCAGCAAGGTATAATCGTAACACGCTTTATTACGCCATTATCTCGTGTTGTATTGTAAAGCATGTATACAGGGCGCGTGAGTTTGTAACGCATGAAAGCTACTTTCGCTGCGTTTCTAAGCAGATGAAGTTATTTTCACTGTATTCAAAAGCAGCTGCGTGGCTGTGAGGTGGAACACCTGCTTGCCATGTTAACGACCCGGGTTGGATCCCCACTCAAACCCAGCATTTTATATTCGCATCTATCTCAGTTTTTTGGTCCCGCAAAGATGATGATTTTTCGCTCACAGCCAATGACGCCGACGCCGAAATTTCTGCGAAACGAGCTCTTTAACGAGAGCGAAGCCTTTAGGAGGAGGGCTTCCGTGAAAACTCTCCTTTCTTACTCTACATGCAAACGAAATTGGCTCGAGCCATCTGTAAGTCCACCGGCCACTCGAGTGAGGTGGCCATTCATTAAATTATATGAACAAGTTTTCATTGTGGTCCTGTTTGTCAAGTGGACACATTGCAGCTGGCTGATTTAATAAAACAAAATTAATCAACGCGAGCAAATTATCGTCGATTTATAAGCGGGGTTTAACGTCCCAAAACCACCAGATAATTATGAGAGACGCCGTAGTGGAGGGCTCCGGAAATTTTGACCACCTGGGGTTCTTTAGCGTGCACCCAAATCTGAGCACACGGGCCTACAACATTTCCACCTCCATCGGAAATGTAGCCGCCGAAGCCGGGATTCGATCCCGCGACCTGAGGGTCAGCAGCCGAGTACCTTAGCCACTAGGTAGCCATGGTGGGGCCACAAGTAAATTTTATTGCAAATGGTGGCTTAAAGCGATGAGGAAACGTTGAGCCGATAATGCCACTGCAGCCAGTGTTTCGACAATGTTTCGTCGGGGCAGCAGCATTGCCCTGACGAAACAAAAGTTGCACTTTTTAAAATAGTGACATTTAATTTTCTACGATTTCCCAAAGCATCGTTATGTGTATTTCAATAATAGAAGTAACGACGCACAAAGTGTAAACTGTCCACATGCAAATAAGAAGGAGCCTATATATAATTATTTCACAACATTTGAACTACAAGAGATGGTCCAACCTCCTAACTCCACGCATCGTGGAGTCCCGCAAGGTGGCGTCTTGAGTCCAATCCTCTTCTACCACGTTCTCATTGGTCTTGTGGTATGACTACCGAGTGTGGTCAAGTTATCTATGTACGCTGACGACATCTGCGTCTGGGCTTATGGCGTGACAAGACCTCAGGTACGCGCACGACTTCAGAAAGCTGCGACGTTGGTATCAGTGTACCTCAATGAACAGGGTCTGAAGATCTCGCCAGCGCAATGCGCATTGATTGCTTTTACTCTAAAGCCAATGAGACCATACGCTATATCTATCGACGGCCAAGACATATATACCATATGTCAGGACGCACATATTTCTAGGCGTATTCATTGATAGAGACCTTTGTTGGGGCCCACATGTGGTCCACTTGAAGAAGAGGCTGACAGACATTGTTAACTTATTCAAGTATCCTGGAGAAAAAAACCTGGGGGACTTCAGTAGAGGCAATGATGCAATTGTACAAGACGCTTTTTCTCGGCTATTTGTGATACAGCTTGCCTCTGTTGACCAATACCTGCCAAACCAGCATTTGAACTCTCGAAAGCATCCATGCTATGGTTCTGCGAGTTTGTCTAGGGCTACTGCGATGTTCGTCAACAGCTGAGACAATTGTGATCGCAAATGACTACCCGCTCAAGACGCATATTTTAATGAAAGTGATCAGAGCACACGTGAGGCATCTTACTCGCGCCCCTGCCCATCATCTTGCCTCGCTGCCAAAAGACCGACCTCGTGCCTCATTTTGCAAGACAGTCTTGACATATCGTACACGCATACCCACGGGATATACTACTCCGTCCAGAATTGCAACTACCCCATGGTGTATGACTCATCCACATGTTAAAGTCATGGTTTCAGGCATACAGTCAAAAGATCGGCTGCCACATGCAGCGCTAAAGCAGCTCTTTTTTCTCTTGTATGATAAGTACAGTGAGCATAACCATTTATATGCTGACGCTTCTACTAAAGTAGATGGGTCTGCAGGGTCGGTGATATTTTCTGCAACAGCGACAACGACGAAGATTCGGTTATCTCACCAGACGTCATCGACAGCTGTGGAACTTGCTGCTCTACGTAGCGCAGTTAAAGTCATTAAACACCAAGAAGCCAAGAAATGTAGCGTGCTCACGGAATCTGAACCAGCACTACAGTGTTCGGTGTTCGCCTTATGCCGGGGACCCCATGAACAACTAGTGTTGGAAATTAGAGAGTTACTTCACCACCTCTTCGACGAAAGACCCGAAATCACGTTTCAGTGGCTTCCAAGTCACTGCGGCATATTGAGCAACGAACATGCCGATGCAGTGGCTCGATGAGCACACGATGATGGTGAGGAAGAATTCATTCCATTTTTAAGGACTGATGCTGCAATGAAAATCTGAAAAGTCGCCAATGAAGAAGTAAAATCCCCCTGGAACGCTGAGTGTTCACGGCACACGCGACTGCATAGGCTGGACAAGTCTCGTCGACTTCGGCCTCCGTCCTTACTATCTCGACTTGAAACAACGGTGCTTTGCCGACTGTGACTTGGCGTCGCTTTCACCAAAGTTTTCACCTTCCGAATCGTTTGCTGCTTGCGACCATTGCGGCAGCGATGAAACGACAGAGCACGTTCTTTGTCACTGCCCTCGTTACAACGTGCAAAGATGGCAGCTAGCTGCTGCGTTAGCTCGCCTTCAGAACAATCAGTGCTTGAAAGGCGACATGATCTGTCTTCGCACAGAAAATCAGTGAAGGCCTTATTGAACTCTTTGCGTAATTGCCTATTGAATAGGCTAAGCACCTAAGCTCACCTTTTTTCTTCACTCTTTCGCGCGTCTATTTCGCTCTTCGCTTTCTTTCCCATCTTTACTTTCCCGTTTTCCCTTTCCTTAGTGCAGGGTAGCAAACAGGATGATCCAATTTCTGGTTAACGTCCCTACCTTTCCCTCATTTTATTCTCTCTCTCTTTCTTGAACTACAAGTCAAAAGTAAAATATTAACAGACAGTGTAGTAGAACAAACACATATTCAAGCCTTTCATTAAGCTTGTTTCGCCAGCCGCCAGTATACGCTGTTTTAATGACGAATCGGTCTAGCGGCACTGCAATTTTGTCGGTTCAGTCAGGCTTGCAGAGATGTGGCTTTACTCATGTACTTAGTTTAGCCAAATGAATACCTGCTCAAATAATGAACCCAAACACTTATGCTCACCCATTGTCATTAGAAAACTTGAGAAACCTTCGTGGCACTTGAAAACGCTGGGTTAACACATGACAGAGCCGCACAAGGATTGCCCCAACTTGGCCATCTTCGTCTAATGCACGGTTGCCCCTTAATCCCGGCTGCGGCGGCTGCATTTCCGATACAGGCGGAAATGTTACAGGCCCGTGTGCTCAAATTTGGGTGCGCGTTAAAGATCCCCAGGTGGTCGAAATATCCGGAGCCCTCCACTATACGACGTCTCTCTTAATCATATGGTGGTTTTGGGACGTTAAACCCCACATATCAATAAATTTTGATTTACAATAAAATAACATGGCTTCACCGGCTGTACACTACCAATAAAAATACATTTTTGAAATACACTCTCGATTTAGAGTGCAGCAACGGTGACTTCGGGTCAACTTGATTTAAAGGCGCACTTGAAGTTTTTACAGTGCACATTGCGTTTTCATAGCTACACGGCGCCGTAGGTGTTTGAGTTAGCGTGAATGCCTTCTGCTGTACTAAAAGACCAGCACTTGGCAGGTAGCGCGTTTTGTTTTAGCGGTAGCACTGAGACGCGCGCTAACGCTAACGTAAGCGTCTTTTGTTATACAAAAACTTCGTAATATGGTCACTTAAAGCGCATGCGCAGTTCTTGAGTCCCGCGCACTGGCGCCAACTACAGCTGATAAGCCCAAAGAAATCACGACCCTTAAAGTAAAAACTAAAATTTAAATAAAAAATAAACCATGGCTGCATGCTGATAGCGTTCGTGTCAGACCGCACTTTGCCTATAAAGAAAAAAAAAAAAGCTGGGCGAATGTTCCAGTGTTGAAGCCGTTTGTGCTTGCGCGAGCAAGTGACGTGGTCGCATATAAGGCGAAGCTGCGGGGTTATCTTGTAATGACAGTTACACTGTATGTCGTGTGGCTTTGCCCCGTGGTCAGTAGTTCGCGGCTTTTTGGTGATGCTCTTGGACGACCGACTCGCCCATCGAGCAGCTGCGTATCGGCATGCCCCGGTGTCAACGTACCGAGAGCCAGGCATCATGGTTCTGCTGACGATGCTCTAAATGAAGGCGAGTTACGTGTTTATATATTTTCTCCAGAGCATTCGTGTTTTGCAACAAGTATACAATGAAATTTCATTTGTTCGGAGTTCAGTGATTACATTGAAATTAGTTATTAGCACAAAACGCCTTCAGGAGTAATAACATATCCTCGGGTTTTACGGGCCATAACCATGGTATGAATACGAGAGACCTGCTTCAGCACTAACGGTGAACAGGCCAAGAAAATAACACCAGGTAGTTACTCTCGCATAGAAAGAAATCTGAGGATAATGAACGCAGTGCTTTAAAATACAAAGCAGTTTTTTTCATTAAAATGATGAAATAGGAGAGGTTGTTGCAATTAAGGTGGCACGGACGACTCCTTCTCACATGTAAGAAAAATAATAACGGCACAAAATGCAAGATAGTACAGCATACAATGCGAAAGTACACAACAGCAGAACATCACATGACCGTGCTGATACGGCTGATAGGATCATATATGTACACTAGTTCCACACACAAGGTTAGTTGACATCCCACAGATACAGATAAGTCATGCTTTCCATTTTTGCTTCCTGCAAATAATTTTGGACGCTTCTCGACAGGCTTCTTTCGGCATCTAACACACTGCCGCCCCACGCAGCACGAAGACTATATTTGTGCGCGATAGCGACCCGTTTGCGGCAACGAACACAAAAAATGTGTTCACTTCTGTTTCGGTCGAGGCTAGTCGGTTGTTCGCCCTCATTTGGTTTTTCGTAGGTTCTGCGAGTTCCACAGCTTTGAAATAGGCGCCGGGACTTTCGTCCCCACGTCGTGCTTCCTCCCGCTTGCAGTGTTGGTCACAAAGCTTTCATTGCTTTTCACTTTACTGGCTTCTTTTACATGGCCATAGTTGTCTGTTACCACTGCCCAGTAATGTACCACAGTCGTCACACCATTCGCAACCATTGAAACGATTTAAACATTTACGTACTACTTCCGCCATGCAGCTAAATTAATACATGTAAGTTAAATTTGTGATGAAAGCCGCGCTGAAAATGAACTGATGTATTTCAGATGTATAAAGCATTGAAATTTCTAGAAAACTCCTACTCATCAGCGAGCTGCTATGCGCTAATATGAATATTACAAACACATGTTAAACACTGCTTGCAAAAGCTTTATACGAATTCTCGCAAAAAAGTATTCTAGGCTTCTAATAGCGTAACGTTACCGCAGCTAGCAAAGGTTTTCAAGATGTGTACGTCTATAAAATTTCTGAGCTAGACTTCTAAGAAACTTTCCGCTTTTCCGTTGTTCCAAGGGGTGTTTCGCAGGAAAGTGATGCTTCGGAGGATGATTTGTTGTCAGCAACGCGTGCTATCTGCTTTTTGAACACTGCATGCTATGCCCAGGATGAAATAATAAAAACAGCGCATTGCAGTGCGTTGACTTACATTTTCTATTTGCTCTTGCTGCTCAGACCGATAGAGACGGTTTGCGCATTGGCGCCTTTAGTAAGCACGAAGGCTTTTGCATTGCGTAGTTTCAGCATTTGCGGATGGATGACGCTGCGTGTCCACCACCGAGAACAATCGACCCGTAGCCTCTGAAACAAAATGGCGAGACATTTTTTTATACACGTTGGATGACCTCAACGGCCACATCTTGATCCACAGAGTTCAGGAAACGGCGCACAGAGGGCACCATGTGTCCCATTGCCGGGTTTACTGAGCTCTACGCAGGCGCTGCGGATTTCAAAAAAAAAAAAAAGACGGAACATATCAAGAGAACATGCAATCTGGTATTTCTGTAGCATACCCTTATTGCTCTAAAACGAGAACAGCAGTAGTACTGAAGAAAAAGACAGGGGAAAAAAGGAGAAAACATTGTGAATATAAGCGTGTCCAAATATCTCTGCACAACAGTGAAATGTTATTGAGAAAGCGTCACCGCTTGTCGAGCTGCACTTGAAATGCTAACGTTTTTACAGCGCAGCTCTTGCGCACTCGTTCGTACGTTGTCTAATGGTGTAACAATGCTATAACGAGCAACACTGCAGGTGTCTTTCTAGATGAAGCATTGGCTCAGCTTATCGCAATATCAAAATATCTTAACAGCTGCACTCTTGATTCACATTACATTGTATCGTACGGTCCTCCTAAGTGCACCAGCCGCATGACAATGCGCTGTTTTCCAACATTTGATGCTTGCTCGATTCTCGGCGGTGAGCCACTTCTGATACGGTAACCTGATTTTTTATCCGAGGTTATCAAAGTGGCCTGTCATCTCACGTTGTTCAATTTCACTATGTGAACCCGCTTGCGTCGTTGTT
This sequence comes from Rhipicephalus microplus, assembly GCF_043290135.1. NCBI lineage: Eukaryota > Metazoa > Arthropoda > Arachnida > Ixodida > Ixodidae > Rhipicephalus > Rhipicephalus microplus. Next base: position 202,866,370 of record NC_134705.1, read on the forward strand.
GCCTGTAGCGAGTTAAGCGTCGCGCGCGTGTAGGCTGGTCTAGAGTTGCTGTGCAATCTACCGTATAGAGTAGTGGGTGAGTTGGTCTATATTCTTGCTGACACGGAACACCGCAAAGAACACACAAGACAGGCGCTGACTAGAAACTGAAGTTTATTGAAAGTCCGTATTTATAGTCGGCAAATACAGCACTGAAATCACGTCAAGCGAACATCCATGAAAAGCCTTGCTTGAAAACAGAAAACAAGGGGTTACTGAGCGTGCTCCGCGTCTAGTACCGTACAAGTCTCGTTTCATCGAAAGAGTCTTGCCTTCCGGTGCCTCAAAAAGCGGCGAACATTCACTACAACTTTTACATTGCATCGCCAAACGTGTGTAAGACGTGATTTTTAAGGAGGTGTTCTACCCCAACCCCAATCAACATTCAACAAACTTCTGAGGATTTACGGCACACTTGCTCTTTTGATATATTATGTATAACCTTCACGGGTCTCCAACGCATTCGCCTATGACGACTTTATAAGGTGAACGCGGTCTTCCTTTGGTAGTCAACGATGTATTCGAGCAGTGCGTTGCATGTTTGGAGCTTCTTGTTATTCTATAGGCATGGATATTACAATTTATTGTGGCAGTATTCATTCCTTCGCCCTTGGAACAAAACAAAGCACAATAACCACTCGACTACCTCTGTGAAAACACGGTTCACATTAGTGTTATGCCTTTTCCTATGACATAGATATCAATCACGTTTTTTCCTTTTTTTTTTTGCATTCCACGTGCTGACGCTGCCATCGCGAGACGTGGATAGTCCATTTTCTCGCTTGGTGAGACAACTAAAGCTTTTGTATTATAAGTAAACTGTGAAGAAATAACGTCAATCCAGCAAACCGTCTTTTATGTATCTATTTCAAATAGAAGTTGATTGTCTGTACACAATATAGAATTACTGCAATTACTGTTACGTACGTTCGACACACTTCGGTTCCTCAGCGAAACCTCGATTTCGATTTTTCCTGGGCTGAATGGCCTCCTTATGTCATGAAGAGACGTTTCACGCTGATTAAATTTGTAGTAAGGAGACGTCGAGAAAAGACCACGGCCGAGAAATACATTTGCTCACCCAGCGTCATCGCGCTCCCTTTGGGCACTCATGAGAGCAGCAGCTGCGGCGGACGGGGAAGCGTCGCCCCGGGCTCTCACGCAGCCACTCAGGCCTCGTTATGTGACAACGACGAACCGCAGCCACCCAGGACGAAAGCGTCGTCGGTGGCCGCTGATGGATACTTATGCCACTAATGGGGCACCCAGCTGTTCTCCCCGATGAGACGCATTGAGTTGCTGATTTAACGGCACCTCTACCCTTTTCGTCGACTCTCTTTTACTCCGCTATTCCCCTATGTATGCGCTTCGGTGCGCTTTGCTTCGTCGCCATTACGGGAATGCGTTCAACTTTCAAACGTTACAAATTAGTCACCTTTTGTAAGTGCGATGATGCCTGACTAGAAGTCATCAGTGACGGATTGATTGATTGATTGATTTGTGGGGTTTAACGTCCCAAAACCACCACATGATAATGAGAGACGCCGTAGTGTAGGGCTCTAGAGATTTCGACCACCTGGGGTTCTTTAACGTGCACCCAAATCTCAGTACACGGGCCTAAAACATTTCCGCCTCCATCGGAAATGCAGCCGCCACAGCCGGGATTCGATCACGTGACCTGCGGGTCAGCAGCCGAGTACGTTAGCCACTAGACCACCATGGCGGGGCTTATCAGTGACGGCACCGATATTTACCGTATGTTAGTTCACCATAATCTGTCTCTATACGATTATAGTGGTGGGTCGGTATGCTCCTCTACCCTTAAGAAAAATGGAACGTTCTAATTCGGTGCACACGTAACACACACACACACACACACACACACACACACACACACACACACACACACACACACACACACACACACACACACACACACACATATATATATATATATATATATATATATATATATATATATATATATATATATATATATATATATATATATATATATATATATATATATATTCTTACAAGGAAACGTATATTTGCAGCCCTCTACCGCTTTATGCCCCAATCCCATTACTGCCTTGTGGCACTACCCCGTGGCGTTAAAGCACCAACCCGGCGCTTGTCACGAAAGGGGAGTGTTGGGTGACACATAAGGCTTCAGTCTTACGACGTGCACAACAGTGGCTGGTGGTGGCATTGAGTGCGCTTCATCGACGACTCGCTGTATCTCGTAGGTGAGGTTGGTGATCTTGCGTAGGACTTTGTATGGTCCGCATAGCGAAATAAAAGCTTTTCTGAGAGGCCGATGTGACGACATGGGGTCCACAAGAGTACTAGAGAACCTGGTGCATACGAAACTTCACGATGGTGATGATCGTATCGATCTTTCTGAGAGGCTTGAGAAAGTATGAGTCGTTCTCAGGCAATCTGTCGTGCTGCGTCGGCTCGCTCTATGGCATCGCGGACGTATGTGACAGGGAAGCTTGAACCAGTGGGAAGGAGTGTATCAAGAGGCAGAGAGGGTTCCCGTCCATAAAGAAGGTAGAACGGGGAATAGCCTGCGGTGTCATGTCTGGAGGAGTTGTAAGCGAAGGTGACGTAGGGTAACGTTGCGTCCCAGTCACGGTGGTCTGGAGAAACATACATTGACAACATGTCGGTGATAGTGCGATTCAGGCGCTCTGTAAGTCCATTAGTTTGAGGATAGTATGCCGTTGTGAACTTGTGGTCCGTAGAACAGGAATGTACGATATCCTGGACGACGCGAGATAAAAAGTATCGGCCTTGGTGAGTAACGAGCTGTCGAGGAGCGCCGTGATGCAAAATGATGTCATGCAGTAGAAAGTCGGTGACATCGGTAGCGCAGTTGGTTGGAAGAGCGCGGGTCATCGCGTAACGTGTCGCGTAGTCGGTCGCCACGGCAACCCATTTGTTCCCGGATGCAGAAGTGGGAAACGGCCCGAGAAGGTCGAGCCCAACGCGGTATAATAGTTAAGCAGGGATCTAAATAGGGCGAAGAAGGTCAGCTGGAAGCGATGTTGGTCGTTTTCGACGTTGACAAAGGTCGCAGCTGGCGACATACTTTTGCACAGAGCGATATAGGCGTGGCCAGAAAAAACAGCGCTGGACACGATCATAAGTGCGGGTGACTCCCAGGTGACCAGCGGCAGGTTCATCGTGAAGCTGTCGGAGAACATCTACATGCAAATGGGAAGGCACGACGAGAAGGCGATCAGCACAATTAGGGCGCATGTTGTGGTGGTAGAGAACACCTTCATGAAGGAAATACAAGTTCAGAGAAGTGGGTGGAGTAGCGGAACTCAGGCTTTCTATAATGAGAAGTAAATCCGGTCGCGGCGTTGCCCAGAAGCGATATCAAAAGTCTGATATTGATAAGACGCAAGCCTCAGTAGCTCTCTCTGTGGCGTCTGGCGGACCCGCTGGATACCGTGACAGTCAGATGGCGTCTTGATGGAGGAAACCAGATTTATAAACGACCGAGAAGGCGCATTCTTGGAGGCGTAGAGACCAACGACCGAGACGTCCCGTGGGATCCTTTAGCGAGGAAAGCCAGCAGAGTGCATGATGGTCAGTCACAACAGTAAAACTGCAGCCGAACAGGTACGGGCGAAATTTAGCGACAGCCCAAACAAGAGCAAGACACTCTCTTTCGGTGATGGAATAGTTCTTCTCGGCAGGGGATAAAATGTGGCTGGCGTAGGCGATGACGCAGTGACGTCCATGCTGACGCTGAGCTAAAACAGCACCAATTCCGTGGCCACTCGCGTCAGTACGAACTTCTGTCGGGGCAGTCTGATTGAAGTGGGCTAATATTGGCGTAGTCGTGAGGGCTGTAATGAGCGCCGAAAATGCAGCACCCTGAGGCGAGTTCCAAGTAAATGGGACGTCCTTTTTAGAAGCTTGGTGAGAGGCCACGCAATATCGGCGAAATTCCGGATGAAGCGGCGAAAATAGGAGCACACACCAAGGAAGCTCCGGACATCCTTAGGAGAAGAGGGTACGGGAAATTGGGTCACTGCGCGAATTTTGTCCGGATCGGGCTGTACCCCAGATGATTTAACGAGGTGACCAAGTACAGTTATTTCGCGATGGCCGAAACGGCATTTGGAGGATTTAAGCTGGAGACCAGCGTGGCAGAATACTCGGAGAATACTGGACAGTCACTCAAGATGGCTTGCGAACGTCGGTGAAAAAACAATCATATCATCTAAGTAGCATAAGCAAGTGGACCATTTGAAGCCGTGCAGAAGGCAATCCATCATGCACTCAAAGGTGGCCGGCACATTACAAAGCCTAAGCGGCATTACTTTAAATTGGTATAACCCATCGAGAGTTACAAATGCTGTTTTTTTCTTGGTCCCGTGGGTCAACAGTGATCTGCCAATAACCAGATCGAAGGTCAATGGACGAGAAAAACTTTGCGCCATGAAGGCAGTCAAGGGCGTCATCTATTCTAGGTAAAGGGTAAACGTCCTTCTTAGTGACCTTGTTGAGATGTCTATAGTCGACGCAAAACCGCCATGTGTTGTCCTTCTTGACAAGCATGACCGGGGATGCCCACGGACTAGATTAGTGTTCTACGACGCCTTTGGCGAGCATTTTCTCGACCTATTTATGGATGACAGAGCGTTCGGCAGCGGAAACACGTTAAGGGCGGCGATGGGGTTGGCATCACCGGTGTTGATTTGATGGGTCACAACTGATGTTTGGCCTAAAGGGCGGTTTTAAAGACCGAATATGTCTGCATAGGATCTCAACAGACGGTGCAAGTCTTGTGCTTCGGAAAGTGAAAGATCTTGCGCTGTCATTTTGGCAATCTCAATGCTTGACATGTTGGGCGCAGTGAGCAAGTTGACGTGCGGAGTAGGTTGCTCAGCCGACAGTTCAGAAATATCACACTCTTGCAACGACGACATGACGTCTAGTTTAATACCAGCAGGCAGCACGTGCGCGGAGAAACCAAAGTTCAAAAGAGACAAATGGGTCTGGCTGTGGCATACTCTCACTACGGTGTGCGGGACAGCAATGGAATTCTTTAGCACAACGTCGATAATAGGTGAAACGACATATTCACCATCGCGCACAGGCGGATCACACACGAGCTGCACGTAACTCACGGCTTGCGGCGGAAGATGCAGGAACTCGGTGGCTGAAAGGCGACTTTGAGCATCACGGGCAACAACGGCATCAAAAGGCAGTTCCAACTGAAGACGACCTGTTGAGCAGTCGATAAGGGCGGAGTGCGCAGAGAGAAAGTCGAGACCGAGAATCACGTCATGTGGGCACTGCTCAAGCACGGTGAACAATACGACGGTCTGGCGCCCAGCAATACACACGCGAGAGGTGCACATGCCGAGAACGGTAGATGTGCTCAAATCGCCAAGCATTACTGCACACCTAATAGGAGGCGTGATCACTTTTCACAGTTTAATACAGAGAGCAGCGCTCATGACTGAAATTTGTGCGCCCGTGTCTATAAGGGCTGTAACTGTAATGGTTACGTCATCAACCAAAAGCTCCAAAATATTGCGGCGTGTAGGAATCGTCAACAGAGGATTTGCAGAACGGGTCATTAATGCAGCGTCACCTCCGGGAGCTGCATGGTCGGTGGCTTTGAGGTGACGGTGACCAGCTGAACCTTCGGCCCTGAACGTTAGTAGGAGCACCTCCACCTCCGTAGCACCTCCACCGTCCGTAGCACCGTCCGTAGCACCTCCACCAATAATCTTACAAGGAAACGTATATTTGCAGATATTTACGACGTTTACAAGCGACGACAGTGCCTGACACACTGGCGGGCTGGGACCAGTCTCTATTCACTTCGTAGTCTTTTCTTCAAGCAGGAAAATTAAGGTGGCGACCACTCCGAAGTTCCGTGTTGGTTTGCCGGGAAAGCCAGGTAGGCGTTCGTAGCACCTCCACCATTAATCTCACAAGAAAACGTATATTTGCAGATATTTGCGACGTTTACAAGCGACGACAGTGCCTGACACACTGGCGGGCTGGGACCAGTCTCTATCCACTTCGTAATCTTTTCTTCCAGGCAAAGACCCTCTACCACTTTATGCCCCAATCCCACTACTGCCTTGTGGCAATATATATATATATATATATATATATATATATATATATATATATATATATGTATATATATATATATATATATATATATATATATGTATATATATATATATATATACATATATATATATACCGCGTTCCGTTTGCGTTCCGCGTTCCGTTTGCGTTTCAACAACCACAGGGCACACGTAAAGGGCCTCCCCAATTTGCCGTTCTCCAAACATATCAATCTTCCTGGTCACTCTTTCGAACGCGTAAGTGTCATACTCCTACAATCCGGCTTCCAGAACACACGGGAGCGCGAACAGCGGGAGTCATACTTTATAAAGAAATTCAGATCACTTACCCACGGAATCAACGAGAGCCCTGGGCGACTGACGTGTCTCCGCGACGTTTCGTGAAACACAGAAATTAAATTACTCAATTAATTTATTTATACATACGTGAAGTCGCACACGCAAGTTGGTCAATATAGCGAAACTAAACGAATTCGATGCTACGTGAACCAAACGAATTGTGTTAGTATTATTAGACTTTATTTTCATTTCTGAGTACTTTTTAGTATTATTTATTTTTATATATTTTCATCCTTTACAAGAATACCCATTTATTTATTTTCAGTATGACTGGTTGTACATTTTTCTGCAAGAGTGGGCAGGTGGAGGGAGGGGGAGAGGGCGCATTAGCTTTCCAACGTGGCCATTATATTCCGAAAGCTGGAGCGGGTCGTATGCTTCTTGTGTGTGTGTGTGTGTGGCCCGATGCCACGGGCCAGCCGCCGAACCACGTGAACTTAAACTCGATCCATGTGTGGGATGCGAGTAAGCGGCAACATGTTTCACATTTTTCCGTTTTTCTTGGTCGCCTCTGCTGGCGGCGCGTCTTACCTATACCCAGTAACAATGCCAGAATTACCCGCTCGTTTCCGGCGGCTCTCCGTCGCTCCTTTCTAGTTCCTCTCCTTCTTCTGCTTCTTGTTGTCGGTTGCTACCTCGTTCGCCCGCTTGTCTTTTTCTCTCTCTCTCTTTTTTGGAGGGTCTTTAAACTGCGAGGGTGACCCTCTGCTACGGGAACTTGTATCATTTCACTTACATCCTCCGAAGAAGGCTGGTCCACCAGCCGAAACCGTTAGGATTAAATAAATATTTTATTGTTTTGTTTCCTATACTGCACTATTCTCGAAGTTTATAACTTTTATTACGGTAGCCGGAAGAAACTCTGATCATCTATTTCATCATCTATATATATATATATATATATATATATATATATATATATATATATATATATATATATATATATATATATATATATATATTGTAGTGAAGAAGATGAGGCTACTCAGAAAGGCAGGGGGTATGACTCAGTCGGTGAAGAAGACGACGTTTGGTTAACTGGGGACTCAGGCTAGTTCCGCCATTACCACTTGACGTGTCGTGACCGCTCTCCTGTTTTATAAAAGAGTGCCACTCTAAAACGCCTCATTATAATTGGTGGAGAGTGCTGGGTAACGCCTCATCCCGGAACTGCGAAACCGTACGTTGCCTCCAGTTGCTACGATGTCCACGGATGAAGATCAGCAGGCGGCCGCCTCGGCTCCAACTACTGCAGCTCCTGTCTGTCTCGGCTCCTTTCGGCAACGCGATCCGCCTACCTTCAGTGGAACCGATGACAAAGACGTGGAAGACTGGCTCGATGAATACGACCGGGTGAGCAAGCACAACAAGTGGGACGATGCGCACAAGCTTACTGTCGTCCAATTTTATTTGACCGACGTCGCCAGTCTGTGGTACCGTAATCACGAGAGAGACCTCCCCACCTGGTCGGCCTTCCGAACGGCGTTTGCGGACTTGTTTGGCCGTCCAGCGCTTCGCAAACTACGGGCCGAACAGCGCTTGCGTACTAGGGCTCAGCAGAATGGTGAGAATTACACCAGCTATATCGAAGATGTGGTCGACCTTTGCCGGCGTGTCAACTCTGCCATGACAGAAGCCGAGAAAATCAAACACATCTTGAAAGGCGTGACCAACGACGCATTTCAGATGCTTGTCGCCAAAAGCCTGCAAACGGTAGCGGAAGTGGTCCAACTTTGTCAGAGCTATGATGAGCTCTGGAAACAGCGTGACACCACTCGTCGAGCCACCACGCCATGTGCAACAATCTCCGCTTTAACGTCGGCTGGCACTGCTATAGACCACACCACTTTGCTTCTCGAGATCAAGCAATTTGTACGAGAGGAGGTCGCACGCCAGTTGTCCCTCGTGCCTTATACCTCCGAAGGTGCCCCATCTACTTTAGCGCCATCAATACAGCGAGTAGTCCAGGAGCAAGTGTCCGAGGCGCTACCAACAGCTCACGCACCACCGGTGGCTGCTCCATTGACCTATGCCGAAGCACTGAACGGAACCCGACGTCCGCCTGTCACGAACGGCCACGTTTCTTTGTCGCGAACGCCTACGTCCACGCACCCCTTTGTCGTACCGACGGAGCCTATGTACCAGACTGCCCGTCCTTTCTCCCGACAACCACCTCCACGCTCTCAGAACCCTTGGCGCACTCAAGACAACCGCCCCATATGCTTCGCCTGTGGAATTGCGGGTCACGTGGCACGATTTTGTCGACGGCGCGAGTTTTTCCTGCGTGGTGACGTCAGGCCCAACAATTACGATTTCCCAGCACGATCGGGGCCTGCTGTATATGACGACACTGTTACCATGGACACATTTTCACCTCGCCGGAACTTCAACAGACACCGGTCGCCTTCACCTCAACGCCGTTCTCTTTCCCCTATGCTCCGTCGACCTCGCCCTGTCCCTGAGGAAAACTAGGAGCCGCGGTTCCGGGGGCAAGAACTGCGGATCTTTCGAACTCCACAAGACCTTGTTTTTCGCCGTCCAACGTCGTTGCTGTCTCCGTTGAAGGTATACCTGTTTTTGCATTGGTCGATACTGGCGCCGCAGTGTCTGTAATGACTGAAAAACTTTGCCGTCGACTAAAAAAAGTCACAATGCCTCTACACGACTTCGTTTTAAGCACTGCGAGCGACCAACGAATTCGCCCTTTTGCTGCATGCACAGCACGTGTCGTTATTGCTGACAATATTTATGTCGTCGAGTTTGTAGTGCTCCCGCAGTGTTCCCATGACATTATATTGGGCTGGGACTTTCTCTGCACTCATCATGCCGTCATCGACTGTGCTCGCGCCGAAGTGGAATTCGCGCCGTTATGCGACGCTGCTTCACTCGACTCGTCCCTTTCACCTGCAAAAGTTTTCGTTGCCGCCGACACTTCAATACCCCCGTTCTCGTCCGCCCTAGTTCCGCTTTCTTGTGACGTCTCTAGTAGCTCAACTGTTCTTTTTACGCCTTCTGAAACCGCTGTTCGCCGCAAGTGCTTCCTGATTCCTTTCGCCGTTCTGAATGTTCTCGATGGATCAAGTGCAATTTATGTTTCAAATCCGTTTCCCTCGCCTTCCAAGTTGCTGTGCGGAGAGTGCCTGGGCTTTGCAGATGACATTGATCCCTCGACTGCACGTGTAGTTCCTGACCCCCCGACTACGCTACCTATTGACGCTGTTGATTGTTGCACGTCATCCTCTTCCCCATCATTCACCGACGCAATTTCGCGCTGCATCGACACCAACCTTACGGCTCAGCAGCGCACCGACATCATCGCCCTCCTCGAGCGCTTCCGCGCCAGCTTCGACCACCAGCAACTGACTTTGGGCCGTGCTTCCACAGTATCTCACGAAATCGACACTGGCCTTCACGCTCCTTTACGTCAGCGTCCGTATCGGGTATCCGCATCTGAGCGTCGCATAATCGCGGAACAAGTTGACGACATGTTGAAGCGAGGTGTTATTGAGCCCTCTAACAGCCCGTGGGCCTCCCCAGTTGTTCTAGTCAAGAAAAAGGATGGCTCAATAAGATTCTGCGTCGACTACCGCCGGTTGAATAAGATCACGCGCAAAGATGTTTACCCGCTACCTCGCATAGACGATGCCCTTGACTGCTTACAAGGCGCGGAGTTCTTCTCGTCACTAGATCTGCGTTCAGGTTATTGGCAGGTTCCCATGGCTGAGGCTGATCGCCCCAAGACGGCTTTTGTTACACCTGATGGCTTATACGAATTTAACGTCATGCCATTCGGGCTCTGCAATGCGCCTGCCACTTTCGAGCGCATGATCGACAACATCCTCCGTGGCCTGAAATGGCAGACATGTCTGTGTTATTTAGACGATGTCGTGATATTTTCAAGCGACTTTTCAACGCATCTTCAGCGACTCGAGACAGTGCTTACTTGCCTCGCCGCCGCCGGTCTACAGCTCAACTTGAAGAAGTGCTGCTTCGGCGCTCGAAAACTCCTAATTTTGGGCCATGTTGTATCTAGAGATGGCATTCTTCCGGATCCGACGAAACTCCGTGCCGTTGCCGAATTTCCTAAGCCGAAGACCTTAAAAGAACTTCGCAGCTTCCTCGGTTTATGTTCTTATTTTCGACGTTTTATTCGCAACTTCGCCTCCATCATATCGCCCTTGACTGACCTTCTTGCCGGCAACAACGACCTTCCCAGTTGGTCGTCAGCTTGTGATGATGCGTTTGCCACACTCCGCCACCTTCTTACGTCACCTCCTATACTGCGACATTTTGATCCTCTTGCCCCGACGGAAATACACACGGATGCTAGCGGAGTTGGCCTCGGTGCTGTGCTCGCCCAGCGTAAACCTGGATTTGATGAGTACGTCGTCTCTTACGCCAGCCGTGCACTCACAAAAGCAGAAGCCAACTATTCAGTCACCGAAAAAGAGTGTCTAGCCATCATATGGGCCATAGGCAAGTTTCGACCCTATCTTTACGGGCGCCCATTCAGCGTCGTTACTGATCATCATGCATTATGTTGGCTCTCCTCGTTAAAAGATCCCACCAGCCGGCTCGCCCGTTGGGCGCTTCGGCTACAAGAGTACGACATCCACGTCGTTTACCGATCTGGCCGAAAACATTCCGACGCAGACGCTTTGTCCCGATCACCTCTACGATGTAGTGACAAGTCACCGTCTTCGCCTGCCCCCGGCGTGTCTGCACTTAGTGTCAGCGACATGCTACAGGAGCAACGAAAAGATCCTTGGATCGCTTCACTTATTAACTTGTTGAGTCGAACTCCCTCGCAAAATATACCTAGAGGTATGCGCCGTCAAATACAACACTTCGTTATCAGAGATGGTTTGCTATACAGACGGAATTATCTCTCCGAAGGACGCCAATGGCTCCTAGTCATTCCCAGACGTCTCCGCTCAGACATATGCGCCTCCTTTCACGCCGACCCACAATGCGCCCATGCGGGAGTGTTAAAAACCTACACCCGCCTGTCCCACCGCTACTACTGGCGTGGAATGTATCGCTTCGTTCGTCGCTACGTGCGTTCCTGTCTCGCTTGTTAACGCCGGAAGAATCCCACTCCAAGTTCTCCAGCTCCACTACAACCCTTACCTTGTCCTGCTCGACCGTTTGACCGTGTTGGTATTGATCTGTATGGACCTCTTCCGATTACACCGGCTGGAAATCGCTGGGTAATCGTCGCTATCGATCACCTTACGCGCTACGCAGAAACTTCACCACTCTCTTCTGCGTCAGCCAGTGACGTCGGTCGTTTCATACTGCATCAGATCATTTTACGTCACGGTGCACCGCGTGAACTCTTGAGTGACCGAGGGCGTGTGTTTTTGTCGGACGCTGTTGAATCGCTTCTCAAAGAATGCCAAGTCATTCATCGCACCACCACCGCGTATCATCCTCAAACTAATGGCATTACAGAACGATTCAACCGTACATTAGGAGATATGCTGTCAATGTACGTCGCAACCGATCACACCAATTGGGAGAGTATTCTCCCTTTTGTAACCTACGCACATAATACTGCTGTCCAGACAACCACTGGTTTCTCTCCATATTTCCTCCTTTATGGTCGCGAGCCCTCTTGCACGCTAGACACCATCCTTCCTTACCACCCAGATGTTGCTGAGTCGACGACGATGTCACAGGCTGCTAAATACGCGGAAGAGTGTCGTCAGCTTGCCCGTTCCTTCACAAGTACTGAACAGCAACGCCAGAAACACCACCGCGATAGCCCGACGCCTCCGGCTTCTTATGCATCAGATGACCTTGTCTGGCTTCGCATCCCTTCAACCAGCCCTGGTCTCTCAACGAAACTGATGTACAAGTATGACGGACCTTACCGTGTGGTTAAACAAACTTCACCCGTCAATTACATCGTGGAGCCGCTGGAGCAGCCCCATGATCAACGACGCCGTGGACGTGAGACCGTCCACATAGACCGCCTAAAACCGTATTACGATCCCTCTATTGTCTCCTGCCCATGAGTCGCCAGGATGGCTCTTTTCCGGAGGGGAGGAAAATGTAGTGAAGAAGATGAGGCTACTCAGAAAGGCAGGGGGTATGACTCAGTCGGTGAAGAAGACGACGTTTGGTTAACTGGGGACTCAGGCTAGTTCCGCCATTACCGCTTGACGTGTCGTGACCGCTCTCCTGTTTTATAAAAGAGTGCCACTCTAAAACGCCTCATTATAATATATATATATATATATATATATATATATATATATATATATATATATATATATATATATATATATATATATATATATATATATATATATATATATATATATATATATATATATATATATATATATATATATACCAGATTCTGTGAACGTCATTCACGCTGGACCCGACGTATTTTATGCAAGAAAGAGATGACGAAACTTTCCGACGGATACGTCTTTAACGTTTTCAGCTGGTGGATCAGCCTTCGTCAGAGTAATGTGACAAGAATTCATACATGGCTTTAAGAACCATCTGCACTGGTTAGCATTACAATGCGTATCATAATATCTCATGTTCTTCAGAAAAAAAGAAAAAAACAAAAAAGACAAAAATGGGAAAACCAGAAGGGTACACGCATACTGAAGACACGGTTGAAGATTCCCTTGCATGTACTTGTGACGCGATACTATGCTTATACGTAGTTAAGAGATGCAGACGCGCAGTGATGTAATGACATTACATGGCAGTATAAGAACAATCTTAGTGATATGTGAACGTATAGTGAAAGCCACTGTGAAAATAAATTTAAAAAAAAATAAAAATAAAAGGGACAGACATAGAAGGCGTGATTTAGGCGGCACATTGTGAAACCAGTGCATCATCGCTCTTAATCTAGTGAAAGACAGGTTAGTTTTTCTATGTTTTCGTTGATTCCAGCGGAAACAGTTAAATTTACGAATGAGATATGATTCGCGTAGTTCACGATCATGGTTGGTGCAGAATCCCGATTCTAGTATCGTGACTTTGAGGTTACTAAATGAGTGGCCGGGCATGTTCACATGTTTTGATAATGGAAGGTTTGGTTGGGTTTTAGCATGCGAAATGTGATTGTTAAAACGTATTCTGAATTGAGTTTCAGTGTAGCCTATGTATTGCATGTGGTAGGTGCCACACTCAAGCAAATACACTACATTGGATGAATCACAATTAAAGCTTCCCCTAATTGCGAAAATGAACTGGTTAGATGTGCTGGTGGCTGTTAATGATGGTTCTATATGAGGACAAACTTCACAACGGGGTTTGTTGCAGCGGCTACAGCCAGTACGGTTAGTGGTAGCAATTTTAGGTGACGTCAGGATGTCACCTATGTTTTTTGAGCGCCTATACACTACGCGAGGGGGCTCAGGAAAGACCACTTTTAGTCTGTTGCTTTGGGTGAGGATGTTGTAATGGTTACGCAGTATACATTGAACTTTGGGATGGACGCTGAGTGTGTTAGTACCAAATTGGCTGACTGCAGCCCGTTGCTTTTTATGCTACCTTTTAAACAGTCCGTCCGATCGCGTCCTCCGGCTCGGTGTATCGCGTCGTTAATAAATTTTTCCGTATATTTTCGCTTAAGAAGCTTCTTTTTCAGATCATGGCAGCAGGAATTAAAATCTTGATCTTCAGAGCATATCTTCAGAGCCCTGTTGCACATTCAAAAGGTGACTACTTTATAAATGATTTTTATTGGTTCTTGAGCGTTCTGTACATTGAAATGAAGCACCTTATTCGCTTAGTGAGTCAAATGAACCATTTCCGTTACCATTCCTGGTTCTCTCCCTCCTCCTTCCACCAACGTCGAACTGGTGAGGAGCATAAAAAAAAAAGCAGTACACATATCAAGACTTTGATGCGACAGAGTTTTCTTAGCTAATTTCTGACATGAATCTATGCCATAAGAGACTTCATTCCCATTGTGCAAAAGCCCTGAAGCGTCTGCAGGCTATACGTGCAAGAAAGAAAGTTTCCAAAGGGACTCGAACATGGAGTTGCGACACATGGGCGCATGTCAAGGCAGCTCCAGTGAGCCACGCGCCATGAAAGCACCACTCCATTTCTGGTGGGCAACGAGCCTGAATGAAACTTTGTAAAAAAGTGTAGTCTGATGATGATATGTGGGGTTTAACGTCCCGAAACCACCATATGATTATGAGAGACGCCGTAGTGGAGGGCTCCGGAAATTTCGACCACCTGGGGTTTTTTTACGTAAAAAAGTGTAGTCTACGTGTGTGGTTGTATGTGTTATGTGTTTATCAATGTATATATCATAATCACCCAGCGTCTGTAGTAGCATGTGAGGTGAAAAGCTAGGCAAACAACTCCAGCTTCTCATTAAAACTTCTGTCTCTCTCTTTCTCTGTGCAGGACTTCAAGGTACTATTTATAGAGAGTATAACTTCAAATCCAGTCAGTTACCCTTAAAGACCAGCGGTTATTCTGCCTACGTGCTACGCGCTCGGCCCATGTTCACTACTTTTTATTGATTTCAACTATAATATACTTAACCCCGGTTTTTTTTTCTTTCCGACCCGCTCTGCTCTCTTCTTGACCCTTAAGGTTACCTCTATCATTTTGCTTTTCATCGCTCACTGCGTCATCCTCAATTTACGCTGAACGCTCTTTGCAAGCCTCCAGGTTTCTGCTTTCTAAGTAAATATCGGCAAGATACAGCTGTTATACCTTCCCCTTGTGGGATAGTGTCAATCTACTATTCATGATTTCCGAATGCTTGCCTAATGTGCTCTACCTTACTCTTATTCTTCTAGTTACTTCAACCTAGTGGTTAGACTCCACGGTTGCCACCTGTGCTAAGTAGACGTACTCTTTTACAACTTCAAGTGCACTGCTAGAGAACGTTAGGTGGGTATAGGGGATTATGAAGTTTGCGGGTATAAAGTCCTACAGTGGGCGTAGCCAAGATGATTATGATGATAACTTCAAAGGGTTTCATCACTGTTCTCATGATATCTCTGTGCCTTCAGCAAATGCAGTAATAAACAACAATAACAACGAGAACGACAGCGACGACCAAACGACAACCTCTAGATTCACAACTATTTTTGTACAACTATTGTTCTTAAGGCACTGGCTATGGAAGTTTGCAGTTGGGGAAGAATTTCGCAACAGCTGCGAGCCTATGTAGGCGGGCGAACTGAAAGAACGATGCGGGAGGGTTGCTTGCCCAAAGGTGAATTTCCCGAATAGCAGCGTGATGTTCTTCGGTAGCGTGATCCTCGATGGCGTTGATTTCTCACGTGTGATTCACCAGCGAAGCGTGCCTCGGTGTCTCTGGCGAACTCATGCCTTGAAGTTGTAACCTCACCTTCCACTGCAAACTGAACATCAAGAGAACTTGAGGCATCCTCGATTCTCACGCATTCCGAGCCAAGTCGAGTGGCCAATAGAGAGAAAAAAAAATTATACGAACTAAGAAGGGAACCTGTGGGCACGCCATTCGGTGATCGAGCTTGATATGGCCTTAGGCCAAAAATAGAAGAAGGGAGAGCTTTGGGCGAAAAAAAAAATGACATCCAACAAAACAGGGTGCATGGCGAATGAGTAAAAATATTAAATGTGGCAGGAATGCTACAGTGTCTAGCTGTTTTTTTAAAGCTACTAGAGCATTGGAGTTCTGAAGCATGCTCAGTGTTTGCGTGAATGCATTGCATAAGTTTCCGGGGACTTGGGTACGTGAAGGAGGATTGGACATTCGCAAACATCAACCCCCCTTAACACACACTTCCTTTTCTTGTAGGGCACATCCTTTGTGCTCAGTGAAACGCCAAATTCGACCATGTCCGCAGCATCGGCTTCAACACGAATAACAAAAAAAAGATCATCGTTACCGCATGATGTCTCAATGACGCAACAAGCTCTGACGTCACAGGGTGACCCCCATTCCGTAGTACCGTCGCTTGGTCATAAGTGACAATGCGAAAAGAGGAAAGTGTACAGAAAGCTTGCTGTGTCTCCGATCTTGGAGGAAATGCAAGATTACCTTAAGTGTTCACTGATTTAGCAAGGGGGCAGGCATATGATCAGTACATGGACCCAGAAGGAAAAAAAATCAAGTTGTCTTATAGGCAAATGAACGCGCAAGGGGCCCTGTGAGATTTTTTTTTTCATTTTTCTACTCGGAGTCAACATTAGTATACAGCAAACTGTGTGCCTGCTGGGTCGAGGCACGCGCTGTGAATGAGAGCAGCTGTTACTTGCTCGGCCAGGATCAGAGGTCCTATAGTCAGCGCGCGGTGCATCGGTGCCGATAAATAGTGAACTGATACTCGACTTGAATTGCCAGAAAACGAAGTCATAAGAATGAAAGCAAGACAAGTTCTTCTAACCTTATTGCCTTCTTATATCTTCATTTGCTGTGTGATTCAAGTCAAGTGTTAATGATTCCTACAAACTCTCTCAAGTTTCAGCGCTAGTATTGAAAACTTAGAACGCACTTTTTTTTTATAATGAAGCGACAAACTGGAAATGTAGGAAGTGCTAAGTTCGGATAACTTAAGACCATGAAATAGATACTGAACTAATGAACAGCAACAACTACAACAATTACAACAAGAAAAACCGCAGCACCGACAAACTATTATAGTTACTATGCGCACACTACCGCCTGCATAATAAAAAAAATGTCTTTGCGGGCAGAGTTCTAAACATACGTGCTTCTCGCTCATAACACATACATATTAGACCATGGAAATATTTTTCATAATAAAAAGCGTTAGTAGAAAAAACCGCGACATGATGAATACAAACAGCAGCTGTCACAGAGGGAAATGTAACAGACCAGGCCAGGATAACGTCGTTTTAAAAAGCATGCATGCATGCACATAGTGACGTGAATTGAACGTCAACGCATTTCAATGAATGACAAGTGCGGCGTTCATACACTTGGTGCGTGATCATTAATGCAAATTCGTCAAGGCAGCTTGGCCGAAAAGGCACTGGACGCGAAGTCGTGGGTTGAGCTCTCCACCACGGCGGCTGCATTTCAGTCAGGATGAAATGCAGAAACACCCATGTGCTTAAATGTGTACTTAAATTTTGGTCACGTTAAAGAACCTTCAGTTGTCGCTATTTCTACGAACTCTCCACAACGGCTTATGTCCTAATCATATCATGCCTTAGGCTTTCGATATGTAGGGTTTGACGTCTCGAAACCTGCCTTAGGCTTATTATCATTTGCTAAAGGAAATGCATACGCACGCACCATACCCATAAGGAAACTTGAGCGCATTATAAAGAAAACAATAACAAAAAATTACATATACGTATCTTCGAAATCAAGTTTCTGCAGAAAAAGGCTGTGTTTGGAACTAAGATATGTACACCCATTCGATTCTGTTGCTGTGCACAATCATGGCAGTTAACGAAACTACTGTTTTGTGCAGTGCACGCCGAACATTGGTCGACAGGCACGATTAGCCGTGAGTTCAGAACTGTACGAGCAACATTGTTATACAGAAAACGGACGCCTTCTGAGAACGAAAACGTATATCCGAAAACACGTGGGTCTCTTCACGTAGGCGTAAGAGGAGGTTATCGGTTTCGGCAAACATTTGCGTCGAGAACCATTAGCTTCCCCACATCAAGGTGAGCTGGCTAAGGTAAGCGCATGACGATAACGACGTGAACGGTGAAACAGAGCTTCCCTCTCACGCTTTTGTCACTCCCGTGAAACGATCACTATTCTTTTTTTTTGTTTTCGGTGTAGCAAGGCTACAGTGTATAAACAATGTTGCTCATGGTTTTGTTCGGGAGCACGACCTTAACCTTTAATGGAACTTTAACGGCCCGACTCTACACTGCGCGGGACACGCTCCGTATTGGCTGGCGCAGATGTGACTATACTCTTTTAGTCTGAAACAGGCACCAGGAACTAGAATGCGAAGCATCGCTTATAATGACGGCGTAACCTGTACACCGCAGATTGTATCCATAACCCCCTCCCCCCGAATATTGTTCTCCCCCTCCCTCATGACGAAGTGATGCTTCTATACCACTTTTACAAGCACCTTCACTTTACTTTCTGTTGCACTGTCACTGTTGTGCACTTTTTGTTGGTATATTGCATGACTGACTAATTTTACTTTTGAACAACATCGTCGCCAAACAACGTTGCTTTGTCGCTATTCAAGAAAGCTTTGCGGCTCGGCGACCGACGTTAAAAGGCATGGTTACAACGCTAGGGAAGATGATACACACATAAAAAATGAATACGATGCACAAATACAATGTATGGCCACACAATTGAAATACTACGTTTTAGTGAGCAAGAAAAACGAATACATCTGAGGGACCAAACTTAATTATACGTTAATTTTATAACCAGCGACAGATGGACAGACATATGGACCGACGGATGGACATACGGACATACAGCTATTAAAAAGTCTAGATGAAGCCAGATACCACGTACCACAAAATACTGCCACGTATATCCAAAAACACCATCTCAGTCATTCTGCATGTCCATCGGTTGGCGCCTTTTTAGGGGCGAAGCTTCTTAGGACCAAACCTTGTCTTCTGTTGTGGTCATGTTATAGAACAGTTCCTACAGCCGGAACATATGTAACACACTCACTCACTCACTCACTCACTCACTCACTCACTCACTCACTCACTCACTCACTCACTCACTCACTCACTCACTCACTCACTCACTCACTCACTCACTCACTCAGACACACAAACTCTCACACACACACACACCAGAAAAAAGCATACCTTCTGTATCAATAATTTTGATTATTCGTGGCATCGCAGTACGTGGCATGACAAGCACTGATGGATATCCGTACTCGCATAGGACTGATGGGAAGATTAATGCTGCACTGAGCATCCGCTTTCTGCCTCGCTACGGTCAGGACTCCAGCTGATTACTTCTACGAGAGCAGCAAGCATGTAGCTACTGTGGATCCATCTATTCTGTTCTCGCAGGAAGTAAAAGCAAACAGCTCTCTCGAGAAGCCGAGCATATCCGATGAGATGAGCAACGGGGCAGCTGTGCGATGAAGGCGATGTGGAGGCCGTTGTGTGTGTGGAAATTGCAACGTCGCTTAGGAAGCGGCTGTGTTTGGGAATAAAACAACCATACGTACCATGTATTTCATTCCTTACGTACGTTAAAGCAAAGCAGAACATCTCGACTTACTTCTTTGCTACTGTCTTGCTGAAAAAAAAAATGTTTCTTTTACGCAATATGATTGATGTGTGGAAGTTCGCTCATAGATTGACTAAGACTTGCTTTTGGTTAACGTCAGTGGTACATGGTAGCACGAACTTGGAAAACACAGCTCAGAGAAAAGAAGTAAGAAGGAGCAAAAACGTTGGGCGTTACATTTTAATTGTTAATTCAAATCGGTTAACACTCGTCACACTCGCCGCTGCAGCTTCTTGACACGCGAATGTGACCAGTGTTAACCGATTTCGATGCACGAATGCGCAGATAGTTGCAATGTAGTGGCCTGTTCTTTCGAATAAACAGTTGAAGTTAAGCGCCAGAACTTTCTGCTCCAGTCAACTTCCCTGCCTTCTCTCTTGTTGTTTTCCCCCTCCTATTCCTCCTCCTCCTCCTACTTATTTTCTCTGATCTGTGTTTTTTTAAGTTTGCGCAACTATGTACCACTTTTTGCTGACGAAAACGGAGGCCACATAACGTGAGAGCAGAAGTACGAAAAAAAAGTATTATTGCGAAGAAGAGAACAAATTACGGCAGCCGGCTGCATTTTTGATGGAGGCGAAAATGTTCAGTCTGCGTAATTAGATCAGACTCCTTCTCTGCATAGATTTAGGGGCACGTTAAAACGCCCTAGGTGGTCGAAATATCTTCAGCCCTCCATTACGGCGTATCTCATAATTATAATGCGATTTAGGCATGTTAAACCACTCATACATACATACATACATACATACATACATACATTCACATACATACATTCACAGAAGTGTACACATGCATACATTCACACACTTGTACAGCCGCGGCTACGTCTGTGTAGAGCATGCGAGCAGTCAGTTTTTGCTCCGCGGTGCGAAACCTTGAGACAGTTTTGGGCTATGAAGTGGTGTATCAGGAGAATTTGTGTCCTAGTTGTGAGGCTGACCACATCAGAGCCCGATACTGTCTCAAGGTTTCGCCCCACGGAACGAAAACCGGCTGCTTGCGTGCTGCCACGCAGACGTGGCTGCGGCTGTACACATACATAAAAAACTAACAAACAAATAGACAAAGAAACAAGGAAACATACGAATACAAAAGACTGAGTCCTGGATAAGTTTTTTACTTCATTTTTTTCCTATTTACTTTGTTGTCTAGTTTTGCTTCACTACATGAAGAAGCATATAAAGGCAATGCACCCTTTACAGGGGCCCAATAGTACAACGTTTGAGTTTTAAAATGATTCCTGTTCAAGAGGGCTGAGGCCATGGCCTGTGACTTCTATGGGAGCCTTATTCAAGGTAATACGAGTAGCTTGTTTCAAGTCAAATGCTTTAGACAGCTCATGAGAAGGGTCTCCGGCAAAAAAAAAAAAAAACTCAGTATGTAGCAAAAAAAAAAAAAAAGCTCGCGTTACTTTCCGCGCACCTCTTGGATCGAGGCACGCGAGCTGTGCGTTCACTAACCTTTTGCTGCGTTTGAATACAGAAGAAAAAACAGCGATGTTCACGTGGTACAAAGTGGACGCGAAAATAGCCCCTCTGGATGGCTCTCGCATTTGAATCGTTTTAGACGAATAGACATCGGAACTGGCTGGTTGTTGTTTTTAGCATTCAGTGGGTGTAGTGGCGGTGTTTGAGATGACACCAGAAATCCTCTTGGCAAGAGTTGCAATCACAAATCGAACAGTACGAGCGTGACGCTGAAGGTGGTACACTTTTTTGCATGATACGTGTTGTTGTTCTTAAGTTTCTCCTCCTTGAGATTCCCACCAGCATTTAGTCCGCCCTTATTGTTGGCCTCGCTGTATCGGTAGTAGCACAGCGTGGACAATGACTCCTAATTATTCAGGTTAGATTCTCATCCTCATCACCCTGACTACGCCCACTGCAGGGCAAAGGCCTCTCCCATGATTCACCAAGCAACCAAGTCTTGTGCTTTCTGCTGCCACGTTATACCTGTGAACTTTTTAATCTCATCAGCCCACCTAACTTTCTGTCTCCCCTTCGTGCGTTTGCTTTATCAGGGAATCCAGTCAGTTCCCTTGATGACCAGTGGTTATGCTGCCTACCTACTACGTGCCCGACCCATGTCCATTTCTTTTTTTAATTTCAATTATAATATCCGTAACCCAGGTTTGTTCCCTGTCCCACTCTGCCCTGTTCTTGCTCTTAAGGTTACACCTATCATTTTCTTTTTCATCGCTCGCTGCGTTGACCAAAATTCAAGCTAAACCCTCTTTGTAAGCCTCTGTGTAAGGTTACTTTCTAATCACTATCAATCAAACGTGCCGTGTCTCTCATGAGGGCATCGCATTTTTTTGCACATCTTGCGTTGTCGACGCAGTGATTTTTCCCCTTCGATTAGACATGTAAGGCTATCTCTTTAAATGTAATCGAAGCAGGGTGCCTGACTGGCTCATTTGATTTGTAAAAAAAGCCCGCTGTTGTGTGCTATATATTGTGAAACACTGTGTTGTCGAACAGTAACTGATACTAAAGTAGTGGCAAACTGCAAAAAACGAAAACAAACACACACGCACACAGAAATAGAGAACGACAGAAATGTGGATGGCGGAGTACAATCGGTCCTATGCTTTTTTATTCTTGACAGTATGTTACTTATTTAAAATAAACAAAGTGTTCAACAAAAGAATGTTATAGAAAGTGTTTTATGTCATTTGGTCTTACTTTATTTAGTTCGGGATGAATTCTCTAAGAAGAGGTGACAGTAGCAAAAAAAAAGGAAGAACAATCACAGCAGTTCAGTTCAGTTCAGTTTATTACTGGAAAGGCTGCACTTTTTTAGAGGGGCATTACATAAGGAGTGGGGTTTTATTTAGCGCAACAATACGCAGCGAACGTAGTTTTTAGTATTTAAGATGATAAATAATATGGTCTAATATGGATCAATAATATGAGCCGATCTCGGCCTGCCCCAGAGAAGGCTGTTGCAGTCTGTGGCTGCGCGAAAAAATGTGTGGTAGACACAAAACGTTTTTATTACTTTGTAGTTAAACGCGCTCAGCTACTTGTAACAAACACTGTAATAGCACGCCAAAATAATACAAACAGGGTGGTGCGCAAATTTACAACTGCATTATATCCGTGTTGGTATGAGTATTATTATTATGTTGAGTTTTTGCCAACTCTCGAGCGCATGTTGAGGTTCAGTAAGCTGTGTGGTTTTGATCTGCAGTTTATTTGTTTCGCCCCGTTCTTTGTTACTGTTTCTGGGCCCGTGAATGTGGCGTATACTGACACAAGAAATAGTTCAAAGTTTCTGATGCTTGTGTTCGAGTGTCGTCTTTGTACAATGATTGGCCAAATCTTAGCAGCGAGTTGAGTGATAAAGAAGAGTGATACGGGTTCATGTACACGCAGTGGTGCTGAAAAGATTGTATTTTCTACTTTACACGAGGACTGAGAAATAGAGGGATGTCTAATTTGAGAAATAGAAAAATGCAGACAGAAATCAGATGAACCAGGCAGGGCAATGGTTTTGAAATGGAAATACGGAAACATAATAGATGCGTAGGCACGTCGAGAAGAGGCGAGAAAAGACGGGAAAATACGAGAAAAGAGACAGCCGCAATGCGAATAGAATTTCGTGCCACGAATACATCAAGACAAGACTGCCTGACATGCGCGATGAAAACCGTTGGATGGCGTTCTATTCTGAATGCCAAAAAAGACAAAAGTGCCCGCGGCTCTGTTTTGAGAGCCGAGAAAATTGACGGCCAGCCGTTTTTCAATGGTCTCTGGAGAATCGGGTTCTTTTTACGTAGAATGGGATGAGAATACTTTGCTTCGCAGCCAAATCACGATCATCCGCGATTCTCACATGTCAGATTCGCTGTTTTTGTGTGTGTGTTTTTGCGGGTGTCTTATTAAACCTTTCTTCACAAGGAGGCAGCTCACACATTTTCGTTTTTTTATGTGTTTCCAATGTCTTCAATAACACATTGTTTATCGCGGAATACGCAGTTTAGTGTCTCCTGTAGGAAGATAATTTCCTCGAATATGCCATGAAAGTACTTATACTAAATTTCCCAGAACTATGAAAAAAAAAGACGGCTCAGTCACTTTTTGTGCCTCTGAAGTAGATTTAAAAAAAATATTACACTATCAAAATACTCCTAAATATTTTGGCAATATAACGATCACTAAGTGTTTTAAAACCTTATCGTAATTTTGACAGTCATCTCATGTTCATGAATGGACATGAGATATCACTGGACAGCATCAGTGCCGAGGAAACTTTGTACCCTTGAGTACCTCGTTATCAATATCCCAGTGCGGTACCAGTAGCAGCATTGCTAGTTTTCACACACCGCCGTCATCGGCACATGCACGCACTCCCATCACGCACTCTCTCATGCATCCTCATTTTTCAATGTGGATCGCAGATTTTTTGGGCGAGCTAGAGATGTTTCAAATGAAGATGTGTATTTGGCCTCTTTGACCATTTAGTCAACTTTTTAAATGCTGATGGTTTACGTCTGACCTAAACAAAATAAAAATTAAGAACGAACAAACATACGTTACCAAGCAGTCTTCTTGCCTAATTACAAATGAAAATCAATAAAGGCTGAATACTGGGTTCTATTATCATCATTTAAGTGGCACTATTTAGTTTTTCAATATGAACCTTACATTACTAAGTTAGAATACAATGCTAAATCACGCAAAAAAAAAAGGCCAGTGATAGATTGCGATTTTTGAAGAGCGAACAGTGTAGGACACGTAAGCTTATCAAAACATCTATGTCTCATTTGTTGAAATAGCAGAAAGCTGAGCAAGTCAGTACGTATTTGAGGTTGAAATAGTTAGGCCGTCGCATAAACCACAAGTCAATAGAACACACCAGAGATCGCAAACGGGTGGCTCACCTTCTTATCTTACGTTATCGAGAGTGCAAGTGCACGCGAAAATGTCATGAATGCGCTGTTTCGTACCGGCAATGGAACGGAGAAACGCATCAGATCATTGAAGCATGGTATGCCGACAATAATGGTTGATTACCTTGCAGGACCCTGTGAGTATCAAGGCAACAAACCTTCAATGTGCCACGTTCAAGTTTGTTCGTCTGTCCATCCGTCTTTCCGTGCCCACAATTTTCTCGTTAGTTTCAAGTCAGGCACTTGAACGTCCTGGTAAATTTTGTTCAGTATTCTGACATCACTGCTTGGCCTAACATGATATTAGCAGTAATGGTGAACCTTTAATTAGTTATATGCGTAGGGCTTATATTGTTTCCGATGGAGGTGGAAATGTTGTAGGCTCGTGTGCTCAGATTTGGGTGCACGTTAAAAAACCCAGGTGGTCAAAATTCACGGAGCCCTCCGCTAGGGTCTCTTATAATCATATGGTGGTTTTGGGACGTTAAACCCCACATATCAATCAATATCAGTGCTTATATTCGCCGACAAACAATATTTGCGCTTTGAGCGGAAACCAGGTAGCGCGAATGTCCGCCATGCTATACATGCATACGTGTAGTGCCAATTCTGTGTCAGATTTATCTTGCCAATTTCGACCGCATGCTTCAGCAAGAATTGGAACGCGCACGAATTAGAAAAGTATGCAGATATGTAATTTTATTGTTTTTATGTCCGTCTCTATGAATGCTCGTCATGCAGATGTTGCTGGCAGTGTTTTGAACTGCTTCAAGCACTGGTAGCCCTCATTATTATTCACGACGCAACTTCCCGACAATGACACGGCCCAGTTTTAACACAAGACTGTTTTATAGCGAGGTACACCATGGTTCCGATTACGTACTTCCTTCACGGATGTGACGTTGAGAAATATACTACGATAATGCAAAGAAAAATAACAGAAGGCAAGCACTTGTCACGTGGAATAGAACCAACAATATTTAGATCCTGAGCGCATGGCGCTAACCACTATACGCATCGAAGCGTTCGTTGTTTGGAAGGCTAGCGGTAAGCCATACACCATGCATCATTTGGAAGTCCTCAGAGTTTCGAAACTTCAGCGGATTTTTGTTATCAGTGGAGAGATGGCGCAACGGCCTCACGTTGGGCGACCTCTAAATGTCGTCGCCTCCACGAAGCGCCTCTTCCACGGGGCGTGGTCTCCTATTCGCGTGCTTATCAGACTCGTTGTTCTGGTCACTTCACACGCTGCGAGTCCACGTTTACGAAGGACTCGCTGGATTCCGTGCCGACCGGTTGTGCCCTCACGATCTCCGACGACAGCGCAGCTCTGGCTGACTGGGTTGGTCCTCTTGTCGCCGGTCCCCTACGACGACGACAGCACAGGCTGACTGGATTAGCCCTACGCCATCTTCTGTCGCCGACAAGAGCTCTCACCTGGTGCCCCGTCCTCGGACTCCTGCAAACGTGTCTTTCTTTCTTGTCTTGTCCTCACTTCCGTCGCTCCCTGTCCCACCACCTCGCTCTATTCTTCCTCTCTCTCTATCTCTCCACTTTTTAATCCTATCCTTTTATTTCCTTCTCTACCCCTGTCCCGCGTGAGCTACTGTTGAGGTGTCCTCCCCCTGAGAGAGAGTTACGGGGCTCACTTTTCTCTTATTTTCCTTTAAAATAGCTCCCCTTCCACTTTCCCTCCACCTTTACGAAAGAAGCGCGTTGCTGACGCACGACGCAGGAAGAATTGTGACATGTTCAGGCTTGTTTTGTGTATACATGCGTTCGTATCGTGCGTCTTTTTTTTAGGAGCGAAGCTCCTTAAAGCGGTACCCGTTCGTCCCTTCTCGTAGTCCTAGTGCGTAACCAGTCCTACGTGTAGACCTGCAAGGTGGTGCTGGTGGTCGATTTCTCCTGTGCGTTGTTGAACAATGAAAAAATTCGCAGCGTGCGCGTTAACTAAAAGCGAATTCTCCTGTCTCTCATTCCCTATTAGCAGCCATTGGCATGTACACTGAGCACTATCTGACAAGAAAGGGTTGCTATGTTATACTTGCATGGCGTAACCTCCGTGGTTTTAGAAAGGTTTAGCGAGCGTTGGGCTACAGTACCATGAATACAGTGAAATACTAGTAGAACTAGTAGAATATAAGAACTCGAGGTGGTTAAAGGTGGGAAGTAGACGCGAAGCGCAAGCCGTAAGAAAGTGTGCGTGTGCCACCTCTCGTTTAGTCCTTGGAATGTTCGTTGGATGGCGGTGCTTCTATATGCGGAATATATGATGAAAAGATGCGAGATGGAATGGAGTGTTGAATAGATGTACGAATGGACACACAGACAGATGCATGGACGGACGCACGGATGGCTACACGCACGGATGGACGCACGGACAGACGCAGGGGCGGTGGCATGGACGAACGCAGGGATGGACGCACGAATGGACGTGCGGGCGCACGAACAGACGCACGCGCGGACGGGCGAATGGACGCATGGACGGTCACACAGACGGACGCATGGACGGACGAAAGCAAGAACGAATGGACGGACGCATGCTTCGCCCCACTCTCCATCATTAACCGCGGGGATATGCTGCAGTTTTTTTGTTTGAACAGCGCACTTAAGTTGTCATGCTGCGACTGCTGTTAGTCTGCGCTCGTTCTGTGTATGCTAATTTCGTGCGTGCTTTCTGCTTTCGAGCTGCTTGCCGTTCTTAACGTGATGCAAATTGTTGGTATTCCTGAAAGAATGCACAATAAACGCTCAACTACCTCTGTAAAGACACGTTTCAATTTAGTGTTATATCGATTTATGTATAAGGGGATCAAGCGCGTTATTTAGATTTAGTATTGTTTTTTTAATTGTGGTGACCACATTTGCTGGCAGTATAAGCCATGGTCAAAGAAAGCTATCCCTCCATTTGACTCTTCTAATACGAAACTGGTGAAAAGGGGATCACTTCTTCATGCCTCAATTTGGCTCTGACCTAGTGATGCTGTCATAAGGTCAGCCTTATCTTTGAGTGCTATATTTCGCGCCGTCTAACTTCGAGTTTTCCTTCCCCGTCGCTCATTGCCGTAGCTTCGTTCTTTCTGAAGCAGATTGGGGATTTAACCAGCATGCCTACATGATAGAGGTCCAACAAGTTTGTTGTGATGCCCTACATTCACACGATATCACACAACCTTGAGGGAATGGGTCTAAAGCATGGAGTAGACCTCGTATTCACGGCACCATTTAAGGTTTAGAGTTCGCGCATCCTTGCCGGTAGACGAACAGAAAAAAACTGTGGAAAAGAGCATAAGAAGCCCTTTGTCACCTATGCTACGCAAGTGGTATATAACATTCCACTCGGTTGTGGTAACGCTTACATCGGCCAAACAGGACGATGCCTTAGTGATAGAGTTGGAGAACACGCAACTACGACGAATGCTCTGAATGATGGGGCACATCTTCCTGCGCATGGCATTACATGCGGCTGCAATGCCCTATTCGAAGAGGCAGGCGTCATGGGCATACGGTGAAGGGCAGACATAAGAAAGAGATCGTATATGCGGAACAGATCAGGATTGCGGCAGAAGCTTGTATCAGGGCACCTTTGGTGTATATGACTGCGAAGGAAGTAACCAAGAGACCATGATGAGGTACAAAATATTATAATGTCTCTCAAAGAAAAGTGCGACTGCGGACAAGATGAATTCAAAGCTAAACCGCTAAAAGCTGTTACCGTTAAAAGTTACATTTAAAACCGTTAAAAGTTACAGTTTCACTTATACATATATGTAACACGATAATGTCGACTGGTAAATTTCCCAAGCAAGATGGAAGAAGCCAGAGTCACCACGATTCACAAACGAAGATCATTTGATGATTTGAACAATTATAGGCCAACCTCTACTCTTTCTATATTCTAAAAAAATAGCGGAGCACATTATCAATACAAGAATAACGGAGTTTCAAACGCACACAAGATAATTACCATGGAGAAATATGAGTTTTGTAAGAGCAAATCTGTGGAGACGGCCTTCCTAGGGATCAAAGAAGCGACCTTTGAGGACATAAAAAAAGAATCTTCACGTTAGGGGTCATTTTAGACTTTAGAAAAGCCTTTGACTATGTACAACACGAGCTTCTTTTTCGGAATCTATATACCTCTTTACGGCTTCCGTGGCGTGATGCTGTCTCTAATAACAAAAAAAAAAACATTAACTGACAGGTCACAGTACACAATTATCTATAGCTAAAAATCAACCCACCTTATAAAATATGGAGTTCCTCAGGGGCCTATCCTCGGACCGGTATTGTTTTTAATTTTTATAAATGACATTGTTAATATAGATTAAAGATGCCAGAAGATAGTATTATATGCTGATTACATACAAGTTATTTTTCTGGAAGCAATTTGAATGGCATCCTTATGCAGGCGAATAGGTGGTTAACAATATTCAAACACAATTCGTCTTATTGAAAGCCAAGGGAACGAAATATCAACAAACCTAACCGCTAATATTTCTCGGCACACCTCTACAACAGGCATCAACCATCAGATTTTAGGGGTAATATTTCCGGAGAATTTCTCATAGATACCACATGCGGATTCATTAAGGAGTAATGTCTGCAAAGCAATCAGGTTGCTAAATAAGTTAAGGTACTTTATAGCACCTGACGAGAAACGACAGCTTTAGTATGACCTTATACAATCACGACTCTTATACTTTTCTTTGACGTAGTCTACAATCACCGAGACGAACTTAGGTTCACTTTTATCACTGAAAAAGCGGACATTAAGAGCAGTTGGAAATGTCCCATATGCTTTGAGTACAACTCCTTACTTCAGCTACTGTAATATAATGCCGATAAAGCACCTACTTAAAGTAAGGTTGTCACTTGAGGTAACGCCCCAATATACAAATAATAAAGCGCTTCTCGAGGAAAAACATCTGGTCAAACAAAGTCCATATGAAGTATACGTAAAAACAATATTCTCAAATTCAGATCTCGAACAAACTAAAAACTAAGGCTTACAAAAAAATGGCAACGTTATTACGGGATATTTTAAACGAATACCCAAATATAGTAAACCTACTGCAAAATAGAACCTCCCCAACTATTTTCAAAAAGCAAATAAAATATTTATTGTTTTTCTGAGTTTTAAGGTGTAGTGCTCAGTTATGGATTGAACTGTTGTGAAATGCTGTGCTGTGTATATTGTAGAATCCCCCTTTTTAACGAATACTGCCATATTTGTGCAACTGTCTCGTTGCTTTTTGTTTTCCTGTTGCGTTTTCCTCTCAATGCTACAAGCGCAGATTTTTTTATTATTTTCTTCTACTACACCATACAAGTGCTATTGCCTTTCATTTCAATTGTGAATGACATCACGCACTGTCGTAACTGCTGTCTGGGTGATGTAGCCCAGTCGGGCACCTTTCGGGTCTTCTGCTGCGTCTTCTAAGAAAATTGTAAATTGTCTTGAATAAGGTCTCAATGAATGAATGAGTAAACTGCATTCAAAGCTGTTAAGCCTGAAAAATGATGAAAAATACCCCATCATATTATCATAGATTGCTAATGCCTTTTTTACCAAGATTTTATTTTTTTTGATGAGTGGCAATATGGTGTGACTGCACTTGCGCATAGGTTTTCGTGGTGCTCTTTCCGAAATAAACTCTGTTGCAAGTTGAGCGTTTTTATTCTGAGTAGTCTTCATTTCCTTCCAAGCCTTCACTATTTTATGCCAAAAACAAAAACAAATACATAGCATAGTCAGTCCAATGGCCACAAGCTTTCGCCGAAGACACTTTGAAATTTCAAATTTTCTCTCTTATAAATAATATTCGTATTGAACTCACGAATGCGCCGATATCTCCCTGCATAAGCGTATAACATATGGGCGGGCTGCACTCTGACGTGTGCAGTATAACAAACTCACAGCAGGCATCGCAATGACACGCAAGTGGCCCTGTGAATGTTCGGTCGAACACTCGCATGCAGCTCGCTTCCGTTATGCCGTCATAAGTTCCATTAACGATGAGCAAATTACCATCTACTTTGCACACGTCATTTTCTGACAGGAAACTCTTTTCTCCGAAGGCTTTTGTCCTTGGCGAAACGAAAGGCAACACCATCGAGTGCGTTGCGTAAGAACACCTAATGTTTTCGAAGTGCCTTCTGTTGCGGGCTTTGCCTTCTTCACTCTGTACAATTGCACGCATTCTCTGCCTCTTGCGCCATAACACTGGCGTGCACCAATTACGATGATGTAGGAAAAAAGGCAAGGAAGTGTTGTGTAACCTGGAGATTAGCCTGGCTGCTGGCTCTTGGTGGTGCGCTTTTCGAATATTCTCTGGGGTATACGACAGAGGCAAGAACTTTTTCTCCGCCAAATCAAATTTGCCAGCTTCGAACTGCACGGACTGCTCGAATTGGCCCCATCTCGCCTGACGCACTTCGCACACGCTAGGTTGCGGCTTCAGTGAATCGTGCTGACTTTGCACGAGCAGAAGCTAAATTGCACTGGAGCACGATTACCTAGAACGGTTAGCTGTGCAGCCTCGAATAGAAACTGTGCCTAAAGAAAAAAAATAAAAGGCATGCAATTTGATTTCTGAGGAACATGGAAACAACTTCTGTAAATAAGTGTTCTGTATAGTCAGTCGAGAATAAATCCTGCTGACAATGTTTCCTATGGCAAGTTGAAAATGACTCAATGCAGATTGGCTGCTGCTTAGCTCGGCTATGTTTTGTTATGCATGCGAAACACTTGGTTTTGCTTGCTTCTAAAGGTAACGGAATGGCTATAGTCGAACGAGCACTCAGTTCCGTCAGTTTCCGAAGCCGTCACCGAGGACGAACGTGACACATCCGTTGGGGCCGCTAAAGGTCGGCACCATCGCGTCTTTCTGCGTCCTTCTCCCGACGTTTAGCACGGCAAAGTTCTCGTGCATCCCTATTTTCAGTGTGCTACTTTGACAACGATGACAATGACGTTTATTTTTCGCATCAATACAGCGTAATGATATAAAGGGGCTGGTGGAAAAAGCTGCAATTTAGATAGATCGCCGACGCTACAGGGCCCCTTATTCGCGATTACAGCAGCAATAAATTAACGATATATCAACATCATTCAACAATACATGATACAATGAAAATACAGGAGAACAAGAAAATGGTCTCTAATTTTATGAAACTCAAATTCTTGGAGGGACAGAAAATGCAAGACAATAATAATATTCACATGTAACCTTGGTTATTGTAAAGTAGCATGGAAAAGTAAAAAGGAAGACATACACACGAAGAGAATATTTATAAAAGTAATATTGTTTCAGTTTTAACTCATTGGTAAGGCAAGCGACATGCGCAGGATTTTCCGAAGCAGCCTGGCGCCTTCGCCGTTGAAACCGCGCAGACAGTTCCGGCCCAGAACAGCGTTCTCGCGTCTTCCTTCCATCTCATGATTATGGTACAACGGCTAAACTGACGGCACAACGTCACCGATATAAAGCGCGCTCGATGTTTCACTTCTAAAAATAATCCATGGCTGAAAAGGCGAGCAGCGCGGTTGGAGCTGTGGCGGCGACGGACGCTGCAAGTCACGTGGTAAGCGTTCTTCGCCTCAAGGGCAAACAGAGATACATGGTGAAACTCACTTCGCTAGGCAACTAAAGCTTTAAAGTAAAACTCGCCTACAAAGTGTCTGTGGTGCTGCAACTACCGAAGTGTTCTATGTCAGCTCTTGTTAGCGCCACCGCTCCCTAAAAACAAAGAGCATCGTCAGATTGAGGTGTTAGAGAGGTAAGAGGAGTTGCTGAAGCTCCGTGCATGTTTGTCAGTAGCGCAGGCAACTGAGCGCCCGGCACCGGTCATCTCGTAATGTTTCGGCAGTGAAATCATCCAAATTAACCAAAGTTTTCCTTCCGAGTTTTATGTCATCTTTTCGTGTGCATTTTGCCGATGTCACATCCGTGATGGAAATGGAACCACCGAAGTCCTGGTGGAGCCCGACAGAAAGCACTTTCGTGTTGGAAAAAAGCGAGAGAGCTTTTACGATCAAAGCACTCTGAATCCATTGCGAGTGATCATTTTGATGAAAGTGTACTCAAACAGTCTTAATCAAGCTCGTGTTGCCTGATGCCAGCAAAATGTAAATGCTTCCCCGTTATCAAGTGTCTTTCCGAGTTCCCACTTTCTCTGTTTTTGTCATAATCGTTTCATTCCCCCCATTTTTACGGCTCATTCTTCCACAACGGCCGCGTCGTTTCGCATCTAGCCTTTGTCTGTCGCGAAGCCCGAGTTTTGCGTCTTAGATTTGCTTCATGAGTGATGACCCGCGATTACCAGAAGGAAAGTAATGGTACCGAGACAATTGAAAAAAAAAAAGCTGAGGTAATGGCGAGAGAAGAGGAGGAGGAAAGGAGCGAAAGCTAAGGAAGAATGGGTGATGGCGGCAGAGAAAGAAATGGGGGTAAAAAAAAAAACGATGGTGTAATTGCACTGAAAGGCTGTGATTGCACCGAGCGTTTATTGAGCTTGCTCGCAATACCGTAATAGTGCCTGGAAAACTTTCTTTTTGGACCCGAAATGCAACTGCGCCTTTCGTGTTAACAGCCATTTCCACTCGCGAGATCGCTCGGAAAGAGCGGGCAGCGTACAGCGGGCGTGGCTGATCCCGAGTTAAACGAACAAAAAAGCAGATAAACGCAAGCGGAGACAAGTGGAACATTCTCGGAGCGCGTTCAATGAGGTAGATTATGCGAAGAAAAAAAAAACATGAAATTGGTGGGTGCGGGGAAACTATAGCGACCCACTTCAGCGTCCCGAAGAGTGCCGCCTGTTAAAATAGCGGTGAGATAATCGCAGAGCCGAGCTTGCCGGGCGCTGCGACACATGAACAGGCACACGAAGATCGCTTGGCGCTAAAGATGAGATGCCGGGAACGAGGGTGAAAGCGCCGCGTGCCTCGAGAGAACGCTCCCAACTTGTGCCGGTGCGTATGAAAAACAGAAAAAAAAACAGCCGGTCACGAAGACAGGGGAGAATTACTGCTAATGGTGATAGCCAACGCGTACTAAATGGTGGGAAAGGGAACACGTGGTGCTAAGCCCCGGACGTTAGGAATAGCAATTAACACTTCGAGGCGACTCGAAGGTTGATAGAAAATCACGGAAATGGAAACCGCAAGAAAAGGGCCGAAATCGCGCGATGTGAGTGGTACCGAAGGCGTTACTGACCAAGACGAAGAGATCACGCAGCGCCAATACGGTCGTCAGAATTATTCCTAATGTTTCCTGCCTGAATGATATTCAGCAGCGAACAACGTGGTTTGACGACCGCGTGGTCAATGGGCTCCATTCCCATGCTATTCCATGTTATACATATGATTGCGTTATACAAACGTAATATTAGCGTTGTGTGCTGCCATTTGTATGATGAAGACTCCCAGTTAAGAACAAGTGACGCCCACGGCACCTAAGTTTCATACTGCATTTATGATAGTTCTAAATTATAACTTAATAACCTTCTTTTTTGTACTTGTTACCTAGTATAAGTATCATATATGTTTAGTCGTGCATTTCCATTTGATTGCTAGTAGCGTTACAAATTTGTAATTCTGATTTCTTTGTTAGCTTGCTGTTTTTTTGTTTATTTTGTTCAATTTTCCACTTATGCTTGAGCCTGTTATAGCTCACAGAGTTATGAAATAAATAACAAACAATCAAATAAATAAATAAACAAATAAATTTTCACCAATCGGAGCTGTGCTTCGTGTAACGTTCCGCGTTTCTGATGAATACAAAAGACAAACGACTACTGAGCAACGTTAACTTCACCAACAGGCTTAATATTTCACAATTGCGGACGAGCGCTTTCAACAAAAACTACCTCAGGGTATTTAGGGTTTATTAGGCTGGTTAACAATTCAGTTAAGGAAACATTTAAGCTCTTTAAAAGCCCCACCTTACATCCCCCTGTCCATGCTCGGCAAGAGTGCTGTGTTTCTTGAAGCAACGCAGATTTTGTGAGCGCAGATGCTGCAACATTCCAGGGACGGGGCAGCTCGATTGAGAGTGAGATTGACAAGTGTGTAACTCGTCGCTGCGTTATTCGAGGCTGAACACCTGCTTCAGTGCAACTGTTGCGTGTCGTGTATGACAACTGCTGTAAGGTTCTTGCACGTCGTTGTTTCCATGCCATGTTTCGCTTAGTTCTGGTCACAGAACTACATGGGGTTGTTTTTCTTTCTTTGCTGATTTGTGGATACCTGCGTGCGAAGTGTATGAGGCAACGGGGAACTTCGAGGAGGGAGTTACCGTATCAACAAATGAGACAACAGTCACCAATGGGGAAATATAAATATACTTCTTTGCATAAAGCTAGTTTACACGATACTATAAGTGTGAAGCTGATCTTTAACGGAAGCAAAACGTGGTGTAAATGGCACCTCAATGTGGACCACAATGAAGATTATTCTAATTCATGATGTTTTCCTTTAATGTTTGTGCACTAAATCAGTGACAGAATATCTTTATCGCAAAATACGCATTTCGTTATGCAGGACTGATTACAGAGATATTTAAAAATAGCGCAATTTAACAGAGAAAAAAATGCAATGATAGAGCATTTTAGTCATATCTTTGCAAATTTATATGGAATAAAAATGATACTACACAAACGTATTTGATATGATATTTTAACGTAGTTGACACTTGCAGCGTGTTGCTCAAACACGGAGAAGTAACAACTGTTACAGTCCTGCGTATACAAGTGCATTCTTTTCGTGCGCTTTTGTCTGTCACAGCTCGACAGTTGCAGCGCGCTGCAACTGTCGAGCTGTGACGTGTGTGTATTCTGCTTCGTGAATCACCTGAGCTTGAGTAGCGCCTTACATGCTTCGAGCTGCTTGCTGTTCGTCGAGTGACATTCCAATTTGTTTGCTATCGCAGTCATTGCATTGCCTATGCGGCGAAACCCTTATGTTTCTTTGTGTGTTTTTTAATATTATGGCGCGTAAATAAACAAGCCAGAGTGCATAACACAATGCGTAATAATGTTTTCTATTAATAAATCAATGGCCATAACCTTAAGAGTTAGAGACTAGAGGTCACGGTATCCCAAGGGATTTATGCCGACCTCCTCTAAGCCAGAACAACCAGTCTTCGACCTGGTCTCCTCTTTTTATTGCGTTTGTGTAACAAAGAGACCACCACCAGAGCAAAAATGTGTAACACTCGCCTGGAAACTTCAACGCAGAACACTCACTACAGAGTTCATACCGGCACCAGTGTATAACTAGAACCATAAACCATAACTCCGAGAAAACATGGATGTCAACACAGGACTCGCTCAGTTCATTGCAATGAAATGTTCGGATGGCATGATGTAACTACGGATGTCTGTATGCAGGCAGACATTCGACTGAACAGTAAAGAATAAAAATACGTCAGAGGAACATAAAGTTCAAGAAGCCGGAAAAGAAGAGTTCCCCTAAATATTGAGCAAATTCATTCACATGGAATACGAGATCCAAATCGAGTGATTGAAGGAGAATGGAACGTGCCAGTTAGCGCAAAACAAAACTTGAGTACACTC
This sequence comes from Rhipicephalus microplus, assembly GCF_043290135.1. Lineage (NCBI taxonomy): Eukaryota > Metazoa > Arthropoda > Arachnida > Ixodida > Ixodidae > Rhipicephalus > Rhipicephalus microplus. Next base: position 202,902,563 of record NC_134705.1, read on the forward strand.
CAAGGAGGAGCAGTATGAAATCTGGTCCGAGAGCAGCTGTGTTTCCGGGGCAGTGGAGCCGCTGAGGAAGCGACAAGTTTAAGTGCGCGATAACGATGCCGTCACTCAATAGCACACCGAGAAGCGAACGTGGTTGCTTGGGCGAGTTGGTACGACATGATTCACATAAAAGATAACGAGGGACTAGGATAGGAGGAGACAGACAGTGGCACTGTCCGCTGTCTGCCTCCTCCTTTTCTAGTCCCTCGTTATTGGCGCTGTTTTTTATGTGAATCACACCGAGAAGGCCAGAGTAAAACTGCTGCTTAAGGTCGAGCAAGAAAAAAAAAGAGGGGAAGGGTAAGCATCGATGAACTCGCGTATAACTTTATTAGCAGAGCAAGATAAAAAAAAAAAACAGAGTGCCTCGTGTGGCAGATCCTTAAGCTCAGATAGGTCATTGCCAAAATGTCCGGATGACGGTATATCCGATTACTTGCGATGGTCCTCACGAGTGCAATAAAGTGGGTTCAGAAATAGAAGGAAAAAAAGAGGTGCATCAGGATGACACGTGGCCAGAACAGGTAGGCGTCACTTATCACGAGGCTATACGCTTACAGGAAGATAGGGCCGAGTAGTGCGATGAACAAAGCTTGGAAAGTAATAGAATAAGAAAGTAGAGGATAACAAGGAGCGCCGTACGGACGTCTTGTTAACGTTGAAGGAGATTACGTCGTGCGAGCAGGATGATACCGCACAATGTTTTTCTCTTGGGAGACAAAGCTGCTTATGGAGGAGCCATCCATAAGCTCGAGACGTTACCTTTAGCTTTGTGAGAAATGCGGCCCACATTTGGGGGTCAAAACACAAACAAAGGAAAGAAAAGGATGATATTAGGTCCATAAGCAAGCTTACAAATTTTTATAAAGAGAACATTGGTGTGGCAAGGCAAATGACACGTTTGCCATGACGACAGTAGCTGCCTGTGTGCTAGTGTTATAGCGTCAACAGATACTTTCAAAAATATTTTTCAAATTTATATAATCGTCTATTTTGTACGTATATATAAAACCATGTTAGCTGCTTTGTGGTCGATTATGGCACGCGCACTCACTCACTTACTCACTCATCCACTCACCCACCCACTAATGCACACACGCGCACACTGGCATTTATAGACGGAATTACACTCGGGGACAACTTTCTGTGGCAATGAAGGGAAGGCTACGTGGGCGGAGCTACTTACTGCTCCTGTACTCCTCCGCGAAGTAGCCCGGTTCCGCTCACACTTCGAATGACGGCCGCGTTCATGTAATCCGACTGCCCACAATTTGACACGGCTGCTTACACAGCCATTTGTGAGAGGAATTCGACACAAATTCCTTCGGCAAGTTGTCGGAATAGCTTGAGGGCGACGTGCGCTCACCTAAAGATGAAGACGCCATTTTGACTGTGGGGTGCACGTAAAACGTGATACGTTTTCAGACGCGCAAAAACACGAATTGACTCTTCAGAAAGCAACAAAAAAATAATGGTATCTCCTCGGTGCGTGCAGCGTCTTTTTATAAACAGCATCTTGTAGAAATTAATGTTGTTATTTTTTCATTACTTTGAGGCGGAAAACACGGACGCATTCGTGGCACTATATTCTACAGCGGTGGCACATGCCCGCATTGGCTCCGTAGCCTTCCTTCATTGCCACAGAAAGTTGCCCCCGAGTATAGCTTTTCATTTACAAGTGAAAACATGGGAAGCTATAGGCTTGTCAGTGCCAGCTATGGGACATTCGTACAAATTTCCCAATCATTGCAAAGGAGTGCGACGTTGAGCTGGCTGCATGGCTTGAAAATTGTTGCACTGTTTGGAAGAGCGAGGTAACGCTGGTATCGTTCCTTCTGTCATTGTTTCACCCACTTTTGTTTAGTTTTCAAATTCTTATGTATCTTGCATTACCGCAACGATGACACTTTGAACAATGACAATGATGACGACAATTACGAGAAAATAATGCATAAACAAAAAGGACCTCAGCATGGAGCAGTTATCTTACATTAACAAATAAGCAGACTGCATAAGTATGGTCGAATCACCATTGTCAGTATGAGCAAAAACCTCTCATGAAGTGCTTGTTCTTCACTCGCTTATTTTTCACGCCTTTCTGCAATTTTGCGTTTATTTATTTATTTATTAAGATACATATTTTCCCTGCAGCATGGAAGTAAGCGTCCACACTCTCCCGCAGAGTTTTCGCATTTTGAAAAGCAACGTATCCTGAAGCACGTGCACCAGAAATCTTCATTCTTAGGGCGTATGAAAAGGTTGCGAATAAAGAGTGGCAACCTTCTTTTTCGACGCTTCAATGCGGCAGACTCCAGATGCCCCAAGCTCACGTTGCATATATCAAGGAGGTCTGTTATTCAGATTTCTCACTGTCTGCATTTCTCCATGACGAGAGAGAGAAAGAAACAATGAGAGAAATGCAGGAACGTCCACAAGAATTATAAGTTCCTAGGTATGTTTTAATTCTGTAAACATAACGCAGGGGGAGGATGTGAGGACAAAAAAAAAAAAGAGCGTCGAGAAAAACAGTCCAGTGAGAACAAAGAAACAAAATGACTTTCTTCTTCTTTCCGTGTTTGCGTGCCCTGTATTGTTAGAATAATTAAGTGGAAGTTGCAAGAGAGAGTACTAAGGAGAATTCAAGTAGATAGCTTGAACGCGACGCCATGGACGCTTCTGAACGCATTGTGTACTCCTCGGTGACTATTTTTATGACATGCTAATTTCGGTTGACATGCTTCAATTCTACAATGACAGGGTAGGAGCGTACGTGGGTGTCAACAAAGAAAGGGCCTGCACGTAGTACTTTGATAACATTAATGCGACATAATTGAAAACTTCACGTCTTCTTGTGCTGTTGCTCTAACACATCGGTTCCAGTGACGTCAGTGTAAATTATCTATTGACCACTGTCACGCAAAAAAAAAAAAGAAAAAAAAAATCAATACGGGCCAAAGCTCTTCTACAAGTGTGGCCCGGTTTCCTTTCGCATCGCAATCGCGGAAAGCTTTGGTTCGATACGTAGAAGAGCGCATTCTGACCCTCGCACGTCTATAGCGACATTCTGCTTGTAGCTACTGCATAAGCTGTGCATGGAGTATCCCGCATTTTCCTCACGTGAGCTGTCATTTAGCATTGGGCGTGCACGTTGTCGATTACAGTTCTGACTGTCCATCCGTTATCGGGGCTCTTGTCCATCCGTTATCGGGCCTCAACAGCCTGTCAGTTTTAAAATTGCGAATTTCAGTGAGCTAGTGCTGTGGTGGATGGTGGGCGCGTTGGCAATTAGTTGGGAAAACACAGAAATAGGAAACGCCGGTCTTTCATCTCCACGTTTTCCTTCTTTATTTATCAATTAATCTTTCATTACTTTAGCAGTACGCAACATGTCAGGAAAACCTTTTTATATAATCACACAGCCTCATACAAGGAATTTGGCGCGCCGTTATATATTATACTACCATTAGCAGTTTTGCATGCGTCACAGAATTTAGTGCTCTAAAATAAGGCTTCGGTATATATATATATATATATATATATATATATATATATATATATATATATATATATATATATATATAAACTACTCACTGCCACTGACGTGGCAGTGAGTCGTTGAAGATTTAAACTTCTTAAAAAAGCTCTTTTTCTCCCCACCCGAAGTGCCACAGCCATGCGGCGCCGTCTGGTCGGGAACAATATGTCAGTGGAAAGAAGGATAAGCTGACAGTATATTTGAAATAAAAAAAAAATCCCGCATATCCACGAAGTGAATGATGACGAAGGAGCTTTCCAGAGGTTACATCCGGTAAACCGTGAATCCTGTGTACATATTCTCAATCATCATCATAAAAAGACGTGACACGGGAGTTGTGGTGTGATTGAATGTACACGTTATATACACAATGCTTATTATTTACATATCAAATTACTACATACAGTGCCTTACGATAACTGTATTGCCGAACGAAAGATATCGACTGCCTCATAGGACACTTGAATAAACTAGTGTGCAAGAACGGGACAGAACCTGAGCGACCCCTCGAGCACTAAAATGAAATCGCAGTCACGTTACCTGGGAATTCTTCTCATCTGCGGCTTTGTTCTCGGTTGTTGAATTTCATCAACACTTGCCGTCGATGTATACTCAAGTTATCTGTGCAAGAAATCATCACATCGTCATTGTCAGCATATATTTCATGTCCACGCAAGAATTCATCTTCACAAGATCTCCAAAGGACCCCATTTTTCGCGAATCTCGTGTGACCTCCGTATCTGTCTTGCAGTATTACTCAAGCGTTTGTGTGTCGACTGAACGAGGAAACTGTCTGTTTTCCCTTTAAGATGATTAGCTCTAAAGATTATAGGACGAAAAACACTCACAGGGTCGCCCATGACTAAGACAACTCGAAGGCGAAGTAAAGTAGCAAATTGAGCTAGTTAGAACATACTCACCACAATCAGCGCCCAAAGAACCACAAGAAAGTGCTCCACACAAGAGCTGTCGAAGAACTGGAAGTTTAATGAAAGAAACGTGTCATATATTGAACTGAAGAACTGAACTTATTCTTTGGATCTGTTTACACTGAAGAGGAGCCCATTTCGGCCGATTTAAAATTTGACTCCATTAACGCCACAATGAATGACATCGTGATCACTCCGGAAGGTATCGAATCGGCTATTGAACGTCTTGCAAACAATTCATCCCCTGGACCAGATGGTATATGCCCGAAGTTACTTAAAATTACTAAGCCAGTCATATCCCGTATTTTTGTAGCTTTATTTCAGCAGTCAATTGACACTGGATGTGTGCCTGACACATGGAAAATCGCTCGCGTGACGCCGATATTTAAATCCGGTGATTCATCGATGCCATCTAATTACAGGCCCATTTCACTCACCAGCATACCCTGCAAATTATTAGAACACATCATATCATCTGCAGTAATGACGTACTTAACCGAGCAAAATTACTTTATTCCTAACCAACATGGTTTCCAGCGCGGGCGTTCATGCGAAACACAATTATTCGAATTAGTTACTGACCTCCATTATGCCGTTCATGCGTCTACAATAATTGATGCCGTATTTATCGACCTTGCCAAAGCATTTGACAAAGTTCCCCACAGTCGTCTATTAATGAAGCTAGACTGCCTTAAGATAAACCGAAACGTTACCACTTGGATAAATAACTTTTTGTGTAATCGTTATCAATTCGTGACTGTAAATGATTGTTCATCTACATTGATTCAAGTTAAATCCGGGGTACCCCAAGGCTCTGTACTTGGACCGATACTGTTTCTCATCTACATTAACGACATTTCTAAAAACCTGGCATCTACTACTCGCTTATTTGCCGACGACTGTGTGATTTATAGAAAGATTACTAACCCAAACGACCACACTGCTTTACAAAAAGACCTTGATAGCATCGCTACTTGGTGCGATCAATGGCAAATGAAAATTAACGCTTCCAAAACAAAAGTTATAACTTTTACGAATACTACCCAACCCCCGATCAATTCCTATCTCATTAATGCAATGCCAATAGAACACGTTTCATCAATAAAGTACTTAGGCGTCCATCTTTCCGCCGACCTGTCATGGAATGCCCACATTGACGCAATAACATCTAAAGCATCTAAAACACTTGGATTCATTAGACGCCACTTACATCAAGCTAACTGGAAGACAAAACTTACAGCATACACCTCCCTTGTTCGGTCTAAAATAGAATATGCTTCATTCATTTGGAACCCACATCAAATTTACTTAATTAACAAACTTGAATCCATGCAAAATAAAGCTGCCCGATTCATAACCAGAAACTACTTGCGTCATTCGAGCATCACTAATATCAAAGCATCACTGAGCCTCCCTTTACTAGAGAAAAGAAGAGTGCTGGCCCTGCTATCCCATTTTCACAAACTTTATCATAATCATTCGTCATTTGCTACCACTTACATATTGCCTGCCCATCACTATTTTCCGCGCCTAGATCACCCCTTCAAAGTTTTAGTTCCATATGCGCGTACAAACATCTTCTATAACTCGCCTCTGTTGTGCGCACTCCGTCTTTGGAATGACTTACCACATGATGTTGTGTCTGTAAGAAACTTCGACGCCTTTGTAGAAATGTTAAAAAGCTCACCTAATATTGTATGAAAAAAAAAAAAAAAAAAAAAGTGAATTATTTTTTTGTACGATAGTGTTTCATTGTTATTTGCTGTGCTTTAGTGGTGTTACCAACTGTTTATTTGTTCAAATGTAACCTAACCCTCATCCCGTTTACTGTAACCCCCCCCCCCCCCCCCTATGTAATGCCCGGCAAGGGCCTTTAGGGTATGTGAATAAAAAAAATAAAAAAATAAAAAATATATATATGCAAACATGAAGGCATAAAAAAAAAAAAACCTTGAAACCCCCCCCCCCCCCCCCCCCAAGCACATAATCGAGTAAGCTGTAGAAACGCAATCTCAGCATCTGTGAGTGACTAAGGTTGGCTCACGCACCTGTCTGCCGCTGTTATGATTTAATAAAAGCGCACGCGTCAAAATGCCGAAGCATATGGAATCATAAAAGCAGGAGACAGGTGCATGAGCCAACCTTAATCACTCTCACACATGCTGAGGTTGCGTTTCTACAGCTTACTTGATTATGTGCTTGGGGGGAGTGTCAAGGTTTTTTTTTATGCCTTCATGTTTGCATATATACGACACGTTTCTTTCATTAAACTTTCAGTTGTTCCACAGCACTTGTGTGGAGCAATTTCTTGTGTTTTTTTTTATCTTTTTGTGCACTGATTGTGATCATTCGAAGGCGAAGGCCATCTTCTTTTTCTTCTAACTAGACGCATCAATGCTATACCGCCCCTTGCGAAAGCTCTCTGCAACTAACGTGGTTTGGCATTGCCTTCGGGATCAGTGATGTTGCTTCAGCGCCTCACCTGGTTTTGCTTTGCCTCCGTTATCAGTGATGACTCGGACAAGTTTCTTCGTCGAAGTCATCACGTGACGTCCTAGTGTGATGCTACAATGACGCCATAGTGACATCATGCTGACGTCAAAATTTTGACAACTCGTGTCCTCCTTTGTGTCTTTGTCTATTTTCCTGCTTTAAAGTAAACTATAATCGTTTTGCAAGAACTTTAATTAACACGGCTGTTATCAACGCAACTTTTAAATTTCTGTCAGAGAAAATTTGAATTACACTAGTGTCGGCGGTGGAGATATGGTGAGTGAAAGATGTTCAGGAATGAACGCATTCAAGTACTTTTCCTTCCGAATTACAACCGATCGCTTGACTAAAATAATAAAAAAGATATCAAATAAAAAATTAAACACGAGACGAAGAAATATGAACACAATACTCAAGAGGAGGGATTATTGTAAGTTCACCTTTTTTTTTTCTGTTTACCGTTGCTGATGTGACACTCGAGCGAGTTATAATAACGCTGTTATTTAATGCCGGCAGCGACCACTGTGCGCCTGAAGTCGGCATCGTTTTACGCTGTGACGCTCTTGAAGACAAAAGTTGCTCGTTCATTTTGGTTCATGCCGTAAATTATGCGCTTACACTGGTATCGATTTCACCGACCCCTCTGACGGCCATCACCCGACTCTTTGTCACCTTGTAATGATAATATACTGAGTGAACCGTAACTATGCATATGAAGGGACTCATAAGTACTGTTGACTTCGAGAAAATTTGTTTTTCTCTAGGTACTATTGTGGTGATGATGCTTTCTTAAAAAAGCCGGGAATTGCAGGAGAACTCAAGGCAGGTAAAATAATATAAAAATAATCTGTGGGCTTATGGGTGTTAACACGCCCGAAATTCGGGTCGTGGCTGCTACCAAGGGCCTTTAACGACGTGCCTTGAGCGCTGAACGTAAGTGCAGCAAAATATATAAAATTGTGATTTAAAAACAGCAACAAGAAACAATGAAAACTGAACAAACGCCGAAGTAATGCACGTATGATGCACATGCTGGTGTGCTGGTAATGTGTGTTAGGGTAACTTTGAGCTTATACGCAAGCGTCAACAGGATATTTTCCTAGGGTAGGCGTTCAGGGAAGCTAGTGCGGTTATTGTGACGCAACGGAACAGCCTCGGATTCCGATTCTGTGCGTTATGAAGATTGTGGTGTCTTAAGATCATCGCGAAATTCATGGCTAATTCACGGCGTTTTTAGAGCATAACTGAGGATACTACTGACGCAAATCAAACGATGACACATAACACAAAAAAACGGGATGGGCGTCCAACTTCCAACTAATTTTATTCCCGTTCTTTTGTGTTATGTGTCTTCGTTTGTATTTCGCCAGAAGTATCCTCATTTGTGAACCAGTACCAACTAGCTCAACCAGAATTCTGCTGGAAGGAATTTCTAAAGCAATTTCTTTTTGTGTGTGAACCTTCTTTCCAGGTTTTTGTGACTGTGAGTGATATTGGTGTCATGACTTATGGACCATGCGCTGCCGCTGGCCTAACTTGGTTAGTGATATGAATGGCGAGTATCGCGTAACTTCCGTTACGCCCATTCCATTCAGCCAGTTGACTTTCGTGTATACACTACTTGTTTTCACATTGCGACTGGTTTTCATTTCCTACCTGCACTTATGGGTGGGTAACTCTAGCTGACCCACCAGCCGGCCGGGTTGGTCTGCATAGGCTACTTTGTTCTCCTGGGATCCCAGTATAGCCCTCCGCCCAGCCTGGTTTCTGCATTGCCACTCCAATTCATAGCCGACAAAAAATCATTTATTCTTCCTTCCTTAGTACAGTTCAGTTTGGGCTATAACTTATCTGAAAATTACCGTGATGCCTTCATCACTTGAGACAACTTGAAGATGATAGCGTTCATGGGCTTTTAAATGCGTCCACAGATAGTACTTGTCGCATATGTTTATTCAATTCCATTTTTAGGGGCGAAGCTCCTTAAGGCCTTGTCTTGCCTTCCGTTGTGGTCATGTTATAGAACAGTTTGTATACAGTCGGAACTTATGTGATACACACAAAGAAGTGCTTCACAGTGCTTCAACGCAGAAATAGGCTAACTATAGGGTAAGATATTGCTTTTTACAGTGAAAATAACCTATGGAGAAGAGTATTGATGAGTTTATCTCTACCAAAAGATGCCTAGATGTTGAGAAATTTCAAGAAAACCTGTAACACAGAGGTACACGTCTTGCACTATGAGTTCCAACAAATTGCTTATAATAAAGTGGTATCTCACTACCGGTAAGATGGCGGGTTCTTGGATTCATTTTCGAGGCATATCCTCCACTTCAGCAATTGCCTAAATTCCTTGAATGTTAACCCCTTCCCCAGCAAAGGGTATCCAGCTGGTCTGAGAACTAGCTAACCTTCTTGTTATATCAACGTTACTAGTTTATTCTAGTAGCGTTAGTCCTTATTTACCTCATCTTCTTCCTTCCTCCTTGAATTACCGAAGATGACTGGAAGGCGCAACACATTTGCATTTCTATAGCCAGTTTCAAGGTCACAAACGTTGTACCCCAAAAAACTTCCCGTCACTTCATTTACCGGCTCCTAACGTCAAAACTGAAAGCACGTTTTCAAATTCTTGTCAAGGGTAAGAAGAATCTCTCTTTCGTTTATCACATAAAAGGAACGTGCGTAAAGAACAAGAAAATTTTTTATAATTTTTATGTAGCTAAAAAAAAACCTCTATGTGAATATATCTTGTCAAATAAGAGAAGGAAACTGTAGAAAATCAGCGGGCTATTTTCTAAAGCTTTCGTTGTCCCCGAATGTTACTAAGACACATCGGTGGAGAAAACCGGATGTCTCCAAGGGCCTGTATGTCACTCTACTTACGTTACATGGGCAACACTCGGGCAACGTACCGTTACTCACCAATAGAGAACCCAGAGCTTCACCCAGATGTCATGACTCACTTTTTCTCGCGTATTTTGTTGTGCATTTTGTTCACTAATTCTGACTTTCTTCCATTGCACATTTCTGCGTTACTCTGTATCCATGAGAAGGGTTCTTTACGTGATCGCCGCAGAGACGAAGTGAACACAGTCTTTGAGGTACGCTTGGTAAGTCACTGGCTAGCTTTTGTAATGTTTGGTGACTGAACCGGATTTTTGGTATCCTGAGCGTGCAAGGCCTAAGTAATGATCTCTTTGACATGTTCGGCTGGAAATTATTGTCTAATTATTGTCTACATCACTGTGGACATCGTACCCGTTGACATCGCGTGGCTGGTACAGATAGACGAGTTGCGTTGAGCGTGTTAAAGAATAGCTTGAAAGATGCAAAAAAAGCACCTTTTTAACGTAATTTCCGACAAAGAACACTTGGTTTGATGCAGTATTTCAATGTGGAGTATTTGAACCCGCGTGCGTGCTCCTTGAATTCAGTTTGATCTTTAATGACCAGTGGTTATCTTGCCTTGGCACTTGAATCGTCTATAGAATCCCTATAATCACCTTCAAAGGCGAGGTTTGACTGGCGTCCGGCATCGGCGTGGTCAGCACGCGTGGTGTAAAAGATTATCGCGTTATGACTTCACCAGATAACGGCAACGTGACGTCGCAGATAGCCAGAATTTGATGTCATCAGGACGTCGCAATGGTGTCACGTTTCGTGTTGTCAATGAAAAGTGTCACTTTACGCGACGTTACGTAATGCCACATGACGTTACGTTACGTTACGTCACACGGGGGATGTAATCACATTAGATCGTAGTTTGGTGAATGTAGAACGATCGCGGAGGTATCTCAAATCCTTGTGAGGTACTTCCGATCGTGGAGCCAACCCCGTAGATCAGTCGCTAGGGTGCTCGAATGCTATCCTGGATGTCATGGGTTCTATTCCAGTTATGACAGTCGCATTTCGACGGAGGCTAAAAGTTACAAGCCCGTGTACATTGCATTGTTAGTGGACGTTAAAGAACACTATATGGTCGGAATTCATGGAGCCTTTCACGACGGCGTCTCTCATAATCATATCGTGGTTCCGGGACGTAAAACGCAAAATAGTATTATTGTGTTATACGATCGTGGAGGCAGTGGGGAACCAAGTGAGGCACAGAAAGTTTTCCGAGACTGACGGGGCAAGAATAATACGTTCAGTGTGAACGAAGAGAATATAATTCTCCACTTCCCGCCGTCTTAGATAAATGAGTGCATTAGGGATCCGTTAAATGTTTTTTTTTGTTTTTTATTTCACTTACAGCTAAGGGTGGTTCTCGCAACGGTGCTTCAACGCTACGTTTTTTTAAGGCAAGTGAGGGCGCTTCATAACACACGCTTTTTATTTGTTTCCGAAATTGAGAGGAATAAAAATGTCGTCCTCATTAGAGCCAGCTGTTCCCAACTTTCAAACGTGGTATTGGGAAATTATGAAAAAACAATAAGCTAAAAAACGCATTTTCACCTCATCGCATTGTATCTTTATATAAAGTAAGCGTTTTTTCACTTTACTGCTGCTAAAATAGCCATTTCAGTTCCTCTCAGTAATTTTCCCGCTTTAAATCTAATGCATAAAAAGAGTAAATGAAAACTCAGTGCTGTCGTCGGCAGCTTTGCTTTCAATGACGTACTGTACCAGCTGTTTTTCACTGCGACAGTTTCATTCCAGGAGAAAGGAGCATTTGCTTTCTTGTTCTTTGGAGCTCCTAGTTTTTTTAGTGCGCGTACTTTCAGAAGTTTATGGTTCAATGTGTTCACCCGTAGGTCATTTCCTGCAACTTCTCTGCAATTTCCGGCTGTCCCATTTCACTGTCCGGCTCAAGTAGTATTATACAGTAATGCGATTCTTATCCTCTTAGTGCACTCATTTCTATTTTTACTTCTTTCCTCCGAACGAAAGCTACAACATATAGTGGTGACTATACAAACTAACTTAGTTACGGTCCTAGCTTCTAGTGTGCACATTGATTATTAACTAGTGCTGCGCAGCCGTGTTTTTTTTTTTACCCTCACTGTCTTCTGCCAGGAAGAGAGCTTTGCTACAACGTATCGCAGGATCTGCGAGAGCAGCTGGGCCAATCTTGAATGCAACGTCAGCCGTCGGTGGAAGCAAAACTGGGCTTCTGCCAAGATTCGATTTCCATTGACCATGTCGCCACATTCTTTGTGTCGTTTTCTCTGCGTAGGTATGTTCAGCATGTGATGGAGCCAAAAATTAAAACGATCGAGGATAGATTTTCATAACCTATTGTCATGCACCGAATAACCCGTTCAAATACTTTCATCAACTTGTACGAGCCATATGAACGGACAAACAGGCAAGGGTCAAAGCAGTAGATTATTCTTGCCTGCTCGTAAAATTAGTATGCTTTTGTACTTGATACTAATAATTAATTTTAATACAACTAATTAACATTGCTGGGCCGGCCCCTGACAGGCGCATAACTTGAACAGTATCGAAAAGCGCATCCCCTAGGGCGAGGTAAGAATCGAATATGCGGCGGTGACCAAAACAAATTGCTTATTGCTGTTCATTTGTGTTATGAAGGCAGCGGGCTCTGTGCATAAAATGAAAACAAGCTTTATACAAAGATCACAAAACTACCAGTAGACGTCTTGTTTCATTGCAAAGTAATCGTATAAAGAGCACGCTAACACAAGAATTACCAGGTCGTTGAGCAAGGAAGCGCCTCACTTATCATCTTACGTGCGCGTGGATGTCTATACGGTTCTAAAAACGTGTACTTTTCGAGAAGTAGCTGAAAACTCCAGTTTTTTCCCAATTGACGACCATATGACTAGGTACTGAGCCCTTCAACAAGCATGTGTGAGCCTTTAAAGACACACAGGCCCTGCGTAATAGAGGCTATCCTGAGCAGAATTACGCATGTACATTCGGCAAAAGACCTACCACGCCGACGTAGTCAGGGGGCAGAGGAATGCGTCTCTCCCCCTCCAAAACTTTTCAGTAGGCACGCGTATGCACATCACTCACTTTCCCTCAAGCACAAACCTACATAAAAGCCTGAAGCAAGTGCGGAGCAGGGCAGCTTTTGTTGTTCCTTTTCGGTTTTCTCTTTCATCACTGTAAAAATCAGCGCAGGCACACGGGAGGAGAAAGACAATTTGCACTGTCCTCAAATTTCTGTCGTATTTTTTGTCCCGTGTGCCCGGCCTGTCTTTTGCGATGAAGCCACGTCAACACGCTAAAGTTGACACTCCATTAAAGTGCCTTTGTCTTTATTTTTATTTTTTTCATTTCTATTTCTGCATTTCCAGGTTATTCTGCCACTTTGTTTCTTTTTATATATCTTCCTCTTTTCCACCTTTCTTTTTATTGCTCGCCCCCCCATTGTTTTTCAATTTTTATACGTGGCTCTGCCTGCGTTAGTCCTGGCTCAAAATGTCATCCGCGCGTGATGTTGCCCTAAGCCGCTCGAAGAACAAGATGAGGAGAAGAAGAAGGAGAAAGAAGGTTTGTCTGTTGTGCGAGAGCGTGCTACGGCTGGCTATTCTGTATGTATGCTTTTGCCCGCGTGACACCAAGAGACGACGACGACATACGACCACAGCACACGACAGCTCGGCCGCCTAAATTGCCCCGCGCTTACAATTATTCCTGACTACGCCTCTGGCTTATTCACACATTCATGATTTACCGGATCTTTGTAGTCCACTTTACGGCAAAGGACCGACAGCTGGCCGTGTTTGCAGAACAGAGCGCTGGCATCTACTGATTTCTTCTGTTACCTTCCACAAGAATCGAGCAAAAGGCCCGTTACTACACTTACTCCTGCTGAGCACGTCTGCTTCCGCAGCGCGCAATCCGGCAGTCAGACGTGCCAGCCTAGATTCGTACGGACAATCGAATAATAATAATAATAATAATAATAATAATAATAATAATAATAATAATAATAATAATAATAATAATAATAATAATAATAATAATAATAATAATAATAATACTTGATGAGTCGTAACGTCCCAAAACCAATATATGATTATGAGAGACACCGTACTGGAGGGCTCCGGAAATTTCGACCATCTGGTGTTGTTTGATGTGCACCTAAATCCAAGTGCACGGGCCTCCAGCCTGTTTGCCTCCATCGAAAGTGCGGCCGCGAGATTCGATCCTGCGACCTGCGGGTCAGCAGTCGAACACCGTAAGCACCGTGGTGGGTCCGCTAATCGAAAAGTAGCAGACATTTCGCGTTTGCAAGGACACCTCGGCTTAAAAAATCTCTACTCCATGCGGAGGTGGAAAGGTTACGAGGAGATGTGAATGAATCTGTGATGATAAATAGCACGTATTTCAACCATAAACTATCTACCTTATTTCTCTCTCACTCTATCGCTTTTTTTTAGTCTCTTGGCCTTCAAAGAATTTCGATTTTCCGCTCGTTCTTAGCCCAGGCTTCAAAAGCTAAAGCCTTGTGGGAAAATATCGCGCCAGAAACGCACGGGCTACCTTACACATGCACGCGAGATGACTCAAGGAGGTGAGCTATTCGGTCTGGCTTTCTTACCGTCCAGTTTATGACACAAACGCTGATGTTTAAATTTTTTTAGTGACGTGAGTGCCACAGTGACTAATTGTGTGAAGCTCACGTGATAGCATGGTAACTTTTGCGCCGTTTGTGCAACGTTGGCTTTTTATTCAAGGGTGCGCTCACACGAGACATACAGGGCTTTGGCATAAAGTTCCGAGAATTTTCGAGCAGTTCTCACTCAGAAAAACAAACAAACTAGGAATTTTACCTTTGCCGTAGTAATGGCCTGCTAAGCGGGCGAGATTCGTCCGTCTCTTTCAAGCCTCCCCATAGGCTCGAAAACGAATGGCTCAGAAAACCCGTTAGTGCAGGTAGAACAAAGTTTCTTCAAAATGTAAAAAAAAACGGTGATGCCGAATTTCGCAATAACGAAGGTAGCTGTATCATCTTCCCCGTTAGTCAGTATCTACGTTAATTATGTATGTTGCATGTATAAAGGCCGGCAACATTACCTTCTCTTGTTCTAGTTTTCGACACCAACGTTCGTACAATGGCTTCTTCGCTCTTTTGGAAGTCAACAATTAGCTATTTCAAGTACCTATAGATTACGCGCTTAGGCAATTACGTTGAACTCTTGTTACTTTCTTAAACACAAACTTCGAACGAAAAATAAAGTAGGCAAGGTAATAGTGAACATCCTGTATTATGTTTTGCTCTTTTTGTTTTGATTTTTAAAATCGTTACCACACTTGTGTCGGCACTAATTGCTTTTCTTTCTTCCGTGTTTTAAGACAAGCTGCACGAACGAGCAACAAGCCCTAATTAGGGAGGCGAATACTTCTTCAATGAAGGAGGAAGTAAAACGTACAAAAAGGCACGACTTTTGCCCCGGAGAAAACGCCCTCGGGACGGCTTGTTCTAATACAGCTTCGGAGATTCCCTTGTCCTCTCTGATACACGCAGAATAAACTCCAAGTGCATGCCTTCGGCTCATTTATTCGTTTGCGTATTTCTCATTACTCCTAGAAAGTAGAAATGCGCTGGAGACCGAACGACGCGCGTCCGATTGCTTATTTAACACGTGTACCTGCAATTAAAAATAACGCGTCCGCGTCTCTCCAAATGATTTGTTCGTAATCAGCCTGCCTACTTTCACTGCAGGCTGATAGACCCTACTAATGAACTCCAATGTACCTTACCTCGTGTGGACCGATTCCATTTTATGCCTACAAACTTTCTGATATTATTATTCCATGTAACACTCTGTTGTCTTCGGCCGCGTTTTCCATTTCTCGCTGTGTATTCTCTTGCTCTAACTGACCATCTTTTTATATTTGGCTGTTACTAAAATGAATGTTCCTTTGATAAACTCCTCAATTTTCCAGTTTTTTCCGGCTCCCTCGCCAGAAAGGTCATTAACCAGTCGCTTTGAGCGCGGCTGGGTGCTATCATTATTGTCATCATCATCCCAACCCCACCATCCTTCTCCTTCAATGTCCACTACTGCACGAAGTTCTTCCCCAATGATTTCCGATTCACGCTGTCTTCAGAGGGGCGCGTTAGTCTTCGCTGACTCGGGACGTAAATGATGCCCGATAAAGTAGCATGAAGTGACCTGGCAAAATAAGCGTCGCAATAAGAAAGAATGACTGCCACGGAACAAAGCTTTGCCATGTGTAGATATTTACAGGTCACGCTCGATCCGCTACTATTGCAATGCGAAACCCTTGCATACTGCAAGCGATTGTGAGCTTCTGAGAAAAGCCGGCTACGACTCGAAACTGTACAGAAAGTAGCAAAACCACCCGCGCGCCTGTGAGTTGACAGCCGTTGAGGGGTTTGCGTCACTAAAGAGCTCAAAATACTGGCTTAGCGTGATACAAACTTAAGGTAAAACAGCAGTACTGGACAGCCTTTAGATTGGAGTCGTCTTAGGTGGAACAATACTGGCTGAGACATGTTAACGCAAGGATTAAGACGACAAGCACACGATAGAACATGAAGACAAACACCTGAATTCGTCTTATTTCTTGCGTTCATTGTATTAATCTCTGTACTGATATGTCTCAGCTAGTAGTGTCCCGCCTAAGACAACTCGAACAACTAGCTCAATTCAGGGTATAAGGAACTCTGTGAAATCTTTTCTCTCTGTTTCTTTTGCGTGTTCTCATTTTAGCAATCTTCCTCCCTCTGTTTCTGTTTGCTCACAGAAACTTGGTGAAGTCTTAGATTTCACACGACGAAAGTCACCACCCAATCACATCATTTTTATTTGTCATCTTGTCCCTGAGCCAAATCGCCGAGTCCCGTAACGTGTGGCGCCTTAAAGAAACGTCATACACGGAGCCTGCTGCCAGGGCTGAGAAAGCAGCTACTCTCCACAACGTCACCAGCCACGTTCAATGCCAGACACAGCAGGCAGCCCTCCGTGAAGTAGCATTAGCTCTTCCGGAGTCTTTGCCCTTACTGAGATCAAAAGAAAATAAAAAAAAGAACTCCGCTCATGAGTGTCCGCTCACTACACGCAGAAAATGCCCCGCTACAAGGAAAGGTATCGTAAAAAAACAGGACACCATTTTCTCCTGAGCTCGTTGTCACAGCTTAGGGACGCCTCGAAGAAAATAAACGACTGCTTTCTCTGAGTGGTCAGTGAACAAAAAAATAAAAGGATAGTCCTAGATTTACGAACTCCGCGGCATTGGCCTTATCAGTCACACGCACTTGGGCACACCACGCTTGGAACCTCGCGACACCGCTTCGACAATCTTCAACAAAGCTTCTCCAAGTCTTCTGCTCCGATCTGTGAGGATGTGCAGGTTACTACCACGGCCGCTGCTACCATGGTTGTTTCCGCCATCTTTGTTTTGCCGTAGTTCGGATAAGCTGTTTCATGTAGCGCAATAAAAGACTCAGCTGGTAGAATATCGCACCATACAGACAAATTCGTGAAACTCCGTGGAGTTTGTTTTGCGGCTCAATTTCTGTTGAAATTGAGTTTGGTCTGTGGCATCGCGCAGCGATCCCATTTCGGCATACAAGCTGCAACACAACTTTTTATAACACAATTTTGTTCGACGGTGTTATTCATCATACATTTATCATGACATACATTAAGAAAACTTGTGCATTTACAGCACTTATGTAGTACCTCTGTTTTTCAAACTTTTAAAAAGAAGTTTTATAAGAGTCGTTGGCTGTGGTACTTCTTTCTTAATGAAAAATCTCTTCGTTTGTTTATACTTGATGTGCATGCACACGAGAAAAGCTCTGAAAGTGCTCACAGACGCCGTTTACGTCTAAGGTGTGCGGGTGTGAAAGAATTAGGAACGACAATTAAAATCTCAAACGCCACGTCGCATACATACCCGCAGCCAAGAAAACCCTGCCCTCCTCCTCCACCTCTGAAATTTTTATGAAGCAGGTGTTTTAACGATAACAACTAATGAAAATAGGTGCTTTTATCCAATAGTCAAGGCATCGCCACCACGTTAGTACTTACGACAACTGTTAATGTCTTAAGCTTAACTACGGAAACGTTTTCGGTCTCAAATCGGTAGTGCATTTCGCTGTATTCCCACCACGTACTGATGGAAGCGTCGTGAGCTTCGCACTTTCGGTCTCTCGCTGCCATAAGTAATACAAATGAGCCGGACGGATAAACACTTCGCCTGTCCGAGCGGCAGTACCAGCCTTCAGTCGTCAAACTTGATCCCCATCGCACGTCGCTGTGACCTTTCAAGGATAAACAAGGGCACGCTGTCTTGGAAATCGCTTCCACGCAGCGCACCAAGAAAAAGCGGATAAGCTTCGGTCACAACAAATCATGATTATGCCAGTGGCCGTGGCATTCAGCGACGTAACAGAAGCCATGTGCCAAAGGCACCCGTATTTTGCGTGACCTCTGAAATTCACGACTGACCTGTATAAAAGTTTGCTCCCTCCCTCCACCCTCCCCTCCTCCTCCCTCCACCCTCCCCTCCTCCTCCTCATCTCTCTCCCTATATACACACACACACACACACACACACACACACACACACACACATATATATATATATATATATATATATATATATAAATATATATATATATATAAGGGAGAGAAGTGTATACCTAAGGGCTCGTATTTCCGTGTTTTAACACAATATTAATGAGATATAACAGACAGTAATGCCAAGGAATGTACAGGGGAAGTTATTAGAACCAATGGAATTTAAATAAGAAGAAAGAAGAAAGAAAAGTGGATGAAAAAACTACCAGCTGTGAGCCGGAATCGAACCTACGACCTTCGAATAACGCGTTCGATGCTCTAACCACTGAGCTATCACAGCGGCCGTCCCTCCATCCACTTTTTGGGGTTTATATGTGAATTTAGAAGTAGGAGTGACAGTCAGCGCCATCTATAAGCCAAACAACGAGTGTGAAAACACTATTATTCGCATGTTTGGCGTCACGTAGCACGTGAACTTATTATGAGCGGGCAGCTGATTAATTGTCCCTCTTATACAACCTAAACACACCAAGTCTGCCAGTACGAGACCCTCGTTCAATGAAATAAGGGAGAGAAGTGTATACCTAAGGGCTCGTATTTCCGTGTTTTAACACAATATTAATGAGATATAACAGACAGTAATGCCAAGGAATGTACAGGGGAAGTTATTAGAACCAATGGAATGTAAATAAGAAGAAAGAAGAAAGAAAAGTGGATGAAAAAATTACCAGCTGTGAGCAGGAATCGAACCTACGACCTTCGAATAACGCGTTCGATGCTCTAACCACTGAGCTATCACAGCGGCCGTCCCTCCATCCACGTTTTGGGGTTTATATGTGAATTTAGAAGTAGGAGTGACAGTCAGCGCCATCTATAAGCCAAACAACGAGTGTGAAAACACTATTATTCGCATGTTTGGCGTCACGTAGCACGTGAACTTATTATGAGCGGGCAGCTGATTAATTGTCCCTCATATACAACCTAAACACACCAAGTCTGCCAGTACGAGACCCTCGTTCAATGAAATAAGGGAGAGAAGTGTATACCTAAGGGCTCGTATATATATATATATATATATATATATATATATATATATATATATATATATATATATATATATATATATATATATATATATATATATATATATATATAATCAACCGTTCAACATCGATTGTTTTGAGCAAACTATCTGTCCTTCAATAAGGTTCATTTTGAATACGATATAGCTTAATCTCCTTCACTATAACATTCCTTCACCCTCACCCTTTCCCAATGCAAAGAAACCTAACGGGCTCAACCCTGGTTAACCTTCCCGCCTTTTTTTTATGCTCCCTCTTTCTCTAATAAAAATAAGTTTAATTAATGAATATCTAAAGCATTACGTCCCAAAACCTCGATATGCTTGTGGGAGACGCCGTAGGGAGAGCTCCAGATATTTCGATGATTTGGTGTTCTTTAACGTGCACTGAAAGGCGTCTCTAGTAATCATATGGTGGTTTTGGGACATTAAACCCCACATATCAATCATCATGCACTGACATCGCACGGGCCTCAACCATTTCGCCTCCACCGAAATGTGACCACCGTGGCCGAGATCAAACCCGTGACCTCCGAATAAGCAGCAGAGCACCGTAGTCACTGATCCATCATGGCGGACTAATGAAAATAAGAAGCAACTAGCTGCATCGTAATATAAAATCGCCTCGTGATTGCTGATGATAGTGATAGCGTGAACTGGGGACAATGACAGAAGGCACAGGAAGACAGAATACCTTAAGTTCCTGTCCTGAGTTCGCGCTGTAACAGTCATCGTGACCTACCAACTAGCCGAAGCCGCTACTTTTCATAATTCCTGTAGAATGATAAAATCATAAGATAATGTTTCGTTTCCCATGCCATTTTGTTGTTCCGCTTACATGCAATGGAATATTGCAAGAGATGCTTTGAAACTTGGATTCTACCAAAGACATACTTAACATTTATACGTACGTTGAATATATTTATTGCTCTGTACGCACATCGAGGATGCATGGAATAACGACTGATGCGATTCCCGGCTGATGACGTTAGTTCATGGTGGCCGAGTAGTTAAAGTTCGAACTCTATGAATAAGTGCGCCTCTCTTTCTCCAAGCGTTCTTCTTATATTTATTATTGCCTGTTTTATATCCTTTTGTTATTCCCATTTCCTATGACATGACAATATTTATACGCTCTGCTGGAGGGAAAGTACGATTACTGTGACGGAGCTTGCACGTGATCGTTTGTGTAAGGAAGCGTATTCATGATAAAACCATTTGAAGGTGAGATACTTTCCTGTCTTGTATAGCACTATCTGGAGAACTCTGTATGCGTTTCCCTTCGCAAGATATAAAACCACAACTCGGAAACCCACTGATTTGATGCGAAAAGCGCCCTGCAAAAAGAAACAATTTTTATTAGTTTGTGTTTCTGCAGCCTCAATGACGCTATCATAGAAGTGGGAAAAGGAAGTATAGAGCAATGAATAAAAATTGTTGCAAATAAAAAAAAACTAAAAAAAAGATCATTGAGCAAGCATTTTATTTTGTTCGGGCATATGTACTAGCGTTCTCTGTAATGAGCAACATTCAAATAATTCATATTTATTTAAACTAATTCAGCCATCACCAAATAAAAGTGTATCTTATATATTTCGTTTTTCATGCTGCTCAAATGAAGAGATTTTATTTCTTCCTCAAATATTTGTGTCATGCTGTCATGCATGTGTGCTGCTTGTCTCTCTCTCTCTCTCTCTCTCGCACACACGCACGAAAGAGAGAGAGCCTGCTTTTTCGGCATCTGACATCCCCACCGCGTGTGAGGACACAGTGAGGATCTTCAGATGCTGAATAAAGCAGGCATGTGTTGAGTATCGCGAGTGGCTATTTTTTCCGCAAAAGAAAAAGAGGTGCAAACGCTTGCGATATTGGCAGATATGTTACACGCTATTGCGAAATGATGAACATTTGTAAAACAGGGCTGTATGCCTGCCGCCTTAAAGCCTTCTCTTTCATTTAATTCGTTGAAATGCTTCTTTGCTGTTTTCGTTTCTTCTATTTTTGCGAGAGCTTCAATTTTCATGCTACCATTCGCCCTTTTCTGCAGCCGCCAAATGACATTCGCCATTTCTCTGTCATACCATTGCGGCTTTTAGCCAGTTTATTCTGCTGCCCATACGTGCGTACGTTTATTTATATGCGGCACCAAGGGCTCGTACATTGTCTGCCACTGAGCGCATTAACTTATACCTCCGAAAGGCATTGTTTCTGTGGTAGAATCTGCTTCATTTCTCTCTATTCGGATATTGTGAACGAGGTGCCGCAAATTCCCCCCCCCCCCCCCCCCCCCGATGTGAGTCAAAAGCATTTCGTCGTCACTTCGACTTTTCACCACTGCTCTTTTAAAGGCAAAGTTTTTTCGCAACTGTTCTTCGATCATTCTCTTCTGGAGTGCTACGGAGGCAAGCCCAGCGTTCTCGCAAGCATGGCTCAGTATTTGACTCCAACTGTTTATGACTTCTCCAGAAGGCGTCTATAGTTGTGATACGGGTATGTCGGCCCATTGCGCCTTTGGCTCTCTTTATAAGAGAGGAAGGTAGGCAAAGTGAAAAGTATATCGTTTAGCGACGCATGCGCAGAGTGGAGAAAGTGGTATTAGTACGCACCAATTCCTTCCTTACTGCGGCTTTGTGCGAAGCTCAAGACAAAAGGAGAGATCACGTGAGCTGAATGAATGAGCTCGCTCGAACTCTTCAGTGGAGGCTTTTGAGAAAACTCGGATGAAGGAGGCAAGGACGTGCCCGGGTGGCTCTATGGCGCAAAATTTGGTCATGTAGGCAGTGAACGGTGACTGCCCAGATATCGGCCGAATGGAAGGCGAGGGAGAAGTTCGGGGAACTGTACAAAGTGGTGAAAGTGAGGTAATGAACAACGTTGAGAAATATATCACTTTATTTTTTATATTTGTCTCAGTAAAGCGAAGAGCTCGAGAGTTCATCTTACAGAAGTTGTCGTCATTTTTAAAACTTTGAAACGAGGGTGAAAAATGAGAAGGTGAAAAAAAACTTGTGAGAGTTCCTTACATCATGGCTAAGTCGACTCAAAGGCGAAATACGTAATGGCAATGCAGTAAAAGACTGAAAAGTGGCACCATCATCCGTGGAGCCGTTCGTCCCGTCACGTTTTGATTTCGTGTTTTGTGAAGCCTCCTCGGATGTTGCATACTTATTCGGCACACCACAAAATTCACTAGGTTTTTCCACCGAACGCCCATCCTGCGTCACTCCGTAGCGTTAAAAGAGCTAAATCAAGTGAGAACTGCTTTTTAAATGTGAATTGTTTCATAGCGAACCTAACTGCCTCTGTCAACATACCTACATCTTCGTCCGTTGTCTGTTTCCGCGCCCCCATTTCACTGAATGAATGTACATTTCCGACTAGTTCACCTGTCGATCCCTTCATATCTCTTTCACTATGATATCTATAATAAAACGCTTTTGTTGACGAGTGTTTCTTAGACATTACTTAACTGCTGATCTTTTCTTTCCACGTCTTAAATCGCGAGCAGCTTATGGAAAAAAATATGCGTGACTTTAATTACATGAACGTCACAAAAAAGCAACATGCAGTGATGCAGAGGCACCAGCTTCACAGACTTCTGGTCGTGACCGTTGATGAAGTCCTCCCTATGACAGTGAGTGAGTAACAACTTTATTAGTCGAAGGGGTGAGGGGTAAGGGAGGCTAAGCCACGAAGGCTGCCAGGCTGTGTTTCTCGATGACTTCTTCCGCTCGTTTCAGGACCCGTGTCTGGATGTCTATGTCGTTGCTGGAGAGAAGGGCCTCCCATTGTCCCTCGGTGGGGGGTGAGCAAAGGAGGTCGGCGGGCGGGGGATCCTCCGGGCAGCCCCAGAGGATGTGGTTCAACGAGGCAACGTTGCCGCACAGGCAGCAGCGTGGATCGATGGCACCTGGGTGCATGTATGAAAACACGAGGGGGCACGGGAAGGTGCGGGTCTGTAGGCGACGCCAGGCGATCTCGGACCGCTTGGGAAGGCTGCTGTGAGGATGTGAATAGAAATATCGCTCGAGGCGATAGTGCTGAGTGATGTCGTGGTAGGTGACCAGGGGCTCCGGCACCAGGGCGTCCGACTCTGAGTGGCCCACCGCTCGGTCGACGAATCCTCGAGCGCGTTGGTGAGCTGTCTCGTTGCCGGGGTGACCCGAGTGGGCGGGGACCCAGATCAGTTCTATGCGGCACTGCTCATCTTGCTGCAGTAGGGGCCGAAGTAGCCGTAGGGTGGTAGGCGAGACGAGACCTCGCGCGAAATTCGAGATGGCTTGTTTCGAGTCGCTGATTATGACGCTTGCGTCAGCCGAGGTCGCGGCCAAAGCAATGGCCACTTCCTCCGCCTCGACGGCGTAAGGCGTTCTGACGGTGCCAGCCGTGATGGTCGGCCTCAAAGGAGCTGAGGAGGGCGACACGGAAACGACTACGAAGGCGTCCCTGCGTGCATTGTATCGGGCCGCATCTACGTAGGCGACGGCCGGGTGGTCGGCGTACTTTGCGTGAAGCATGGCGGCACGGGCTTGGCGGCGAGCGTCGTGGTGGCCCGCCAGCATATTCTTAGGTAGCGGCTTGATGTAGAACGCCGCTCGAATAGCATGGGGTAATGAGACCAGATCCGGAGGGTGGGAGGAGGTGTCGTGGCCGATGGAGGAAAGGATGTGGCGACCGGTCGGCGAACGGTAAAGGCGTTGCACTTGAGCGGAGCGGTGAGCCTCAATCAACTCGTCGAGCGTGTTGTGTACACCCAAACGGAGAAGACGATCGGTGGACGTGTTGGGGGGAAGGCCGAGGGCAGTCTTGTATGCCCGGCGGATGAGGACGTCAATTTTATCGCGTTCCGATTTTAGGAGACGTGTATAAGGAAGGCCGTACGTGAGGCGGGAAACGACGAAAGCGTCGACAAGGCGAAGTAGATCGTGTTCTCGCATGCCCTCACGCCGCGCACGGACACGGGCGAGCATACGTGCGGTCTGCTGCACCGAGAGCGAGAGCTTGTCTATGGTGTGTGTATTATGGCGGTTGGACTGTAGGATCAGCCCGAGCACGCGGAGATGCGAAACGACGGGGACAGGAGTAGAGTTGGCATGAACCGTGATGGTGGGGTGGGGAGTTTTGTAGCGACGCCGGTCGGGAGGCCGCATGAGAAGAAGGGCCGATTTGGCCGCTGAGCAAGTAAGACCGGCCGCGTGCACGTGGGACGTGACGACGTCGGTTGCGCGTTGCAACGTCTGCTCGATATGGCCGTCAGAGCCCGACGTGACCCAGAGAGCAATATCGTCCGCGTACAGGGTGTGTTTAAGACCGGGGATACGGTCCAGCTTGCCAGGAAGCGAGCGGAGGACAAGATTGAATAGAAAAGGCGACAAGACGGCGCCCTGAGGGGTGCCACGAGGGCCAAGCTCGTACGTGGGAGACGGGAGGTCCCCTATGATGATTTCGGCCGTGCGGGCGGTGAGGAACGCGCGAATGTAGTTGTAGGTGCGGGTGCCGGGATTGAGGGCTGCGAGTTCGGCAAGGATAGCCGAATGGGAGACGTGGTCGAACGCCTTGTGAAGGTCCAGGCTAAGGAGGGCCTTTGTGTCTGAAAATGTGGGTGGGTCGAGGAGATCATGGTGGAGTTGTAAGAGGACATCTTGCGTGGATAGGTGGGGGCGGAAACCAAGCATGGTGTGGGGAAGGAGATGGTGTGCGTCCGTGTACGTTTGCAAGCGAGCGAGAACGACATGTTCTAGAAGCTTGCCGACGCACGAGGTGAGTGAAATGGGCCTGAGATTCTCGATTGTGAGTTTCTTGCCCGGCTTGGGGATGAAAGCCACGCGAGCGTGTTTCCATGATTGGGGGAGGTTGCCGGAGCGCCAGCACTCGTTGAGGAACGAAGTGAGGGTAGCAGCCGAAGGGGCGTCGAGGTTTCGGAGGAGCTTGTTGGGGATGCGATCTGGGCCGGGGGCGGAAGTGGTGCGGAGCTTCTGTAATGCCGCGTAGACCTCCGCTTCCGTGATATCGGCGTCCAGTACTGGGTTGGGGGCCCCAGAGTAGGACGCGAGAGGGGGAGGAGGTGTGCCAGGAGGCAGAAGCTGAAGGTATTTGGCGGACAGGTCTGCCATCAGCGACGGAGTGTCGCCGGGGTAAGCCCGGACCACTCGTTGTAACTGCTGCCGAGCGACCAACTTGGCAGAAGCAGGGTCGAGGAGGTGGCGGAGGAGATGCCAGGACTGTTTGCAGCCCAACTGACCAGAGAGACCCGAGCAGAGCTGCTCCCACTGTTGGCGGGCGAGCGCGGTGGTGTGTTGCTCGATCGTACGATCGAGGTGCGCAATGCGGCGGCGTAAGCGACGGTTGTGACGTTGCTTCTGCCAACGGTTGCAAAGGCCGGTGCGGGCGGCCCACAGGTGGGCAAGACGGGTGTCAGTTGCCGGATAGTCCTTCGTGGTGGGGATCGAGGCGGTGACTGCGTCGAGGTCCTCTAGCAGCTGGTCGGTCCACGTCGAGATGTCCTCGATGTTGGAAGTGGCGGAGTGCAACCGGCGTTCTCGGAAAGCGTCCCAGTCTGTATAGCGGGCCGTGTGTGGGCGCGGCTTGCTGGGGGAGGTGAGAACTTGAATGGTGAGGACATAGTGGTCACTGCCGAGGGACTGATGCGTGTTATACCAGCGCGCGTCGGGCACGCTGCGGCAGAAGCTGAGGTCCGGGGTGGTATCGCGGCACACACTGTTGCCGATGCGCGTTGGTTGCGTGGGGTCGGTGAGCAGAGAAAGGTTGAGATCGTGAGCGAGCTGCCACAGCCTCCTTCCGGGGCCATCTGCCTTCGAGTAACCCCAGTCCGGATGCTTGACGTTGAAGTCGCCGAGAATAAGAAGGGGTGATTTGGCTGCTTTCGCTGCAGCGGCACGGAGCAAGGCTAGGAGAGACGCGTCTTCAGTGGAGCGAGGGGGGTTGTACACGTTGAGAATAAACAGAGAGGGCTGTTCACGTTGCTGAGGTAGTGTCTCGAGAAAGACGTGATGGACTGCAGGGAAGGGTAGATCGTGTCGATTGACAGCGAGCGTCCGCCGGGTGAGGACGGCCGTCACGGGATGGGGCAGAGGATGGTGAGTTACTTGGTTGTAGGCGACGTAACCCGAGAGGGAGACGTCGGCGTGAGTTTCCTGTAGTACGATGATATCAGGCGCGTCCGAGGGGTCTAGTTGTTGTAGGTGGAGAAGGAGGTGGTTACGCTTGGGACGAAAACCACGGCAGTTCCACTGCCAAATGGTGACGATGGATCGGTCAGCCATTTTTAACAGCGGAAGATGTTGCCTCGACCGGTGTTTGCGAGGTTCGGGCGGCGCCGGAGGAGGTGGTGGTGCGGGCATGGAGGGGTAGCTTTGCTCGGATGCTTCCAAGCATGGCAGTTTGTAGGCTATCAACTGTTGACTGTAGAGATTGGAAGGACGTGGCGGGGGGGTAGGCGGCGAAGTCTGTGCGCAGGGAATTTAGAGCTTCGTGCTGTGCAGTGAGAAGCTGGTGGACGGAGTTGAAGCGGCTATCCAACCGCTCTTCAAGATCCACCAAGGCCGTCTTGATGGATACCTGGACCTCTTCAGAAAAGTGAAGAGATTCAAGGGGAGTGTTGGGTCGACGGCGCTTGCCAGTGCATCCTTCGGGAGTCTGAACGTCCATGTCGGAGGAGGAGCAAATGGTAGAGGGCAGAGAGGATTTCACTGTGATGGCTGATTCCAGCTTCTCTTCAAGAGCTTGCAGTTTCGCTTGGAGGGAATCAATTTGGGTCTTCTGAGCTGCAATTTGAGCGCTTTGTGCAGTGACCTGCTGTCGGAGGGAGGCGTTTTCTTGCTGCAGTGCAACAACCTGCGGCTCCGAGGGCAAGCCGGGGGCGCCGCGGGGCCATGTCGAATTCATGGGCTGTGATGTGGGTTTAGGCACCGCTGGTACGGGGGGCGGAGAGGCAGTAACCGACTTGGGCGGTGGAGCTGGTGAGGGACCACTTGCTGCTTGCTGGGAAGAGCGCACTACCGCTGCGGGCGGAACAGGCTGTTGTGGCGGGGGGTGTGTGTCAGGTGCCGGGGCCTTCTGGCGTTGAGGGCGCTGCACGTAGCGGTGTTTACAGTTGGAACTGTACGTGGAGTGATTCCCATTGCAGACGATGCAGCGGGGGTTGCAAGTGGGTGGCGATCCTTCGGGCGGTGTGGGGTGAGCAGCGCCGCACCGATGGCACCGCTCCTGCCGCGGCTTGGGGCACACGTCGGTCCGGTGGCCGGTCGAGCGGCAATTGTAGCAGGCTTCCACCTTGTTGCGGAACGGAAGGAGGCGAAGCTGGACACCGTGGTAGAAGATCCACCGCGGTAGTTTCGGCTCCATGAGGGTGACCAAGATGTGAGGGGCCTTGCCCATGCGGCGGCCGCCCACAACAGAGAGGGTAGGATTGCTTGCCTGAAGGTCTTCAAGGATGGCTTGGTCCGTGAAGTCGTCGAAGGCGTGGTACAGTATGCCCCTGAGGGCATCGTCTGGCGGTGGGGCGTAAAGGTGGACGGTGAAAGTGTTGCCGGAAACCGTGAGGGAGGTGATGCGGAGGTATGCTTGTGCACGAGCCGAGTCCGCGACGCTGAGCGTAAAAGTGTTGTTGACGGGGTGGATCCGCACCGTGTCGCGAGATGCGGGCGGGAGGTCTTGCAGGAACGCTGCTTGCAGCAAGGCGGTGTACAAGTGCCAAGGCTGTAGCTTGGTGAGTTCTACGGGGCTTTTTGGGCGGCCGACGATGTGAATCGTGTCCGCCGGGAGACGAGGGAGCGGAGCGCGGCGGCGGTGCTGCGGAGGCGATGTATTTACCCGCTTCGACGAGGGCAGAGAAGCCGGCGTGGTGGTGGGCTTAGTTGCGGCGGTGGCAAGGCGCAAGGCTGCGCGGCGTTGCTCTTGGGCGCGGAGGCCTGGCGACTGCCAGGATTCGTCCGAGAGTTCCTCGGGGGACACGTCCTGTCCTTCGACAATATACTCCATAGCGGTGGACAGCTAGGAGATGGGCGACGAGGCAGCGGCGGGCGGCCGGGCGGTCGCTCCGTCTGTCAGCTGATGTGCAGGCGGCCGCACTCGAGCTAGGCCTAAGAGGCCTAGGTCGGTGCACGGCGTGGTCGAAGGCTTTCGAAAGCTCTCCCGGGCCACCCCGGGCGAGTTTCGCAATAAAGTGGGTGTCGAAGAAATCCAGACAATGTGCTCCAGCCACCCGTGAAGAAATTATCCGGATAGGGTCGAAAGGACCGACGCGAGGGCCGAAAATTGGCGGAGCCGAAGTGAGGTGCGACTGCTCTCGACGGTGATCCGCCCCCTTCCTCCCTATGACATCACACAACCTGCACGCAGCCTGGTTGCACACTGCTTTGTTTTGCGCTTCACTCAGCCCTTCCACCTGTGGCGCTGGTCTTTGCATCCCTTCTCCTCTCCGCTTGATCACCTGCATGTCTACAACGCCCAACTTCTCTCCACTAAACCACGCAATTTCCTTCGCCCTCAGATCTCTAGTCTGCAGTCTTACTTCCAACTCCCCCTACTACTACTTACTCTTCTACACTACACTGCATTATGAATTACTGTACTATGCTATTTTATGGATGATGATGCATTTCTAAAGGTTCTTGGGCCCATGACCGCTAGGATAGTTTTAGTTATATATATATATATATATATATATATATATATATATATATAGAGTTAAAGTTACATAAAACTTCTTTCTTATTACTGTACAGAAGGGGAGTTGTCGGGCTTTTCCAATTTATGTGACGCGTACCTGCTTCGCCATACTGCGAACACGCACAAGAATGGTTGAAGTTCGGCTTTGACAGCCCCGCTCTAAATATTGTTACGCCTGAAGTAGGGGTACGGGGGTTTATTGAACGGAAGCTGGGATGGCGAGGCCGCCCCGGATAAAACTGCCGAGAGATCTTCTTCTTCCCAAGTCCACACTTCTATTCCCTCTTATCAATCCGGCACATACACGTCGTAATATTTCCCCCTTCGCAGACGAAGCGCACCGCGCGTTTCATGCATCGTCCCGCAGTCTAAAAGCTTTGAGGCGAGCCACATGGGTAACCTCGGTCTTGGTTGATCGTCTCCCACTAGCTGTCAGTCGTGCTATTTTATAATCTACTGCACTGAGGCGCTCAAGGACAACGAATGGGCCAGTGTAGTGGGCGAGAAGTTTTGTGGACAAGCCACGCTTGCGGATAGGCTTCCACACCATTACAAGGTCTCCCGGTTCATATGTGACGTGGCGGTGCTTGCTGTCGTAGCGGAGCTTTGAGCGGTCTTGCGATGCTATAGTACGCAGGCGGGCAAGACGCCGAGTTTCTTCTGCAAGGCATAGTGTTTCAGCTAATGAAGGATCGTCATTGTCATAAAACGAAAAGATAGTGTCCAGGGTATAACGAGGGGGTCGAACGTAAAGAAGGAAGAAAGGGCTGTGGCCGGTGGTTTCGTGTTGGGCAGTGTTGAAGGCATACGTGATGAACGGTAAGACGTCGTCCCAGTTCTTGTGATTGGACGCCACGTACATTGAAAGCATATTCACCAGTGTCCGGTTCGTTCGTTCAGTAAGGCCATTCGTCTGTGGATGGTAAGGTGTCGAATGACGAAGTTCCGAGCCACACATACGGAGCAGTTCCTCAACAACGTCTGCCGTAAACTGACGGCCGCGGTCGCTTATTATGACGCGAGGAGGTCCGTGGCGCAGTATGATAGAGTGCAGGAGAAAGGAGGATACTTCGCCATTTCGACAGTCTACAGTGGCTCCGCACATTCGCAAGAAATCTATGCCTAGAATGATGTCATGAGTGCTCCGCGGAAGAACCGTGAATTCTGTCACAAACACTTGATCACTCAGTAACACTGCCGCGGTACAAACACCAATCGGACACAACGAGTTGCCGCCCACGCCACAGAACGTTATCGCTTTCTCCAACAAAAAGGTCACCTTTCTTCCCAAACGAGCTTTGAACGCAGCACTCATGATCGACACGGCGGCTCCAGTGTCCACCAAAGCCATCGTATGTACACCATCAACAAAAACTTGCACTTTGTTTTTAAACATAAGCACCGGTGGAGGTATCTCTTCTTGCAGCGAATCACCAGCGACCTCACCCCCAGCGGCCGCGCTGCCTAGTTTTCCGGAGGCGGCGAAGGGTAGCGGCGCCTAGGAGATGGCGACCGATTGGAGCGAGGGGCTGGCGGGGGTGTCAGACTGCGGTCAGAGGCTGGAGAACGGTTTCGCAGCGGCCTTGGTGTCTCGTAAGATGCGCTTCCAGGGAACGTTGGTGCTTGTGCAAAGTCGGACAGGTGGGATCTCGGTGGCCAGTCGTACCTCGGCGGCTGCCGGTAGTTACAGTACCTGGCAATGTGGCCTTCGACGCCACAGTTGTAGCAGATGGGTAGGGGTCGCTCGCCGAACCACTGCTGAGAGCGCTGGGCTGTGTAGGGTCGCCTAACCGAACGGGGTGGAGCAGATTGCTGAACGGGAGCTGCGCGCCTCTGTGGGGCGGGGCCGGGACGAAGACGTTGGTCATACCGCTGGTCAGACGCGAATGAGTCTCGGCGTGGCCACGAAGCCCTAGCTTCGCGAACGTCTGTCACACATACTGATGGTGGCAGAGGAGCGAACGGGGCCGGGTAGTAGGATGAACAGGTAGGCGTATGGCGGATGGTGTCGTGGAACAGTGTGTCTTGTCGCTGTAGTTCTTCCCGCACTATTGTCCGGATAGTAGCGGCAAGGTCGGCGGGCGGGCTCACGTCGACGCTGGCGACCGTTGTTACATTTGCCAGCCTACCAAATTTCGGGGCAATACGACGGGTCTTTAGCTTCTCAAAAGTACGGCAGTGACGTTGGACGGCGGAGACGGAAGTGAGGTCTTCCCTGCCTATCAAAAAGTTGTAGACGTCCTCTGCTATACCCTTCAGAAGGTGGCCGACCATGTCCTCTTCAGTCATGTACGGGTCTATGATCTTGCAGAGCATCAGGACCTCCTCTATGTAGGTGGTACACGTTTCTCCAGGAGTCTGAGCTCTTTGAGCCAACGTGCGCTCCGCGCTCTTCTTTTTTGAATCAGAGTCGCCGAAGCATTTCTTGAGCTCTTCAGTGAAACGATCCCACGTTGTTAAGGAATCTTCGTGGTTTTCGTACCACATCAGAGCTGTTTCCGTGAGAAACAGCGCGACATTTCCCAGTTGGTCGGTGGCATCCCAGCAGTTGTACCGGCTCACCCTTTTGTACTGTGTCAGCCACGCATCCACATCTTCTCCTGCTCTTCCCGCGAACGGGCGGGGTTCCATATAGTGATATCGAGGTGCAGCTGGCACTGACCTTTGTGTGGTTGAGAAGGCGTGACCTTCGCTCTCGGCCATGGCAGTTGGTGTCGGTGGCAGACCGGCAATACGACGGCTCCGGCGAAGTTCGAACAGCTGTGGCTCCGTGGTTCGTCGACGTATACTGTACCCAGCACCTTCCACCACTCTGTTACGCCTGAAGTAGGGGTACGGGGGTTTATTGAACGGAAGCTGGGATGGCGAGGCCGCCCCGGATAAAACTGCCGAGAGATCTTCTTCTTCCCAAGTCCACACTTCTATTCCCTCTTATCAATCCGGCACATACACGTCGTAATAATATAGATGTCGCCAATGTTTTAAAAGAATGACATTGAAGCTGATCAGCGCTGCAAGGGTGAATGATTGCGCAGGGTATCACTACTCATGTAACGCACGTGAGAACTACTCAAGAAACGAAAATACCAGCAAGCAAGATGAACATGCGAAATTTCGTTCTCCGTTGTCTCTCTCACAAGACACGCGCTTCTCTATAGTAAGGAGCAAAGGCTGTGCCAGAAGCTCTCAAATTTCTTACACAAATTGACAGTGTACTTTTTTTTTGCCCCATAATATACGACACGTTTAATTTTTATACTCTCTTTCAGGCTTCGCTTTCCATCGCATCTCTTCGCAATAGCCTGCGTGCAAGGTGTAGGAAACACTACCACAACGGTATGTTTAGACGCTATTCTTCTTGTGTTGCGGAACACTCAGTGAACTTATGAAATCACATGAACGTTGGTTGTTTTAGGAGCTTGCTCCTTTTGCTTGGGGGGGGGGGGGGGGTGTTTCGTCATTGCGCTGGTGTGTACGCTAGTGTTCATTGCTCCCGCTAGAGGCGCAGCTGTGCCTTTCGTTTCAAGAGCACTCATTAGATGGCGTGCCGCTGCTCAGGCGACGCTCGCTCCAGTCTCGGCGCGTGCTCTAGTTTGGTAGGTTAGCGCCTATATACAGCGCTCGCTCTCGGCGCGCTTCCTTTCTCTTTCGCCGGGCATCGCTCAGTGCGCGCGTCGATACCGCTACCTGCTATGAACACCGCAGAAGCCAAGGTGGCGGCATAGAGAGCTTTGTACTTAACGGATTACAAAGCCATAATACTAAAACAGAAACGTTCCTCCAAGCTTATGTGATCCGTAAGTAAGCTTTTGGACAAAATGTATACACTGCATTGGTATGTAAACATCTGTATATAGTACCTTGATATGTAAATAATAGGCATTGTGTATATAACATGTATATCCAATCACACCACAACAACTATTGTGTCTCTTATTTTTATGATGATGCTTGAGCTTATGAACAGAGGATTCACGGTTTACCAGATTTAACCTCTGGAAAGCTCCTTCGTCATCCTTCACTTCGTGGGTATGTGGGATTTTTTTGTATTTCAAATGTACTAGCTGCTGCACTTATAAATGTACATGTAAGCTCACAAAAGTGGCTTCAGTGTAATGGAACTAATTACTTTGACGAAGGGCCGTGCCATGGCTGAAACATTAGTCGGTGCCATGAAAATATCAGTTGTAAGTTCAGCACTCGTATGTATAATGGTCTTTGTTCTTCGTCCTTTTTGCGTTGGTTTTTCCTGTCCAACAATGTACAAACTCACCCAAATAAAAGTTTTGCATGAAGAGTGACACAGAATAATGCAAGACAGTTCAGCGTGTGTCCTCGTTTATTCGTCGTGTCGTGCGGCCGTCTTTTTCAGTGGTTTTTGACCAGTATCTATAGCAACCAGCCCGATTATTTACGCCAAACGACTCTCCTGAAAAGGTCGCGAACTCACTGATTGCCTACATCAAGGCACAATTTTTTAATAAATTCAATGACGACGTGGCTTCCGCGGTGATTGAAAGCCAAAAAAGTGAAGTAAACGTAACGATAAATGCAGCTCAATCATAGTCGTCAAGTGATGCGATCTTTTCAAAAACTGATAACCGACCATAGCGAAATGCCCCACTGTAATGCCGCAAACGTTTACTCGAGCCAAATTGGGTCTATTGCACACCCATGAAGGGCTCTCTTTTATGTGACCACAATGGCTCAGCAATATAGAGAGAGAGGGAGAAAGAAAGAGAGAGAGGTTTTTGTTGAAGAGCATGTACGTAAAGCCTATAATGTCATCCAACGCCTCTGAACATTTGGGATAAAATGAGTCAGGGTATTTTAAGTACGTGAATGACCAAGATGAGGACATCGGGAGGAGAATATGAAATTAATCTGAGAACGGCTCCCCGAAAGATATGCCCGTCCTTACTACGAACAAATGAATGCCACTGCGGAGTGTAGAACGACGAGCACCCCACCCTGAACGTGTATACGAGACGGTCATTAAGAAAACGTGCCAGCTCTTTTCAATAGAGCTGTCACGAGAACTGATTCAATTAGGCGTCCCTTTTTCTCGCTAGAAAAGACAAATAAAGGGGGCCCCTCAACGGCGAGAAAGTGAAGAAGTATGTCCACGTATCAACCCACGGCCAGTCTTATCTATAATTGGGTCTCTGTATAATGACGAGAAGACTTGCCGAGTGATGCTAAGGAAGAAAAAGTGTCGTCTTTGTCAAATGCTTTCACTATGAAACAATGTGAAGTGCTGAAGACATAATTTTTGAAGCCGCTTGAGTTTGTTCAGGGAGATCGAGCATATAACGTAGTGGCCCTTTTCCAGAAAATTAGATCTTATGTTCGACAATTCCATGGCTTTGTTTATTGCGATCATATCAGCCACATGTCATATGACGTGAAGACTTACTAGCGACGGTGCTGTGATGCTGTATACCAGATCAACTGACGAATTCTAATTTATCATAAATAAGAACACGTTCGAATAAGAACGGCCTTCAGTATTGCGGCACTTCAGTGTTTCTAAAGCAGTGACCGAACTCTTCGAAGACAAAGTATGTTTGGTGACTTGAAAAAAAGAAATCTATCAATTGTTTTCTTGATATTGGTATAGAGTTGCTACTTTTTATACATTTTCTCGAGAATACAGAGATTTGAGGCGTTTCAGCACTTGCAGAATGGGCAAGGCGATAAGATTAACCATCGTAGAAAAGCTGTTGTACCAAGTTTTTGCCAGCGCTACCTTCATGGCAGATAACGCGCCAAAAAGGTGAAATCTACCTTAGATGTACTTGTGAAAGTCATGCAC
This sequence comes from Rhipicephalus microplus, assembly GCF_043290135.1. Classification (NCBI taxonomy): domain Eukaryota; kingdom Metazoa; phylum Arthropoda; class Arachnida; order Ixodida; family Ixodidae; genus Rhipicephalus; species Rhipicephalus microplus. The sequence goes on from NC_134705.1 coordinate 202,937,619, forward strand.
ATTCAAAACTATAACATTTGAAACACGAATTTAATTGAAACACGGGTTTCATCCGGACTAAAACACGGATGAAACACGGTTAAGCTTAACAGAAAGTCAGGGGAAGAGTTCGGTGCAAAGGCAAGGCGGCACTGATGCAGAGTAAGACGGGTGGAGGAAGTCAGGACGATTCAGCAGTCTGACATCAAAGTAAGATATGGTCTGCCATGATACCCTCCTTTTCTTACTGAATAACAAATGCGTAACAACAAACAGATGATGCACAAATGTGTCACAAGAATATCTTGCCTCTCTTCGATATCAACTGCATTCGACCGACCATTACATTTTGACATAGATTTGTTGATGAAAGTTGAGAATTACCTTGAATAAAATAACCACGTGCTTCCATGGGACAAAAGTTCGTTGAAACGAGCATTTTAGTGAAACGGCTGAAACATAAATGTGGACGTACTTTGACGAATTATGCAGGCCGCTTAGTAAATTATAACTACTTACTAATTACCGTCAAGTTATTATGCATACAAAAGAATTGTAGTTTTTGTTGGAAATCTGTTGTGCGCAGACACACGGGCATGTATCAAGTGAAGTCATGGACATTACCCTATTTTTCTGTAACCAACTCCCAGAAAGTAGCTCAACCTTGGTAGCTTATAATTTTGGTCATGCCATCCGTTATGTTGCAGAACGTCCAGTTTTCCCTGCAATGTATCCTCCCACAAAGTGTAGGCTGTGTCCGGATAAGTGACCCTTGTCATGGCCTCGCCTACGCTTGTGTTATCACCATCTCCAGTTGTCTTGCCCTCCGTGTCCAAGGTGTGGCAAGCGCACCTGATCCGAGTTTAGCAGCCACGTAGCGCTGTGAGGTTGGAGCCCATCTGGCACACGCAGAGACTTTTCGTGATGATGCTCAGCCGCATGTAGCTAAGAAGCGGCACGGAGAAGCAAGTTCTATTGTTTTGCTACATGTGCTATTGTTGCCTTGTGCTATCGTTTGAATACTGTGCCATTTTGTATTGCATCATTGGACCCTATTCCATAGCCTTTGGCTATGGGTCCAAACAGTTTTTTGATCTATCATTTGGGAATTGAAAATAAAGTGAAATGAAATGAAAAGTTGGGGCGCCAACCTAATTGTGCCGCAGCAGTTACCCCACAAAACTGGGGATCTATGCAAGCCTCTTTCACAAGCAACGCCATCATCCCGGCAATGGAAAGAGAAAGAGAGCTGGACTTTCAGCCTCCCGCCTACCTCGAACAGCATCCCCCTTTCCTCATGTCGTAATCACCATTCTCAGCACTATACATCCAGAAAACGCAGGAAAGTGCATCAGGTGCAGGTATCACCTACCACGTTCTGTCAGCTCCTTTCCACACGCGAATAACAAAAAACCACTGCCGGTTCATTACATACATACACCTAAGCTTTTTGTTTCATTTCGGCGTGTATGTCGCTTTCGGCTAGAACCAGTGGTGCCACGTAATATATGCCAGGATGCAGCATACGTGCCTCCTTTACTCCCTTCATCCTGAGCGCCAGAGAGTCGAGGAGACAAAGCTTGCAGCCAGTGTGTTCGCGATGCCGTCACATAACCTACATCTGCTCAAAACGGTATTCAAGCCTGATGCATTTTGCCGAAGGCGAGTAGCGGGTGATGGTTGTCACCGACTTTGACGCCATTTGTCTGTGTTATTCAGACGGGTTTTCGTGGTTTACGCATACGGTTTTAATTTGGCCCTTACGTATATTGCACTGCTCCGGGCGTTTTTTCTTATCACGTATGCTTGCCGGCTAAACATGAAACGAGTAAAGAAAAGGCACTGAACCTTTGAATTGCGGAATACAGGCTGACGTGAAGTAAGCAGGCACTCTAGAATCAATTGTTCTAAACGCAAAGAGTGCCCAATGAAGTTAATTGCTACGAAGGAGAAAAAATGAGGATGAATGAGGTGCAGGGGAAATTGAGGCCTCGTCCTGTTTGCTGCCCTACATCTGGTCATGGGATGGGGGAGGAAGAGAGAAAGAAATGACGTGAGGCCTCTTCTTGTGGCGTAGATGAAATCAACTCAAAGTTTCTAAAAAACACTGCATTGTATTCATCAATTTACTTGTCCTTAATCTTTTCGCAATCTATTCAGACCTCCACTTTGCCGCTTGACTGGAAGGTGGGGAAGGTGGTCCCTCTGCACAAATCTGGTAACACACAGTCTCCTCTCAATTACAGACCAATTTCCCTAACCAGTGTTCCTTGTAAAATGTTAGAACATATAATTTACTCCAACCTTGTCTCATTCCTAGAATCAAATTCTTTTTTTACTCCCTACCAGCACGGATTCCGAAAAAGTTACTCATGTGAAACCCAACTTCTTTATTTTACTAATGACATAGCATCGGCTTTAGATCGCGGCTCACTTGTGCATTGCATTTTTCTTGACTTTCAAAAAGCTTTCGATAAAGTACCTCACCAATTACTCCTCCTGAAAATTAGTGCCTTAAACATTGACCCGAACATTCTTAAATGGATTGAATGCTTTCTGACTAATCGCACTCAGTTTGTAACAACTAATGGCTATAACTCACCTCTTTCTAAAGTAACATCCGGCGTACCCCAAGGTTCCGTATTAGGCCCTTTACTCTTTCTTATATATATTAATGATCTCCCAGACAGCATTAACTCCGCTATAAGGTTATTTGCAGATGATTGTGTAATTTACCGCGAAATAAACAATGAATATGATAACCAATTTCTACAGTCAGACCTTGACACTGTCTCAACCTGGTGCAATAAATGGCTTATGACTCTCAACTCTAACAAATCTAAATGCATGTCAATAACCCGGCGATCTATTTCTCCCCCCTGTACCTACAGTATTAACGCCGTTCCCCTCCAGCATGTCTCTTCATATAAGTACCTCGGCGTTTACATTACCAACAATCTATCTTGGCACACGCATGTTACCTACATCTGTAATAACGCTAACCGAACGCTAGGATACTTACGCCGCAACTTTTCTCGCGCTCCGCTGTCCCTCAAAATTCTATTATACCGATCACTAATTCGCCCAAAGCTTGAGTACGCGTCCGCTATATGGGATCCCGTGCAGCAAAATTTAATTAACGCGTTAGAATCTGTTCAGAACCGCTCAGTTCGGTTCATTTGTTCTAATTATTCCCGTACTGCTAGCATATCAGAAATGAAATCTAACCTTGACCTACCCAATTTAACTGTCCGGAGGAAACTGGCGCGACTGCATTTTTTTCATAAGACATTTTTTCACAATCCATCAATGAAGCGAGACCTCATTGCACAACCGTCATACCACTCATCGCGCATTGATCATCAGCATAAGGTTGCCATTCCGTTTTGCCGCACCAAATTCTTTTCAGCAGCCTTCTTACCGAAAACAGCCGCCGATTGGAACCACCTTCCCTCTTCCGTTGTATCAATAACAGACCCTTTGTTATTCAAGACTGCAATTTCTCAGCAATGCTTGTAACTATACGCAGTTTCCATTATCTATCTTTGTCTTGTATGTGCTTGAATTCTTATACATTTTTAGTTGACTTATGTTGCCTTCCTGATTTGCGCATCTGATACTTGTTTCTTTATTTTGTCTTTTTTCTTGTGTGTTATATATGTTGTACCCACCCTCTCTGTAATGCCCTACGGGCCCTGAGGGTATTCTAATAAATAAATAAATAAATAAATAATAAGGAACATGGTATAGGGTATCTAGTCGGCTACTTATGTGCATTGCATCTTGGCAGTGCAGAAGCGTCTGCGTGTCTTTCTGGGATGCTGGGCTCCAAAGCTGGCAACTGCGATATCTTATTATCTCAATTACCGATAATATCGTACACAATGGACGTCGTAGAGCCTGTCGTTATTCATCAAAGCGATAACTGTGGTAAAGTGAAAGTAGGAGGCTGGTCGTCGCTTCACATTAGTGGCTAATGCTCACGAGTCAACCACCCAATACAATTCTATTATAGAGCGTTTTGAGTAGATAAATACCAATAGACGACTTAGCATAGTAGCATCTAGTAATTGGATAATAGTAGCTGCAGTTATCAGTTGGGGCTGTGTAAATGAAGGTTCTACCTTGATAAGACATCAACCATATGTCACACAAATGTGGACATTTTTACGGAGAGGAGGATTTCCTCCTTTCTGGGCTGTTGCACGAGAGCACGAAAGCCAACGTCAGAGCCTAGGCAGTGCATTTCTTGGGGGGGGGGGGGGGGTCATGCGTGCTAACAGCAGCCCAGAGAGGACTATGGTGGCACTCAGAATGCCTTGAATGAAAAGGTCTATATGCGTCAAGCTTCTTTTGTCAATGGTACATTAGCATAGGAAATGAGCAATTAGCGTGGACTCTTCAAACCATTTAGTATTTTAAAATTTTGCATGTGCATGTATACACACATGTATACAAACTCACGCACGAACTTAAGCAAGGCATAATTGAACTCAGCCCAAAAAACCTTCTGGCTACGCCTGGCAATTGCAATACGACCACGAAGAAACTGAAGCATACAGGTTTTCATGAGCCCCTGTAAAGCGTGCACCACCTTGAACACTAAAGCGCTGGGTGAAAACTTACTTAAAACAACCAGAAATGATTTCTTCACACTGAGTCAGAGAGAGAGAGAGAGAGAGAGAGAGAGAGAGAGAGAGAGAGAGAGAGAGAGAGAGAGAGAGAGGGAGAAAGAGAGTACGCAGAAAGGCAGGGAGGTCATGCGCAGGGTGAGTGGAGCTTCCAAAGTGGCATGTTTGTGTTCACACATCTTTATTTAGGTGCTAAGTACAGTGCGTAAAGCGAAAGAAACACAGAACATGCAACGTCCAGCGTGATATTGAGCTCGACATCGTGTTGCCCTTCTTTTTCTCGTTCTCTGCGGTCTCTGCGTTCACTTCGCGCACCTTTAAATATGAAGATAGGCAGAGGCAGTTGTCGCTGTTTACCTTGCAATGTAAGAGGTGTGTGGGGAGAGTCGAGCACATAGAAAGATTGGGATTGTAAGGAAATAAATAATGAAGCACAGGTAGTAAATAATAAATAAATAAAGAAATAAATAAATAAATTAATAAATAAATAAACGCAATTTGTATGCATAACTAGTCTTGAAGCTGACGCCGCGGGATGCCGATGATCAATTTTCACGTTTGATGAGGCATCTAAAAATTTTAACCGAATAAATATTTGAAAAATACTACTATACTTCTCGACGATTGCAAGAATGTATGAGGTTACGTTCGAAGTATCCCCGGTCACCTGCATATTGCAGGAAAGCCTTAGTAATGCAGGTGGATGAACCCTTGCATTTGTCAAAGGGGATCCCTCAAGCAGATTAAGAGCACAGTGGGTTTTAGGCGCGGGTGTTCAGGGAATCCGTGGGTATTCTCTGCTTAGGTTTTGTTTCACCTACGAAGGAAGGAAGAGTGAGTTTCAGGGTGGTGTTAAAAACGAAGCACCTACACAACGTTGTTTAACAATAAAGAAGATTGCCCTTGTTATCCCTCCGCCAATCCCCCCGTAGTCATCTCTCTCACACCAACGGGTTCATTAAACGACAGCTTAGAGAAATTTCTCGGCTGAAATTGCGGCTGAAATTTCTCGCAATAACAAATAAAAAAGAAAACACAAAGAAACTGCTAGCAAAATATTAAAAAAAAAAGAAACCACTCTGACTGGTTCTAACAACCCTACAAGAAGAAAGGGGCTTGAAGCTAATAAAGACGGAATGCCGGAATGTGCACTTTTCATGTGGCGGCAATATTAGCGGGAGCGATTTAATGCTTAGGGCAATCAAAGCACAAGGCAGAAGCGTTCGCTTCGAAGCCCACAAAATAAACTATGAGGCGAAGCACGCGCAATAAAATATAATCAACAATAACGGTGAGAGCGGCACAACAAGGTTGATATCCGGGACGACGAGAAGGAACGGTGTTTCTGCAGCTACCTTTCCTGCTTTCGGCGTTTTCTTCTTTTCGCAGAAGCTCGCTTAGTTCACGTAGTAGCTACATCTTTTGGAAAGGGACGTACTGTCGCTTCAGTGAACCGACGGGAGAATTTAGAGATAACGAAAATGCGTGAACACAGAGCGGAACCTCCCCTAACAACAGTGTAGTAAATTGCCGAACTTCGATGAACTTTGCCGAGCTGTGATAAAGGTTGAACACGACTTTCTTTCAGCCTTCGGATCGCCTGTTCACGTTGCTCGCTTGAAACTGGATTCGGCTCGGCTTCCCTCTTCGCTGCCGGCTTTTGTGCTTTTATTTTTAGAGCCGGCTCATTACGACCATACTTAGGACCACCTTGGGGATACAGTGACTCGGAGCCCTTTCTTGTAATGGGCCGAATTTCATTCGATGTGTTCGCAGGGTGGGTAGTGTTCTATGCTCCGGTGCTATACATTCACGTATGAAGCGAGCTTTGTATGCTCAGCCGTGAAACAAGAGAGCATGGTACGCGAATAAAGTGAGCAATATTACGCATTAATGACAATGAATGGCGCTAGTGGAAGTGAAGAAGTTTGCAAGCAGTAAACTGTGTCACGTGAATGAAAAGAAATGGGCTAGAAAAAAGAAGACAATCTCGAAGGCGAAGCTGTTCGTTCTGCGTGCTGGGGTGTCCCAGTTGTTGGCGCTTATGAAGACAGCGCAGCTCTGAGCCGATGTTAGATTAAGGCAATATAAGCAGAAAACTGTTCGAAACGTTGTTGAAGTAAGAAATGCCATGCCCCCCAACTTATAATGTGCATAAATATAATTACAATGATTCTGATAACGCACGCCAACATAAACACAAAACCGAAGGAATGGCACTTAGCCTACTTTTTAAGTTATCATGTAAATTAAGGAAACCAGCTATCCACTCCTGGACATGTGGTTCTAGAACGCTCACGCATTGTTTTGTATCGCGATAATTTTGAGGCATTATTTAAAATAGATGTTGACATAAAATTTTTTCCCATCCAACACAAACCGGGACAAATATTTTGTAGATTTTTAAAAAAATACTTGACCCGTTTAAGTGCCCCCGTTTAATGCCTGTCACTTAGTACACAAACTGAACAAAGCTGGTTTGTGAAAGACGGTGCGACAAAATTTAACAAACAGTGGGACAGCACAGTTCAAAAGGGAAACCTGAACATAAATATGGTAATCACACACAAACACATACAGACAAACACACACGCACACGCACATTTAACTGTATATTTTTGGAAATGAGCGCTCCGCTTTGTCCCGTGCCTTGTACTGTGTCTCACATACGTAGCACGTTACGTCATTAGTGGTGTCTTACCAACACGCCCAACTTCATACAGTCGACAATATCATTTCCCGATGATGCGAAGACAACATACACTACAACACAACACCCAATTCTTACGATGTCGTGACTGGCCCACTAGCCACGGCTATAAAGAAATCTGTACATCCGCCCTTAAGTCAAAAAGTCTTGAAAGTCACTGTGGCCGTTTTGTCTCATGGCGCGAAGAAGTCGCAGATGAACTTGATGAATTGCGACTGTTTTCGGTCGACTTCGAAAACCCAGTTGCCCCTTCATTTTCCCCCTCTCTGGGATTGAGCTGATTTTGAGAAGAGGGTTGCCTAACAGGGTCCTTCTGGCTTCGCAACATTCTCTCAGGAAACACCGATTCAGAGCTTTCATTTAATGAGTGCTGACAAAACAGAGTCTGTCTGGAGATTAGAAGGGGGAGAGCCAACTAGCGCAGGTGAACTAGGACAACTGTACGTTAGAATGAGAATAAATTAATTCTTCAGGTGACGTAGAACGAGCCGCATTCTCAAAGGAACTCTTAGGAACTAATGCGAGTTTGGATGCGTTAGACGTCTTGACATCACTTAAGACAAAAGTGAGAGGCGCAACCTGAGCCTGCACCCTATGAGGCTTAAGTGAGAAGAGTTACGTTTTGGTAGTCAGATGACAAAGTGGTCAGACGCGACGATATTTTTTGTGCCATAAGGATCCCACGAAGTCACAATCACTATTTGTTTGTTGGCACATGTGATATAGCGTACAGGGGGTATTACGAACGCAACAAATTAGGTCAAGCTTTCATTCGTGTGTTTTTATTGATGTTATTGATTTCTCTGTCTCTTTCTTTCCCTCGGCTTCGCGAACGACAAGAATTAGAGGAGTTCAAGCCTGTTTACAACCCACTAGAATGTATTTTCCCTCGTTCCGAATCATATCACAATTAGGGCTTGGTATGACTCGCACGTGCACACGCATTCTGTGAAGCCCGTGTTGACAAACGCTCCTCGACTTGAAAATCAACCTCAAGGGATCCGTGACGACTGTTTCGCGTAGCAATTTGTGCAATGCGAAAAGTCTCAAGGATCTCTTGATGTCGGTACTCGAGTCAAGGCGCGTTTGTGAATACGGGCCGGAATCTTACTTTTGAGACGCACTTACCGCGCACTTACTTGTTACAATCCTGCGCAGATTTATCAGGATACCTCGCCGAAGAAGGAGAGCCGGAGAGCTCCTCGGGACGACTTCTTTTTGTGCTTGCATAAGTCAAGAAAAATAAAAATAAAGAAAATAAGGGATAAATGATCGAGGAACATTCACCAGAAAGTAAAGGAAGATCCTTCGTTATAACAAGCTTGCCTTTGATAGTACGTGTTTTCAATTTTGCGTCAGAATAATTGCGGCTGTTTAGAGTACATATTGTCACGTCACTTTAGAGGTCCAGGTGGGGCTTATTGGACGTAGATGGAGGTGGCACAGCAGGGCACTTTCGAAACGGGTCACTTGGACGTGCACTCGAGTGCGTAGTGCATGCGCCTTTGTGGCTGCTATGTCGATGATTTCCTCGTGTTGTTTCATGCTGAAACCTCATTGGCCACAACCTCTTTGATAGTATATTATAAATTTTTAGTAAATGCCTTTCTATTATTTTTCTAAACGTTGAAGTTCCGGACAGAGGGAACATCATGTTCCTCAACTACATGTTAACATCGGGTCCTCCCCACGTGTGTTGGACGTATAAACCGCGTGCAATCAAGTCAATCCTTGATTTTGGGTCGGCACACTCAAAAGTAGTACGCTAATGTGAAGACACGCCATACACGCACTACGAAAGTCTTGCCATCACATGATTCGGTGCAGCTTCAATCAGCTAACTCATCGAGGTTGGTTTCCTTATGCACGTTTTGGCCGCCGTTGCTGAGTGTCTGCCCAGAAAAATCAGAATGAGCCGAGTGACTAACGCTCGAACCCGTGCAAAAAGACGCGACAAACGAAACTTTGTCGTTATTTCCTATATCCACGGCGTCGCCCACAACCCCAAAAAAGTGGGCAGCAGGTGCAACGTAGATTTGGTTTTTTCAGCCCCAGAAAAGCTGGCGAAAATGTGCAAGGCCATGAATCCTGGTTTCACGGGAGTGCGAGCCTGCCAAACCAAGCACCGGAAAAAGTTCGTTCCGTGCATCGAGGGGGGGGGGGGGGGGTGTACTCTCTACCCCTGTCCTGCGGCAAAAGATGCATCGGCCAAACTGGCCGGTGTTTACATGAACGGCTGAAAGAGCACGCTCACAACGTCTCTATAGTATTGTGCCACCCAGCATGCATTGCCGTGACTGCGGCTGTTCCCTAGACTTTCAGCAGTGGGCTGTCGTTAAGTGTCATCGGGATCAGATGATACGCGAAAATTATAAGGCCGCAGAAATGGCAAGACGCGCCCCGCCGCGGTGGTCTAGTGGCTAAGGTACTCGGCTGCTGACCCGCAGGTCGCGGGATTGAATCCCGGCTACGGCGGCTGCATTTCCGATGGAGGCGGAAATGCAGCCGGGTGGTCAAAATTTCCAGAGCCCTCCACTACGGCGTCTTTCATAATCATATGGTGGTTATGGGAGGTTAAACCGCACATATCAAATCAATCAGTAATGGCAAGACTGGGCAATGCATGTGTCAGCAGACCTTCGATTGCGCTATAACAGACAGAAATAGATTTTCTTCATAACGCTGGCACACGTGATGTTCATGGACGCTATCACGATGATTACGTGATCTTAGGTAAATTTTGTTTTATTTGTTTCGTCTTTCCATATATACTTTGTCAGATACTGCTCAAGTATATATTGCTCGGTTCCAGCAAATAAAGCTTGTTGTAAGTTTGTGTCTCTTTGTGTCTTCTTATTTTTATTGTGCTCCATTTTTGGCGCTGTTTTTATGTGAAAAAGGTCAGCGATTGACTGTATATTTTAGAGAGTGATTCAGGCAACGCGCAGGTTCTCACTCACGATTACTGTGATCGTCTCCCACAGCTAGTTCGCGCTAAGGGCTAGAGCATCGGCGTAGTTAGTTGTAAGCGATTGGTGATTGTACTCTCTTGAACGCACGCTGAGAACCTTTTAATAGTAACAACAACAACAACAACAACAACAACAACAACAACAACAACAACAACAACAACAACAACAATAGTAATAGTATTAATAATAATAATAATAGTAATAGTAATAGTATTAATAATAATAATAATAGTAATAGTATTAATAATAATAATAATAATAATAATAATAATAATAATAATAATAATAATAATAATAATAATAATAATAATAATAATAATAATAATAATAATAATAATAATAATAATAATAATAATAATAATAATAATAATAATATTAATAATAGTAATAATAATAATAATAATAATAATAATAATAATAATAATAATAATAATAATAATAATAATAATAATAATAATAATAATAATAATTGCTGGCATCTTCAGTCTGAAAATCGCAATTTGATTATGAGAGGCATCGTAGTGGAGGGCTCCTAATTTAGACCACCTGGGGTTCCTAGACGTGCACCTAAATCTAAGTACACGGGCCTCCGGCATGTACACTTTGATCGAAAATGTGGCCATGGCGTCCGGAACTCAATCCCGTGACCATCGGGCCAGCAGCCTCGACCATCGAGGTGGGTCTCTAGCGCCTTTTTAATTGTAGCGGCTTCCGAAAGGAACTTATTGAATGTCTTCCGCGGGCTACGTACAAAAACAGCTAACAGTTTTGCTTCATTCCACGCTTTAAAACGCGAGTTCGGTTGTTTTTTTGTTTTTTTCGGGCAAAGCTGGGATGGCATGATGGCACAAAAAGGAACTCCCTAAGTATATATACTGATGTTCTCGTTTGGAAACTGTGCATGGGTTTTAAGCATAGCTTCGGCCCTTTTTTTATAGACGACACTTGTGAGGGTATCCCGGAATAGCGTGCAAAATAGGTCCAAGGTAGTCTCACTTTTCAAACTATTTTCTAGCACTGTCTTCGAGTAAAATACACACGTGGCACCATTTCTCGTTGCAGTCACAGTTGGGAAAAGTGGGCATATGTTTCCAGCCAGCTTTTTGGATCATCGCACGGGGATGAGGGGTGCTAGTACATGGCAGATGCAAAGGTTGTCATCGTAGCTGTTGCAGAGAAGCGCATATTCAGGTGGTTGTCCTTGCTCGTTGGTCTGGGTGGGATTTCGTGTCGTGCTAGGCTTCGTGCACGGCGTTTTTTAGGTGTCCGGAACATGAAAGAACGAGCACCTCCATAAAGTGATATATAAAAAGTTGAGGGAGGACACTCCTGCAGCTGATTTAAAGTCCCTTAATATACAAGAAGAGGAAAGGTAGGGAGTTCAACCAGATGAGCGTCCGGTTTGCTACCCTGTACTGGGGATACGGAGATGGGGATTAAAAAGACAAAGAGAGGAGAGAAGGAGAGCACTGCACACCGAAAGATGTACAGTCAGTCAGTCAGCAACTGAGGCCAGAAACTTTTCTGACCAACATGACTTGTCTGTCGTATGTCTGAATGCTTACTTTCTGACCAGCATTCAGACATACGACAGGGAAATTGCGGCCATGGAGAGGGTCATGCGCGATTCGTGGGGACTATTGACGCGCTGAAAACACTGAGTTCAGAACCTCCAGCTGTGCGAGGGCTGCGATCAATCAATCAATCAATCAATCAATCAATCAATCAATCAATCAATCAATCAATCAATCAATCAATCAATCATTCAATCAATGGTTATTATTACTTCTAATTCAATTTATTTTAATTTTTACATATTTGCGTGCACGTATGTGTGAGGGGCGTATACATGTTGCGCGTATGTACGGCTATCGCGAAGTGTGAGTAGTGGCAGCTGTAATAGGAGTAATGGAGCGAGGTTCTGTGGGCGTCGGGTGGGGTTCAGTGAAAGATTCCAATGCATCAGTGTGGTATTATGCGCAATGCGGCGAAGTTGTTTTGCGACATCAACCCTTGGCAGGGGTATGAACAGTGTGGGCACACCGTCGTGGGCTCATCGGGCAGCGTTGTCAGCGAGGTGGTTACCACCAATCCCACAGTGACCAGGCAGCCATTGAAAGACTATGCTACAATGCTGTGTCGGTTGTGGGTCGGCGTTGCCTTCACCAATTCATTGAGTTATCGCATTGGTATGACTGACTCCCCCAACTGTGATAACTGCCATTGTGTAGAAACTCTCCACCACGTCCTGTGTCCAGACTTTGAAGAAGATCGCTGGACTCTGCAGTGTGCCTTAAGAAGGCTGGATGATCTACCCTTTACTCTGGAGACGATCTTGGGAGCGTGGCGTTCAAGTACTTCAGCCCAAGAAAGCCACACGAGCCCTTGTACAATTATTGAGGGCAACATCACTAGGCGACCGCCTGTGAAACCTGAACTGTGTGTGTGGTGTGTGTGTTATGTGCGATGCGTATCTCCTCACCTCTCTCTCTCTCTCTTCTCCCACGTTACCCTCTCCCCCGTGTAGGGCAGCAAACTGGACTAAGTCTGGTTAAGCTTCCTACCTTTCTTCTATTTTTTTCGTCTCTCTTCTCTGTACGGCTGTGAATCATTAGTTACCTCTGCTCGTGAAAATGACGTTTCATTCTGTATGCACCACCGGCTGATTTGAGAACATCTTGTGGGACGTTAGCATACGTATTTTTCAGTCTTTTATAGCGTGCTGGAGATGTTTAAACATGCATGAGATGTGTACACATTAGGCACGTTTGTTATAGAGCGCTTGGATTATTTTGGCAACCTCGAATGACCTATGCACATACAACTTTCTGTTTCTCCTGCAACAACAATAAAGTAAGTTTCATTATGTTCCGAAATTTTGTAACCTCAATCAGGGGAAAGTACGTACGACTAGAAGTAAGAAAGAAAAGGAGCTCTACGTAAGTTATTTATTTTATGAAAAAGAAAGAGGCATGGTGTGGTAAGGGCGTTAACAAAGCGAGTGCGTTTTGCACGACTTTCTCAGCAGATGTCAGCTTCGGCACGCAAAAGCACTGCTAGTCACGTTAGACTGTGCAGATTACGCACACAGGGAAACAGCACAAAGAAAAACACTAAGCGGGGCCACAATTCCCGTAAGAAACGCTGCATAAAGAAGCCGTTGCGCGGCATGCAGCCGGTAATAATAATGGCTGCGCCATCCGCCTCCTCAATAAACACCATGGAAAGAAAGAGGCTTCTTGCGCAACGTACGACCTTTGCACACAAGATTCCGGCGTTATGGCTCCCTCCACACATCGAGGAGAGGTGCGGCACAACACAGCGGGCAATCCCTCGGGAGCATTTCGTAATGCAGAGAAATTGACGTGCGTTCTTGAAAAGCGTGGCAGTGTAATGCACGTCCCATCGCATCTTATCGCTGGTCTTGCAGCTCGTTTCGGCCGAACCATTGCCCCAAGCCAAGCCACAGGCCCCAAAATGACTTTGGTGCGTGCCTAACACTACAATGATCGACAAATAGCGCGTCTGCTTGCTGCCACGTAGTGCATGTGTTGTTTGTTCGGCACCGCGTGTGCCCGCGTGCAGTATACAGGGTACAACCAGCATAGAAAGCTCGCTGTTTAGTTGCGTGCATTTTCATTATCAATTATGATCCGTTACCTCAAAGCATAAAACAATCAACACTGTTCGTCTTGTATATCTTGCTATGCGCGCAATAAGGACTCATGAATACGTCCAAACTAAGCGAACTATTAAAGGCCGATTGAGGAAGCCAGATCAAACGGATACATCAAAGGGTCTATATGCATGATATCGTTCACAGTATGAAAGGAGAAATGCCATGCATTCCGCACTCTTTCAATGTTAGGACGGAAGCACTGAGCCATTCTGTGGCTTTTTCGGACGAAGTGCGATGAAATGTATAAGGCAAAATAGACACATAGAACATCCCCTTGCGAAAGCCTAGACAAAGACGGGTACGTTCATAATCTAAGGCTGGTGTCATAAATAAGCACACTCTCGTCTGCTGTTAGCCATGATTTTCCTTTACCACGAAGGAAGTTTTAAATTATTACTACTGGGACTGTAAGAGCCAGGTTTTTACAGACATTGTTCAGTGCACATAGAGCGGGAGATGCCGTACTCATAAATAGTCCAGCGCAAGTCAAAGCTGTACGAGCTTCGAGGTGTTGATCTGCTTGTATTATTTATGGGAATGTTGTGTTCATTCACTTTTTTCAGGTTTTTTGCATTCTCTTGGGTTTATCTGCTATATTGTGCTCTTCTATATTGTGCTATATTGTGACACTTGGCAGCTGGGGCAGCGTACCGAGCGTATCCGTAACGCTTCCACTTGTTTCTTCAGGGCCTTCCGGAGCAAGCGCGACAGTCTGCCTGAAAGTTCGTGGCCAAGCTACGTAACCGCTGCATCTTTCCTGCGTTGCTGCACCGCTCTGGAAAAAGGCCAGCCTGTACAGTACCACGTGGCGTTTACGTCACACCCTGGTATCGGATAAAAGGACGCCGGGCCACTGCGACGGACACTTGGCAGCTGGGGCAGCGTACCGAGCGTATCCGTAACGCTTCCACTTGTTTCTTCAGGGCCTTCCGGAGCAAGCGCGACAGTCTGCCTGAAAGTTCGTGGCCAAGCTACGTAACCGCTGCATCTTTCCTGCGTTGCTGCACCGCTCTGGAAAAAGGCCAGCCTGTACAGTACCACGTGGCGTTTACGTCACACCCTGGTATCGGATAAAAGGACGCCGGGCCACTGCGACGGACACTTGGCAGCTGGGGCAGCGTACCGAGCGTATCCGTAACGCTTCCACTTGTTTCTTCAGGTTGGAACTTTCTCGATTTTTAGTGCACTCCTTCAATTTGTATTTTGCTGTCCCTTGCTGCCACTACAACTGTTGTTGCGTGTTATTTACCAACATTGACGATGTCAGGAGAACTTGATGCCCTGAAGCGTGATTTTCGTAAAGAAATGAGGGAGATGAAAACTAGTATGGATTTCATCAACAAAGAGTTTGAGTCTCTGAAAAATGAATGCACTGAACTAAGAAAGGAAAATGCCACTCTCAGAGCAACGCAGGAAGCGCTCCTGCAAGAAGTTGAAGCATTGAAGAAGAAAGCCCATGAAAATGCATTGAGTATTACAGCGCAGGAACAATACTCTAGAAATAAGAATATCGAAGTCAAAGGGGTTCCGCAGGTAGCAAACGAGAGCCTTGAAGGCATACTCAGCAAAGTGGGCGATCTGATAGGTGAACCAATAAGGAAAGATGACATTGAAGTTTGCCACCGGTTGCCTACGCGGAGTGCCGATTCTGACCCTAACATTTTAGTCGTTTTCAACAACCGTGCTAAGCGAGATGCTATCGTCGAAAGGGCCAGAAAAAGTAGGTTCACTGCAGCAGACATCGGCTACACGAAAAAGCAGCCGGTCTATATTAATGAGCACCTCTGCCCGCGGCTGAAGAAGCTGCTTGGGATGACCATAGCAAAAAAACGGGAACTGAACTGGCGCTTTGCGTGGGCCAAAGGTGGCAAAGTTTTCGCGCGGCAAACGGAAACATCACGCATTGTGCGGATTGCATGTGAAATTGACCTAGAAAAAATGGTCGACCAAACGCCTACTAGCTAATTGCACACTTGTGAGTGCCACTTTCTGCATTTTACTTCGTTGTTGTGATAAATTATGCTTTATAAACTGGATATTTCGAACCATGGCGACTATCTGAAATTTTTACACTTAAATGCGCAGTCCGCGAGGAATAAATACGACGAGTTGACTTTGTTTTTTGATGCATTTTCTTTTAACTTCGATGTAATAATGTTATCAGAAACTTGGTACAAATATGCTGACGACGTACTTAGCGTTCCCGGATATCAAACTTTCTTCTTAAACAGACCTACACGTCGTGGTGGAGGCGTGCTGCAGCTGGTATCGAATGAGCTGTCATGCACGATGCTACCAGAATTCTGCCTTATAGCGCCAGACTATGAAGTTTTAAGCGTGCAATGTAAAAAATATGTTTTCGTTGTTTTATACCGCCCGCCAAACGGAAATATCGACGCATGCCTTCTTTTTCTCGAAAGGCTGCTAAGTTTCATCTGCCTAAACGACCTGTACCTCGCGATAGGTGGTGACTTCAACGTTAACCTTTTGCAAAATACCAAATGCGCGCGTGATCTACAACTTATTTTTCAGTCATTTCATTGTAGAAATGTGATAACAACACCTACGCGCCTTAGCAGCACTTCCGATAGCCTCCTTGACCTTTTTATAACAAACTGCACTATCGAAGACACGAAAGCAGGTACTATCGTAGCTGACATGGGTGATCATTTGCCAATCTATATGTTCTGTCCATTCAGTGCATCTTCTGGGGGTGCTCGTCACTCCAAGACTTTTCTTGTCCAGGAAATAAACTATAAAACGCTAAGCATGTTCCGTAACGAAATTGGAAACGTAGATTGGACAACCGTGTTTCACTGTAATGACCCTGATAGAGCATATAGCACGTTCCTACACATTTTGAAAGGTATCTATGAGAAGTGTTTTAAGTTTAGAACCGTACAAAAATGTGCGAAAGGTCGCAAACCTTGGCTTAATAACGAGTGCGCAGTCATGATACGCAAAAAGAACTTACTATATAATAATTTTGTCAAAACAAGGGACCCATGTGAGTTTGCGGCATTCAAGAAATATCGCAACCAGGTAACAAAGTTCTTGAGACATACTAAAAAAGTTTATTTTGAAAACCTTTTCAGTCAAATAAGTAGTCGGAGCGACTTGCTTTGGCGCGAAATTAACCAGTTGTTAAACCGCAACAACCGCCAGATTGCTGAGCTTGAGCTAATACATAATCACAGGGTCATAAAAGGCGTAGAACTTGCAGATCAGTTTAACGATTATTTTACTAGTCTGGAAAAAAGCGATTTTAATATTGCCGCGACTGAATTTTTAGGTCCGCGCAATGCATACACAGCTTTTTTTGCGCCCACAACTTCCGATGAAGTCTTCCAAACTTTTATGTCCTTAAAAAATAGCAAAGCACGTGACATAAACGGGTTACAGATAAGACCGATAAAGTTTGTGGCTGACATCTTATCACCTGCACTTACTCACATTTTTAATCTTTCAATATGTGCCGGAATCTTTCCTCAGGAAATGCAATGCGCGAAAGTTAGCGTCATTTTCAAATCTGGTGACAGAAATGTATTCTCGAATTATCGGCCAGTGTCTGTTCTCCCTGTTATATCAAAAGGATTGGAAAAAATTATTTGCAAAAGAATAACGGCTTTCTGCGATAAACACTCGATTATAACAGCGCAACAGTACGGTTTCCGTGAAGGAATGTCAACAGAACTTGCCCTACTAACACAAAAAGAGTTAATCTTGAACAGTTTTGAAAATAAACAATTTATGTTGGGTATCTTTGTTGACTATTCTAAGGCGTTTGACCGCCTGAATCACCGCACTTTATTTACAAAACTAGAACATTACGGATTTCGTGGCACTCCTCTTGAGTTAATAATTTCGTATCTAAAGCAAAGAAGGCAATGCGTTGCCATCATGTCAGAACAATCTACACTACAAAAAATAACTCAAGGAGTACCGCAAGGTAGCATACTGGGGCCCATACTATTCAACATTTATATCAATGATATAACAAATATTTCTAATGACGCTGACTTCATAGTTTATGCAGATGACACCAGCATTTTCTTGAGATCAAGTGACATAAGTACTCTCTCGGTCATCTCTAACAGTGCACTGAAATGCTTAGCCGAATGGAGCTTCGTTAATTCATTAAAACTGAATACAGCAAAAACTAAGGCGGTCCTTTTCACCCCGCCGCAACGACATGATCTTAAAGATTTCAGATTGGAGCTTGGATCTGCTCGCATAGAACTTGCATCAAACGTCAAAACCTTGGGAGTTGTTTTTAACAATCATCTCATTTGGAATGATCATGTTGATCACATTGCCACCCGTTTAGCGAAAGCCTGTGGGGTGCTCTGTAGACTGCGCTATACTTTACCGAGGAGCGTTAAACGCATGATTTATAACGCCCTATTTTCCCCTCACTTAACGTATTGTCAGTTAGTATGGGGTGACACTACAAAAGTCAATTTACATAGGTTGAGTGTGCTTCAGAAAAGAGCAGTTCGTCACATAGCAAATGTTCAGTATGATGCCAATACTGGAGAACTATTTTCCACCCTTAAGATCTGCCCCCTCGAAAATTTCTATAACGTTAACCTCGCTTTAAAATGCCAAAAATACTTCCGATGCAACAACCATAGTTTTTTGTTATTATGCAAGCTGACTATACCTAAAGCTATCTCATATAACATAAGGGAGAGAGACAGATGGCTCATACCTTTTTCGCGAACGAAATATGGGATGAGCAGTCTGTCATACCTTGTGCCACGCTTGCTCAACGAATTTGAAAGAAATGGCATTTGCATACAAAGATCTTCAAGAAGTGCAATAAAACGGTATGTGGGTGAGCACTTATCTTCAAAGTAGTAGTGCGCGTTACGTTAAGTTATTTTTTATCAAAAAATTTGCCTGTTATACAAGCTTCTCAGTTTGTTAAGATGTTTACATACATGATGCATAATGGTCTTTATTGCGCATACAAATTTTGTACATCTCATTTGTGCGAAATAACCTGTGTATTCCATTATTCTACATTATTTCCGCTTGCGTTATGCACTGTTTCATGATTTTTCTGCTAGATGTGATAACCGAAAATGTTTAATAGAAATGTGAAATTAGAGATGTTTAAATGCATGGTAGGTTGTTTTTGGCTGTCGAGAATTGGGGCAAGGACCTTTGTCAAGCTGCTGTATAGCAGCTTTTTGTTCTTGTCCTCGTGTTCATTATCTTGCTGTAATGAATGCCAAATAAAATTGATTGATTGATTGATTGATTCTTTGTCCTTTCGTGTAATTTAGAGATTTTTTCTATCATTTACTGCTTTTTTCTTATGATTGTCTTGTTTGCTTGTAGATTAATCATTTTCTCTTGTGTGTGGTATCCTTTCTACTGCGTTGCTGCTGTTTGCTGCTTTGTACGAGCTGTGTATAATTCCCAGTGCTGGCGTTTCACCTACCGTCTTATGCAGATCTGTGTTGCCACGCCGCGGTGGTCTAGTGGCCAAGGTACTCGGCTGCTGACCCGCAGGTCGCGGGATCGAATCCCGGCTGTGGCGGCTGCATTTTCAATGGAGGCGAAAATGCTTTAGGCCCGTGTGCTCAGATTTGGGTGCGCGTTAAAGAACCTCAGGTGGTTGAAATTTCTGGAGCCCTTCACTACGGCGTCTCTCATAACCATATGGTGGTTTTGGGGCGTTAAACCCCACATATAAATCAACGAAGATATGTGTTTAACTCCTAACGATGGCACGGCCCTGGCTCGGTCAGAGGAATCAGCCCTTCGGCGACGCTAACATTCATGGGCAAGCAGGCGCTGCCGTTCTAAACATGCTGTCTGCTCCGATAACGTCTACCAAACCTGGCACCTGCAGTAAACCTGCGCAAAAACAGATACACTGCGTGACAACAACAGGGTCAACCCTTGATGGGCTCCAAAATTTAAGGAAACTTTATAATAAAAAGTCACAGCTTTGCAGCAAAGGTGAAGAGAGAGAAATAACGTTTATTGCACCCGTCTAGAATGACGGGGGAGGAGACTTCGGCCTCTGCCCCCAATCATCCCCCTAGCCATCGGCCGGAATCCCTTGGGACTCGGCGGTGGTCAGGGCGAGACCGATGACTTGACACTGTTCTTCGGCGTCACGGCTGTGTAATAAGGCCTCCCAGGATTCTACGTTTCTACTTGGATCATTGTAAGATGGGCAGGTCCATACCATGTGCACTAAAACCGCAGTGCTGTTGCAGTGCGCACATCTGGAGTTGAACACTTCCGGGTGCCATTTACTGTACAGGTGAGGGTTTGGAAACACCCCGGTTTGCAATTTTCGCCACATAATTTCCTCCTTTTTGCTGAGCTGTTTAGCTGCCTCTGGATAAATCTTACGGTGGAGTTTATAGTGTGCGGTGATTTCCTGAAACGTTCTTAGTTCGTCTCTTGTGGAGAGGGGCTGCTCGCGCGAAGGCGGCGGGTCAGCGTCGATCGACCGGAAAGTGAGCCTTCGGGCGATCGCGTGCGCCTTCTTATTCCCCTTCAGACCTTGGTGGGCCGGGGACCATACTAGTGAGATTAGCTCTGCGGGTACTGGTCCTTGTCTTATAATTTTGGCGGCTGTAGCAGAGATCCTGCCCATATCGTAGTTTTTAATGGCTGACTTAGAGTCGCTAACAATCACTCGTGTGCCTTTTTGAGCTATTGCCAAAGCAATCGCAAGTTCTTCTGCCTCTGTGGTGGTTGTGTTCTTAGAAGTGCAGCACGAGACCAGGTCCCCGCTCTCGCGAACCACTACCGATGTGTGTGCTCCCTTTATTTCGTATTCTGCAGCGTCCGTGTAAAGCACGCCAGATCGACCTTCAAGTTTCGCCTGCAGGGCTACAGCTCTAGCTTGCGTCTGCCTTCATGAAACGCCGGATGCATGTTTTTCGGCAGCGGTATAATTTCCATCTTGCCCTAGTTGATTTAGGTATGCTAGCGGTCTGCCTGGAACACTCCGTGGGCTCGAACCCCAAGCGCTCCATGATTTTCCTCCCGGTTCTACTTCTCAGAAGTCTTTGGTGCTGTGACAACATGGCGGCTTCTATTAGTTCATCTAAAGTGTTGGAGACACCCAGCCCAAGAAGTTTTACCGTAGAGGTGTTCGGGGGAAGCCCTAGCGCAGTCTTGATGTCTTTCCTTATAATGGCTTAAATTTTATCTTTTTCTGCTCTACTTAATTTAAGATAAGGGGCAACGTATAGTACACGGCTTATCACGAAAGCTTGAACTAATCTTAAAAGATTGGCTTCCTTCATCCCCGCATTCTTGTTAGAAATGCGCTTAAGCAGGCGACACGTCTGGTTCGCACTAGCTTCGAGTCTCCGGATAGTTTCAGTGTTTTTTCCATTTGCTTGTATGCGCATCCCTAGAATTCTAATACTGTCTACGGTTGGAATAGCATTACCATTCACTCGCAAAGCGATGTCACAACCCCTTCCGAGGGGATTGTTTGTTTTCCTTTTTTGCGATAGTAGAAAAAGAGCCTCTGATTTTTCTGCCGAGCATTTTAACCCTAGTGGTTCGAGATATTGTTCGATGGTATCTATAGCCGCCTGAAGTGCGCTTTCAATATGTCCGTCACTACCCCTGTTTATCCACAGCGTCACATCGTCTGCGTATATCGTGTGATGCAGATTTTCGATTCCTTCCAACTTCTCGGGAAGTCCAATCATCGCTATATTAAAGAGAGTCGAAGAGAGTACAGTCCCTTGTGGCGTCCCTTTATTCCCCAATTTAATGTTTTCGAGCGACTGCCCTCCCATGCTGATAGTGGCTGTACGATTTGAGAGAAAGCCCCTCACGTAGTTGTATGTCTTGACGCCTACGTTTAGCGCACTAAGGTTCTTAAGTAAGGCTTCATGTTTGACATTGTCAAACGCCTTGGAGACGTCCAGACCCACAATTACTTTGGTGTCAACAGTCTTTTTGTCTATTATCTCATCCTTTAGCTGTAGCATAATATCGCACGTCGATAGGTGGGATCTGAAGCCTATCATAGTATCAGGGTACAGGTTTTCATCTTCCATGAACCTAGTCAGTCTTGTTTGGATGACGTGCTCCATCAATTTTCCTACGCAAGATGTGATGGAAATGGGTCTGAGATGTTCAAAACTTAGCTTTTTCCCTGGCTTAGGAATGAAGACTACGTTGGCCGTTTTCCAAGCTTGCGGTATTTCTCCCTTGTCCCAGCATTCTTGCATATAAGCTGCAAGTTGACGAATGGAGCCGTCGTCAAGATTCCTGAGCATTCTGTTGTTGATTTTGTCCGGACCGGCAGCCGTTTTTTTTTAAGTCGGTTAATTTCAGCCCTGACTCCTCCAACCGTGATGGGGCTGTCTAGGTCCGGGTTTTCTGAACCAGCGTAGTCAGGGAGCTTTTGAGATTCTGCGCAGCAGAGGTATCGATCCCTAACCTCCGTTAATAATTCCGTCGTCTGACCTTCATATTTATACACAAGCTTTTGAAGTTGCTGTCGGGCCTCCGGCTTGGTTTTCTCTGGGTCTAATAGATGACGTAGTAGCTGCCATGTTTTAGCACTGCCAATCTCTCTATCCATCTGATCACAGATACTACCCCACTTTTGCTTGGTAAATTCCAATGCATAATCTTCGATCTCTCTATTCAGTGCAGCAACTTCCTTTCGGAGATTCCTGTCTCCTCTTTTCTGACTGATTTTTCGCTCTAGGTTTTTCTTTTTCTTCCACATGCTTACAAGATGTCTATCAACAACTTCCTCATCGCCAGCGTCAATCTCTTCGGTAGCGTGCTTAACCGACTGGATCACCCCTTTACTCCAATCGTTAATATAATTTATGGGGTCTTGTTCCGACATGATATTTCTAAATGTCACGCAATCTGTAGTTTTAACTTTTCTCTTATTGATCACCAGCGGGCCATTGGCAACGATAATCTCTAAAATTCTATGATCACTACCTAGGTATTCGCCGGTATTGCACCACGTGGCGGCGGTGGCACTGCTGACAAGGGTAAGATCTGGCGTCGTGTCTTGACATACGCTATTTCCTTTCCTCGTTGGCTGCATTGGGTCTGTTATAAGTATGAGCTCATGTTGTTGAATTTCGTTCTACAAATTTCTGCCCTTAACCTGGGTGAATTTATAACCCCATGCCGTATGATGCGCATTAAAGTCGCCCAAAATCAATAGTAGACCGTTCGCTGAAATAACCTTTGTTTTCGTGAAAAGATCACCAAAGTTGATTTTGCGCTGCCTGGGTGAACTATACACATTCAGGATAAAAAGACTCTTGTCTTTGCGCTTGCGAGGCACGAGTTCGACTAAAACATGATCGATCTGCGAGTTCCCCGTCTCGTGCTGCAATGTCGTAATGTTTCTCTTTACGAAGGTCGTAACTTGGGTATCATTACCCGACCGGGCAAAAGATTTGTAACCTGCTAATTTTGCATTTTTCCCACACTCCTGGATCGCAATAACCTCCGGTCGATCGGCGTTGGTAAGAAAAGATTGTAAAACCGCACGTTTGCGCGAGAAACCCCTACAGTTCTTCTGACAAATCGTATTACTGTAAGGGTGCAGAGCCATCATGGTTTAGCTTGAGCGCTTGGCATAGCCATTCTATCTGTCGGTCCCTGCTAGCGAATTCGGCCTTAATTTGCTCAATAGCGTTGCCTACTTGTTTCATCTGTTCTAGTACATCTTGGAGCATACCTTGTAATGACTTTGTTTCCACCTCAAGCGCTTCAATTCTCGCTCCGTGATTTTCTTCAATTTCGGTTTCTTTAGCCCCCTTCTTCTTTAAAGGCGGTTGGTTTGCTACCTGGGGTGTTTCCAGCGCCTTCCCTGGTTTACTGGTTAGATGAGCCTTAATCTCATCAAGCTGTTTGCGTAATTCCGCATTTTGCTCCTGTAATATCCTGTTTTGCTCTTTAAGAGCATTAATCATCTCTGTATTAGCATCCTGGGAGACCTTAGTTACCCAACCCACATGTGGTACTGTGGATTTCGACTTCTCCTGGGCACAATCACCACCATCATGGGATGCCTTGTGAGAAACTCCCGGCTTCTCCAGCGGTGGCAATCGGGGGAAGGATTCCGAGCACCCTCTCGATCTACTTCGATGCTTGGATTTGCGCCTCGAACGATCTTGAACCCCGTCTGTCCTGCTGTGCCGCTGCGTGCCCTCTTCGGCCTTGCGTCGTTCTTCTTGCTCCCGCGCTTCTTCAAGCTTCATTTCCCACTGTCGCTTCTTCACTATATAATGTGTCCGAAAAAGTTCTTTGCACCTTTTGCTTCCGGTCACGTGCTCCTTGGCACACAGACGGCACCTCGGCGTACATTCATGGTCCTTGGGTGGGGAGGCCACCCCACAACCTCGGCATTTTTCGTGCGGGCTGTCACATACGTCGGATCGATGTCCCAGCTCACCACACTTGTAACACACTTCATATCTCTTCTTGTAGAGAAAGCATTTCATCGGCGTCCCAAAGCAGATCATCCATCTCGGCACGTAGTCGTCAACAAAGGTGATGATTACCGAAGTGGAGTTGCCCATCCTTCGCACACCAAGAATAGGACGATTCTCTTCGTGTGAGAAAGCCAGTTCCAATTCTCTCTCAGAGAGTCTGATATCAAGTCCACGTACCACTCCTTTGCCACAGCTTTCAGGCGCAGCCATGTATGTCTTCACCTCGTACTCCTTGCCGTCGAGCTTTATGACTTTCAGGTCCAACATTTTCTTGGCATCATCCTCCCTGGGCGTGCTGTATATCAATGTTCCTTGCTTGTCGTTGACAACTATCCTGTCCTCCTCCCGACCTTTCTGCCATGGAATGCCTGCTGTCATCCTTACTGCTCCACCAATCACGGGTGCCGAGCGTCTGGTGAGCGTCAGTCCTTCTTTGGGCCTGATAATAACCTTGTGATCCGCGTTCGGAAGACGCGGTAGATGCGACGCTACTGACCGCTCCGCGAGCTTTTTCCCCGCCGCTTTATATGAGGGTCTCCCGCTTACACCATGCTTGTCGCCATTGAAGCCGGCCGGCATCGTCCTGCCTGCTTTTTCGCATCCACTGCTGGTAGACGCCGCCCTGGTGGCACCATCGCGTTCCCGTTGTTGACTCTCCTGGAGCTCCGCCACACGTTTCGACACTTTCGTCACCCAGTCCGAGCTTTCCAATTCTTCTTTATCGGCATCTCTACCATTAACAGTCACTTCCATCGTCATAGTGCCTCCGCAGACGCTCTACGAGCTGACGCCTGGAGCCTCGAACGCCGATCCGACCACCTCGGCGCTAGGCCTAACGGTGGAGTTGGCGAGACGCACAACGTAGCCAAACACCGAAGGCGCAATAAAATCCTTTAAAATCTACTTACAGTTTTCAGAATGGTAGCCACAGGATCCTGAGCACGTCCGCAACCACACACAGCACTTTATCAGCTGGCTGTTGTCCTTTCCGCGTGAAAAAGTGGTCATTTCACGGAGCCGACACGGAGCCGTGTCTCACGCCATTGCCCAGCCTCGCGCGTCCAGCAAAGGTGAAGCAATGAACGCGATATCAAAAGAATGGAAAGTCACGCACAAATGACACACGAAACGTACTCACAGGTACAGATGAACGCGAATAAGCGTCTCAGTTGTTACTTCACAGTGTCTGAAAAGCGCGCCCTTTTCGCAAATTGGAGGTTGTGCAAGGATTGCAGTGACCTTTGTGCACCCCGTAACTACAGAGCAGTGAGAACAATCTATATGGTACTCGAAAATAAATCATTCCATTACTAATTTGTTATGTTTACTCGATGGTAGTGCCAGCTGACCCAATCATTGGTCCAATCATGATGTACTATCGTTTTCTTTTTATCTTTCGTATTTTTTTATCTATCATGTTAGCTGGCGCTTGGGGATTTCAAACAAGGTTCAAGATATTTCCACGACCATGACACAAATTAAAGCAGCTCGGCGCAATCACTGTAGAATACAATGACGTGGTGTCGGAAAATATATCAGTAGTGCCGACCAAAAGATCTTGTGTGGTTTTGTCCGTGACAATATGTTTATGAAGGCAAACAGGAATTCCGCCGAAAGTTTGGTTCGCAAGCGGTTTTGAGTGAGGACAAAACTGAACAAGATGCATAGCGTTCAGCACACTTAGCTATAAAACAAGTTTAACCTGAGAACCTACACTGAAACTATACTTATGGGTGCACATGTGCACGCACGCACACGGTGACCACGTACACAAGCACGCGCGCCTACTCAGTTTTTATCATTCGCACACACACACGCACAATGTCGTGAACGTGGAGAAGCACGGTAGCGAAGAATGAATGAAGCAAGTGGACGGGAGAATTCGAGACGGCCAGGGGAAGTAGATGGCCAAACGATCCTTGGGTCCTTTCATGTACGATGAACGGTGGACCATTTCTGAATCCAGAAGACATTTCCGGTTGCCGTAATATGGTCGTTTCGAGTGGAGAAACCCCTCATAGCTGACTGTTGGGTTCTTCGGAACATTACTCTCGTGTTTCCCCGAGGAGTCATTGCGCAACATCTTCTCGACTCGGCCGAGCATGGCGATAGCACAAGGAGTGTGACGTGGTCCGTCACCGAAGTTTCATCATCGAAAAAAAAGCAACCTAGAAAAAACCTGCATAACATGACTTCGACCTAGAAATGACCTAGAAGCAACCAGATCAGTCTTCGAAATGATCAAGTCTCGCTCTTTCGAGCCATGTGCGGCTAAGTTCTAGCTGTGCTTTTTTTTTTTATTATCGGGTGAATAACCTACAAGTATTACTTAGGCTCAGTGTATGTGAATGTTTAATAAAAGCAGCAATAATTAAAACTTGGTGGTACAAGTTATTCCCAGTGTGGGTAGTTGTTTAAGATTAAAAAACTATTCTCGAAATTTAGTTTTTTTTTTTGTAAACTTTGCATCACCTGTGACATGCACGCATAAGCAAAGCAGAGAGACTGTATCCCCCACAGAAACTTCAAGAATAGTAATTGTCAGATATATATGTTTCTGCAGCAGTTCTATTGCAAAACACGGAAATAAGATTTAAAATATAGAAGCGACTCTATAGAAACTAAGATGAAAATTGAGTTCCGGGCATTCAAGCAAAACAACTACTTGTTTTTAATGAATGTTCGTAACGTGTGTACGAAAATCAGGGGACCGTTAAGCTTCATGTTTAAAGGTTGAACGCATTATAAATATTCTGTCCTCAGTGCGTTATTCAACTACACAGTGCATACTTTTTTGTTGTATGGTGTTTCCCGAAAACTTAAATTGTGGATAACTATAGCGTAATCAACAAAGTTGAAAGTGGCTTGTGTCAGTGGAGCTTTCGTATATGGATGCAGTATGTGTAATGGGTAGCATGCTTTAAATCACGAGAAAATGTTCCTCGTGAATTGTTTTCGAACTTGCTATGTACCTGTTGCGTGGTACACGCAGTAACATGCGTGTAGTTTCTAATGTGTGGCCGGCTTTAAACCACGATGTCGTTATGACAATGACACGTTCTGACGCCCGATGGCAATGCGCGCTTGTACATCGCGTTGTCACTGTGATATTACATAATATATTGTGAAGCCAGTGTACAGGAGGCATGTGTTTGTAAAGCATGAAGGTTATTTTCACTGCATTTTCTAGCAGAGGAAGTTATTTTCATTGCTTTTACAAGCGGACGGGTGACTGCGTGGTAGTGCACCTGCTTGCCACGAAGCCTACCTGGGTTTCTCATTTGAACTGCGAAATTTTTAGTATTTATTTTATATGCCTCTTTCTTGATTTTTAGGTCATGGAAAAGATGTAGATTTTTCGCTCACAACCAATGACACCGAGGTCGCAATTTCAGCGAAACGAGCTCTTTAATAATTTAGCGCTAGAAGAGATATATGACAGCAATATTGAGATATCAGTCATTTCCTGTGAGGACTCCGAAAATCATGGCGCGTTAAAAAGCTTTGAAAGGATACCGATTCATCTGTCGAATAATATCCGATAGTTCTGGCAGAAACGATAGAGAAAAGCGAAATCGGTGATGAGCACGTTGAGTCACTCCGCAGCGTCACCCACCGCTAAAATGTTAGCGACAGAGGGAAAGGAATCGTAAATTGGCATTAGCTTTCCCGCGCAGGGATCACCGCTATCTTGCCGCGAGCGCCGTGCATCCTTGCTTTGCGGGACAAGGCCACAAGTTGTCCCAGAACTTACAAGGACATTGCCTTGCAAAAGAAAAAATGAGTCCGCGTGGGCTTCCTTGCTTAGGGACAGCTAAATAAATGACCCCGTGTTAGCTTTCAAAGGCAATCAGAAGAAAAAAAGAGCGAAGTTTACGGTGTCGCATTGGCCGTATCAGTCACTCGCACTCGGTAATGCGAGCTTTTGTGTGTTCCTATGTGATTCGAGTGGCGAAGCCACTGGTGCGTGTTTTCCTCCGAGTGCGACGCGCTTTAAGACGTCGACCTTCGCATTGGCCCCTCGCTCTTGGAGTTAGTCTCTCCGGGCGAATTCTGAGAGCACCATCAACTCGATCTTCCACACATGCGTGGAGCAAGAAATTCTGAGAACGCAGACTTGCAGTATTGGGAGATGATTTAGACTCCAACCAAAAGCTTTGAAGAAACCCGACGTTTCGAAACTGACTTGGTTCATTCCTCAGTGGTGACTGCGGGGACTACGTATAGTAGCGGCGTCTTCAAAGCACTTGCGGGGCGGATAATGACCTCTCTCTCTCTCTCTCTCTCTCTCTCTCTCTCTCTCTCTCGTTTTGCTGTGGAGCGCAGTTCATGTGCACTGGGGGAAGGGTTCGGAGAGAGCAGTTGATGTTATGGGCTGTCCTCTGTGTGTGCCACGACTCGAGTAATAACCTTCTCCTCCAGATCATCTAGCTTTCAAGGATGGCCGTCGCTTCTAAATTTATCCGGTGGTCCAACGTCTCAGCATGTTCGGCGACTGCGCTGCGCTCTTTGTAGAGCTTCCATACATTGTTGGCGTGTTGCTCCAGTCGTTCCGGTAGGTTTTTCGTCTCGCCGACTTGCAGTATTACACGCACTAATATTAATAAGTGAGAAATCCAAAAACAAAAAGAGAGCAATGTAGAAGTGATAGAAGAAGGGTAGAAGGCAAACAAGGCTAGCTCTCCACCAGGTACCATGCTTTGGTGAATGAAAGTATTTTTGGTGAATGGTGAATGAAAGTGAATGAAAGTAACACAACTTCTGAATATGCAAAGAAGAGGCGAGCTATTAGCTCCTGGTAGTTCTGCCTTTTGGTATGACGTGGGACGCTAGTTGTCTGTTCCTGTGACGTCATGAGAAAACAAGCTCTCGATTGGTCTTTATACGTGAGGTATCAGTTCTGAATAGAGCATAACTTTAGCAGTGTGACAGCCGGCATGCAGGAATCCCTGACGCGGAAGGATTACACCTGCGGTAAGGAGAGAAAGATCATCCGAAGCTGACATATCCTCATCAGGCACCTGAAGATGGCAAATTGGAGCGCACCGTCGTAATTAATCCCACAGGAGCATGACATCTCATGCCATTTCTTATGTCCACCGCTCAGCTGTTTCGGGAAAAATTATGAAGGTAATGCAACGCGATAACTTCGCAAGACATGCACAATTAGCATTGCGCAAGAGAGAGAGAAAAGACGAAAGTCAGGAAGGTTAACCAAGCTTTGACTCGGTTGGCTACGTGGGGTGGAGACGAGGGGAGTCCTTTCATAGATAGGACAGAGAAGCAAGAACAATGCTAAGAAAGAGAGAGAGAGAAGAAATTAAAATATGTCATAGAGGTTAACTTGGCTACATCCAGCTTGTTCGCCTACACGTGGGAAGGGAAATAAGGGGGTATACGAGATAGGCAGAAAGAAAGAAAGAAAAAGAGAGGGTAAAAGAGAAAGAAAGGAAGAAAGAAAGAAATGGAACAGCCGTCAGTGCACACATTTCTCATAATAAACACACTGCAGCACTGATAAGAGAATCACAGCCTTACAAAGGCAGGGCGAATTCCCTTTTCACCTTGGTTTCAATAATAACTGCCGAGAACAAAAATTGCTCGATGTCTCAGTACGCAGCTTATTATCGTCGAATAGCCCAAGATTGGCGTACGACGTCTTTATATGTAAAGTAAGATGACTGAAATGAAGTTCCTCGAAAAACATAGAAAGACAGATATATGGCGAAGCCAGCCAATGCACTCTCATTGAGTGGACCACTTTAGAGAAAACGTATATATGGTTCTATGCACGATTACATCGCTTTTCCGGTGTTCGCATCATTTATAGCTCTTGTGGTAGGTATACAGATCACCCCTATAACAAGGGTGCATCTTCACAGTTTTCTAAAAATAAAAGTTTACTTATGTACTGGAGTTTCCAGTCTGATGTGACCACGTTATGGTCACGCCAGCCAAAAAAACATTACTGCATATATAACTTCAGAAACGTAAGAGAGCAATAAACCAGACGCACGGCTGGTTCGCTACCCTACAAAAGGGGAGGAGACAGTGCATTAAAAGAAAATGAAGAGATATAATGAAAAGAGAAAAAGTCAGAAAGAGGGAGTACACATCTAGATGATCGCACTAAGGTTATAAGCACGTGATTAAATGTCTCTAACACCTAATGCAAGAGAAATTTCGCTAATATTTTCAGATTAGGGTTCGAGGTGAGCAAATATTTTAAGAAGTAAGCAATCAACTATGTGCAGTGGATGACCATAAATATGGAAATCATGCTAAGTGAACTTGATAAGTACGCCTCAATAATTGACTTTTTAATTAATTTTAACAATGATCGTTACGGCTGGTGAACTTTAACCAGGGAGCTTGCAAGACATACACGGATTTTCAACTGCGGGCGACGCGGATTTTGAGAGATAGACCCCTGTACTTTGTTATTATTGCATATCATTATTTTGTGGCAGCCGTGTTGCACAGGATAAAACTAATACGCATGTTATCGCTAGGAAAAGCGGGGCCTTGAAGCATCGCTGTGATGTCATTCATGATTCGATTTGGTCGATGAGTAGAGATGTCTGCTTAAGATGTAACGGTTGCATGTCGTGTCTCCTTGACAAACTCTACAACGTGAGGTGCGCCCACTAGCGACTTCACTAAAATGTAGCTTTTTTTTTTTCAAACTAGATCGTGTGTTCCACAAGCGAAATGCTTCACCCTAATCGTCTTAAAGTAATCTCCCGTTTTTTTACCCTAATGTGGCAAAGGGCGAAAAAGACACACAATTTTTTGTACTTGTCGCTTGAGGAATGACGTTTCCTTATAGAAATCTCTGGCATGGAGTTTGTATGGCAGCTGCAACGCACAGTGATTCAGCCAGCATGGAAATGAGCATGAGCACAGATTTGTCTAAACTTCGTTCTTGCGGCTCCGTTGGCTTAGCGTGGCCGGAAGGCGCTGTGTCGAAAGGCGAAAATCAGCAAAAGTTCAGCAGTTCCACTCCCCCCCCCCCCCTCCCCCTTAAGCCTTTAGGCTCACTAATACGAATCAGTTCGCGAAGTTCCTAATTATTCATTCTTTCATCCAAAACAGAAACACAGCAGCAAACAAAGTCACAAGTGCGCTCAAAGCCAGCAGCCACGAAAACTAGGCAAATCCGTGTACTATCCATCATTATCATGGTGACTTTATGATCGCAGCGCCAGAGTTACCTGTAATTAATAATGAGAAACTCTATGACTTGATGTGCGCACTATGTGGACGGCTTCTATCTTGCAAGGCTTGGATTACCGACGATTTTTAATGCGCACAACATCGAAGAATACGCGGAAATGAAACACAGCGCAAACAACCAACGTCAAAGAACGCACCATGTGCACTGCATCATGAACGAAATTAATAATGAGGTCGGCCGCTTCTAAACTAGTTCCCCCCTGCCCCTTCTTCCGATTTGGCGAAAATTAATGCCATGAGTCGATCGCACAGCCTGGCTTTCCGGCAGCTGCACTTTTCTGTTCTCTTTATAGCTTACCGTGTGCAAGTAAGGCCATTAGCTTTAGCGGTGCGGAAATGCACCGTAAGTTATTTGGAACCCCCACCGCGAAAGAGCGAAACTCCGGTGAATCTCACCCGTTCGTTATTGGGCACGGAGGCTTTCTTTCAGGCTAGAGAAAGTATCGACAGTACATAAACGAAAACTAATGAACAGGAGGTCAACGAGTTCTCAGAGCACAACTTAAAACAATCTGGAAAGATCATCATGTGTTAGAAAAAAAGGAACACATGTTGTCAAACTGAAAGGTCTGAGCCCCGAATGCCGTCAAAAAATGAAGATAAAATACAAATGTTCCCGCGCCATAAGCCACCACAAGAAAAAAAAAGTCTCAACCCCAAATGCGATGAAGAAAAAAAAAACCATCTAAACACAGTAAAATGCGTGCGCACCCGCACCATAAGCCACCAAAGATTAAAAAACACAAGCCTGGATGAAAGAAAGTGGCATCGTATTCCCAGCCCGCGTCGGGCGCACCTGATCGATGCCTAGCTTCATTAATCCTCATCAGTAACCGCCGCCTGGTTTCTCTCTCTACAGGTTGCTCGTAAAATTAAAACTATTATTTTGCGCACCTGGGTCAGCAAGTCATATTCATCCGTCAGTGTTCACTTCATTTTTCTTATATTAATGCACTTTTTGGACGCCGTCAAAAGAGCACTAAAATGATGCAATGAATCGACTTCTACTCTGAGAATCGTAATGTTATTTTCACAATCACAGGCTTATCATGTGATTGTGAAAATGTGATTGTGAATCACAAACACCACTCTTCCCGCGACACGACGATTGGTAAGCGAGAAAACGTGTGAAACAAAAGTGCGAATAGAGACGCCACGTTGAGATTCCCGCACCAACCACCACGACGTCATATATTTTGACGGTGTATACTGGGTCCTACGAAGCTTCTAATCCATAAAAATGAAGTACCTACATTGTAATCGGTGGCTGCCGCAGACTTAGCGTAAAGTTTCAGGAAATTTCGTTGAGCCACTGCCGGGAAAATACGTAAAACACATTTCGAAAATTTTGTTGGGTTCGTAAGTCTACATAGTTATGGGAGACCGCCTTCGTCAAGGTTGAGCACCAGCATCGGCTGCAATTCGTTGCACTTATGAACAGTTCTAGCGCAAAAGCTTCTCGTGTATATAATCTCGGAAATATTGTACAACCACATGCGCAGACAAAGCCTCTCGCTTTGGCTGACAGATTTTCGGGCACCAAAAATAAAATAAAAAACGGGACAAGTAAGAAAGCAGTGGAGCGAGCAAACGACAGAGATGGATCACGACGGCCTCTTCATGAGACACGAGCCGTTCTTACTTTGATATTTGGCGAAGCCTTGTCCTCTCTATTTCTGCCTCTTGTCTTGCACCGTTAAGATCGCCCCAAGCGATTCTTTACCCCGCAATAACTTGGTGCACTTGCTTGATTATACTTAAAAAAAAAAGACAGTCGTCACACTCCTCCATCGTGATACGTTGTTGCGTGGACACACTGAGCCTAAAGCTGAGATGCGTGTGTAGCTTTTCTTTCTTTGTTTTTATCTGCGCCACTAACGTGATCACAAGCTCAGAAAAGTGTTTTGAGTTTATTTGAAGTTGGAGACGTTTGCACAGCTGCCAATGGGTACACGATGAAAACAGGAGCGGTGACAAAGTAAAGCTTGCAATGAAATAATTAAAGCAAACTGAAAAATGTTTTATAGCTGCATTTGTTACAATAGTTGCTACAGTAATCGTAGGTGTTTTATGTTCTAAAACATAGGCGTGGTGATGAGGGAACTCGTAGTACAGGGCTGCATGGTGTTCTTTAACGTCCACTGCTATATAAATACACGGGCCTCCAACATCTTGCTTCCATTGAAATGTGGCCACCGCGGTGGAGATAGGCCCTGACCTACTGGTCAGCAGTCGGTCGACATTACAACTAGACTGTGTATGGTGGGTTATGACAGTATATGAACCCTAGATATTGATTTGATTTTATTGATCGCTAAGAAATCTATTTTTGTGATATTTAGTACCGAAGCCAGCACTCTTATAATTATGCCACTGAAATATATATAAAAGAGAAGGTCACGCATGCTGGTCACGTACGCTCAAGACAAATCATTTAAAAAGTTTAGAATTTTTCTCGTGGTACCCACAGTGATAAGAGACTTGACCCCTTTCAACGCAATACCCCTACGTGTCTCATGAGAACGCAACCTTCAACAAATTCACAGCATATCCACGGAGTGAATCATGATGAGTGGAAAAAGCTTCGCGGACTTTGAGCTCAGCCGTTCATCCGCCCGCCCGTCCGTCCGTCCGTCCGTCCGTCCGTCCGTCCGCCTGCCTGCCTGCCTGCCTGCCTGCCTGCCTGCCTGCCTGCCTGTCTGTCTGTCTGTCTGTCTGTCTGTCTGTCTGTCTGTCTGTCTGTCTGTCTGTCTGTCTGTCCGTCCGTCCGTCTGTCTGTCTGTCTGTCCGTCCGTCCCACCTGCCCACCCACCCGCTTGCTCTCCTATCAAACTCCTATTAAACCAAACCACACGCAGCACGCGTCCACGCCATCTGATGATCACTTCATGTAATGCAATAGCACAGTGCCATTTAGTGAACATTGGGGGAAGTAAGGGGTGGCTACTACAGAGGACGGACTGAGTCACAGTGTAGGGAGCTTTGCCCTTAAAAGGCGTACGCCGGTTCGTAATCTTACAAAAAGTCAAAAGACCACCTTCATTCCTGGCGACTTCTACAGGGGCGCGAGCTGATCGCTCGCTTCGTCTTAGCAGGCGTTCACGTCACTTGGCCTACGATGGCTGTAGAGTAAAGCGGAAACGGCGCACTACTGAACTTACCCAGCCATTTGAAAGAAATTTATGTAGCGCGAGGCGAAAAAATGAATACAGGAAAGAATAGATTGAGAGGACAGAGCGCTCTGTCCTCTCAGTCTATTCTTTCCTGTGTTCGTTTTTTCGCCTCGCGCTACATAAATTTCTTTCAAATGTTTCACCAACAAGCCCACATCGCCACTATTGTCCACTTTTGTTACCCAGCCAGTGCGCAGTGCACGGAAAAAAGTATCGAACTTCAGAGGATGCTCGGCAAGGGTGAAATGTCTGGGCCTACTTTCCTTGTGTTATCGTAGCACTCGAAGATTGCACACTTTCACGCAAAACGTTGATTGTTTTAAAATGTAAGTGTGACATTACCACAGAACCAGAGTTCTTGCTAACTGTACACATGAATACACATTTATGGGGTTAATGTTTAATTTTATTTAGAGTTTCTACGCCCCACGAATGTCCCTGTTCTGTCATTACATAAATGTATATGTACACTTCGTATTCAATAATGCATATCGATTAGTATTCACACACACACACACACACACACACACACACACACACACACACACACACACACACACACACACACACACACACACACACACACTCGTATGTATTACAGAGGCATATTTATATTACCTCCTTGCCCTGCCATATTCCCCCCCCCCCCCTGGATAAACTAGCAATAAAATTACACCATTTCTCCGAAATAGCTCTGCTTCTCAAGATCATCGGCCTCACAGCATGAATAAATCCTTGTATCCTGTCTTCGTTTTTGCCATTTCTCTATTATGGCTACGAGAATTCTGCACGGTATGCATTAGAGTACGTGATACACCTCTGTTAACCCAGTGAAAGTTTGTCATGAGCTGCGAACACATTTTGACCATGTTTCCAAGTGAAGGCAGCAAAAGTCTTGGTGGCACATCGAAGATTGATCACCATGTCGTCCGTATACGTTGGAACTGGCTGGCTGGGTGGGAATGGTTTGTTCCGTGACGATGACGAATGACTTTTCTGACAACTGGAGCAGCCCTAGCAAGCCATTTCCGGTCCAGTCCCCGTTTCTTCTTCTCTGCGTCAATATTTCATCTTGCGAGGACTTGACTGTCGCGCGTACCCTTCTCCATTCCCTCCATGAGATCGCTGGAATGACGTCATGTCTTTAGGACGAGCAGTTTTCTTGTTTCGCAGTGTGTTATCTGACTTCTGGCACCAGCAAAGCATCCAGCCCATTAGTTTTCTCCGAGCTCTGCCTCCCGCCAAGATTTGCACACGAAGAGTCGTTGTCGTCCAAGAACCATTATGGAGAACTTCTCACTGTGGCGCCAAGTTCACCATTTCATGTTTTTTTTACACGTGTGACTGTAATCTTTTTGTTTATTATTATTATTGCTTCACCTCATTTCGGTCTCGTTATTATCTTCCTTGGGTTGATTAGGCTTCGTTCAAAGCAGAACATAGATTCCGCTTTTTTCGTTTCTGTCTCCGCAGAAACAGAGTAGACGCTCCTCAGGTTGATCTTCGTTGTTATCTCCGTCTGCCCATAACACACAAGTGTCACCGGTGTTCGTGTTTTTCAGTGTCTTCAGTATTGGTCTCTTTGGCCTTGGAAACGTGAACCAGGAAACACTGTACCAAATAAGATCAGCATACGCTAGCGTACGCTAAGAGGTAAAGATAAACCTAGGTCATCTATTGCATCTATCGGAAGCGCGTAGCCACACAATGCGCGACGTGACCAGACTGTCGGAAGCTGACCATAGGCGCCCGCCTAGCTCCTAATCGATTAAAGGAATCATGTATGCCCTCTTCGTTCTGTTCACCCATTCTCGGCTCTCGTTACTAAAGGGACGCGTGTCTAAGCATTAAGGTAACGTGGTTCTACGAGAATCTCTCCTCGTTAAGCCCTAATTGCTGAGGGAGGGATATTAGGTGGGACAGACTACGCAAATAGACCGCATAGTGTCGAGGACTTGCTTCGGCTTAAGCGGGGGAGCAATAAGCGACAGAAGAAACAAGGCGTAGCAGCTGATGTGAACATCAGTAATTGAAGACGAGACAGGGTGATGCGGCTGATCCGTCTCTTCGAGGAAAGCGTCTGTTCTAATTGAACGGAAACGCAGGAAGATACGCATTTGTTCTGTTTGGTTATTAATTTTGCACGGCGCAACAAGGAAAAAAGAAGAGACAACCAAACCGGCTCAAAAAAGGAACAGAGCTCTGACTTCGAATTGGTTCTATTAGCGGGCTGGATGAAAGATGGAGTCACAGCAAAACAAACAATATCAGCCACACGGCAAGCTCAGAGGAGGCGGCGACATCGCGAGTCACAAAACACGTATGAAGGCTTCACACAGTGTTCGATTGATGAAGAAATCATGTTACATGTGCAGACAGGCAGAAAGTTGAAGCGCGGACGCACGAATGTCTAAACGGGCTCGAGTTGTTGCTGCTTGAGTTGGATGTCTTTCCAGCACTTCGCGTTTATCAAAATTCAGCGTACGTCCACAGTTACGGGAGTGAATTCGTAGATGTCAATGAATTGTTCAGTACAATTTGTAATTCATTGATCACGTAAAGCTATAGAAAATTCTGCAAAATACAGTGACTCTGCAGCTTGCTGTTCGAAATATGCTACGGGAAAACGACACGTAAGGTGAGGGTAACTGTACCCGTTTTTCAATTGCTGTAGTACATGAAAGCATAGTTCATCAACCGAACGTGTTATCCTGCACAAAGTTTACGACTTATAGCTTGAGAGAATTATAGAAATAAACAAACAAAGCGCGAGCACTCATAACAAAATAAAGTTTTGTTCTTGTTTCACCTTGTCTTGCTCTGTCTTGAAACTTTATTACTTGTAGTTGGTGAACATATGAAAAAAAATGCCCTATACGCACAAAAGGCCTGATTCGGGTGTTTTGTTTAAACGTTCACAAGCAGTTTTACTGTTAGAGAAACATGTCTGCATAGAATAAACATGAGGACGTC
The DNA here is from genome assembly GCF_043290135.1 of Rhipicephalus microplus. NCBI lineage: Eukaryota > Metazoa > Arthropoda > Arachnida > Ixodida > Ixodidae > Rhipicephalus > Rhipicephalus microplus. The sequence goes on from NC_134705.1 coordinate 202,975,441, forward strand.
CATACTAAATAAGTATATTCAGAGATTATAGCTAATAACATATGGCAAATATTACGTGAAGCTTTCAGCTTGCATTAAAAGCTTCAATCACGAAGTAATGTCGTGATGAGTGGGGTGTGTACACGACAATGTTAACACGGGGCGCTTTTTTTGTTTGCACCAGTGCACAAGTGGACAAAGCTAATGAAAAAAAAAATCGGGAGGCGTGCAGTAAGAGTATTTGTTTAATAAACTTTGCTCGAATGCGACAGCCTCAATAAAAAGAGGAAATTTTAGCGAAGTGACATCAACAACATATGGCAGCGTACAAAAAATTGCTATTTTTTTCTTAATAACAATACTGACGTCTGCGTAATGCACGTTTTCTTAAGTCTGACTAAGTGGAAAACTTTAGCTGTTTCTCTTTTGCGCTGGTTGCATGCCGGTGGGGTTTGATGTCGTCTTTTGAAGGCATTTCTGTAATCATGCGCCATCATGGCCACCCCTAACCGGAATAGCTCAAGCTTCCCACATCGTCAAACAAGAGGGCATATGCATTAAGAGAACATAACTGTCGCTATTGAGAATATCAGTATTGTTTTTTGTTGACTCACACCTTTGTTGTGGGTGGCACTGGAAGGAACTTGATTGATCTGTATTGAGGCTGTCTTGCTGCAGCACACTTTCTGAGTAAAATCTCAGACGGCACGCGGCCTTCTTTTCTTTCATTTTTTGTTTCTACCCACACTGCTCACCCTGTGCAGTTTTCAACTTGTCCTCTACGCCATGCTTTTCCCGAGACATTTGAAGAGAAATGCCATTACTTTCAGAATATGTAGCTCTTCATAAAGTACCTATCTTGCATCAGTCATTCATTTATTTTTATTTATTTATTTATTTAGGAATACTGCAGGCCTTGAAAAGGCTCAGGCAGGAGGGGAAAAATACAAACAAACATTAAAAAGTGTGCAGGTATCAAAGATAATATACTGACAACAAAATGAATCTACCAACAAAGAAACAAGCACTTAAAAATGTGAAACAACGAAATAGAATATACAGAATGAAAGGATCATGAATGCATAACTATCCAAACAATGGACAAGGATATATGTGCAAGGCTAGGTTTAAGATGTAATGGATGCGATAGAGTTATGATATACAACTCGTCCTTATCTTCTGGGTAGGCATGAATATTTGGAGTACAAATGTCTACACCAAAGAGAGGAAAGGAGAAAAGAAAGGAGAGGGAGGTTAGCCAGTTCTCAGACCGGCTTCCTACCCTGTGCTAGGGTGTAAAAGATGACAGAAATGAAATGTTAAAAAAAAAGAACAACAGTACAATCAACGGCACTGCTTACAGTCTGTCTCTGAGACCACGTTACCACAAAAAGAGCACCAACCATTTCAGTGCTTTGTGTGTCGAGGACGGCTTCAGACAGTGTCCTAAGCCCCTTTCTTCCCACAGTTGGCGATTGTCAAGTGTATCTAGAAGATAGTTATAGCGCGAGAACAGAACGACGACAAAGAGACAAGAACACAAGCACTCCTGTCCTTCTTGTCTCTTTGTCGTCGTTCTGTTCTAGCGCTATAATTATCGTCATGTCATACCAACTAGCCCAAACTACCACGCTTCTATGTATATAGAACTTTCGACAGTTATTTACCTGCTGCACTGAAGCGAGGACAGTAATAGCGAGGATGGGCAATTGTCTCCGCGTAGCCACAGTTGTCGCATGTCGTGCTGGCTGCCATACCGATTTGAAACGAACAAGCATTTGTAAAGGCCACCCCGAGCGACAAACGGCACAAGAGCGTTTCTTCAGCTCTGGTTATTCTCCATGGAAGACGAAGTTGTAAGTGTGGGTCTGAATTATGAAGACGGGCGTTGGTGAATGTCGTCGAATTCCACTGAGTGAGCGTCAGTTCTCGTGCGAGTGATCGAAACATTGTAGCGGCGTCCGTTCTTGATAATGGTATAGCTGCACATGGAACAGAATCATGAGCAGATTGGGCTGCTTTATCTGCACGTTTGTTTCCGTCGATGCCGCAGTGGCCCAGTATCGGTTGATAAGCTATGTCATGCTGCTTCTCTATAACCCGGTGATGAATCAGTCTTATGTAATCATCTAGCTGTTCATTTGGTCCATGATGATAAGGCGAGGTAATGCCCTGAAGAGCTGCTTTGGAATCGGAGAAGATTGACCAGGTCTGTGGTGGTTTTTCAACTAGAGCCTCTAGAGCAGCACATATAGTGGTGAGTTCTTCGGCCATTGATGATGTCAGATGCAATGTCGTGAACTTGATAGTGACGAATTTCTCCGGAATTACCACTGCCCCTGCTGAGATTGCAGAGGTAACCAACCCATGCGTGTGAATGGGAATACGTCCACTGCGTTTCTCATGCAGGAACAGTAGTGTTGTTTGTCTTAGGGCCAAATTTGACGAACATTTTTTCTTTTGCATTCCAGGGTTGGTTGCCAGGGGTTCTAGTAAATGTAGAAACCACAATGGTAACGGCGGTCTTGCTGCGTGCGTGAAGTTCACGGGGATCACTGTACAATGCGGAGCAACACTAGTGCAGAATGCAGAGTGTGGCCTGAAAGTTGGAAGGAAGGCGAGGAGGTGCGATGGAATCTGGGGGACATGTCTTATGTGCGTTCTTAAAACATCGACATGAATTTAGGTTGTGATAGGGTGTTCACGAACGATGGCGACAGTCGCTGTTGAGGATGCGCATCTTGGAAGCCTGAAACATATTCTCAGTGCTTGAGCTAGTATTGATGGACGACGTGTACGTTTGTTTGATCCTTGCCCAGCACAGACAGGCTGCAGTGCATGAAGCCGAGGAAAAATACAGCATACAGTTGAAAGGCGCCCCACGAATTCCTCCCCCCCCCCAAAAAAAAAATCTTAGGATGTGCGGGATTATGGTGAGTTTCTTTTTCAGGTGAGCAATGTGAGGGCTCCAGGACAAGTCACAACCACCATTACTCCCAGGAAATGGTGGTTCTTTTCATAGCTGATCGTGCGTTCATTTATTCTGATGACGTATAAGATCGTTCCCTTGCGCGTAAACGCAATCAGTGAGCATTTCGCAGACGACAGCTCCTGTACCCATCCTTGAAGGTAGGTTTACGTCAGTGTAGCCACTCTCTGAAGCCTTGCTCGTACGTTTACACGCGTTATCCCTGATGACCAGATGCGGATGTCGTCTGCCTAGATCAACAAATGCACGGACCACGGCAGGACGTCAACGAGGCCGATGAGTAAGAGGTTAAAGACCATGGGGCTCAGGACCCCACCTTGAGGTACACCGTGATAAGTACAATGGTGCGTTGTTGCACCATTGTTTGTGTGAACGAAGAAGGTTCTGTCATTCAAATAGATGTAGATCCATTGGTACACGCCCCCCCCCCCCCCACCCCCCAATACAATGTTGCCCAAGGAGTACAGAATGGCTTCATGCAATACATTTCCATATGCCCCTATAACTTCTAAGAACAAATTCCCCTCTCCTCCGTGTAGGGTAGCAAACTGAACTTAGTCTAGTTAACCTCCCTACCTTTCTGATATTTCTTTTCTCTCTCGCCGCTGATTATCTTATTAGGTTGTTATGCTGTTGTACAGACGTGAAAAGGCCGATGACATTGTCTATGGAAGACAGTTCATGCCGAAAGCCAGTGAAAGCATCGCGATATATATTGTTATGACCATGGTGCCACTCTAGGCGAGTGAGAATCATTCTCTCCACCTTTCCAAAACAGCTGGAAAGCGTGATGGGGTGATAGGATGCGAAGTCCAGAGCAGATTTACCTGGTTTGAGCAAGGGCACAAGACAGATGGACTTCCACCAAAGCTTCGAAAGCAATTATGCTGCTGAAGTTCATCAAGTGGGGAGGCCTACATGATATATCTTTAGAGGATAGTGTGCTATCACACAGGCTCGCATAAGGTTTATGTTGTTTTTGACTTCCCCGGTTGTCCCTTGTCCTTCTTTCGGTGCAGAGTAGTCATAAAAACTATTCATTGTTAAATGCCTCTTCTTATTCTCTATATTTAGCCACATCTCAGTATTTTATAGAATCAGACGTAGTTTGAACCGGTTCCCTTGGAAAGGTCACTAGTAGAAACGGGTTGGATGCCGACACATACAAGTGAACAAGCATGAACGCTGTCACCAACTAGATCGATCTTATCGTCAGCACGAGCCAACGCTTTCTTCACGTACTTGATTACGATGACAGGGAGCCATGACAATAGCAGCAGCAACAACAGTGCGCTAGAGTCTGTTCCATGAAGACACGGATAAAGAAGCCAAAGCCGGACACCTCGGCTGATGGATTGCTGTGGACGCGACTTCTAATGGGAAAGTAAAGGGGCTCAGTGCAGGGCTCAGGACGCAATTACATCGTCTCGTTTATCTCCTCTTCTAAGGCTCGCCTGTCTCTGCTAGTAGGCGCCTTGCGATAGAGGTGCAGATAATAGAAAAAAAAAAGTAGTGTGAACAAAAATGGAAAGAAGTCTAAAAAAAAAAGAAAAAAAGCATGTTGAATCGGTCAGCTATAGAGGAACCCAGGCACCGATAACGCGCGAGTAAAAAAAATAAAAGAAAAACCTGAAAAGGCATTAGGAGAACCGGAAGTGAGAAGAGTCGACGAGCACTGTTCAAACAGGCGGCAGTTGCCAGCTAATATTTTTTTCTCTTTCACCCGTATATAATCTGACGTTTTGCAATAAACGCTTAGTTGAAGTTAAGCGCTTGTCTCTTCTTTTGTGTCTTCGTGTAAAAAGTTGTGTGCTTCTTACCAAGATGGATAATAGTTTTTCCTCAACCTTGACAACTTTTTCTTTCTCTTGTGCTCGTTACGTTATGTATTTTTTATACGCAAACTATAATCGCTTTTGTGAAACGCGTGTCCAGAATATACGAAGAAATGCCAACAGACCACTCCCTTTTGCAAACGCGACCACTACAGCGAGCGAAGTGACATGCTTTTCATGGCTGCACCATGAACTGTGCTATGAGAACGCAACACTTACGAAGCGACTGCCCGTCCGTTGAACTCCTCTCTAGAGATAAGCGCGGGAGCACAGGTGACCCCGCCTGTGTCATCGTTCGATGAGCCATCGAATGGCTCATCGAATCACAAAGTGGACGACTGGGCCTGTTGAGCCACAACAGCTCAACAGGCCCAGACGTCCACTTTGTAAGTCACAAGCCCTCCAGCTCCCATATCCATGCGCGGTGAGGAAAGCATGGCCTTGGACCCTTCGCGCCATGTCAAGCGTGACAGTGAACAAGGCTCTGCTAGTCTGGAGCATCTCCGGGATAGGCATGCCACCAACGGTAAACAACAACAACAACAACAACAACAACAACAACAACAACAACAACAACAACAACAACAACAACAACAACAACAACAACAACAACAACAACAACAACAACAACAACAACAACAACAACAACAACAACAACAACAACAACAACAACAACAACAACAACAACAACAACAACAACAACAACAGCAACAACAATAATAATAATAATAATAATAATAATAATAATAATAATAATAATAATAATAATAATAATAATAATAATAATAATAATGCTTTGACAAACCGAAATTACGATACTACAAGAGACGCCATATCGAAGCGGGCTCCGGAAATTTCGCCCACTTGGCGTCTTTGGCATGCACCTCAATCTAAGTACACGAGTTTAAAGTATTTTAGCCTCAATCGAAAACGCTGACGCCGTGGCCTGTGGTTCAGCAGTCGGGCACAGTGATAAATGGCCAAATGTACGCACAAACTTGCAGCTCGGCCGCGGGCACAATGTGTGCGTCTGTGACCGAGAGGGTTAACGTGTCTCGCCAGGCAGTGAGGGGTCGCGGGTTTGAATCTCGAGTCGTGCGCTTTATAAAACTTTTCGACTTTTTCTTTGTGGGTGTTATGTGTATATGCAAACCTTTTAATTTACAAAGCATGACGGTGACGCCGATGACAAAAACCACCGACAATGTTCGAGCAGACTGCCCTAGCAATCCATGGTCCGACATAAGGAAGTAACACAGAAGCCTCTAAGGGTATTGAAGAAGTGGCATCCAGACAGCTGAACTTTCGGTAGTTCCACTACATACTAAAGGTGTTAATGCTTAATTGTGAAGATGTCAACATAGTTGCGAGAAAGAACCAGCGCCACCTTGTGGTGCCGGTGCCGCTTTGACAATGAGCAGCATGTACCAACTTTTATTAGGCGCAACTAAGCTTCTTTATGACAAGTTATTCCGATATTTTGTTAACTGAGTTTTTAGGGGCAATTATTCTTAGGGTGAGGGTCGTTGCCTCGCAGTATGTTGCATGTAGTAGCCCCTTCAAGTTAGTGTTAGGAATTGCTCGATAGATGGCGTCGTGTGTATATGTCCTTGGGAATAATGTCATCAGGCGGCGTTAGTAAGAAATTCACAGTAATTTACAGAATATCCATGCCGTGAATAGTGATGAGTGGGGCGGAGCGTCCATTCGTCCACTCGTAGGTTAGATGTGTGCTCTAGTGTGATAGGAGTGGACAGATGGACATGCGGACGGACGGATAGACGCACAGACAGACCGACGAATGGATGGATGGACAGATGGACACTTCGCCCCACTCATCATCTTTCACTCCACAGATATGCAGTGAATTTTTTTCCCGCTGGCACGTAATATGCAGGATATACTTGAATAAATAAATAAATAAATAAATAAATAAATAAATAAATAAATAAATAAATAAATAAATAAATAAATAAAATCATACATTCAATCCGTACATTATGATGGTATTACTAATTAGTTGTTCAATTATTTGAACTTTTATTACACTATCCAAGAAAAGTGGTGAGGCCTATGTGCTGGAACGCAAAATATATTTCACAATATAGATATGAAGTGAATGCTCAAATACGTCAATTGGGCAGGTTATTATGTTGCCTAAGGGACAATAATAATGGTGGTAGCAGTAGTAGCAGTTATAGCAATAGCAGTAGTAAGTGTAGTAAGAACGATATAAGTAGCCGTTGTTCTTTCTTGTATATTCCCGACTTTTGAGCAAGCGGAAAAAGTATCCATGACCGCTGCATGCTTGGGCAGATTTGCTTGCACATAAAAAATATAAAAATATTAAAAAAAAGACGTTAAGAACAGACTAAAAGGCAGATAATAAAACAGGCTTCTATTGAAAAAAAAACTCATTCTTTCTTTATCTTTGCCTATTGTCGCTGCTATAACTATTCTGACTTTATCGTGTCAGTCTGTTTTAAAATTATTTATACTTTTTGCATTCATTTTTGTAAATCGGGTGTGTGCTTTATGTTTTAGGAATTTTGATTGCGATGTCATTTTCGTTTGAATGTATTTTACGGCAATCTGCTGTCAGGAAATTTTTTCATAGCTTCATTTCATCAATTTATATTTCCGTTGTTCTGGGTCTTCAAGCAAAAGAAAGAAAAAAAACCCTGAAAAGTTAGCACTACAAAGTTGGTGCGAGCCTTGAAACTCACTATCCTTGCAATGTAACAGATTTCCCGTTGCTCATGTTGGCGAGCCTAGAATTGCCACGTGCACAGCTCTCTTTACCGACACGCGCAAAGTTTATTTTTTGAATATCGTTATATTTTCTCGAGTCGTCGTTGGCATTGCGACTCTGGAAAAAGAGAGCGTATATATACAAAGAGATTTACACGTTTTTCAAGTCAGGAAGCATAGATAAGAGCAAAAGTGAATGTTTTTTTTTTCTTTTTTTAGAGCTTCTCCCAATCATTGCGAGCGAGCAGTATATCTTGTCCTCTTGCCTACGCAATAAATTATTCGTAATGAAGACAACCATCGGGTTCTCGCATTCATTCGAACAAGGTTGCATATTGTTGACTTATTACTTTTGTTCCAGAGTTTGAAGCACCACCATCGACGCGAGATTAAAATCACCGGGCTGACACGGGGCGGAAGTCAATGAGCTATTGTTCGGATCGTTATGGGTTGGCCAACAGCTCGCCCCAACATGTAAAAGACAATGTTGATCTCCAAAGGTACAAAGCAAGACAAGATGGTACGGCTCAAAGCCGACAGGAAATGGATGCCTGCTTTCCGACCGTTTCAGTGTTTACTCCCACTAAAGCGATGAACACACGCGGTAACAGTGGCACCGGCTGGAATACAAAGTGGGCATAACACCACGAATTATGTCCTTGCGCGCATGCACAGATTCGTATTCGTATTCATATTTATTTCAGACAAAGACAAGTAATATGTACATTTGCCCTGTCTAGGAGGAGTGACAACATTGCATCATCATTTCAGAAACAAGAGTGGTGTTTTTCTTGTCGCTGCTAATGCACTTACGTCGCGCACTGTTTTCCCTCGCGAGACGCTCGTATTGAGACGCAATCATTCAGCCAGTCATTATATGAGGCATCGTTGATGACAAATACATAGATGTGGCGGCCATCTACGGAAATGACTCTCTAAATGAATCATCCTCCTGCGAACCACTCCAACATGCCTGGTTTTCACAATACACAATGCGGTACCCGTCACCGGAAATGACAAATCTCTTCGCTCTTCCGTCTCATTTGCCATTCGCTATTGACATTTGGTAACGACATGCGCAGGGTAAAGGTTTCGCTGAAGTCTTGTAATACAAATAAATAGAGTGCTTTACAAATATGTCGTTCGGGTCGGAGTTCTCTTCGCAGACGAAGACGGACTTTTTTTTTTTTTCAAGTATAGGTTTTCATCTCCGAGACATCCTACTGGATCTCCTTGTGGATTGGGGCTACAAAGACGTCGTTGTAAGGTATCTCAGTCGTAACTTTCAGGCGGCCTTGCTAGAGTATGCAGAACTCATATGCAGTATTGCGTGGCCATGTGCTTCGGGTGCAAACTAAACGTGCGAACTTCAAATGACGCTCCCGATACCCTGCACACTGAGCTGTATACCACTCACCGTCATGACTATTGGAAACGCTGATCGACTTTCCCGCGTTTAAATGCTTATATTGCTCCATAAAGCAGACGGAGAGGGGGGTATTGTTTAGGAGGTAGCTAAGTTGGTAGAGCATCGAACACACTATTCGAAGGTCGCAGGTTCGGTGCTTGCCCGCGGGAACTTAATTTTTTGTCCACTCTTTTTTCTCCACTGACAGATTGCAGCAAAAGTTAATATTTTTTTTTTCACTTTTTAGAGGCTGCTACAAACGCCAGTCTTGTGAGCAAACAGTTTACGTTGTCTGTTTGCCTGGGCAACAAATTATTAAAAATTAGGACGACCATTGCGTTCTCGCATCGATTGGAACGAGGTTGCGTGTTATCGGCTTCTTAGTTAATGTCTATAGTTGAGCAAACCACTATCGACGCAGGATGGAAATCACTGGGTTGACTCTGTGCTGAAGTCTCTGAGATATTGTTCAGATCTTTCAGATCCTAAGTATCTGAGATATTGCTCCACAGGTATTGACAACGTCTTCTACGGCCTGCGTAATTACTTATCGGTAGAAATTATCCTACTAAGATCTAAAACGCTTAGAGTTGCAAGCTATAAAAAATTATTTAAATGAAATGAACCTAAATAAACTGATTCAATGTTTCATTTTTGTGTACCGCTTTACAAAACTCCATAGCGTTGCCCTTTATGTGCAATAAAAATGTTTGTAAACTTATGTTCTCTCGTGAATCACACCATTTTTTTTACTTTGCTACGCCTTCTGCACAGGACTGTTTTTTTTTCATGAAAGATTTGTTTTGTTTCCTGCTTTTAATTAGGCCACCTAGAGTCGGAAGCTCGTAAAAGAAGACGAGAGAAAGCTCCTTGAAGACTAATGAGAATGACGTGTGGTGTGGAAGGCCGTCCGAAAGGTTTCTACTGATTAAGTTTGTTACCAAGCCGGGCTACATTGTTTACTGAGGAAGGCCCCTAGCGGCACCAGGGGTAAGTAAGTAGTCCTCGGTATCTGGGCGGTTAAAAGCTTAGGCGTTCGTAGCCAGAAGCCACGTTTCTAAGCGAGTGGGATTTGAGAAAACACCCGGAGGTAACGACCGTGGGCAGAAATCACGGATAGAGCTGTACACCTCGGCCATAAAATGTAACGAGCTCCATGCGTCCCTCGGTTCGTAACGCTATATACTTTAAATAAGCTTCGCTTTAGCTCATCGCACGACTGTACCCTCTCTGGTATAAAAACACTGGGGTTACGACGGGTGCGTCCAAAGAGCAACTCCATTGCGAGGGACCCCAGAAGGTGTCCCGTGCCGCCACCTCGAGCAACGATGCTTTACGACGCAGCGTAGCACTTCCACTAATCCCCGCGCGGTATTCTATTGCTGGGTAGATACCAGAATAAACTATAGCACCGCCGACGAAGCTATCGTGCAAAAGCGTTAAATTTTCTTGAACATTGAGTAGAATTACCCGGAAAATAGATTTCTGTGTTGTTCTGGCACTGTCTATCGTTTTCAAAGTAACATAATATTACATATGTGAAATGAACAATAAAATGCTGTGGAATAGCGGTCAAAGTGTCTGGCTCTTTTGCTCTAAAGTCGTAGAGTCGGAGTTTTGAGTTCCAGGCTCGGTAACTCCTTAAAGTTTTCCCATGAATTTATTTTACAGCAAAAGCTGTATATGGCTAGGCAAAATGAAAATCTGTTCGCCTTGGCCACGTTATACTTCTCCATTGGTTCGCCATCAGTGACATCATTCACGACGTCGTGCTCAAGCAGACGCGCCATTGGCTGTGCAATCAATGGTCTTTATCTCGTCGCAGCCGGGCTACAGCTGTACCACCGAGCTCGCGCTCAGCAGTTTCAACTTACATCTACATCATGGGTAGGCCATCGGGCGTACATACTCTCGAACAGTAGACAACTTTCGCAGAACAGCACCGATAGCAGAACTGTGAAAGAATTCGTGTTTGCCGGGCCGCTGTACACGTACATAACTGGGTGGCCAAGTAACTGCGTACCGAAGATATGGCAGCCTTCGAAGCCGCGCCCAACCATGACGCCGAGCTTTCAGGGATCGAACGCAAGCGACAACAGCGTGCCGAGAAAGCGGTGTTGCGGGCAGAGCACTGACAATGTGGCAATGGCGAGAACGCGTTCACTGGAGCCAATGCCTGCTTTCTGAGGGCGTTTCTGGAGCGGCTCTTCTCTGGCTTACCATATGTACGGAGTGCTTGGGTGGTGATTTTCGTTTTCAGCTACCGGCGTGAATTTTTACTGACACCGCATGCGCGATAATGATGAAGTGCTTAAGCTCTTCAGAAACACCAGCATAAAATGATCTCCTGTTAAATATTGCGTACGATATTTCGCAACATATGCTCAGCAATTAATCAATAATTAATCTACCAATATTCTATTTAAGGTGCCCAGGAACAACCACAAAGTATTCGTGCAGGCACATGCAAAAATAAATCAATGAAAATAGACAATACAATAGATAGTCTTCAGAAAATAAATCGAATATAAAGAGCGGAAATGCACAGCTCAGAAACACCAAGTAAATAGTAAAAATACACAGAAAACGAAATATCAGCGAAAAATGGAAAGGACAAAATACAAGTCGAAAATCATGGAAAGCAAGTGAAAAATAAAGGGGAATATACACAACTATGTAGAAACCTTCCTGAAGGACGGAAAGGGAAGAATATGTTCAATGTGAAAAATTATGTTAAGAGAGTACAGAGCTGAGATAAAAAAATTGAGAGTGGACTGTGAAAAAAATCAATATCATGAAAGTTAACCTTATAGACTTTTAATTCTGTGAACGGTAGAGTGTTGAAAGAGGTTAGCACGTACATAAAATGGTCGATTATCTCTGGTTAACTTACGCGGAATCCGAAAATTTACACAATGAGAAGTAAAGGGCCAGATATCATACCGTGAACTAGTTTGTGAAAAAAAGGTCAGTACGATTTCATTGGCAGTCAAGTGGTGGCAATGATAATAATCTGGAAGTCTTAGAATGAGATCCAGAGTTAATATTAGCGATAAAATGTAAACGCTTATGAATTGTTTCTGGACTCACTCAATGGTGGTACTGCCAGATTTAGCAATCTAATTCCAGATCACAGATGCATATTTCAGTTGAAGAAGACAGATGGCGATGTACAATTTGTGGAAGACTGTAAGAGAACTGAATTTTCGAGAGATTCTACAAACACAGCCGAGAGAACGAGGACCACGCACGGAAGCACGTGCAGTGTGAGTGGAAAAATTTAGCATGCTATCAAAACGAACGCTAAAATCAATAAATTCACATACCTTACATAAGGACATGATAGTGACAGAGTACAGAAATGACACGATGGATGTTTTGCAAGATATACTAATGAATTTGGTCTTTAAAGTGTTCAGAGAAAGGTTATTGCAGTCACACTATTTGAAAAAAAGTACAAAAATATGTCTGGAACAAGCGACAGTCACTAAATGATTGAATTTCCTGAAATAGTTTGATGTAATCAGCATACAAAAGAAAAGAAGAATAGCGAATTGCAAAAGAAACATTGTTAACGTAAATTAAAAATAAAAGTGGGCCTAATATGAACTTTTGAGGAACTTTACTAATAACTTTGTACAAGAAAGATGTTTGGCCATTTACGGCAACATAACATGATCTATTAAGCAGATATGCAGGAGATTCGCAACAGACGAGCCAACATGAAAATTTGTAAGTCCAACGAAAAAACATGAGCGGCTGCTTCATCGTCGTTTACAGCGTGATACACCCGGACAGAAAAAAGGACATGGTGCAGCGCTGACTTTCAAATGAGATTTTTATTAAAAACCCGAAAATATATAGCAAAAGAACAGAAGACCATGTTACTGAGCTGGCACCGTCATTCGATAAAAATTATACACAGCACATTATTTCTTTGACACGTACATGCGATCCCAGCACAAATAATGAAACATACACACACACATGATTCAAACGTCACCAAGAAACCGGGCGTGAGAAGATAATTCAACATTACTCACTATATAACATAGTCTTTGTTATCAATTAAGGCAATATATGGCTGGCTGACATATTGAGACCGTTTTTTATTCACAAAAAATGCCTCCACGATTTCTCTTCATTTATTTGATGATTTATATGTGAATTTCAACGTCAGAAAACCACCATATGGTATTGAGAGACGTCGTAGTGAAGGGCTCTAAAAATTTCGAGCACATGGGCCTACAATATTTTCGCCTCCATCGAAAATGCAGCCGACTCAGCCGGGATTTGAACCCGTGACCTGCGGGTCAGCAGCCGAGTACCTTAGCCACTTGACCAGCAAGACAAGGCCCATGATATCTCTCGAAAGCTTGCCTGGATGCTTGAAGAGATCGTTCGTTTTTTTTAAAGTGGGCGTATAAAGCCAAATCTTCACCAACTTGCCGGTTTGCCATCTTTCTTAGTGAGTGACTGACTAGGTCAAATGCTTTGGTCAGGTCACTACGTCAACCTGTCCTCTCTGAAAAAGAGCTGGGGAGATTCGCATCACGAAACTATGAAGATTTGTGGTATTTGAGCGGCGAGGGAGAAACAACAACAACAACAATAATAATATTACTATTATTGAAATAATAATTTATTGCCTTTAAGGTAGAGTTACGTTCAGTCAAGGTTATTGCACTCAGTGCGTTCGGCATTGTCCACTGTAGCGGTGTGACTTTCGGCACTGCGCCTAAGCTTGTGCTTACGCTTGTGTTCTGATAAGGGCCATTAACTCTAATTACCAGGGAAGAGAACCAGTTTCGTATTCGGTGAGAAGTACTCTTGACAATCAGGGCACTTAAATCCGTCTATATACCAGTAGTAATGAATGGCACAATGTGACAAAGCAGGGATAGCTTCAATTACATGCCACGTACTATTTGCAAGAACGTAGTCGAGGGTTTGTCACTGCAATTATTGCGATAGCAAATATATGGACAGTCTTGGATGATTTTTGCCACCGGCGTGGGCGTCGTGCACCGTATCTGTATACGTATCTATATATATGCAAACTCAGGAAAGAAAGCCGTCCACGCTTGGCACCCAGCTCGTCGCGATACGCCGACACGCGCTTATCTCCCAGGCGTCCTTTGTCCCGCGAATGGGGTGGAAGGTGCACGGAGTTTGATTCTTGTGCGCGCGGGCGTACCCTTTGGTAGGGACAATCACGCGCCTTCGACTTTGACCAGAACAATTGCGTTTAGTTGCTGGGCTCTCAAAGATCACTTCGCTCGCTGTACAGGCACCATTTGCAAAAAAGTGCGCTTTTCAAAAACAGCGAAGTACCAACTGGGTCACATGCTAGTTTGCACTCATCTGTACCTGTGGTTACGCTTCGTGCGTCGTTTTTGTTTAAACAGTGCCTTAAGTGTTCAGCGGTAAACGTTGTTAGTTCTCTCTCGTCCTGTGTGTGTTGTTCTCGTGCGTCATTTGCGTGTGTGCAGCACGCTGCACGTTTCAATGTGCTTGCATTTCTCAGTGTTACCGTCGAAATTGTTGCTATCGCATTTGTTGCTTCGCCCTTGTGGCGAAACTGTGACTTTTTAAAAATTGTTGACTTTTACTTTTATTGTAGGGCAGTTAAAACAGGTATAATAACACAATACGTACGTTACCCACAGAAAATGCATTGTTTTATCTCACCTTGTACTTCTCTTCTTCCACTATTTGTTGCCTTCAGGAAAAAAAAAAAAAAACGCCAGGCCTGCGCTGAAGGCGGAGCACAGTGACAGCGAAAGCTAGAAGAGCGGCCTTTCAGAGACTTTTCTTAACACTCATTAAGTAACTGCTGCAAGCAGACTTGATTCATACCCACTACGGCATTAATAATAAATTTTCTTGGGTAGTAGGTCCACATTCGCTATGCTATTTCTCGTCATTCTTCTGATAAACGTGGCAACCGTTAAACACTTGCAAGGAATTTTGTGCCAATCGTTCATGCAGTGGCTGACGATGACGAGAAATTATGGCTGAAGTGTGTAGGCGCCACACTTTATAGCTGTACAAAAACAAGCTTTTGTAATGGGTTGGAGCATTGGACGGCCCACTCGTTACACTATTCGCATTGTGCTACGACTGGTTGTTTTTCAGCTGTTTCAAAATGATAAGTCGTAATAAAGCGACTGCTTTCCCGACATCAAGTCAGCCTAAGGAAAGTTTGCCAAGAATCAGTGATATAATACTGGGCTGCTAACCAGCGGATCCTGATTCGAGCCCCACTGTGCCATTGGTACTAGTTTTTTTTTTTTCACGAATAGGTTACGGATGCTGGGAGGCAGCGGCGGACAACTACGGCGCGGCGCGTGACCCGAGTTTTGATCTAATAACAGCTTTAGTTGTAAATAGATACCTCTATGGCATAGCACTGCCACGGAAGGTGCCTTTTATGGCTTTCATGCGAGACCATGAGATTATACTTTTATGGCCGACCCAAAGCGCAAGAGAGTAGTGAGATTTGCCTTTTTTTCCGCAGATGCGATCTCCAAGAATCTGCGAGCCTCGCTGAAATGACTTCCTGGCTTTCGCGTGCATCGTAACGGCTCCACCTTGTGCACACATTTTTCCATTTGTGCAGTGGCGTACATACTGAGTAGGCTGGGCTGCGCAGTACTCCGTTATTGATGCAACAGTGTCGGGCGCCCAGTGGGCCGCTCTGGCGGCTCGGCGAAACAAGGCGCCGAAATGAGACGCACGTCGAATTACGGCCACTTTGCAGGAGCACGTCCATTTCGTTGCACTACAAGCACGTTGTAGGTGCTCTGGAGGAAAAAAGAGGAACCTTCGCTCATGCGCCGCAAGAGTGGCTCAATGGAGAAATCCTCATATCCCTTTCTTGTGCGTTCTGCAATGGACGTATTAGCTATTGTTTAAAATCACGGAGCAGGACTTTCATGACATACAACCTTTAAAAAATCTACAGAAGAAAGCCCTGAAAATATTGAGTAATCCAAAAACCAGCAGTGATGCACAGCACCAGACACTATGCAACCATAAAAAATTCTTTTTAGCTTGCATTCTGCATGTCTGCTAACTTTTCCATTCCACGTAGCCTTTCTTTTTCGAACACGTAGCCTAAGGTATGCTCTAAAATGTAACCTCGGCTTACCGAAGTGTTACAATGTCTACGGTTAAAGAGCGATTGAACTCAGTGGCAGACAAATCCGGTTTGTTTTACCCCTGCTGTCTAGAAATACGTGGGCTCGATCGCCTTGGCCACGGCGGTCTCGTTTTGATGGAGGCGAAACACATGTGGCCCATGTATTGTGCATTTCAGTGGTTGATGTGTATGATACACGATGTCATCGAAATCATACCAAGCTCTCCATAACAGCGCCTCCAATATTCACAGCATGAATTTAGTGTGCAAAACCCTATAAACAAACTCTCCAGTGCTACTCAACTCTTTCTTATAAATAATGAACCTACCAATTATTCCTCTATTAGCTTCATGCGCAGTATTATTTTAAGTGTTAGGTCTCAAACTATCACAGACAAATGTACCTTAAGCACCAGGTAACTACGCTAGCAATATATACCAAAAACCTAGAAGTGAGTCTCATAAGAACAGAGACGTTAAATAATTGATGATCTATAAGCTAAGTGGCTTCCTTTGTGGTATGAAGTGAGCACACAGATGACACTGGACATAAATCAATCAAAAGAAAATATGAACCCAGGAAAAGCTTTATGCATTAGATCATATCGAAGGCATCAAAAGATGATTGACAAATCAGTTGAGTGTCACAAATTGTTCTGTGTATGGCTTTTATGGGTGATTAAGCGCACTTCATCCAGTCAGCATAAATAAAAGTTTATCCAATCCAATCCAGTCAGCATACTGAAATAAAATTGGTCATACAAAATAGCAGACCCGTTACTTGGCGCTGTTTTATCTCATGCACAGACCAACTATGGCAAGACGATAAATAATATTCTTTAAGTTTTCACCAATGAACTTTTATAACATAGCGTGTAGTTCTACCATAAAGGCTACACCCCCGTAATGGAAGCTGTTGTTTTAGTCGGTCTAGTCTCACACGCGCATGGCCAGTCGTCATTTGCATACCGAGCAGTAGGGGCGGGCTGAGTTGGGAGATTTGAAACACCCACTCCCTGTTTTCATAAAAATTCATATGTGAATACATAGAGGCACAAAAGCCTGCGTGAATGCACATAAAGTATAATTTAGCCCACTCTTGCACCACCGAAAAAAAAAATTGGGCTACGCAATCCAAGCGTCCAGCTAACCTTGACGACCACCTGACTCGCCTGATACACCCGACATATTTCTGAACTAAGCGAATATAAAGTAGTATTTTAGTTCAGCATATACATAGGAAATCTTGGATGGGACTGCCGATAGGAGATGCGTTGAAATGAGCTTCCATCGGGGCGCGTCTCTTTTTCCAGCAGCACCATGAATAATTAAACCACGCAATCCCGATAGCCGCTTGCTTTTATTTCTTCAGAACTGCACTCGCAGTGCAGTAATTAGTGGCGGAACACATTTAGTATGCGTCGATGGTTCTTCGTGCATTAATAAATGACGCTTCTTTCGCACTTGGTCAGATTAGTCCCTCCGTTATTTATTCATTGCAACAGTCTTATGGACGGGGCTTTGCAGACCAGCGCTAGGAAAAATAATGAATTAGCATTTCCATCTTTGGCTTTGCAAACTGAACGGGAATGTGCTAAGTGACCCGCCATGCTTCTCAAGGCACCTTTACGTATTCAAGCAAAACAAAATATTTTGGAATATTTCTGGTGCTTCGCCATTCCGCTTTGATATATTAGAATAATATATTGTAAGAAAGCTTAGTTAGATGAGCTTTTAATGAAGTGAAAGAAGGAGAGATCTATCGAATAAGTGCTTCTCTGCTCTGTGGCACAGCATATGAGTGAACGTACGAGACAGACAAAGGGGAGATTATATATGAAATAACACGTTCACGGCGAAGGGAATGACTTGCGTAAAGAAATTGTCTTTCGCCTGGCGGCATTTGGAGAGCTCGCACGTGTCGATTCGTGGCTTACGACAAAAGGTCTGCTCCACGATCCGTGACACAAGGTGCCAATGCTTTTGTCGATATAGGCTATAATATTACGGATGGGTATTGCTGCCACCATTTTGGGTTGTAGCTTTACGTGTGCCCATGGTTCTCCACTTCAAAACATTGTATCTTTATTAACTGAACTAACAGTGCTCTAGTAGACGCATACGTATGAAAATGTTTGTCATGGTTTATTAGGCACTTGCCAGCGCTCTTATTCAACATTATAGTCTTTCTTGGGAACCTCCGACGCGAAAATTTTGGCCTGTCTGTATTATTTATGAGTACTGCAATCCCTACTAGGGATTTTCGCAGAGTTGGTTACATGAATTACATGAATGCTCAATATTCAGACAAACAAATTTTCAAAACAGGAAGATAAAACACACAGAAACAAAAGTACGCACAAAGCAACCTAAATATGCAAAAATTCGAATGTTTATGGGGACAGAGCTTAATTGGCATGCTATATTAAACACTGTTATCGAGGCTAGAAGAAAACAATGTTAAGGATGGCTGTAAAACTTCGGTCTTGGTTAGTTTGTTCCAGTCGTTTATAGTTCGTGGAAAGAATGAATATTTAAAGCAGTTGTTACGGGTTGCATAGGGTGTTATTGTGCGCTCATGCATTTGTCGAGTTGCATATCCAGACGAAAATGAATCAGAAATGTCTATCTTGTAATGTCCCTTTATTTGTTGATATAGAAATTTTAGTCTAGATACACGGTTTCTTTCTGTTAGTGTTGGTAGATTAGCTCGAGCTGAAAGTTCCGTGATTGAAGTGCGCCCGAAGCTGTTATAAATAAAACGAATGGCCTTCTTTTGTACTCTTTCTAGCTTGTTGATATTAGTTTTGGTAAAAGGGTTCCATATAATGGAAGCATAATCCAGAGTCGGTATAACTATTGTTTTATAAGCCAGAAGGCGGACGGAGGGGGTTGAGAGTTTCAATGCCCTTCTGAGGAAGAACAGCTTACGCATTGCAGTGTTAGTTACTGTATTAATGTGTTTCGTCCAATTCAGGTCATCTGTGATCCAAATGCCAAGATACTTGTAATGTGGGACTTGGGAAAGTTTAGTATGGGTAGTAGAGTACTCGTATTCTAAAGGATTCCTTTTATTAGTTATTTGCATAAACACTGTTTTTTCGAAGTTAATAGCCATTTGCCATTCATCACACCAGGAGGACACTTTTTGTAGAGCATCATTTAACACGTGTTGGTCTGCGGGACAGCATATTTCGTTATGAAGTACACAGTCATCAGCGTAGAGTTTGATTTTAACAGGGATGCCATCAACAATATCATTAATAAACAGGAGAAAAGGAAGTGGTCCTAGCACTGAGCCCTGAGGAACGCCAGAGTCAACAAGCTGTCTATGTGAGCAGGAATCAGCAAAAACAACAAATTGTTCGCGTTTTGTGAGATATGCAGAAATCCAGTTAATTACTTGGGAATTATTGATTATTCTACCTATCTTATATATCAGTTTAGTGGGGGATACTTTATCAAAGGCTTTCGAAAAGTCCATAAAAATAACGTCAGTCTGTGTTCTACTATTTATTGATTTGGCAAAGTCATGTATTGTTTCAACTAACTGAGTGTTTGTCGAATAACCTTTCCTAAAACCATGCTGGAATTTGGTAAGAACGTTATAGTTGTCTAGAAATTCGCAGACGTGATTGTAAATGATATGTTCCAGAATCTTGCATACCGTACATGTTAATGAAATTGGACGATAATTTTTAACGGAGTTCTTATTTCCGGTCTTGTGAACTGGTTTAATTCTAGCGGTTCCCCAGTCTCTTGGTATTTCTCCATTTTGTAAAGACTTGCAAAAAATGATATGAAGGTATTTTGACACCCACTCAGCGTACCTTTTCAAGAAGCTATTAGGAATATTATCAGGCCCTGGTAATTTTTTGGCATCAAGCCTTAGCAGAAGATTAAATATACCACTTTCAGAAACAATGACATCAGACATCAGTGGTAGGGATGCATGAAACACAGGGGATATACCATTATCTTGGGTGAACACCGATTTAAAATGGTTGTTAAAGGCATGGGAAATTTTTGCGCTATCGTGAGTTAGGCAGCCATCAACTTCAAATGTATCACATTCAGCGGAGTGTGGAGAAATCGAACGCCAAAATTTCTCGGGAGACGTGGTGATAAAGCTTGGTAATGATTCACCGTAATAGCGCTTTTTATCAGCAGCTACTTGGTCTTTAATTTGTAAAGAAAGTTTCGATATTTCTTGCATTATAAATGATGTTCTGTTGTTTGTTAACCTTTTCTTTAAGCGCTTCAGTCGCCTTTTAGATTGCAATGTCTCCCTCGAAATCCATGGGTTCTTACCCTTACATTTTGTTGTGATCTTGGGTACAAAACGGTGTTTTGAATAGGAGCTACTACTGCTAACTCCGGCATATTTCAGTTGTAATTTAAGTCTGTTGATCAGGTTTCGCTGCTCCCTTGGAGGGGATGGATGTAGACCACCCCGGGCGCCTGCCGGCACCAGCGGCGTCAGCTGCGGCCGCCTCCAGGAAGCGGATGGGACAAGCGAGTGACAGCGACAGTGAAGATACTCATGCTTACTATCTCAGCAGTGAGGACTTCTCAGATGACGGTTTCACACCTGTGCTGAGCCGCAAGGCGAAGAGAAGGAACATGAGGACATCCTCATCCTCAACTATTCAAACTGTAAGTGAAGCGCCGAAATCGAACACTTATACCATCCTGTTTTTGCCTGCACTTCCTACCGTCAGCATGAAACGCCTTAACAGACAGTCTGTGTCGAGGTCTCTGGAAACGCTCGTGCCAAATGAGATCACGGACATAAGAGTGAACGCCAGAAAGAATATACTGGCTGTGGACGTTTTGCACGCAAGTGCGTTGGGCGTTCTGCGCAGTGTAACTGACTTGGACGGCAACCAGGTGCGCTCTCATGTTCCCTTGGGATGTGATGTAGTAACCGGCGTGATCTACGACATTGATGTCGCTATTTCCAATAATGACTTACAACTTCTTGTCAAGTCAACAACTGATACTCCAATTGTTGATGTCACCCGGCTAGGCAAGTCTCGCTGTGTGAAGATTGCGTTTAAGAGCACATCGCTCCCCTCTCATGTGAAGGTGGAGTACTTCAGACATGCTGTGCGGCCTTTCATTCCAAAGCCTCTCCAGTGCCGTAAATGCATGAAACTTGGACATGTGAGCAGCGTCTGCGAGAATTCGGTGGTATGCCACCGCTGCGCCGAGCACCATGAAGCGGATAAGTGCGTCGCAACTGTCCAGAAATGCTCTAATTGCAATGGATCCCATGAAGCCACATCGAAGGACTGCCCGCGGATTCAGAAGGAAATCGCCATCTTGAAGGAGATGGTGCGCGATCACTCATCTCATCGAGAAGCCGCAGCAAAAGTCAGAAGGCGTCGTTCACGTCGACGTCGGTCTTCGAGGACGCCCGCTACCTCCTCGACACGTTTGCGTGATCCCTCATCAGTACCACCTCCTTTGCCTCCCAGACCACATGCCGTGGGAAAGGCTGTAAAGGACAAAGCCAGTGAGCATACCCTAACTGCGACAGAATGGCCTGCACTTCAAAGGGAAGCAGCATCAAGCGAACCGAAGGAGTTTCATGACGGCCAGTCCGCGCTCCTGGTTCGAGATCTTTCCAACCAAAAAAAGACCCTCTTTTGTTCCAGTACTCCACCAACAATACAATTTTGTCAGAAGTAACTCAATACAAGTACCTTGGTCTCTGGATTACAAAAAATCTATCCTGGTCAAAGCACATAGATTTTGTAGTAGCTAAATCTCTCCGTAAACTTTTTTTCCTAAGGCGTTCTTTAAGATCAACCACACCAAGTATTCGTCTCCTCGCTTATAATGCCATTATCCGTCCTATACTGGAGTATGCTGTGGTCATATGGGACCCGTTCACTCAGACTGATATCCAAAAACTTGAAAGGGTGCAAAAAAAGGTTGTTAGGTTCATTTATAACTCGTACGGTCCTACTTCGATTACAAAACTTCTCTTGAAAAGCAAATTTCCAAACATTCTGGACCAAAATCGAATATTGCGCTTAAAATTTCTTTTCCAGTTAATAAAAGGTCACTATGTAGTTGACACATCACATATCGTTCACTTTTCATCGGGTTACGGAACAAGACAGAGACACAATCTTACTATCTCTCCATTGATGCAACGAACAAATTGTTTCAAATATTCTTTTTTTCCGAGGACTATCGTGGATTGGAACAATCTACATAACGATGTTGTTACCCTAAATACATTGTCTGCATTTGAAGAGTCACTGCAGAAATGATTGTTTTCTATGTTTGTACCTTGTTTTTTGTTGATTCTCTTGTCTCGAAGAATCACTGTAGCTATCAGTTACATAAGTTTGTATTACATTTGTTTTTTGATTGTTTGTTTGCCTGTTTCCACTGATGTTTATGTTTATGTTTTGTACCACCCCTGCTATGATCTTGTAAAAGATCGCAGTACCAATAAATAAATAAAAAAAAGACAGGCAAGTGACTGCAATCGTCCCGGTTCGAGATCTTTCCAACCAAGACAGGCAAGTGACTGCAATTGTGCAATCATTAATTGCCACGATTCGCACGCTACTGAGCAGCATACAATCTCCGTCGGCTAAGAGTGCACTGCAAATACTGGATGCACTGAATCCAGTTCTTGCTAACTTCGTATAAGCACAATGGCTCAACAAAATCTCATCTTCCGCACTGAAGTTAAAAGTGCGTCGATTTTTCAGTGGAATGCCAGAGGCATGAAGTCCCGTATCTCGGACTTTCGCCAATTTGTTCGGGCCAATCAATTCCCTATACTTGTCATATGTGAACCAAACGTATCAACGCCTTATAGATTGTCCGGTTATGAAGCTTTTTGTTCAGCCGCTTGCGAAGAACGAAGCAAAGTAATTGTTTACATTCGCACAGACTTGACTTATCTTTCGCACCCAATAAGTTCAAATGACGACAATCAGTACGTGTGTCTTCGTGTAAAGAAGAATGCAGTTTCGTTCACGCTCATTGGTGGATATATATCTCCGTCATCGCGATTTGACTGCGACAGATTAGAAGACATCCTAATGAGAACCGATGGGCCTTGGATCATCACCGGTGACTTCAACGCCCATCACATGCTTTGGGGGAGCACTAGGATGAATGCCAGGGGCCGGAACATTGTTACATTCGCTTCCGATTACGACCTTTCCATCATGAACGATGGTACCCCCACATATCTGCGGGGTCTCACGTATGGCAGTTGTCTTGACCTGACATTGGTGTCACGGTGCTTCTCTCACAAAGTTAAGTGGTTTTGCGATATTGAGACTCATGGGAGTGATCACATACCCACCTACGTGACGATCGATGGTATCATAAAAAATTTCTCTTCCGGTGTTGCAATTGGCACTGACTGGTCGATGTTTGCATCACGTGTTGAGAACGCTTGCCAAGAAGGCCTCGCCTGCAGCCTGAAAAATACCATAGCGGAAGCTATGCAAGCGTCCAAATGTAAATTACCATTTTCGTCTAAAATAACAGAGTTTGACATCGAACTGGAAAAATTACGAGCTATACGAAGGCGTGCTGAACGACGATACAGACGCACAAGATCAATTTACGATCTGAGGGAAGCAAGGCGGCTCCAGAAAAAGATTCAACGACGCATTTACAAACTGGAGAGCGAACGCTGGAAAGCATTCTGCGAATCTCTAGACCCTCATAAACCGCTGTCATATATCTGGAGAACAGTTCGTGGTCTTCGCTCCTCTCCGCAACAACGGCACCCTTTTAAAGCTTTGGCACTCCATCATGGAAAAACAGAACTCGAGGTGGCTGAAGAATTTTGCACGAGAGTTGCCGGGAATATTATGAACGAGAGCATCGACGCCGTGATCGTTCCTGAGACGCGATTACCAGAAATGGACATTCCGTTCACCATGGAAGAACTGGAAGGTGCGTTAGTCGCTTCTAAGCGCATGTCATCGCCAGGTCCTGATGGTATTACTTATAGTGCGTTGGGACACCTTGGACAAAAAGCCAGAAAAGAACTTTTAACATGCTTCAACAACTCCTGGCTCAGCGGCAGTGTTCCCCGAGAATGGAAAATAAGTCGATTAATACCACTTTTGAAATCGGGAAAATCACCATTGGACTTGACAGCGTATCGCCCTATTGCCCTCGCAAGCTGCCTCGGAAAAGTGATGGAAAGAATGGTTCTATTTCGTCTCGAGTGGTACTTGGAACGATACACCAAATACCCTTCTTGCATGGCAGGCTTTCGTCGGGGCCGCTCCTCCATTGACTGTGTCCTTGACTTATCGACATTTGTTCAACAAGAAAAAAGTCGCAAGCGCATATCAGTGGCACTCTTTCTGGACGTGAAGGGTGCATATGATAATGTAGCTCACGATGCCATCCTCACTTCTCTCGCAGCAATGGGCATTGGTGGACGAATGTTTCAATGGATAAAAGATTATATAACTGGCAGGGGTTTCTTTGTACAAACATATGAGGGTACAACTGCCCAACATTACACCTACTGCGGAGTACCTCAGGGAGGTGTTTTAAGCCCCACATTGTTCAATGTTGCCCTCATTGGTCTGGTGAAGGTTCTGCCAAAGTCAGTGTGCCTATCTATATACGCCGATGATATTTGCCTCTGGAGTGCTGCAGTTACTCGCCCTCAGGTGCGTGCACGAATACAGCGGGCAGCAACCCTCACAACAGCCTACCTTCAAGAACAAGGCCTAAATATATCAACTGTGAAGTGCGCGTTGATGGCGTTTACACGCAAACCAATGACGCCATACCCTATTTACATCAATGGGCAGAGTGTGAAATATGCACGGACGCATCGTTTCCTGGGCATAATAATCGACAGAAGTCTTTCGTGGAGCCCACATTGTGCGTACTTGAAGAAGAGACTGCTATCTATTGTGCATATCATGAAATTCTTGTGCGGTAAAGCATGGGGAACTTCTGTGGCCTCCATGCTACAGCTAGCTGTACAGGGCCCTATTTCTGGGTCTATTGCGCTACAGCTTGCCGGTACTGACTAACACTTGCAAATCGAATACTCATTCATTGGAGAGTTTGCAGGGTCAGGCACTGCGTGTCTGCCTAGGACTGCCCCGATGCGCTTCTACTTATGCCACAATCATGCTTGCCAAAGACCATCCGGTCAGGACATATTTAGTTGTGGATTGCCTCAGAGCGCACATTCGACATGCTAGCCGTGTCCCCGACCACCACTTGGCCCTTCTACCTTCCGGAAGACCACGTGCTACGTTTTCATACGTCATAGCCAAGCACCTAAACAGCATTCCATCAGGATATACGCCAGCTGCGAGAACGGCATGTCCTTTGTGGTGCCTCGACCAGCCGCAAGTACGTCTAGAAATTCCGGGAATCAAAAAGAAAAGCAGTCACTCCAGAGTAGCATTGAAGCAAGCAACACTGCTATTATTACATGAGTTCTACTTAGACCGAACGCAGATATACACTGATGGGTCCGTCTCGTCCAGCAGCTCATCAGGTGCCGCTGTAATTCCGGCTGCAGAAATGACAATCAAGTTTAAGTTGTCGCATATGACTACATCTACGGCATCAGAGCTTGCTGCTATAAGGGCTGCTTTACAATATCTCGTTCAAGAACGTCCAGGAAAATGGGTCATATTCTGTGATTCGAAGGCAGCGCTTCAGAGTTTGCAGTCTGCCATGCGTAGGAGGAGTCATGACCAACTGGTACAAGAAATAAGACATTGCCATCATGAAGCTCTATCACGAGGGCATGATATTATATATCAATGGCTGCCTGGACATATCGGTATTACCGGAAATCAATTAGCCGATGATGCAGCCCGCTCAGCCCATGAAGAAACCCGTGTAGTCCCGATTCCTCTATCAAGGAATGATGCAGCAAGACAACTTTACCTGCTGGCTCGAGATCTCACACGCACGTTCTGGTCGTCTACCAGCTTCCAAAGGTGTCAATTTTATGAACTGGATCCTTCGCTCAAGCTAAAGCTACCATCACAACTTTCCCGCTCCGATGCGACACTCTTATGCCGCCTTTGGTTGGGTGTTGCATTTACAAAGGTGTACTCCTTTCGCATTGGTATGGCAGACACTCCTACATGCGACTACTGCGGAGCTGAAGAGACCATCGAACACGTCCTGTGCAGCTGCGCTTGCTACGACACACAGCGATGCCAGCTCCGGATGGTTTTGAATCGACTTGACCCCGGACCATTTTGCGTGCAGAAGATACTAGGACCTTGGGCATCTGCCTCAGTTGCGCAGAAAGCAACTAAAGCACTGCTACTTTACCTTAAGTCAACAAACCTGAGCGACCGCCTGTAGACTGTGTGTGCTCCCCGAGTGTGCTCGTGATTGTGTGTACCTTCTCATCTTTCTGAAACCTCTTTTCTCCCCTTTATCCCTTCCCCAGTGCAGGGTAGCAAACCGGATGTGCGTCTGGTTAACCTCTCTGCCTTTCCTTGCATCTTTATCTCTCTGGGTACAAAACAATCGATACATTCATTCACAATATGTTTAAATCTGTCCCAAAGGTGGTGTACATCACAAGTGCTATTGCAGAAATCATCAAAATTAAAGGAAAGCAGGTCAATTATTGACACATCATCAGCAAGAGAGAAATTCGGAAATGACAAAATTGTACGATTATTGTTTATATAAGTATTAGCTAGAGTAAGCAACACGGCCTTGTGGTCTGAAATTCCCGGAACTACTTTGCAGTAACTTTTGGCACTAATGGATTCACTTACTAGAAAGAGATCTAGTACTGATTTGCAATTTTCTTGGATTCTAGTGAAGTCTGTTACAATTTGAAATAGGTCAAAAGTGAAAGCAATGTCTAGCATTGCTTCTCCCAAGTGATCATTGTGATTATTGAGCGAGAAATTCGGCCAGTCTATATTCAGCAAGTTGAAATCTCCAGCCAGAATAACTTTGTCACCAGGTTTTATATTCGAATGTAGATACTCCTTTAACGATTCCAACATGTCAATAGACGAGTTAGGGGGTCTATACATGACTGCTATTACATATTTAACCTTACCGTGGTACGCTTTGCAGAATATGCACTCAACGTCAGTCAAGTCAGACATTCTCACTATACGCAAACGTTTTTTAAAAAGAATGCAAACACCTCCTCCTTTGCTGCTTCGGTCTTTTCGAATTATAGTATATCCGGCAGGAACAAATTCGCTGTCGTATATTGATTCATGTAGCCAAGTCTCAGTGAGAACTGCGATGTCGGCATCGTGTACTAGTAATATACTTTCGAGTTCGGTAGCTTTATTGATTACACTTCTGCAGTTGATGTTTAATATTTTTAATGACTGATTTTTAGTACTATGTTGTCATGCTGTTTTCTTATTCAGCCTAAACCGTGTCGCCTTTTCCTCGTTCCAACCAAAAAGCACACCGTCTACGCTTAACTTGTCGAAGAGTAATTTGACCTTAGCGCCTTGTTCTTTTTCTTGAGCTGCACTCCTCCATAACTGCTTCCGGATTTCCCGAATTCTTTTCGAAAAATCATCAGAGAGTGAAAAATTGGTGTTCTTAAGTTGAGAAGCTTTTAGTACCTCCATTTTCTCACGGTAGTCGACAAACTTTACGGTAACAGGTCGAGGTTTCTCAGACGTTTTTCGTCCGAGCCTGTGACACCTCTCAATACCATTCACGGTTATACCCAATTTTTCACGGAAAATTTTATTTTTGACTGTCGCCTCCAGTTCCTCGTACGTCTCTTTGTTAGGCTCCTTTAAACCATAAATGATGAGGTTGTTCCGACGTCCCCTATTTTCCAAATCATCAACCTTAAGCATCAGCTGTGAAATCTGTTCATCAAACTTAGACACTGAGGTTTCCAGAACCTTCATTTGATTAGTAACAGCATTTACGTCAGTCAACTGTTTTTCAAATATATCCAGACGTTCCGTTAAGGTTGAGAGCTTATCTTCGATTTTGTTTTGCGCGGTGAGTACGGCTTCAATTGTTGCAGTCGTTTTACTCTGTCCCTCTACAAGTTCTAACAGTATATCTCTATCTGTTTTTGAAGGCCCTGGATTAGCCTCTATGTCGCCGCAAGATAATAAGTCATCAGGGAAACCAAGAACGCAGCGAAAAATGCACTTAACACAAAGTGGGCATGGCAGCAGAATAAAAAAAACGGTCATCACTCCGGTAACATTTCGTATACCGATAATAACTAACCTGCAGCACGAAACAAAAGGGGTTGCTGAGCATGATGCCGGTTTCGCTGCTGCCATGCCCACTCCATGCCATGCCCACAAATGTACATCTGTTTGTTTGTTCACCCCTTAATGGTACCCTAAAAGGCACCAGACAATACCCTAAATGGCCGACCCCATCCGTAGCGCCCACCAATATTGCTCAGGGTTCAGTGTTCATACTTGTGCGATTGTCGATTAAAAAGCAATTATTTACATAACTGAGACCCTATAACAACACGTCAATATTCTGTGTGTCTTTTACTACAGAATGCATACATAAGTAATTCTAAGGACCGTAGCGTTTATCACGCTGCGCTGACCATGCAACGCCGCTTGCACGAAAAGGCAAGTGTTTCCAACGCTTTGCTAAGACGACGCTGTGGTGGCACCTACCCGTCGCCTTGCGTTCTGCACAGTATCACCTCCGAGACAGGCGCACACGCCGCGCGCTTCTTTTTCCAAGATAACTTCCAAATAGCGCTCATGTCTCACGTGTGACGCGACTTGATGTGTTTGTTCGCCTCCACAGCACGCTCAAGGCACTCTAACGCAGCGCCTCCAGGATACCATTCACCAATTTTCTTGCGCAGAACATCAAATAAACGCTTTGTTCACTCTCTCCAGACGTAAGAATCGTCTTTCGACTAAATTTGCAGTGTAACATGTAAATATGGGGCCAATTATTTCACTTGGTGCCAAAAATATATGAGAAACCATTTGTTAAAGAACTTAAGGTGACGGTGCTTACGTATATTATGCAATACCACCCATAAATTTCACGTATAGGAGTCCAAACCTTTTACACGCAAGAACTACAATTATACTACAATGATGTAGACGCTGATTAAGAAAGTTAAAAATACTTATGAGTATCTACTGAGAATACACGCTTTCACCTGTGCTCGCCTCAGTGATAGATAAAGGAACTGTAATATTTTTTATCGTCATGAAGCCACGCAGTCAAAGCACTGAGGCCAGTGACAGAAGAGGCATCGCGAATTCACTGTGATGTGAACAAACAGTGTGAGTATTTACATTTTATTTCTATCATGGGTAGAGCTGTGGAAGTGCCTTCGCTCCAGCGCTGCTTGTCAGCGTGGCTGTTTTGCAATCATGCGTATAGTTTGAGCACACCAAAATTTCGCTCATTTCCCAGAAAAAAAATCGAAACAAAATTTCTCTCCAAAGGCCCGTACGATGAGCAGCCAGGCTCAACACAATCGCACATACAGCAATGCACCGGAGTGTGCCAGATGACAGATAGCGCTGCAGGCGTGAGAAGGATGGCACATTCGGAAAAACGGCCTATGCAAACTTTCGTTGCAAACTTCACCTGGTAATGATGATACAAAAAAAAAAGAAATAAATAACCAAACAAAACAGAGAAATTGAGGAAGAAAAGAAGGAAAGGGAAGCATGAAGCTAAACCAAGAAATAAAATAAAAGAAAAACAGTCACTCATTCTCTGGCAAAAAGAAAAAAAAAGAAAATAGAATGTGTCGAACAGTTATTGCGTAAAAAAACTGTTTCTGTTTTAATATATTCTCTCGACAGTCACCTAAACGCGTCGCATTTTAGCACGAGGCCTCGCTTTTTCCGTGCCTGTCCTCCGAAGCCCCTGCCTATTTCTTTTGGTCCAAATGAGCGCGCAGCAACGCGAATGGCGCAACGTCGGACGACAGAGTGCAAGGGAATGTGTACTTACATGTGTCCCAACATGTTGCGCCGAGTCATTGCACACCCATCTTTCATGAAAAAATAGTTTTAGCAACACTCAGATATCAGACCACGCGAGAAATAATTCAAGCATATCATATAAAAAAAGGGGGCAAACAATGCATTTGCGTGCCTTCTTTAGTCCTACATGATAGTGAGGTTAGGTTCTTAGATAGCGCAATATCTTAACTTTTATGCTGTCGTAAAGTACTAGTGGGACGTGTCAATGTTTTTCATTGTTCATAATGTCAGGTGATCTGTTTTTTTGCCTTTGTGTGGTCACATGGGTGTGACGGTTGAAGTGTCCTTTTTTCCGTTCATGTATTTTCAATAAAAATTCAGTAGCGAGTCAGCACTGCGGTTTGCCTCTTTTTTTTTGTACCCCATAGTTGTGCGCTGTGTTAAAATATGTTCAAGTACTATCAACAACTGGCCCTGCTTTCAGTCCTATTGCAGTGCGCACGGAGGGAGAATCTAATGAGAGGCGGGATCGTTAAGAGCGTCCTGTTAAACGCTCGGAAGCATTTCGCGGCAAGCATTAGGGATCGCTTTCGACTGCATAAGGACGACGTCGTCGTCTTCCTTCTGTCAGTCAGCGCTTGCTTCCTATGCAGTCGGAACTTCGTGCCATTCCTCGCTCTTCTTGCTTTCTCTTTCTCTCGCCGGCCACTTTAGTACAAAGTGGTTCCGCTTTTCTAACGCATTCTATATATATCATCACTCGTCGCACAATCATTGTTTCTTTTTCGCCGTAATGTGCCGTTCGTCACTAATGCGGAATTTTTTTACTCTTCCAATAATCAGCGCACATGCCCCTGTCGCGAGAAACCATCCTTTGTTTAGTTCCCGTTCTAGTAGGCTGCCTTTTGAGTGGTGCTTTTTTTTATTCATTGCGCGACTTAGTACCTTTTCTATGGCTCAGCAGCCGGCCACGTTCTTCCAAGGGTGATCTCACTACCATACGCAATTCGCAGGCAGCAAATTACCGGCGCCTGTGTTGAAAACACGGTTTAAGAATGAGTTGCTGAGAACTGCGATGAAAGGAATGGCGGAGAATAAGAACGGCTCGTTTTCGCCAAGCTCGCTTTCTTCGTGTCTTAGTTCCGGTTAATGCCAGTCTGGCTTTTTTTTTTTGTGTGAGTGCATCTTCCAGCCTTAAGGAGGCGCGCCATCGCCAGCCAGTGCTTGGCGCAAAGTACTTTGAGCGTTGCAGCGGGTACAAGTGGTTGTTAACGCAAGAAGCGCTAGGCCCCCGAAGCATTATTGTGAAATGACATGAAGAAAAAAAAAACGGAAATACGAAGAAACGTCAGCACTCAAAGCGCGTTGAGCGAATCACCTGCAACTCCTTTCCACTTGAGCATTGAATTCTTCGAGGCGTGATACAAACGGTCATAAGTTTCATATGCCTGTTTCATTTTTCTCAATTTATTTCACTCAGATGCAATATCTGCATGACTCCTCGAAAAAAAGTAGGAGAGAGAAATTCAAAAGAAAGACGCAACACGGAGGAAAAGAATGAGGGGAAAATAAATGTTGATTGTGCCGCGATGAAGAAGTGGAAAAATGAATTGTATATTTTTTCAAAGAGTAATAATTAAATAACAAAATGGTAGGTTCTTTTGGTTCTTCTGTGTTCGTTTAAAAAAACAACACTAATAAAAAAACGTAGACGATGTAGGAAACTATGCAAACGATGACGAAGCAGCAAGAAACGGCAAGCCACAGCGTTGGTGCGCACTCGCGCCCCGAGCTTGCGCTTGTTTGCATTTTCGGCCTGTTGACGTTCCTCGCTCTACTGGCGTTCCTCGGCCTTCCAGTAGGTCTGTACGTGAATAAATTACGTGACAATACGTGTAACTAAACTACGTGTAACTAAACTACGTCTTCTGCGTACCTGGCAACAAGAATGACAGGGAAGAGAGAGTTTATCCCTCACTTTATTGTGTAGATTATTTTCGTGTCCTGTTTTTCTTCAAAAATAAAGTGATTAATATTTTACCTCTTGAGAAGAAATAAAAAAATTGGAGTGCGTGAGAAAGGAAAGTAGGCTGTGAATTTACGTAGTAAACTCGAATAGGTACCAGAGGAGAGACACGAAAAGGTTTCATGAGTATCAAGAAAGAAATAAACGTCATGCAGGAAATGATATGTCCACGACTTCCTCCCCTTATCTTGAGGATTCAATCAACTGGTGAGAACTTGATTTTGCGTGAAAGAGCGAAATTAGCCATGGCAGTGTTGACACTTTTCGGTCACTCCGCTAGCGTGACTCGGTTACCGTCTCGCGCAAATAAAAACGTGACGCAGTAAACTCGAATAGGTACCAGAGGAGAGACACGAAAAGGTTTCATGAGTATCAAGAAAGAAATAAACGTCATGCAGGAAATGATATGTCCACGACTTCCTCCCCTTATCTTGAGGATTCAATCAACTGGTGAGAACTTGATTTTGCGTGAAAGAGCGAAATTAGCCATGGCAGTGTTGACAC
This sequence comes from Rhipicephalus microplus, assembly GCF_043290135.1. Classification (NCBI taxonomy): domain Eukaryota; kingdom Metazoa; phylum Arthropoda; class Arachnida; order Ixodida; family Ixodidae; genus Rhipicephalus; species Rhipicephalus microplus. The sequence continues at coordinate 203,008,002 of NC_134705.1, forward strand.
TTTTCGGTCACTCCGCTAGCGTGACTCGGTTACCGTCTCGCGCAAATAAAAACGTGACGCAGTAAACTCGAATAGGTACCAGAGGAGAGACACGAAAAGGTTTCATGAGTATCAAGAAAGAAATAAACGTCATGCAGGAAATGATATGTCCACGACTTCCTCCCCTTATCTTGAGGATTCAATCAACTGGTGAGAACTTGATTTTGCGTGAAAGAGCGAAATTAGCCATGGCAGTGTTGACACTTTTCGGTCACTCCGCTAGCGTGACTCGGTTACCGTCTCGCGCAAATAAAAACGTGACGCAGTAAACTCGAATAGGTACCAGAGGAGAGACACGAAAAGGTTTCATGAGTATCAAGAAAGAAATAAACGTCATGCAGGAAATGATATGTCCACGACTTCCTCCCCTTATCTTGAGGATTCAATCAACTGGTGAGAACTTGATTTTGCGTGAAAGAGCGAAATTAGCCATGGCAGTGTTGACACTTTTCGGTCACTCCGCTAGCGTGACTCGGTTACCGTCTCGCGCAAATAAAAACGTGACGCAGTAAACTCGAATAGGTACCAGAGGAGAGACACGAAAAGGTTTCATGAGTATCAAGAAAGAAATAAACGTCATGCAGGAAATGATATGTCCACGACTTCCTCCCCTTATCTTGAGGATTCAATCAACTGGTGAGAACTTGATTTTGCGTGAAAGAGCGAAATTAGCCATGGCAGTGTTGACACTTTTCGGTCACTCCGCTAGCGTGACTCGGTTACCGTCTCGCGCAAATAAAAACGTGACGCAGTAAACTCGAATAGGTACCAGAGGAGAGACACGAAAAGGTTTCATGAGTATCAAGAAAGAAATAAACGTCATGCAGGAAATGATATGTCCACGACTTCCTCCCCTTATCTTGAGGATTCAATCAACTGGTGAGAACTTGATTTTGCGTGAAAGAGCGAAATTAGCCATGGCAGTGTTGACACTTTTCGGTCACTCCGCTAGCGTGACTCGGTTACCGTCTCGCGCAAATAAAAACGTGGCGCAGTAAACTCGAATAGGTACCAGAGGAGAGACACGAAAAGGTTTCATGAGTATCAAGAAAGAAATAAACGTCATGCAGGAAATGATATGTCCACGACTTCCTCCCCTTATCTTGAGGATTCAATCAACTGGTGAGAACTTGATTTTGCGTGAAAGAGCGAAATTAGCCATGGCAGTGTTGACACTTTTCGGTCACTCCGCTAGCGTGACTCGGTTACCGTCTCGCGCAAATAAAAACGTGACGCAGTAAACTCGAATAGGTACCAGAGGAGAGACACGAAAAGGTTTCATGAGTATCAAGAAAGAAATAAACGTCATGCAGGAAATGATATGTCCACGACTTCCTCCCCTTATCTTGAGGATTCAATCAACTGGTGAGAACTTGATTTTGCGTGAAAGAGCGAAATTAGTCATGGCAGTGTTGACACTTTTCGGTCACTCCGCTAGCGTGACTCGGTTACCGTCTCGCGCAAATAAAAACGTGACGCAGTAAACTCGAATAGGTACCAGAGGAGAGACACGAAAAGGTTTCATGAGTATCAAGAAAGAAATAAACGTCATGCAGGAAATGATATGTCCACGACTTCCTCCCCTTATCTTGAGGATTCAATCAACTGGTGAGAACTTGATTTTGCGTGAAAGAGCGAAATTAGCCATGGCAGTGTTGACACTTTTCGGTCACTCCGCTAGCGTGACTCGGTTACCGTCTCGCGCAAATAAAAACGTGACGCAGTAAACTCGAATAGGTACCAGAGGAGAGACACGAAAAGGTTTCATGAGTATCAAGAAAGAAATAAACGTCATGCAGGAAATGATATGTCCACGACTTCCTCCCCTTATCTTGAGGATTCAATCAACTGGTGAGAACTTGATTTTGCGTGAAAGAGCGAAATTAGCCATGGCAGTGTTGACACTTTTCGGTCACTCCGCTAGCGTGACTCGGTTACCGTCTCGCGCAAATAAAAACGTGACGCAGTAAACTCGAATAGGTACCAGAGGAGAGACACGAAAAGGTTTCATGAGTATCAAGAAAGAAATAAACGTCATGCAGGAAATGATATGTCCACGACTTCCTCCCCTTATCTTGAGGATTCAATCAACTGGTGAGAACTTGATTTTGCGTGAAAGAGCGAAATTAGCCATGGCAGTGTTGACACTTTTCGGTCACTCCGCTAGCGTGACTCGGTTACCGTCTCGCGCAAATAAAAACGTGACGCAGTAAACTCGAATAGGCACCAGAGGAGAGACACGAAAAGGTTTCATGAGTATCAAGAAAGAAATAAACGTCATGCTGGAAATGATATGTCCACGACTTCCTCCCCTTATCTTGAGGATTCAATCAACTGGTGAGAACTTGATTTTGCGTGAAAGAGCGAAATTAGCCATGGCAGTGTTGACACTTTTCGGTCACTCCGCTAGCGTGACTCGGTTACCGTCTCGCGCAAATAAAAACGTGACGCAGTAAACTCGAATAGGCACCAGAGGAGAGACACGAAAAGGTTTCATGAGTATCAAGAAAGAAATAAACGTCATGCTGGAAATGATATGTCCACGACTTCCTCCCCTTATCTTGAGGATTCAATCAACTGGTGAGAACTTGATTTTGCGTGAAAGAGCGAAATTAGCCATGGCAGTGTTGACACTTTTCGGTCACTCCGCTAGCGTGACTCGGTTACCGTCTCGCGCAAATAAAAACGTGACGCAGTAAACTCGAATAGGTACCAGAGGAGAGACACGAAAAGGTTTCATGAGTATCAAGAAAGAAATAAACGTCATGCAGGAAATGATATGTCCACGACTTCCTCCCCTTATCTTGAGGATTCAATCAACTGGTGAGAACTTGATTTTGCGTGAAAGAGCGAAATTAGTCATGGCAGTGTTGACACTTTTCGGTCACTCCGCTAGCGTGACTCGGTTACCGTCTCGCGCAAATAAAAACGTGACGCAGTAAACTCGAATAGGCACCAGAGGAGAGACACGAAAAGGTTTCATGAGTATCAAGAAAGAAATAAACGTCATGCAGGAAATGATATGTCCACGACTTCCTCCCCTTATCTTGAGGATTCAATCAACTGGTGAGAACTTGATTTTGCGTGAAAGAGCGAAATTAGCCATGGCAGTGTTGACACTTTTCGGTCACTCCGCTAGCGTGACTCGGTTACCGTCTCGCGCAAATAAAAACGTGACGCAGTAAACTCGAATAGGCACCAGAGGAGAGACACGAAAAGGTTTCATGAGTATCAAGAAAGAAATAAACGTCATGCAGGAAATGATATGTCCACGACTTCCTCCCCTTATCTTGAGGATTCAATCAACTGGTGAGAACTTGATTTTGCGTGAAAGAGCGAAATTAGTCATGGCAGTGTTGACACTTTTCGGTCACTCCGCTAGCGTGACTCGGTTACCGTCTCGCGCAAATAAAAACGTGACGCAGTAAACTCGAATAGGTACCAGAGGAGAGACACGAAAAGGTTTCATGAGTATCAAGAAAGAAATAAACGTCATGCAGGAAATGATATGTCCACGACTTCCTCCCCTTATCTTGAGGATTCAATCAACTGGTGAGAACTTGATTTTGCGTGAAAGAGCGAAATTAGCCATGGCAGTGTTGACACTTTTCGGTCACTCCGCTAGCGTGACTCGGTTACCGTCTCGCGCAAATAAAAACGTGACGCAGTAAACTCGAATAGGCACCAGAGGAGAGACACGAAAAGGTTTCATGAGTATCAAGAAAGAAATAAACGTCATGCAGGAAATGATATGTCCACGACTTCCTCCCCTTATCTTGAGGATTCAATCAACTGGTGAGAACTTGATTTTGCGTGAAAGAGCGAAATTAGCCATGGCAGTGTTGACACTTTTCGGTCACTCCGCTAGCGTGACTCGGTTACCGTCTCGCGCAAATAAAAACGTGACGCAGTAAACTCGAATAGGTACCAGAGGAGAGACACGAAAAGGTTTCATGAGTATCAAGAAAGAAATAAACGTCATGCAGGAAATGATATGTCCACGACTTCCTCCCCTTATCTTGAGGATTCAATCAACTGGTGAGAACTTGATTTTGCGTGAAAGAGCGAAATTAGCCATGGCAGTGTTGACACTTTTCGGTCACTCCGCTAGCGTGACTCGGTTACCGTCTCGCGCAAGTAAAAGCGTGACGCAGTAAACTCGAATAGGTACCAGAGGAGAGACACGAAAAGGTTTCATGAGTATCAAGAAAGAAATAAACGTCATGCAGGAAATGATATGTCCACGACTTCCTCCCCTTATCTTGAGGATTCAATCAACTGGTGAGAACTTGATTTTGCGTGAAAGAGCGAAATTAGTCATGGCAGTGTTGACACTTTTCGGTCACTCCGCTAGCGTGACTCGGTTACCGTCTCGCGCAAATAAAAACGTGACGCAGTAAACTCGAATAGGTACCAGAGGAGAGACACGAAAAGGTTTCATGAGTATCAAGAAAGAAATAAACGTCATGCAGGAAATGATATGTCCACGACTTCCTCCCCTTATCTTGAGGATTCAATCAACTGGTGAGAACTTGATTTTGCGTGAAAGAGCGAAATTAGCCATGGCAGTGTTGACACTTTTCGGTCACTCCGCTAGCGTGACTCGGTTACCGTCTCGCGCAAATAAAAACGTGACGCAGTAAACTCGAATAGGCACCAGAGGAGAGACACGAAAAGGTTTCATGAGTATCAAGAAAGAAATAAACGTCATGCAGGAAATGATATGTCCACGACTTCCTCCCCTTATCTTGAGGATTCAATCAACTGGTGAGAACTTGATTTTGCGTGAAAGAGCGAAATTAGCCATGGCAGTGTTGACACTTTTCGGTCACTCCGCTAGCGTGACTCGGTTACCGTCTCGCGCAAATAAAAACGTGACGCAGTAAACTCGAATAGGTACCAGAGGAGAGACACGAAAAGGTTTCATGAGTATCAAGAAAGAAATAAACGTCATGCAGGAAATGATATGTCCACGACTTCCTCCCCTTATCTTGAGGATTCAATCAACTGGTGAGAACTTGATTTTGCGTGAAAGAGCGAAATTAGCCATGGCAGTGTTGACACTTTTCGGTCACTCCGCTAGCGTGACTCGGTTACCGTCTCGCGCAAGTAAAAGCGTGACGCAGTAAACTCGAATAGGTACCAGAGGAGAGACACGAAAAGGTTTCATGAGTATCAAGAAAGAAATAAACGTCATGCAGGAAATGATATGTCCACGACTTCCTCCCCTTATCTTGAGGATTCAATCAACTGGTGAGAACTTGATTTTGCGTGAAAGAGCGAAATTAGCCATGGCAGTGTTGACACTTTTCGGTCACTCCGCTAGCGTGACTCGGTTACCGTCTCGCGCAAATAAAAACGTGACGCAGTAAACTCGAATAGGTACCAGAGGAGAGACACGAAAAGGTTTCATGAGTATCAAGAAAGAAATAAACGTCATGCAGGAAATGATATGTCCACGACTTCCTCCCCTTATCTTGAGGATTCAATCAACTGGTGAGAACTTGATTTTGCGTGAAAGAGCGAAATTAGCCATGGCAGTGTTGACACTTTTCGGTCACTCCGCTAGCGTGACTCGGTTACCGTCTCGCGCAAATAAAAACGTGACGCAGTAAACTCGAATAGGCACCAGAGGAGAGACACGAAAAGGTTTCATGTGTATCAAGAAAGAAATAAACGTCATGCTGGAAATGATATGTACACGACTTCCTTCCCTTATCTTGAGTATTCAATCAACTGGTGAGAACTTGATTTTGCGTGAAAGAGTGAAATTGGCCCTGGCAGTGTTGACACTTTTCGGTCACTCCGCTAGCGTGACTCGGTTACCGTCTCGCGCAAGTAAAAGCGTGACGCAGTAAACTCGAATAGGTACCAGAGGAGAGACACGAAAAGGTTTCATGAGTATCAAGAAAGAAATAAACGTCATGCAGGAAATGATATGTCCACGACTTCCTCCCCTTATCTTGAGGATTCAATCAACTGGTGAGAACTTGATTTTGCGTGAAAGAGCGAAATTAGCCATGGCAGTGTTGACACTTTTCGGTCACTCCGCTAGCGTGACTCGGTTACCGTCTCGCGCAAATAAAAACGTGACGCAGTAAACTCGAATAGGTACCAGAGGAGAGACACGAAAAGGTTTCATGAGTATCAAGAAAGAAATAAACGTCATGCAGGAAATGATATGTCCACGACTTCCTCCCCTTATCTTGAGGATTCAATCAACTGGTGAGAACTTGATTTTGCGTGAAAGAGCGAAATTAGCCATGGCAGTGTTGACACTTTTCGGTCACTCCGCTAGCGTGACTCGGTTACCGTCTCGCGCAAATAAAAACGTGACGCAGTAAACTCGAATAGGTACCAGAGGAGAGACACGAAAAGGTTTCATGAGTATCAAGAAAGAAATAAACGTCATGCTGGAAATGATATGTCCACGACTTCCTCCCCTTATCTTGAGGATTCAATCAACTGGTGAGAACTTGATTTTGCGTGAAAGAGCGAAATTAGCCATGGCAGTGTTGACACTTTTCGGTCACTCCGCTAGCGTGACTCGGTTACCGTCTCGCGCAAATAAAAACGTGACGCAGTAAACTCGAATAGGTACCAGAGGAGAGACACGAAAAGGTTTCATGAGTATCAAGAAAGAAATAAACGTCATGCAGGAAATGATATGTCCACGACTTCCTCCCCTTATCTTGAGGATTCAATCAACTGGTGAGAACTTGATTTTGCGTGAAAGAGCGAAATTAGCCATGGCAGTGTTGACACTTTTCGGTCACTCCGCTAGCGTGACTCGGTTACCGTCTCGCGCAAATAAAAACGTGACGCAGTAAACTCGAATAGGTACCAGAGGAGAGACACGAAAAGGTTTCATGAGTATCAAGAAAGAAATAAACGTCATGCAGGAAATGATATGTCCACGACTTCCTCCCCTTATCTTGAGGATTCAATCAACTGGTGAGAACTTGATTTTGCGTGAAAGAGCGAAATTAGCCATGGCAGTGTTGACACTTTTCGGTCACTCCGCTAGCGTGACTCGGTTACCGTCTCGCGCAAATAAAAACGTGACGCAGTAAACTCGAATAGGTACCAGAGGAGAGACACGAAAAGGTTTCATGAGTATCAAGAAAGAAATAAACGTCATGCAGGAAATGATATGTCCACGACTTCCTCCCCTTATCTTGAGGATTCAATCAACTGGTGAGAACTTGATTTTGCGTGAAAGAGCGAAATTAGCCATGGCAGTGTTGACACTTTTCGGTCACTCCGCTAGCGTGACTCGGTTACCGTCTCGCGCAAATAAAAACGTGACGCAGTAAACTCGAATAGGCACCAGAGGAGAGACACGAAAAGGTTTCATGAGTATCAAGAAAGAAATAAACGTCATGCTGGAAATGATATGTCCACGACTTCCTCCCCTTATCTTGAGGATTCAATCAACTGGTGAGAACTTGATTTTGCGTGAAAGAGCGAAATTAGCCATGGCAGTGTTGACACTTTTCGGTCACTCCGCTAGCGTGACTCGGTTACCGTCTCGCGCAAATAAAAACGTGACGCAGTAAACTCGAATAGGCACCAGAGGAGAGACACGAAAAGGTTTCATGAGTATCAAGAAAGAAATAAACGTCATGCAGGAAATGATATGTCCACGACTTCCTCCCCTTATCTTGAGGATTCAATCAACTGGTGAGAACTTGATTTTGCGTGAAAGAGCGAAATTAGCCATGGCAGTGTTGACACTTTTCGGTCACTCCGCTAGCGTGACTCGGTTACCGTCTCGCGCAAATAAAAACGTGACGCAGTAAACTCGAATAGGTACCAGAGGAGAGACACGAAAAGGTTTCATGAGTATCAAGAAAGAAATAAACGTCATGCAGGAAATGATATGTCCACGACTTCCTCCCCTTATCTTGAGGATTCAATCAACTGGTGAGAACTTGATTTTGCGTGAAAGAGCGAAATTAGCCATGGCAGTGTTGACACTTTTCGGTCACTCCGCTAGCGTGACTCGGTTACCGTCTCGCGCAAATAAAAACGTGACGCAGTAAACTCGAATAGGCACCAGAGGAGAGACACGAAAAGGTTTCATGTGTATCAAGAAAGAAATAAACGTCATGCTGGAAATGATATGTACACGACTTCCTTCCCTTATCTTGAGTATTCAATCAACTGGTGAGAACTTGATTTTGCGTGAAAGAGTGAAATTGGCCCTGGCAGTGTTGACACTTTTCGGTCACTCCGCTAGCGTGACTCGGTTACCGTCTCGCGCAAGTAAAAGCGTGACAGATTCCTATAAGAGTTATCTTGGTTAGCAGCTGTCCCACTTTTTTTCTCTTTCACAAGAAGGAAGTGCAACTAGATAGAGAAATAGAAAGGCAGGGAGGTTAACCAAGCTTGATTGATTGATTGATTGATTGATTTGTCGGCTTTAACGTCCCAAAACCACCATATGTATATGAGAGACGCCGTAGTGGAGTGCTCCGAAAATTTCGACAACCTGGGGGTCTTTAACGTGCACCCAAATCTGAGTACATGGGCCTACAACATTTCCGCCTCCATCGGAAATGCAGCCGCCACAGCCGGGATTCGATTCCGCGACCTGCGGGTCAGCAGCCGAGTACCTTAGCCATTAGACCACCGTGGTGGGGCTGGTTAACCAAGCTTGGCTTGGTTGGCTACCCTACACTTTGGTTGGGGGAAAGGGGAATGATATAAAGGAAACTAATAGAAAAGAAGAAGAGTAAGAAAAAGATGAATAAATAGGCAGTGCGAGAATATACATCATGGTTTCACGCTCTTGTTTCTCAAGGGCTAGTGAAGTCCGGTGGTCCTTAAAAAGCAAAAGAGAGCTTTTGTGACTTTGCGCATATGCGAGACCGTCGGTCAAGGTCCCAGGAACTTCTTTACTATAAGTGTTCGTGAATTCAGGTGACGGAGATTGGCTTCCATAGCACGTTGTTCAGACTGGTATGACGGGCAATGACATCGAATGTGCTGAAACATCTCCTCGAAGGCGCAAATGTTGCATGCCACACTGCTGGTTATCCCAATGTGACATGAATACGCTTTCGTAAGTGCCACGCCCAACCACATGCGACAGAACAAAGTTTAAGCGCGTTGTGGTAGCCTAGATGAGAAAGGAAATTGCAAGTTTGGGTCAATCGAATACAAACGCTCGTTGAAGAAACCCTGCGTACTCCATTGTAGGAGCGTGATACGGAGAACAAGTGACTGTACTCGCCGCGCTGCGTCTCTTATCAAGAATGTCATGCGTGGGTGCCTTCAGGTCTTGGTCATGATCCTATCAATCAGCTTCGCCCGCGCGGTTATTGCCGAGAATTCCGCAATTACTCGGTGAACGTTGAAATACAATATCATGACCTTCTTTGAGCGCTTCGTGGTAGTCGTGATTTATCTGATATTCTGATTGTTCGTGTAATCCATGCCGTAAAGCAAATCGTAGTGTCTGTAAGGCTGGCCTCTAGTCGCGAAAGATGGCCCATTGATTAGGTTGCTGCTGAAGAATGTACTTGACCGCACTTTGAAGCACTGCGAGTGCTGCTGCTATCGACGTCGTGATGAGAGATAACTTATATTGTAGTGATGCGTTACCAGATTGAACAACCACTGCTCCTGTAGAGCTGTTGGAATTAGTGGAGTCATCGGTGTAAACATGCGGTCAAAGTACCTTTCGTGCAACAGACGCGAGGCCGACTGCTTCAGGGCTAGCGGTGACATGCGCGCCTTCTTAAAGATTCCCGGAGCCGATAAGCGCACGTCAGGTTGACGATGGAAACTCCGCAACGCAGATACCAGACGCATCGCACGTTTGAAGCCAGGTGCTAATATGTCGTGGTGTTTCGTCACAAAACCGCAGAACAAAGCATGGGTCCTTCGCGCTGGCAAACACGCTAAATGAAGTGACGGAAGCCATGATAAACGCCGAATAGGCGCCCGCAGCAACTTAACAGTGATATACGTTGTGACTGGTCGTTCTTGTGCGATAGCGATAGTTGCCACTGTCGATGAGCATTTTGGAAGGCCAAGACATGTCCGAAAAGCTTGGGCTTGTACGTTATGCAGTACACGAATCTTAGTCTTGCACGTGTTGGACAGGACAGAAAGGCTTTACTGGAGAAGTCCTAAAAAAATAGCTGTATAGAGCTGCAGTATTGAGCACACGGATGGGCCTCATGATTTTCCGGCAACGAACTTAACAACATGCGACATGCGGACTCCAGGTTAGAATACGATGTACAATAACTCCTAGGAATATATGGCTGCTGCTATATGCTGCTATATGTTATATGCAATTGATTGACCATCGATGCACATTGGGTAGAAGAAGATCGGTTTGCGTGTAAACGCCACCACTGCGCATTTTTCTGTGACAATATAGGCAAACCTTGCGGGAGAACGTGTGCCGATGTCAATGTTGCCGCCTTCTGTATTCCTGCGCGCACTTGAGGCCGTGTGACGCCACGCGCCCAGATGCTGATATCATCAGCGTAAAGAAATATATCAGCCGTCAGTGGCAGTATGTCGGTGAGGGCCATTAGAACAAGGCTGAAAAGAGAGGTGAAGCAGAGTACTTATGCAAAGAATTACACGCGTTTCACCCCAAGCGCATCTCAAGCATACTATTTCGTGTAGAAGAAAAATACGGAAAAAAACGCAGCAAAGAATGACAGGTGTTGTCACGATTACGCAAAAAGAAAATCGACGTGCAATAGCCGAAACCTTTTTTTATTAGATCAAATCATGAATCATGTGTTGCAACTGTGTTGTAACAGTGCGACAATGGTAGGAGGAGACAAAGTGGACAGGAAAATGCGCTGGATTTGTCTCTTTCTACCGTTGTCGTGCTGTTACTCCAACACAACCCCGATGAACCACCCCTCGCCCAAACTAAGCTCTTGTTGCTGTGTTGTAACAGATGTGCACATGCGCACAGCTTAGAAGAATAATTGTTTCCTACGTACGTTCTTTTTTTTAAAATAAATGAAGTTGTGAGATTAGCGCTGTGTCCCTTCTGTGTCCGTATATAACCGGTTGCGCTGTCAAATAATCCACGATGACCTGCCGCGGTGGTCAAGTGACTGAGATACTCGGCTGTTGATCCGAAGGTGGCGGAATCGAATCCTGGCCCTGGCGTCCGAATTTTTGAAGGAGGCGAAAACGCTGTAGGCCCGTGTGCTCACATTTAGGTGCACATTGAAGAATCTCAGGTGGTCTAAATTTTCGAAGCCTTCCACTACGACGTCTCTGATAATCATATGATGGTTTTGAGACGTTAAACCTCAACAATTATTATAACTTTTTTACGATGAGCATTATAGTTATGTGCGTTACTTTCTTCTCGTCATCTCGTGTTTCACGCTCAGAAAGAAGAAAATGTGAGAATAAGGTAAGTTATGTAGGCGATCTTGGCTATTTTATGATAGAGTTTCTTAAACATACACTCAGGCGCTATTGTCTATGACAACTGCAACGCATGGTGCTTCAGTGAGCATAGGAATGATGGTTATACAGTACACGTATTTTCTTGATCTTCGCTCTTCAGGCTCCGTTTGTGTTCGCGTGGCTTGGAGCTGTTTTGTCACGACATAAAAATCAGCAAATGTTCCGTGGTTGCCTTTCACCGCAGTAACCTTATAGGCTTACTATTTCAAATATGGTTCCTAAGTTCAAAGGGGTTCATTGTTTCCTTCAAAATGAAGCCGAAACACAGCAATAAACGGAGCATCAATGAACGAAGTGTGATCCATCGCCTGCAAGTACGAATACTAGGCAAATCCGTGTACTACTTATCATTACCATGGTCGCTGAACGATCGTAGCGCCAGAGTCCCCTGTAGTGAATTAAAAAAAAACTATGTATTTTATAACTTATTTCATGGCATGTCGCTCTTTAGAAGTGGGAGGTACAAATTGTAAAAAAGAAGTCTCAGCTCAGTGCTTAAGACGAATCACAGTGGTTGATACTGCTGGCATCACCTATTCACACGACAGGGACCTTTTGTCTCCTTCACCTGTTGTAAAAACAAGAAGAAGGAGACAAAAGTGGGAGAAAGTGATTTATTGGGTACCCGCGACCTCTCAGTGCACCGTACTCCTGGGATACGACCGCCGTAATTCAGGCTAATTAGGTGCAGTAATTGCACACACGAGAAAGTACAGTTGTTGAATGGATTGTCAGCGGAAATCTTTGACAGCCCTACTCCCGCCTCCTCCTAACCACTATTCCTTCTTCACTGCTGTTACGCAACAGACTGAATTGTACGTTGCGTTAGTTGTTACTTTCCCAACTTCTCTGGAGATATTGCGGGCTCTAAGAAAGTTCACTTATGTCCCATCTACCTAAGATGGAGAGCGGAGAACTCCCGGTAGGCCGTGAACTTCCCGTTCTGAGCCCCATGAATGCTGGCCCCCGGTGTCTAACGATGTGCGGCGGTAATTTGTTAAGCCCTATCCGACTGCTGGGCTGGTTCTGAGTAATCGTTTTCGCTCTGCGCTGCGTGGTCTCTTCGTGTTAGGGCCGTGGCCAATTTGTCTTCACCGCTGGCTTGAACCTGGGCCGCGTGGCGTCAAGCTTCGCCGTATTGTTAGTGCGAAGTCGAGACTCGGAAGTTCCCGTGTGCGCGTTTGGAAATCCATTACTTTCGCGACACTTGGGAACGCTTGTGCACTCGGCCGAACCAGTCTGTCCTGGGCAGATCACGCGTTCGACTTTCTCCGCAGAAGAAGATGATGCAATGCTCATTTCTTGTTCTTCAGCATACGAATAAGAACGATTGTCATCAATGTCGGCCGTGCAAAAGTTGTTCACCATCCAAATGCTCTCAAGGGGAATAATAGAGGAAAAACATTTTCCCAGCGAATTGATGTAAACGCGTGGTGCTCATTGGCTCTTTTTTTACATACTCGTAGTTAAATTTCCAGACACATAAGCACTGTTTCGTGGTCTACGCTAATCCGTAGACAACGAAACAGTGCAATGTATATATATATATATATATATATATATATATATATATATATATATATATATATATATATATATATATATATATATATATATTGTGCAGGCGCGAAGTGTCTACTTCGCGTCCTTTGTCTGCATAGTGCATAGGAAATACTCGAACTTTTAATTTATAGAGAGCTGTAGACTCCCTATGATACCATATACCGGACAAGTCTGCCACTCTGCGTAGCGACGTACTTCCCCTGTCTTTGTTTACTCTTCTTTTAGTCACCCTTCCCCTTGTGCAGAATATCATACCGGTTGTGACAAACTGGTCAACATCTCTGCCTTTTTTCTCTCTCGTTTTCCTTGCGTCATAGGCAGCTGCGCCTCTTGTGGACGCTTTTGCAGCTGCTGCTGCTGATGATGATGATGATGAAGGTCATCAGGTATGTCTGAGTGGAATTATTAACCACTCACTTGCTTTGCAATTCAGATGTCTTGAAGAGTGGAGCCAATCGATGGTTTTGCCACTCAACATTTCTTATGTTAAGGAGACTCTTTGCATTACATAACATTAGTGTGAGGCTTTTTTTTCAGTGGCAGATAAAAGAAAATTACATGATTGTGTGGTAGAAGAACTGAATGCAACGCAGGTGGCCTGGGTTAAATTTTCGTTTAATTAAAGTTTCTTTGATATTTATTTTTACGCAACTTGAAGTTTCGCTCACAAAATGCGCTGATTTTTCAGTCACAAGCAATAACACCTAAACTGACTTTGGCACTGAGTTTATGCGAAATGAGCTTTTTATAACGCTGTCGTGTTAATAAAGCAATTAACTAGCTCATGCTTACACTGTTTCAGAAAGCTATGCCTCGTGTGTGATGAATTGATTGTTGAGGCTTTATGTCTAAGCACAATATGGTTACGAGGGACGTCGTTGTGGAGGGTTCTGGAAATTTCGACCATCTGGGCGTCCTTAAAGTGCACCTAATCTAAGCACGCAGGCTTATAGCATTTCGACTTTGCCAAAATGCGGCCACCATGGGATAGATTCGACCCCTCGACCTTCGTGTCAGCAGTCGACCACCGTAAACACAAGACCACCATGACGATGAGATGAAAAATAGTAAAACAATACAAACACTACAAGCTCGAAACACCCAAAGAGCTCCTGTCTGGCGTCAACCAGCTTCCTTCTAGGAATGGCGATTGTATAACCTTCACTATGAGCAATTTTTAAGCAATATTTGCTCAAAGTAAAAGCCACTGTTTCTGCTGAACATTTTGTACCTGGCAAAAAGCCAGAAATACAAAAAAAGAAGAGAGGAAAGAAAAAGACAAGCGCCAATCTGTCTGTTTAGCAGACATAGCGGCTTCAAATGGCCCCAAAAGAAGTTATTGTTTGCCTTGAGAAGTTCTTTCATCGACGCGCCATTTTATTTAGCCAGAACATTCGTTAAAAGTGTTTGACCACAGCTGTCAACTTTGAATCCCGTCTTTTATAATAAAACATTACTTTATCTGGTAAGACCATCAGGAGCATCAGAAAACAAGCATGTATATAAAGATGACATTATCACCTTGCATGTGCCAAACCATGTACCAAATTATCGCGTCCAGTGTTATCTTGGTGTCGTCTAAAAGTGGAAAAAATAGAGTGGTTGTTGAGTTCAGGCCACACAGTGTTACGACCGCAAAGCCGCAGCCCCATTTTAGTCAGAGTTAGAGTTAGTGGCGGCAGTTCTCTCGAGTTCTTATAACAGTGTGCACTAGCTTATCCCCACATAAAAAAAATATTAAAAGCTATTAGAGCACCAAAAGATGAAAATAAACGTGGGCGCTATAAATTGACGTGTTCTTTCGTAGTGATGTCTCGTATATTTTTACTCTGCAGCGAAGGCAGAAAGAAATGTAAGAAAGCTATTCACTCTGAAATCCGATGTGACCAGTTATCACCGTTTCTGCTGTTCAGCAAAACTCAGCCACGAACCGTTGTTGCTTCTTTCGGTAGTGCGGACTTACGGCTCTGCCAGGCTAGCATTATGTTTAGAAAGCGTACCACTTTTACAACGCATTGTTCCACTTTTTTGTGACATGTTCGTTGGTCCTCTTCGTATGATGTGTTGTATTTGAATGGCCAACTTGTGGTGGCTGTTTGTTCCGATACAAGGGCGAGAACTTCAGTACAGCAGCACCATATGCACACTGTATACAGCAGTCCAGTGTATTTATGTTTGAATTTCAAATAACTTTATGTCCCAGTGCAACGCCGTAAAGTTGTTAAAGATTCTGCCATATGAACTTGACAGGGTCTACCCCCGCGCATAATTGACAACCGTAACACTGTCAGTGTATCTGCGTATGTAGTTTTAGAACAAAATTATCCATGACTGGTGCTAACCAAGTGCGTGTGAGGAGAATGCTCTTCGTAGCTAAGTATGTGCCGCGAAAAGAGGGAAAACTCCATTGAAAGCGAAGTGGAGGAGTGTTTACGCACTCAGTTGTTCGATAAGAAATATGCCCCAAAATACGAAGCACGTGACTCAAGCCAGACAAGGCATAGCAGCTGCAAGCTGTAACAATTCGCCTATTCGAAAATTGGGGAACCCTAATCTTCGCCTCAATCCTTAAGCCTTAATTCGATAGCGATATTATGTCCTTAGTGAGTACTTCCAACGCTTATTTCATGAAATCGTGTCGAACTGGCTGTGTACTTACTATGTGGCCTTAAGGCAATAGGTGCAGTAACTTGTGTGCCTTTTGTAGTGTGTGACCAGCTTCAAACAATGAATTGATTATTTGAATTGCATATTCTGACGCCGGATGCCGATGTACACTTCTACTACGTATTATTACTGTGATATTGCATGTTGTATCGTGAAGAATGCATACAGGACGCATGTTTTTGTAAAGCATGAAAGTCAGTTTGCTTGCATTTGCAAGCAGAGGATGTTATTTTTAACAGTATTCTCAAACAGACGCGCGTCTGTGTGGTGGAATACCCACTCGCCACGCAAACGACCCGGGTTTGATCCCCACTCACAGAATTTCTGATTACTTATTTTCTTTGTATCTTTCTCGATTTTTTCGGTCCGGAGAAAGATGATGATTTTTCGTTCACAACTGCCGATACCAGAATTTCTGCGAAATGAGCTCTCTAACGCTAGCGCGTTCAAACGCAAACTGAACTTTAAGCACAACACTTATATTGATCTGTTACCATACGAAGGATTTGCGCTGTCGGATCAATGGTTTGTACGCAGTCTTCTAACCTATTTCAGGAGCTTTTATAAAGAAATTGATTGTGGTTTATTAACGAAAAGCAGGTGGATGTAACAAAAACTGGTATAGTGCACTGCTAACACAGAAATTTAATGTTTTCAACTAATATGGCATAACCTGCAGCAAGACGGAACTATTATGACGATAGTTATAGCGCGAGAACAAAACGACGACACAGAGACAAGAAGGACGCGAAAGATCTGTGTCGTCGTTTTGTTCTCGCGCTATAACTATCGTCATGCCATACCAACTAGCCCAAGCTGCCACACTTCTGAACCAGTATGCTGTGGTCGGGCTAAATATTTGTTTAAAATAAATTCCGTATCTATGGTCTCATTCGAAGTCTACATTTGTGGAGCCGTATAGCCACAATTATCCATAACAAACAAAATAGGTCGATTTTCGAGTTGTGCTTCATCGTGTTGCGACATGCGTCAGACATCGTGAAAAGCACAGAGCACGACAAAACAAAAAACTGCGCGTGAGATGTACTTTGACGCTCAACCGTAAGATGGAAGCCTTTCACCTTCATAAAGTATTTGTTTCGTTGGATGTCCTTTTCGGGCTACTCTAAACGTTATTACTTGAAAGCCTTCCAATACGTGAAAGAGAGACGGAGAGGGATGGATGGAAGGACGTGACACAAGAGAACCAGGTGCAGTTCTTGAGCCCGGATGTGCTTTTCAACTTAATCTCTTCTTTTTCATTTCTTTGCTCCGGTCGACAAATCAATGTCCGGGGGCTTTATCTGCTTCAAGTTTAGTCAGGGGAACTCCGGGCGTCTTCAGCCGCAGAGAACAGATATTTGCGCGAAGAAATCCCAATGATTTCGAAGTCGCGTCGGCCTTGTCATTCTTGGCTTAGCGAGAGTTTTCCAACGTGCGCAAATGTTTGCCTTCTTGACTTGCGACACACCGGGCTGAAGTAAAAAAAAGTAAAGATTGAGATGAAAAGATGATATCGACTGGGTGTTTTCTTCTAGAGGATGAAATAAAAAAATACCGAGCATTGTTGCCAGTGGCAACACCGCAGCGCAAGTATGAGTCTTGGACGCACGCCTGGATCTCCATGCTCCGTGGCCTCGTGTTTTCAAGATTAGGACGAATCGTTACTCCGCTTGATCGTGAGTGCGACCAATAAGGTTGGTCATGCATTTGCCCCCGGACAAATACATCTTCATCACAGAGAGCCTTGAGCACAAGGCAAACGGTGACCTGTGGGAGATTCCTACGTATTTGCTGACGTTTCCCTGACCTGAGCGTGCGATGTAAATGGTTCCTGTGTACAAGGAGAACTCGCAGAGTAGCTGCCGAGCAAACACTGCGTCCAACGTACAAACAAGAAGCAACACAATATTTGACAAGTTACTCCGGGCTGTACATTTGTGCAATGATAACAGGCCTGTTTCAGTGTAGCCAGACTCCTGCTTATCTTTATCTTCCTGTGTACTGAGATAGACTCATTTTGAATCGTACACAATGTGTCTCTAGTAAACAATAGCGTACGGTGATGACTTCGCTGGCACGCAGAATATGCCTCAACGTTTTACGTGTCTTTTGATTTGTGGGGTTTAACGTCCCAAATTTTACGTTTCTTTTACGAACAGTCTGCTTCGTGAAGGATTTATATGCACACTCAAAGGTAAATGTGTGCATGCATACATTCCCATCATCGGAGTAACAAACTTGGTGGTTGGTCTGCGCTCTGGGGTGCTGGGCGGGAGGGCCCGAGCTTTTCGGGCAGGCGAGTTTGCTCTGAGCTCGCTCTATGGCGTCCATGCATGACGTCAAGACAGTGTGGAGCACGTGATAGCAGTGATGATTAAAATAGCTACAAAAAACGCGCGTGGTGCGTGTTGGGCATTTGAGGTGGTTATCAAAGAAGCATCGCATGCGTACACGTCAGCGCCGCCACCCAGCAAACGTTTCAACAGAGCAGAGCCATCGATGGCTTGATTGTGGCGCTATATTTTTTCCAACAAAACACACGCCTCCCATAGGTGTGTTTGTTGGCGTTTGTTCTCTTTCGGGCAGGTTCTTTCATTCCACCTGCAGCATAGAAATTTCCACTCTCGGCGGCAGCAATGTACAGCACTCTCGTGCTGCTCTTTTTTTTTTCAAGTATTGGAGACGATTATAAGGACACTTTGTCACTAGGGACGCTTGCATCACGACGGCAACATGGCTGGGAGTGGATACGCCCTGAACAAGGTGAAGTTGCATGCGATACATAGTCGCCACGTGATGATATAAATTTTATTTCTGCATACGTGTGTGCACAGTCTGCGCGATAGAGCTGATAGAAGAATCGTGCCGCTCTCTGGCGTTGCGGCGGGAGCACTACTGCTCGACAAGAGCAAAAGTGGTGGGTGGATCCAACCTTTGCCGCGGGCGTCTGTCAATCAAACTGATTGACGCGTGAACTCACATACAAACTCATTAATTCTGAGAAGGCCCAATTCAACTCGAAAATGTCATGGCACCTGTGTGGCTAGCAAGCATTTGATGCGATGGACGCTAAGCAGCAGCTTCTTTGCATATAAAATAATTTGGTCATCTTGCAATGCTATAGAGGAGCTGGCGATAACCTAGATTTTTTCAGCTGTTCAATTCAGTCGTCTACTCATTTGCTTGGTTTGCTTCTAAGGCCGCATCAGCTCTGTCTTGATTTTGATTGTACTAATTACCCAGGGCGGTTCTATCCTAACGTTTCAATTAAAACTCCAATATTCATTTCGGAGACAATTCACAAACCCATCGTTAGTTTAGAGCCATTCGACGTAGTTCATATTAACACGATCCTAATAGTCATGATATCAGTAATATCTAATTAACATGATTTACTTAGCGTGCTCATAATTAACGTCGCGTTAATTACCGTGATTTAGTTAGTACGTCAACTAGCACGGTTTAGTCAGCATGGTTGTAGCTTTACAAGGTTTCATTGTCATGGTCTTATGAAAATGCAGCATAAATAGCTTGGTCTTACCACGACTTGGTTAATTATCACGGTGACAGAATGTCCTGACTTAACTAGGCAGGTAAACCACCCAGCCAAAAAGCCGACTAGCCGGCCGCACGTGCTCGGGTGCTAGCTGACGATGAAGACGACACAGGCGGCGCGCATCGGCCGAGCAGCGCGCTAGAAGGTACAGGCCGACCATGATGATTAATGCCTGGCCTCAGGTTTAGCTGCGCTCACGATGTTGTCGGGCGTTCGTCCGGAACAAATTTCAGAGGCAACCATGCTGACTATTCTAAGGCAGACTTAGTGCAGGAAGTTTCAAAATGAATTTATACAGCTCGTTACTTTAACAAAACTTCACCAGGAAATGTTTCTGACACTTTTATGGCATGGGTGGGCTTCTGCACTCAATGGAGCAACAAACAAATGAAAGAAGATGCCTCTGATTTGAGTACACCACCGAACTTTGTCGACTGTCCTTGACGTGATGCCAGGTTTCATGGTAGCCAATGAAACGGAGGGCACTGAGAGGTGGCTTGGGCTTTTTCGCACCGTTGGCTCATTGAAAAGAAGCTGTCGCCAGGGCTCGGAAAGATGCCGAGTTTGGCCAAGCTCGGGCAACCCCGCATAGCGCCCCTGTATGCGTGCTCGCGGGTGTACGGGTAGGCACACATGTGTGCGACATACTGAACTCGGCACCTTTGCGGGATGTGTCCTCTTGAGCCGGAAGTGAAATCAGAAAAGAACGACAAGAAAGCGCACTTCTCCCTGCTTGCATCCTATCTTCTCTCCACGAATCACAAAGGAAGGTTACAATGACCGTTATTTGGGACCAACGCATTCAACATTTCTTCGACAGGTTATGTTCGAGATATGTTTGGCGACAAAGACAGATCTTGTCGGCGTTTCCTTGACGACGTGAAACTCGATCACGAATTCAGTTAGTTATGCAAGGCTTATGCGGGTAAATCTGCTACGGGAGCTTGGTTACGACTTCGCGGCTGGTTGCGCTCCCACAAAATGACGTAAGGACAAGTAGAAAAAATGCGCACTGTGTGTTTGATGGCGCGAAACCAAGCAGTGTTTTGATGCTGCACCCAATGTAAATAATAATACCAGTAATTACAAGTGTTTCACGGACCAAGACCCACATATTGTTATGAACAACTTGGAGTTCTTTATTGTACACCAAACTTTAAGCGCGTGGGTGTTTTTCACATACCCCCACCCTCCCCCTTTCCCATTCGAAATGTGGCCGCTGTCCGGGAATCGAACTCGCATCCTCGAGCTCAACGGCGTGATGCCTTACGGGCTAAGCAACCATAGCGTTAAAATAAAATTGAAGGGGGAGGGGATGAACAACAAGAGAGAAGGCAGGGAGGTTAACCAGGCACATGCCCGGTTTGCTACCCTACGCTGGGGGAATTGGAAGGGGGCATAAAGATGAGAGAGAGAGGGGAAAGAGAAGAGAAAGAGAGAGGGAGAAAAAAAGAGGATTGTCAGTCAATCGGTTGGCGCGTATGCAGCGGTGGCACTACACACAAAAGGTTGTCACGTAGGCCTGTAGTCCTCAAAAAGCACACTACAGCTTTCACTACTTTCTGAGCCGATGAAAGGGGGGGGGGGTCAGTGGTTAGAAGATGAGAAAAGGCACCTAATTTCTGCAACCTGGTCGGGAGCACGGCGCAGTGCCGATGACGGTGTTCTAGTAGCATCTGCACAGAGAGTGGCCGATCGTCCAATTGCCGCAATGCGTCTGAAAGCTTCTGTCTTTCGGAGGCAAATTGAGGGCAATGGCATATCAGATGGTCCATGTCTTCTTTGGCGCAGCAGACGTCGCATTCCGCATTGTCGGTCAATCCGATGAGGGTTCTATATGCTTTTGTGAAGGCAACCCCCAACCAATGGCGGCAAAGAAGCAAAGCTTCACGTCGACAAAGCCCGGATGGAGGTCGTGCAATACAGCTACGAGGTACTATATGGCAAATAATTGAAAAAGTTCGTTGCCTATGAAAAATTAAACGGTTTCTTTGCGGTTTCAGACGAAAATATACGGGTAGATGTTCACAGGCCAAATAGACACAAATGAGAATAAATGAAAGCAGAAGCCCGTAATAAAATGTCCAGGTGCAATAAAAGTGCGGAGATTAAAAATTGTGCTACACGAAAGACAGAGTAACCTTTCATAGAAAAAACAACACCGCGTAACTTCCATTAGCAGTGATGTCGTGTAGATCACGACTCCTGAAGCGTGGAGAATGACATTCCGGAAGCACCACGACCGATGTTTATGGCGCATGAAAAGCTCATAAAGGAAGCAGTTGAGACGCTGGTTCTATTGCGCATATAATGACCCGCCGCTAATTATCCCGACGGAGTTCCTTACTTCATACCTTCACTGACGACGTCTGTGCTAAAAGTGCGTACCAGAAATTCCACAGTTAATTGGTGAGGACTCAAAAAAAGGAAGAAGAAGCAGAGTTAATGTATTCGCGAGTTTTAGTGACTTGGACCAAAGAAAGACTTTTATTACAAATCGCTTCCTAAGCATGAACGTATATCCAAGGCACGCATTTGACGAAACTTTTTTGGGAACAGTAGCGCTTGCTTTTGCGTAACCATTCAGAAACCTCTTCATATTTTCAATTTTTGGATATTTTCCCTGCTTTTTGATTTTGTACAACGTTATAAGCGAGCTCGTACAACGTTTTATGTTGTTTTACACGGGGTTTTTATGTGATACAGATCCGGAGATGTATACTCACGCAATTTTCATTGCACTTCAGAGTATTTAGCAAATAGAAGCGCAATTACAGCAATAAATCAAAAAAATAGTGCGCGGCTCTTCGCAATGCACACATTTGTTGTATTTCTCACATATTTGTTGTATTTCTGGCGCAAAAAATAAGTACAGAGAAGCTGACTAACTCAGAACACCGATTTCACTAATTGCGTCGAACGTGCAATAGATGTTCATTCTTTGCAGACTATTATAGGACTCTTTCCTACGAGCGGAGAGCGATTTGAATTTAGGGAGCAGCACTGTCGTCCCCAAGTAACATTAAATAGATATTTCCAGAAACATTATTTTAACGAGTATACCTGGCCTTCAGTACACGGCCACCTTGGCAGCTTAGCAGGCTACGTATAGCGTTACCGACATTGAGGACGTGGGTCAGATTTACTGCAAGGGTACCAAAACTCAGATGGGGCTCAAATCCAAGAATGCATTTGCACCTACAGTCTACATTTAGGGAGACTGTCAGCTAGTTTTTATGATGTTATGGTTATTTCACTTTCGTCCGTACCCCGCTACTGGCACTTGCCTTCGACAAAAGTGCGCTCAGATGACGCAATGCACGCGATGGCCAAAGAGTCTCGCCTCTGACGCTTTCTGCTCGTGCCGTGTCTGTAGGCGTCAATATATAGCACCGTGCAGCACACCGCGGTTGCCGTTGGGTGAACTTGAAAAGGAGCCAAAACACAAACCAAATGCAGCCAAGGTACCATTTAATATTATCGACAAATTTTTAGCCAATCAAAATATAGAAGAGAAGTGGTCCTATGAGTGCAGTTTCTAGTATTGATCAATGAATAATATCATTTAATAAGATAGACAACAGATATAGGTGCTCAGTTTTTTCGCTTATGCTAGATATTTCAGCCACAGATAAGTTGCACATAAAACACCAAAAAATAATACATTCACTGTCTGTCCGTACACAAAGTGCATTCAAGTGCACCTCAATAATATATCCTAGATTTGATGTATACCATTTTACCTGACTGTGTAGTGCTTTGTGTCGCTTGCTGCGAACAGATTCTGTTTCCCTATGACTGGACGTGCGTGCTGCGATGTGGCTGTGTAGTGTAAGTTACAGTAGTTGTGGTCTATATGATAGGATTATTTTAGTGTTATGTTACGGGATTCTATGTTGAGCATTATCCATGTAATTAAGTTCTTGTGTTAACTCTGCCTAACTGTTTGTTTCTTCCCAATTTTTTTTCCTTTGCTGTGTTTTTCACATCTGCGGAAAAGAGTAGCCAGTGCCATAGATACGACTGACACGAGAACACACAACGGACAAGGGCTAATGGCTTTCGTTCTCGCAAACATTTTCATTCGCATTTTTGGAGGTCACTGTGTTCACAGTAGGGGAGGAGGAGGAAGCAACAAAAGGGAGAAGGCAGGGAGGTTAACCAGAAAGACATCCGGTTGGCTACCCTACACTGGGGGATCAGGGAAGGGGACAAGAAAGAAGAGAAAGAGGGAAGAGAGGGAGAAGAAAAAAAAGGGCGGGGAGAGACTGACAGTAACTTCCCTGCAGCGTGTAGAACTCTAGCGCATGTCAGAGGTGTTCACACAAGCCTGTCTTTCTCAGGAAACACAGCAGGGCTTTCACTGCCTTGTGGGCTGTCGAGGCATGTTGACGTTGCTGTAATAGCACCTGCACAGAAAGAGGCCGATCATCCAGTCGCCGCATCGCGTTGGCAAGTACTTGTGTTCGCAGTAGAAGTAATAATAATATATGCTTCTGGTGGAGCTGATAACATATTAACAGATTCCCATTTTGCCTTTTCGTTCTGCCATGCAAATCACGTCAAACATTGTCGCCCTACTAAAGCAAGTGTGGAAATCACGCTGTAAACACAAAAGCGATATTATGAGTTTCGCGTGCATCCGTCGCCTTTAGAGTCACCCCACTTAAGGCAATCAGTATTCGTATAATTGAAAACGATGAAAAGAAATTTTCACTAATGAGTGTTACTTGACACTACCCACATAAAATTTTACGTATTGTGCTTCTCTGAAGTTTCACATTCCTAACCGATCCACAGCCATTGATTTGCGTAGCTGACTGTATCATCTCGCTTAGCCTCCCCGCTCTGCCGCCCCGCCGCGGTGGTCTAGTGGCTAAGGTACTCGGCTGCTGACCCGCAGGTCGCGGGTTCGAATCCCGGCGGCGGCGGCTGCATTTCCGATGAAGGCGGAAATGTTGTAGGCCCGTGTGCTGAGATTTGGGTGCACGTTAAATAACCCCAGGTGGTCGAAATTTCCGGAGCCCTCCACTATGGCGTCTCTCATAATCATATAGTGGTTTTGGGACGTTAAACCCCACACATCAATCAGTCAATCCCCGCTCTGCCACGTATAGCCTTCAGTGCGTAGGTGTGCGCGGATTCATCCAATAGAGGCGAGGGGAAGTTAGCACCCTCCTTTCCTTCCGGTTGGAAGATTACCGTATTGTCCCTCGTATATAGCTTGAAATCTGTAAAATCTGTTAATGTGTTTCTATGTTCCATATTATGCAGTACATGGGGAGTTTGGCACATCGCCGATACAATTTGGTTGATATATGAAGTTCCACGAAAACTCAATGCTGTTATTTGTGCAGAAAATACATAAAAAAGAAAACGCACATTACCCTAAGTCTGTAATTATTTACAATGACACGCATCACTCCAGAACATTCGTTTTATTTTAAAGTTTTGATTGTGAAAATGCACTCCATGTCACTCCTTATAAATGCCTCACATAGCACGTGTATAAGACCACAAATTGTGCGTGTATAATAGCTTCCTACTGCTTCGTTCCTGTAGTTAGTTAGTATCGTTCATTACACGCTGGCCGTATCACAACGGTAGCTCGCTTTGCTCTCAGCTCTTTGCCTGTGTCTCCGGCTTTGGGAATAAGCTTGTATAGTGAGCAAACAGAGTATACGCAGTGATCACTTACTTCCGCTTCCGCTCTTGCTCGGAGCTTCCGCCGTACACAATTTCAAGAGCAGCAAGACGGCTGTTGTGTTTCGTACAACAGCGCTTACCTCCGGCGATGGCCGAGGATATCAGCAGCTCACATGTGTGCTTCTTAAAACCTCCTGTTCCCTATCGCTAATCCTCGCCCACCCTCTTCCACTGTACGGGGATCTGACGTCATTTCCGGGGCGAAATGCAACAATGCTTCCGGCAGTCTTAAAGTCAACGTCCTGTTGCCCTTTTGTTCGCCCTGAAACGGCGACTCATGCTACCCTTTACCCACAAGGATAGCGGGCGCGATGTTTTCTTTGTAGAAAAGTACCTCGGTTGAAAAACAATTTCGCCCTAGTGTACCCACTACACCACGTTTTGTGAGCGCTCACTCATTAGCAAGTGTTCACTCACGAGCATAGAGTTTCCTACAACATTTATTGGAGAGAACTCTCCCGCTGCGACCGTTCAGCCACTGTACACACATTTGTCTAGTATTTATGCTTGCCGGCTTCGAAAGCACCTATGGCTTCTTCATTGTTTCGAAAAAAAAAAAGAACAGATCATTGTGGGCTTTCTGACCCGATTTGAATTAGTGCGCCTAAGAAGATCATGTCATGTTGCGCCAAGTATCTTTATTACGTATAAAAAAAATCACCGACTAGCCCAACAACAAATTCTAATAAGCTTCTTGCAGACTGCTTCGCAGGAAACCGGCTATCACAATGCTTATCGTGCACCGGAATTTTTCAGAAAGTATCGCACGTGCTAAAATGAATCCAGAACGGTTATGCTTATTGAGATGTAGATTTCATTTTGTGGCAGGCAACTTGAAAATTGTCATCATCCTGTTTGTCCATAATCTGCCCAGCAAATCAAGACAGTTGCGTGGCCTTGCGCGAGCAGACGTTTCACTTATTGACATTTCGTTCCACGACTGGGAGTGTTTGGCGTGCCTGACACCCTCTTCAGTATAGCGAACCTCGCAGTCTTGTCACAACCCCCTTCATTACTTATATTCTCTCGTATAAAAAATGTGTTTTCTCCCTTTGTGCACAGATATTAAGTTATTCATTTTGTCTTCAGAACAAAAATGATTAAATGATGTTTCAAAGACGTATCAATTCTACCTATGTTGGCGGTACTTTTGAAACAAAGGCCTCGATAGAGTACAAAAATGAGCTCGCGGTGTTGTATCCGAGAGGATAGACCCTGTTATGCCATTTGTAGAACAAAAGTCGTTTCCTGCAACCATGCATTAGGAACAGTGAGGAGGAGAAAACGTGCTTTCGTGCAGGTCTTAAAGCATTGCCATTAATAGGTATACCGTGTAATGAAGGGGTGTTTCAAACCAAGCCAAATTTGTCTCCTCTTTTCATCTTGTCTACCCACATTCACCGCTGGCAAAGAACACATTCTTTCGTAGCACCAAACTGTCTCTTTTTGCCTTAAGTTTCTTTTTATTTGCCGCGATAATCTATTTTCAATTTTTGTTTTGTGCTGAACTGGTACGCAACGGCGCGAGTCCACAGGGTGCTTACAATATCGCTCGCCGACATTCGCGAGTCGATGATATGCGACTCCATTCGCCGCTGCCACCCGCTGCACGTTTATTCTATAGCCGGCGTATATTACACGGAATGAGAAAGCATGTTCGGAGCGGAAGCTTTTTCCCTGGAATGGCTGCAGAGCGTCACATTGCCTGCCTCCGTAATGTGTCCGTGAATGCGTTTCTCGGCTGCCCGTTTCTCAGAAAAGGAGTACGATGAATAGAAATGACTTGCGCTTCTACTCATCGCCTGTTCCGGCGTGCGTTGCCTGCATCGAAAGAGATACGCTGAGTGAAAAACGACCTTGTATGGTTTCCGCCTATATATCCCGATTCATACAGTCTGCTTGCTTAGGGGATTTCTCGGGCGCTGCTACTTACTACCACATTACCGTACTTCTGCGTAAAATCGTCATGATGCTGTTCTACATAAACTTGAAGCGGAAGTAGTCTAACGATGATTCTCTCAGTGAAGGTGCATAGCGTTATCATTGAGGCAGTATTTCCTCAACTATGTATTTCTGCACACACATTAGAGTGAACGACGCCCTCTCCGTCAGCGTTGGGAAAACATTCCAAGCACCTCAACACGCTGGTTTCTTCTACGAAAGTTCTTCAGAAAACCACCAACCTGCGGAAGAAACGGGTTGCAGGAAAAAAGACGTCTCCGAAATGTACGTGCTCGAAAGATATGTCTCCTGAATAAACGCATAAGGTCGGGTCTCAACGGTGGCTGACAGGCATAAATAATCACGATCAGCACAAAAAGAACTGAGCGTCTGCGTATGTTCATGTGTCCCCTCAGAGATGCGTTGTGGGCATTTCGCAACTATAGTTGCGGTACGCATTGAAGCATAGTATCATACGCGCACAGCCCAACCGCGCTGTCAATTTCTGCCCTTTAATGCAAATATAAAATGTCCCCCGAGTTTGTTCTTCATTGCATAAAGACTGTAAAAAGAAAAAAAAAACTATGACATTGTTTTAAAAGCTCCAGGTAGCCGAGTGCCCGAAAGCTCTCTATATGAAATGCAAATCGTTTCTTAGCGAACCAAACGCACTTCGTCAACTAAAAATTTGTTAATGAATAACACGCTTAAGCGTATACGAGATCTGCGTACCGCCAGCGGTAAACGGTGTATATAAATAGCTGCTGTCATCATGACAGGGCAAGTATGGCACGGAGCAGAGTTGTCTAAGGTGGGGGGCTGCGCCACCTTTGGGTAATTTTATTCGTTTATCCCGTCACTCCAATCACAGCACTTGTGTGTCCCAAGTGTGACGCCATGCAGCCACTACTACCCAAAATTTATGGATAAAATTTAATCACAGTGATGGGCCAATATCAGGCATGCAACGACCACTATAAGGACAAACTTATTAACTTGGTGTCATGATGTATGTGTATAAGTGTGGTTGAATAACAAAAGATACATGGGGCGAAAGAAAGTAAGATACAGTGAGTGCAGAAGGCGTTTTGGGCCAGCAAACTCTGCCAGCCTGATTTCACTCACCGTATGCTGCACCTTGTGCTTTGGATAGTATTTGTCAACTGTTTGCACATAGTTAAAATGTATTGCAGCAAATCCAAGGCAAACTGTTTGAATTAGCGCATAGCAGAACTTCTGGTTTTGAACTTCACCGAAGGATTGACACGTGATGTCTTTCTCAACATGTGTCATGCACTTTATGTAATTGACAGGGTTTTACGTGCGAAAACCGCGATATGATTATGAGAGATGCCGCACTGGAAGGTTCTGGAATTTTAGGCCACCGGAGTTTCTTCAACGTACATCTAAATCTAAGCCCACGGACCTCTAGCATTTGTCTTTCATCAACACGTGCTGCAGCATTATAATGTTCCAAGTTTTGACAATTCAAAACCTTCAGCGCCAGCAGTTACCCGCTCCGAGTACCGCGTCACAATCCCCCAGCAGGGTACGCTTGGGTGGCCTTGCTCCAGGTACGTAAATAGCCCCCTCTCCCTGCCTTTTGCTTCCGATTTATACAGCTCCAACGTTGTCTTTTCATTCACATAAACAATGCGAATGGATGGCCAATTTTTTAGGTAAACGCGGAGTCTGTCAGAGGACCGGTCTTACAACGAGGTCGGTGGAGAGGTCCCGCGTACTGACCGATGAAGGACGTCGACACTGCGATAAGGTGGTGACGGCATAGCTGCTATATTTTATTAGACAAGTTTAGTTTGTCTGTTGGCTTTTTACTGTGTATGCTAGTATAGGTTGCCGGAGCAATTGAAAACGATGGCGGGATTGGTAGCGACATGATACGACGTTTTGTAGAACTGCAATACTTTTGCAAACATTTTATGTCACGTCGGCGGAAGTCTCGCACAACAAACTATGCTGAGCCCATCGTTATTAATTAGGCACAGATTCAGACTGGCAAGTAAGTTAACCATTCAGACCACTGCAGCGTTAGCTTTGTGTCTGACTATAGCTTCTCCACCTTAAGGTCTATTTTACGTAAAGACACATGGGTGACGCGACATACTCTAACGTGAAATAATCAGGTCATGAAACGTCCTATGCAACACCCAACCATTTTCATGCGTATGCACCTACTGTAACACGCGAAAAAAATCCGTAAACTGGGGTCGCGTGCTCGAGCTAACGCATTATTGTATAAGCAAGATCCCCACAGAATGACAGAACATGCACGAATGAATTTACGCCCTGTTTTTGCCTGTTTATTGTTTGTTAAGTGGTGTGTTTTTATTTTTGCAATGTGCACACGTATGTGTTCAGTTTCATGTTACATCCAGTTTTATATTTGCGTGCAGTGTGCAATAATGAATTCTTGTTCAGTACCTAAGTGTAGCTACTGCTTATTTTAACTATTGTATAGCTATCAACTTTGATTATTTATAGTATTTTAGGTCTTAGATTACATTCTTATCTATAGATGTTCACAGGACTGCCATGTACCTGGCAGTCGGGACCCTTGTCTAGCCGCTTGTGCAGCTTTTAGTCCCGTCCCCTCTTTGTTGACAAAGAAAAATAAAGACAAATTGGAATTTCGACTTGTCTTCCTGATCAGGGCTAGAACTGCTTTGTACTTCCTCCTCCAATTCAAACAAAGGAAAGGAACAGGGCAACCGTAGATATGGGTGACATACCACCCCTTCTCTCTTCTTCCACTCCCCGCACTCACAGTTGCCCTGTCCCCCTCCTTTGTTCGGATTGGAGAAGGAAGTACAATGCAGTTCTAGCCCCGATCAGGAAGACATATGCACTTGTAGAATCGTCGGCTCGAGCACACGACCACTGTTTATAATCTTTTTCAGCGCAGGCTTCTTTTTTCACCTCTCCACTGTACTACGGTACGTTTATAGTCGTTACAGATGCAAAGCGGCATGGCTGCAGCCTCATATGATAGCAGAAAAACGTGGAATAACTGGGGGCTGAAACAATTGATACGTATTCATTGTAAATGACAGCGTGTAAACACGCACACAAGACAAAATATTTTCTTGTGTTCGTGTTTTCACATTGTGTCTTTTAGACCAATACCTATGCGTAAAATAGTATATACTTCTCCGGTAACACGCAAAGAGGTGAACCATAAAAAGTAAATTGGCAAATTAAAATTCTCTAACAACGCAAACAGAACGATGTACCACAGCCAAGCTGACCATTACCAAACTTAGCTTCATATAGCGACAGACTCCTCACATATGCTGATGTCTTTCCTTCTTTATTAAGTCTTAAGTCTCACACTTACGGTGTCCGTGGCAGATGTCTTCAACCGTCCAAAGTGCACCCCTTAAATTTTACGATAATCTTTTTATAGAGCCACTTTTGCAAACTTGTTTCCGCGTAATTGACTGCAATTTGAAAGGTACGAAGTGTACTTGACACTTTGTAACTTCGATGGGTTATATGAGCAAGTTACGATAAAATGCATGCGCAGCGTTTTTTGAGCACCGTGCACTAAAACGCAGCGCCCGTTTCTCAGAAAGCGGATCGATTCAGTGCATGTAGTTCCGAGAATGGCCGGGGGTGGAGCTAGAGTGCGCAGCTCCACGGGGGAGCGACATCTCCCGCTCTTCGTATCTGTATTTCTCCACAGAGAAATACAGATATCTGTATTTCTCCCAGGCTGATTTTTTTGCCCTAGCCCACTGATGTCCTTCCCGTTACGCCCCTCTCACTTCTTCTTGCTGGGACGCGGGATTCAACTAAAATTCTCCTATTATCTTGCATTTATATTGAGCCATGCCAGCTTGCTTTGTCTTTCTCTCTTTTGATACATAGGACAATGCGCTGCCTTACCACATGTGCTACGGCAGTCCAGTTTTTGTGTGCACTACTTTTCGGGGGCCATGTACCACACATTATTTTCTGTACTACATCCTTCCTCATATAGAAATGCTCTAAGTGTGTTACTTGCTAGGGACTAAGTAGTTCAGTCATTAAATATCTGCCTTGGTATTGACAGTCACTGATGGTTTTCATTTCGTTCCTTTAAGGCAGTCAAGAAGAGGAGCAGCAAAGTGAAATCGCTCGGTGCACACTTCAACAATGCTACAAAAGCAAAGAAATAAATCAAATAAAAGAACATCTGTGCGCATGTGAATTTGTTGTTTTGTAACTACCGTGGAACGCCTACTGCAGGTCACGCCCGCTATCATAGATACTTTTCTAATGAATCACCTAATACCCACTGCACGTCCGTAGACAACACGCACTCCTGCACACATTGTTGATGGTGAATATTTGCTAGGAGTCTACCAGACGACACAGACTACTGCTGATTAAATGTGCCTGTGTGCTCTGTAACTGCCAGGCATTGTAATCAACCACTCGTTGCGCAATTCCCGTGTTCTACCACCTGGTGAAATACTGTCATCCAATAACACCTTCACGCATGCACTATGATGCAAAAACGGTCTTTGAATCTGTCGAAATGGTATAGCGTAACTTGAAGGTACTCAATATAACATCCCAGTAAAGAAAATGACAAAATGTACTTTTTGTGCGAGTTTCAGCAATTATTTGAAACTAGCTTATAGTTAAATACTTCATCATTCTGGTGTTTGTGAAGCTTAATTTAGACATAAAAATAATGCAATCATGGGCCCTGAGTGCGTGTGGAATTCGATTTTGCTTGCATTCATTTTGAGAACAGAAAAGTAAGGCATTTGACGTTGGCTCTAGAACGCGGCCCATTCAACATCGTAGTTATAGATAGATGTGGGAGGCTCAACGTCCTAAAACCACCTCATGATTATGAGAGACACCGTTGTGAAGGGCTCCGAAAATGTCGACCACGTGGGGTTCTTTAACGTGCGTTCAAATTTGAACACACGAGCTTACATCATTTTCGTCTCCATCTAAAATGCAGCCGCCGCTGCCGGGATTCAATCCCGCAACCTGCGAGTGAGCAGCCGAGTACTTTAGCCACAAGACCACCGCGGCGTAGCAAAAAAAACAATAACAACAACAAAAAACATCGTAGTGATACAGCAATGAGTGATCGGCTATATACAGTCATGTGCCACACGCTACGGGGTTAGTGAAGTCACATTGACTGTGCAAAATGTTCAATTCATCTAATCAACAATGTATTATGCTCTCTTTTGGTGACAAGTTGATAGAACTGGCATAAACAAGTTGCGCACCAAAACGTAGCCAACGCCGCTGAAGGCGATATTACATGCATGCATTGAAGATGATACTATCATAACATTCTTGTGTGTTTTTTTTTTAATCTAATTTCGATAACGGGCGTGCGTTGGTCGTGATACTTCTCCTTGACACACTGAAGCCCCGGGAGCGATGCCCACTCTGATTAAAGATTTGTTCATCAAAAGCGCTGATTTCTCGCTCAAATGCAATGACGCCCACAATAAAATTTCAGCTAAAAAGCCTTTAACGCTCTCGAATTAATAGGTTATTTCCCGTCACGCTTGCGCATCAATTGCTGGTATGCGTGGGCCTGCAACGGCTTCAAAGCTATGCTGCATTGTCCTTTGCGATAACTGTCATGAAATATTGAAAGAAGAGCAATTATATATGGGGCACACGTTTTAGGCCTCGTTTGCTTTAAGCAGGCGTCTAAAATTACCAGAATTCAACATTCCAGGCACCCACGCAGATTATCCTGTCTGTGAGCATCGCTGTACATCCAGGAGACACGTTGAGTGGAAAACTGTAGACTTTCAATGAATATACGAGGTAACATGCACAAAACATGTAATCAGCTGTAATAAATGACCACTTACCTGCGCAATGATGCAAAAACAACGTTATTGCCGCCTTCAGATTGTGCCTTCGGGTTCATTTTATTACGTCCACTGAATATGCCTTTAAATGCTCCGCCAAGTAAGTGAACGATTTAGCTTCAATCAGGATACTTACTTATTCAGGAAACTGCTGGAAGGTGGGCACGTCGCCATGAATGAGCGGTGGTATGTGTTGGATGCTGTGACGATTCAGGGATTTGAAAGCAATGCTTATACCATCTTTGACTGGTTGTTTTGGAGTGCGCTAGAGCACTCTCCTGAGAAAGAGAGAGGCTGAGGAAAAGAAAAGAGGCTACCCCTCTCTCTCTCTCTCACGAGAGTGCTCTAAAACGACCAGTCAGAGATGGCATTAGGCGGGAATCACTGCCTCGTGAGTGGACGACGCCCATTGGAAGCCCAGAAAGCCAAAGAACTTTGCAAAATATGCAAAAGAAGCTTGAGTGAATAATTACAGTTCGTGATGCCCACGTTACCAATACAGGAGCAAACCCTGTGTCTATAGTGAACCAGAACCAAGATCCTAGTGGCGCGAGCGGGAGGGGTTCAAAATTTCTGCACCATTTGGCGCAGAAAATTTCAGGTGGTGCCACTGCATTCTTCTTTAGTGGCACCGGCGCTGCCATCGCTATTACTCCACGCCCTCGCTCGCGTTTCATCGCGACAGTAGGAGACAGCTTTAGTGGAGCGTCCGCTACAGCTTCGCGAACGCAGCCTGCCTTTAGGATGACTTGTAGACTACATGCGCAGAAATGCTGCGGATGGCCAACACGCCTTTAATATAGAGAACGTGCACTCCGTTCGCTTCGACTAGTTTGAAGAGCACCTGCATGGGGGGACACACGCCAAGTGATTTTCACTACAGCTTCTTGGAAAACCATGCAAAAATACGCGAGTTAGTAAACCAGAGAGCCCTTCCGACTACACATGGCCACGGCGACGGGGGCTACTAAATTAACGTGCGCGGACGCGCGTTTTTTTAGGGGCGAAGCTCCTTAAGGCGTGGGCTGTGCGTCCCCTGTATGTAGCCACCTTTCGTTTAGTTTTTGCAGTGTTCACTAGATGGCGGTGCCATACCTTTTATGTAGCCACCTCTAGTTTAGTCCTTGCAGTGTTCACTAGATGGCGGTACTTGTAGCTGATGATGAAAAGATGCAAGATGTTATAAACTAGACGGCAGTACTTGAAGTTGATGACGAAAGATGCGAAAAGTTATAAAATGGGAAGGATGTCACATATGGTGCGTGTCACTTACGGAAGGCAATCGTTTGATTTAGTGCAGCGACGTACGCTAGGGGGAGCGTTGTAATACAATCAAGTGGGCAAAACGTACGGAGGATCCATGGTTTACGAGGTTTACCTTCAGAGCTTCGCCCACTCATCATCATTCACTTCGTGGATATGGTGGCACTTTTTTTTTTCTATTTCTTATCAGAACATACACTGGTGGTCAAAATTTTGCGCACCACGAGAGCGCGTGTCAAACACCCACGATGCACCTTCTGACGGCTGCCTGCGAAGCTCAAAGCGCACACTGCGCACGAGTGCCCTTTTCGACCTACCACATAGAATAAACAACAAATTTATAGAAGAGAAACTGTAGCCTTGACAAAAGTATGAAAGAGGAGCAGCGGTAGCGCATGGAACTACCGAGTGCACCCAAGAGATGGCGCTGATAAACAGGAACAGAGAAACAAAATTTATTTTGTTTCTCGCTTCACGGGCCTACAAAATTTTCGCCTCCATCGAAAATGCAGCTGGAATCTGATCCCGCGACCTTCGGGTGAGCAGGCGAGTACCTGGGTGTCTCGTTATGGTATCTCGTTATCTTTCACTGTCTTGTTTAAGCGTGTCGATACGCCCAGCACCACACTAAAGCGCCCTTCGCAACACACTATATATGCCTGTGTGTACAAAGGAACCGAAATGCATTCATTGGCAGCTGGCACCAGTAAAAACAATTCACGAATGAGTACGCAGAACAATGTTATTTATTGACAGGAAACCATCAATCATGTTTCAATGAAAAAAAAATAATCTAGCGGACTTTTTGGCATCCCTGAGGGCAGATTTGAACTAAGCCACTATGGTTCTTTTTTGGATAGATTTATGGATAGATGCATGGATGAATGTATCCGGCTGTGCGCGTTAGATCAGGCGGCGGCTCACGCCTCCTAGCCGTGAAGTTTAGTACTATCAGTATATGTTGAAGGATTGAATTTCACTCGCGCCTTGATTGTTGCTACCAAACAGTTAGCCCCCTCCTGAATATTTCTACCTGTTTAGAGTCTATTTTGCCTTCACTGTCCCCAAATTTCAATAAATTAAAAAAAATCCGTGCCATTATCTTGGACTATAGGGTGGAGCCCTTCACAGAAAATCATCAATTATTCAGCCATTTCCTCCTTCTTTCCACACGCACTACATACCGTGTCTGTGTCTTCGTGTTTGGGTTGGTACATCTTGATCCGCAATACTCACGTTATGTCCTCGAATAGCACGGAACTAGAACGAGGATTATCAAAAATCTTGTCTTTTGCAATTTCCTGCTTGAGAGTTCAGTAGGTCTCCAGTGATGATTTCGTAAGCATTCCAATATTCCACATGTCCCTCCCCGTTTCCTTCACCGCCTTCTTAACCGACGTTTCTTTTTGATTGGTATTCTGCATTTGTCTAAATACTTGGTTGACAATTTTCGAGTTCGCTTCCTCCATTAAGTATCTACATTCTTCATGTACAAGTAGCTGAAAACTTTCCTAGCCTAACGTTTCTCTCCCATTTTTCTCGATCGCTCCTCAATTTCTATCTTGCTACTAGCTACCCTGCACTCCAACGATGCCCATCCCATGTCACCCTGTACCTCATGATTTGGGGTATTCCCATGTGCTCCCAACACAATCCTACGTATGCGACGGTGTTCAATTTTCAATCTTGCCTAAACCTCTGATTTTATACACAAGACCGCATTACCGAACATCATACCCTGGACCAAGACACTTTTCCAAATCCGTCTCACAACGTCGTAAGTTTTTGTAGTTCCACAGTGCCGCATTTTTCATTACAGCTGCATTGCTGTTACCCTTACTCATTACGTATTTTTGTGCTACTTTAGGTACCCAGACCCGTTATTCATTCATACACCCAAATACTTGTATTTATCCACTATCTCTAGCGCGACTTCCTGTATCTTTTGCCCACTGCCTTCGTTATCAATAAGTATCATGATTGCTAATTTTTCCCTACTGAACTTCAAATTCAACATATCTTCCTAATTACCACAGATGTCTATCAATCCCCGCAGATCTCCCTTGTTGTCGGCTATTATTACTATATCATCTGCATACATCAATGCTGGCAATGACTGTTCCACGTGTTTCCCTTGCTTGACAAAAGAGAGTCTGAAGCCGAGTTGACTCCCCTCTAATTTGGCTTCTAGTCCCTGTAGATACTGCATAAATAACAAAAGTGACAAGCGACATCCATGTTGAAGCTCGCGTTGTATTTCCATAGGTTTGGATACCAGATTTTCTCATTTTATACCTACCTTGTTACTTTTATAGATATGTTTAACAAGATTAGTCCCTCCATCTTCCACATCTAGTGTGTCCAGTATTCCTCACGAGTGTTGTTTAATCACACTATCGTAAGCTACCTTGATATCTTGGGATGCCAGCCACAGGGGCCTCTGTTCT
Source organism: Rhipicephalus microplus (assembly GCF_043290135.1). Taxonomy (NCBI): domain Eukaryota; kingdom Metazoa; phylum Arthropoda; class Arachnida; order Ixodida; family Ixodidae; genus Rhipicephalus; species Rhipicephalus microplus. The sequence continues at coordinate 203,044,505 of NC_134705.1, forward strand.
TTTCATGCGATTTGAATACACTGCATCAATGAAAATAGATTGCCCTCCGACCTCGTTCGTTTACGGAACCCATTTTCGGAGAACGAGTGCCTCTCTTGGTCTCTTGGACAGTCGCCATACGTGGCAGATTGTTAGTGGGGCATGGATGAAGCAGAGTGGCAGGTGCGTTGAAGACGCTTGCGCGCGGCATCCTTGACTCGTGTCTTGTCGGTGTTACACGTGCGCCGTCTGCATTCTCGAACCCGATCAGACGCATGGACGCATGCACGGATAGACGGATGCTTCGCCCCATTCATCATCATTCACTCCGTGGATATGCTGTGATTTTTTTCTTCCATATCAGCCACGCTCCATGGCAACACGATGACGATATGGATGATTCAGGGCTCTTTACACTTATGAATTTCAGAACATTGATTGAGCGTACAGTCGAGTGTGGTATCGAGGAAGTTGCGCTATCGTCCCAGAGGCCTGGCGGTGTTTTTAGGAACATAAAAAATACAGATTTCGCGTAATTAACTTTCTCGTTGGGTTCTCCCTGCTGCAACATTAAGACTTTAAAGGGGTACTGACACAAAAACTTTGGCCTCACGTTTTTCTGCTGCAATGCGTTGCTGAGTACCTGTTGGTCATGACACGGCACATTGTTTGCTGCAGCACGCAACAGATAATTAAAAACATGCCCTTCATATCAACCAGTTTCAGTTTCGGTTTGAGAGAGTTCCAAAAACTGGGTGCAACTGTCGCCACCTGGCGTGTGTAGCTCTCGACCGCGTCAGCACACAAAACTGTGATGCACTTCCACACGGCCCGCATCAAAAATTACCTTAAAATAGGAAACGGGACTGCAATGTCTCCAAACACAAAACTTTCTGAGCGTGCGCAAGGCCACGCCCTCGCAACCAGCCGCCGAGAAATATAGGCTTCAGGAACTAACGTGGCAAAAGAAAAATGGCGGCTGTGACATCATCAAAACCTGTTTTGTTGACCGCAGCGTGGTGACGTGAGGGAACCTCCGAGGGTGTCTATAGCGCTATGGAGTCGGTCACTCACGCAAACTTATAATATAATTTAAAATACCTTCCAAGCTATACTTGTTGTTGATATCTTGCAGATGATATACGAATGTTCACGAGAATCAACCCCGCAGGCTATCTCGGCCCCAAAATTTTGCGGCAGTACCACTTTAAGAAACAGGTGGGTATCAAGAGCGTAAATTTGTCCCACAGCAATAATCATCATAAATCCTGCACTCCTTTTCTCACATTATCGCCCCGCGCCTGGTGCTCTCAGGTCACGAACGACATGCGCGTAATCAACGTGACATGGCATTCTTGATAAGGAAGTTGCCGGCGCCGAGTTTTCAGGAAAGGAAGCGCAGATAACGATTATTGTAGCATCAAAACGAACACCCTTTTTACTTGATCTTTTTTTTTAGAGTGAACCTTCACGGCGAACTCGATACCCTCTCTCTCTATTTTAATCTTTCCGTTCGTTGCGAAGAAGCGTAGATTTAGCTGCTTCTTATCTTCCACCACGATATTGAAACATGCTGTTTTGAAGCGTACAGTGGTAACGCTGCAGAATTAGCTACGCGCGATGCTAACACAGTCAGACTCCGGAAGCGTGGAAAAAAGAGAAAGGGTGTGAAGGTGCCTTCGTTGAACGTGACTGTCTGCAGCTCAAGAAACGGCAAAAGGAGAGAGTGAAGCTTACCTGATAGCTCCCTCGTCTCGAGGGAGCTATCAGGCAAGCTTCATTCTGGGCCGTGGCGCTTTCGTCGTTCTAGATTGACGCTTTCGTGATAACCTTCAAATCGCGCTCGACGTTCACCGGCACCAGACGTCAGGCGGCAGGATGATGCCGAATTGGCGGAGTTGCGGATGCCACCATTGGGACAGAAGGCTACTGTCCTACTGCCGGCGCATGTTCAAACGACTCATTGATTTTCGGCGTGATTATCTTATCAAGGATACAGTTACCACATAAATACTATTGTCCGCGTTGTGGTGGAGAGCGCAACCGACGCAACTACTGTGATGCTCCTCACGTTACTTCTACTGCTTTTGCTGGTGAGTAACACTGATTTCATCTCGTTTCACGTGCGTGATATCCTGTTAATTCCACTCATCTTGTCACATTCAATGATATAGAACGTAACCAGCTGTAATTGCTGAACATTTAAGGTGTTGCGGTCGAGGGCGCGGGTTCGATTTGCGGCCAGTGCCACCACAATTCGATTGGCGAAAAATGTGGAGAACACTCTTGTACACATACAGCTACTCGCATTTAAAATGAGAATGTGTGACCATCGAATTCATAAGTGACGTATAACGAAGCACGGTGACGGAAAGAACGAGAATAGGTGCATGTGCCTGATGAACTGTACTTTGCAGCTGCGCACAACTACCGTGCCTCACCACTACCGCCTTCTGCCTGGCTGTTTCGGGAACCGGACAACCTGGAATCGGCGCTTATCGACTCGGTGGTTGATGCCCGCGTGTTCAGGTTTAACAAGAATGGGCGGCTGTACAGTTCTCTATTATTGTTATGCGATGGTGAAAGCGCGTGGCTGGCTACCAGAGGCAAAGCTGATGTACTGTTTGCCGCAAACCTTTGCGGGATCTCTAGCTCGTGTACCTTCTCATCTTTGTGCAACCTCTTTTCTCCCCTTTATCCCTTCCCCAGTGCAGGGTAGCAAACCGGATGTGCATCTGGTTAACCTCCCTGCCTTTCCTTGTATCTTGATATCTCTCTCTCTCTAGCTCGTGGGGGAGCGATGAAAAAGTAAAGCCGCCGCACCGCTATACGCCACATACCGTCATCTGGTGCAGTATGGACGCCAGAAGTGATGACCTCTGCCAACGTGCCGCAGGACTGTGGTACAAAGGAAACAACACAGCCACCGGCGTAAGATCGTTCGCATCTAAAATGCGCCTCACCGCTACACGCTTAAGCGAAGTAGCGACGAAGAAGTGGGCGATAACACGCAGGGGTGCTATTGGATAGTCGTTGTAAACGTTTTCGCACAGTGAGCCAAGAAACTGTAGCGATTGAGAAGCTGACTTGTCCACAAGATTTCGGAGTTCTGCGTGACCACGCTTGGCGAATAGCAGAGAAGCGGCCCGTGGAAAATGGCGGCGCAACTCTGGGAGCCACATGTAGTAGTTCTATCAGTTGCCGGAGGCTAACACCACCGGGTTCCTGTAATGTCCCTGCATATTTTTTTCGGAAAACACCGTATTTGTTTAAACCGAGCCGCCACGCCACGCTCCATCCTCTCCAGCCCTTCGACTCTCGTGCCGTCATCCGGGGAAGGTCACGAACCTTGCGCGGGTCATCAGCATGACATAGCATTTTCGATTGGACAGTGGCGAGACCCGGCGCCCGCACGGTGGCTGGTCAGGAGAGGATCTAGCCAGTTGGGAGAGGGCGCTCGGTTGATGGGTGAGGAATGGATGAGGGAAAACGCCGCAGTGGAGGAGAGTGTGGTTACTTTCTATATTAGGGGCTTCAGGCTTCCAGAGAGAAACATATTGAAAGAGCGGACACTCCCGTAAGGCCCTGCGGCCGAGCCACTGCACTGCTTTCAGCACCATGGGTGGCTGGTCCGACCCGATAATGTCTGTCTTCAGCATAAACAAAGTAACCAAATTTTCTTTTCCATGCTGAGATTTGAACACGCGTACCCTCATGCTCCGAAGGCGAAACCACTAGGCTACCCACCCGTGCTTCCACAAATGAAACACATGTACAGTACATCTGAACCACATGAATGTGCACCCTTTGTGCAAAATAAATGTAAAAAGGCATAAACTTTTAGTAAGACTGTATTGATTTTTAGGGTAAACCTTTAAGCGTCCTCAGTGGATCATGATGTAGAGCAGATATAGATAAGTGCACAAATTATTAAAATTTCTTAGTGAAAACTTCGTGCCAAACACGGATATTCATTGTCTTCCTGAGGTGGCCATTACATGTCTTGACAAAAGAGTAGAAGCGAGTATGGGCGCGCCATATAGCGGTTGGTCAGACCCTTTCTTGCTCGGCTGCGAAAAGGATAGAGAAAAGGATATATATCATATCACACATGGTAGAAAAATATATACGAGAACAAAGAATATAACAGCGGTATAAGCGTAACATCGAATTACTTTGAATGGACACATTTTTAACAATAACAGAATACTCAAAGTTACTTACAGAAATTAACTTGTGATACGACAAGTACAAGAAAAAGAAATGGCAATAGTACACCTGAAATTCGGGCAGGAAACTGCATGAAACAATAACACAATATAATACGTATGGTAGGAAACCATATGCAAAGCTATGCAGTGAAATGTAGTACAACATGAAGAGCTAATTGAGACGTATGTATACATTGACAATTTACAAATATTTCACGTAATGGTTTCAACGCGGGTTTGTGTAAATGTTTGTGCTTATTGCATGATGACTGCCTCTCGTCCCAAGCGATATTTTCATTTCTTCGCAGTAGCGCCAGCGGCGCGCCCCGCCGCGGTGGTCTAGTGGCTATGTTACTCGGCTGCTGACCCGCAGGTTGTGGGATCGAATCCCGGCTGCGGCGGCTGCATTTCCGATGGAGGCGGAAATGTTGTAGGCCAATGAGCTCAGATTTGGGCGCACATAAAGAACCCCAGGTGGTCGAAATTTCCGGAGCCCTCCACTACGGCGTCTCTCATAATCATATGGTGGTTTTGGGACGTTAAACCCCACAAATCACAGCGCCAGCGGCGCACTGCAATCTTGTCGCGCTTATATGCGCTTCTATGCACGCCTTCATTCGGAGCGTGTCATTTTTGTAGCGCTCTATTGATGCTACTATGAAACGCATCTTTAACATCCTATCTCACATTCACCAACTTTTTTTTTTGTTGCGGAAGCATTCTCGTTTGCTTTATTTAGGTGTTTGTAATGGTATCAAGCTTTCACCTTTCACACTGGCAAATTGTGTTTTGAACTGGGCGCAGGGGAGTCGAAAGTGATCGGGAATTTTCCACAACGTTGTGATTCCCGCACGTAAAAATCCCATAATTGTGTACTATACCTCCTTCCTTCACTTTTCTTTCTTCAATATATAGGCTATATAGTGCTCACGTTGTGTACAATACAAATATTTTACGCACGCAAAAGCCACCAAGTAGCTGCACTTCCTTACAGCCCATTTATTTGAAAGCTATAAAGAACCAATGTATTTATGTATTTCATAGACCTCACAAGGCCCCCTACAGGTGGCTTTGTGCATTTTGCCAAGGCAACACTAAAACAAGATTGTGAACACAAAGGACACAGTTCCGTGCTCTGCATATTGACGTGCGCATGTGCCAGTGGCGGTGACAACGAAGCAGCGCGAGTGTCCTTGGCCGAGAGCAGAGACGAAGAAGACGTTGCAGTCTTTGTCCTGTGATCGATAAAGCGTATTTGTTCGAGGTTCTTTGTGTGCTCGTCGATCCCGCGTCGTCACAATATTCACTGTCCCATTTTTAATTTGCGCTGCTCTGGAACATCAAATTAAAAACTTCCGGAAAAGACTCGGGGACAGTTATAATTGAGCAACTGCAATGAAGTGTCCGTGGGTTGAGTCTAGTGAAACAACAACAGCAGAGTGAAGAGAAGAATGAGCGGCACGCACTTGCCGTCCGTCAATCGCTCTAAAGAAACCACTGTGCAACTTCATTTACAAGCCCCGTGACAATATAAAAAAGACACACTATACCCGAATGTTGAGAAATCTTTATGAAAAAAAAAAAATGTTTGCTTAATATATCGAATAAAGGGAAAAGCTCGCACGAACGTCGAAGGTTCTGAAAAAGTGAATACTTTCGCTTGGGAACTTTATCATGTGGTACCTAAGCTAGTTCTTTTCCCGTGGTGTTTAGCCAGCAGTATTTCCTGCAGGAAAGTACTCAAGTACGCGTGCATTGTTTAAGAAATGCAGCAGAACGATTTCGCAGTAGCAGCAAGGCGCAGCTAGTGCTGATAAATAACGCACTTGTTTTCTTGAACGGCAAAAATTTAAACAACAAAAACTTGTCTTTTTAAGAACAATCTTTCAGATTGAATCACTGCAGTTGCAAACATCAGGTGCATTGGCAATACCGGCCTTCCCGTCGTCGTACGCTGTAGAACGGCACGATGTGCACGTTCGAGCATTGTTCCCACAGGGCACGAATAGACAGCTGTGCTTATAATATTCGTGCGAGGGGCTTTTGAAAAAAATATTGATAGTTATCACTTGCACGATTACGCGTTTATACCGTAAAATATCTTGATGCGTTGAAGTGTGCGTGCGTGTATGTGCATATATATATACGCATATCATTCCCATGTTGGCTGAAGCGCCATGACTTGCAGCTCCTATATACGCTAGCGCACGAGTTTTCTCTAACGTATATGTAGGAAAATACAGCCTTTTCTTTATTTACGCTAAAATAAGCCCTCTCTTTACGCCGTGTTCATAGGATTGGCGGTGTGCTACCGTTGAATAAATCAATATTCTGTTTCACTTTATTTCGTCGAGACTTCAGAAAACTCCATGTGGGTGAAAAAACGCTTTGTTTAAACACCCCAATGTGATGCACGCATCCGTTGCTGATCCGGAAAGCTTTACTAGAAAATCACTTTTCGAGTACAACTTCTTACGAGGCTTCACCGAATCTCCGTGCGCCAATGTAGGCAAAAGAAACGCTGCGACACGGCTTCTGATTTAACTAATTTCATTTTTCTTTTCCATGCACCATGATAGTTATGCAGCAAATTCACTTAAAAAAAAAGTGCGAAATTTTGCTCGTTGTGGCTCGATTCTTTGATTACTTAGTGGATGATTGATTGATATGTGGGGTTTAATGTCCCAAAACCACCATATGATTATGAGAGACACCGTAGTGTAGGACTCCGGAAATTTCGACCACCCGGAGTTCTTTAACATGCACACAAATCTGAGCACACGAGCCTACAACATTTCCGCCTCCATAGGAAATGCAGCCGCCACAGCCGGGATTCGATCCCTCGACCTGCGCGTCAGCAGCCGAGTACCTTAGCCACTAGACCACCGCGGCGGGGCTACTTAGTGGATGGGATAGAGCTGATTACAGGGACACATTCTGCGGCTCCGTTATAAATCCCACTTCATTTCTGCTCTAATATCCACGTGCGTTCTTCTGAGAGGCCGCATTCAGTTGATTAATGAACCGTTTAATCAGCCTCGGTGAACCTTCGCTTGCTTGAAATTTTCGAATGCAAATAAGGCGGTAATGATAAAAAAAAAACGAAAGTTGCTCAAGTGCAAGAGATGAATTTTCAAATTTTTCAGAGCTTAAGCTGCCCTATTTGCATTGTGGGCTTAAACCATCCAAGTTCTTTAATCACCGTGCTCACAAAAAGTTCGCCTGCTGCCTGAAACGAAGTAAGTAGTTGCTTAACGATAGAAGTTTCCCTTAGAATGGCTGCAAGTGATATTCAGTAATGCATAAAGCTTTACCTGAGTCTCTTTCGAAGTAGAAAACAGCTAATGCTCAGTTACTTTAATTGGCACCAGACTTGCTAGGCCCACTTTCAAGATGCGTTGATATTGTTTTTTTTTACAATAGCGCACACAATCTTTTGTTCTGTACTCTATTTTGTTTAGTGTAGATTACTCGACGTTACGAGAGATGAAATCAGTTATGCTGCCAAAAAAAAAGTCCCAGCTTTGCCACAAAGGCGAAGCATTGAACGCGACAGCAAGAAATTGGAAGGTCACACACAGATTGGCAAGCAGATTGAAACGTGCCCCGTGTTTCTAACGCACAAATGATGCACGAAACGTACTCGCAGGTATAGATGAACGTAAGCGTCTCAAATGTTGCTTAGTTGTGTCTGAAAAGCGCGCACTTTTCGCAAATGCAGACTGTGCAACAATTGCACTGACCTTTGCGCGCCCGGTAACTGCAACAGAATCAGTTTGGTGAAAGCCCAAGGTTAGCCAAGGCGTACAATCGTCGCCATTACGAGGTAAGCGCACACATGAGTGTCCTTCCTGCCCGCGCTCCGCGGGGCCAAATACGCGTGGGAGTTGAAAGCGCGCGCTGTCGCGTCGGGACGATGTGGCGACGCACGCTCGTTGCGCCATCTCGCTGTTAATGCTAGAAACAGAATACCGCCCCCCCCACCCCTGAGATGCCCTTACCGACTAAGACGTAGATATTAATAGCTTGCCGTTTGCACGTTGAAAAAGATGCTCCTTCATGGCTCAGTGGCTAACGCTTCGCACTCGCATACCAGAGGTCCGACGTTTGCTTACGCGTGTCATAGTCTTTTTTTTTCTCGCGTTTTGCCCCGCCACGGTGGTCTAGTGGCTAAGGTATTCGGCTGCTGACCCGCAGGTCGCGGGTTCGAATCCCGGCTGTGGCGGCTGCAATTCCGATGGAGGCGGAAATGTTGTAGGCCCGTGTACTCAGATTTGGGTGCACGTTAAAGAACCCCAGGTGGTCAAAATTTCCGGAGCCCTCCACTACGGCGTCTCTCATAATCAAATGGTGGTTTTGGAACGTTAAACCCCACGTATCAATCAATCAATTTTGCGTTTTAATATATATAAATACGTATACATATGGGGTGAATTATGGTGACGTTAACGCCAATGACAGCGGCGAAATCCAATCGAGAGCATCCATGTAATTACTATCACAATAATATCCGTGAAGCGTTATCGAAAACAAAACTACAAAGCATATTTTTTGGAAGTTGATTGTTTGTTGATCGCAGCAATACAGATCTAGTAATATTTATGGCGAGAGAGTTAGGTTCCTCACCAAACGAAAAAAATGGCCCGTTGGCAGCATCGCAGGATGACGTCACCCTATAAAGCGTCACAACGACGTCAAGATCGCCAAAATTTATGACTCAATAATGACGTAATTATAAAGTCACATAGCGTGACGTGATATGAGGACGTGACCGATTACATGATCGCTTGATGAAAGGTGGGCCGATAGCAGAGGCAGTGCCGAATAAGGTGGACGGCAGAATGATTTCAATTCCTTGGATATAGGAGGCAGAGGAAAACCATCTTAAGTGGAGAATGCTTTCGGATGAGGTTGGAGGAGGATCGATACATCGATCGAGCTGATGATGATGATGATACATCGGTTAAGCTGATGATGATATCACCAGCAAGCTGATGATAGCTTGCTGTTGTAAAGGTGGTGGATGAGGGGGAAAGAAGATGACAAGGAAACGAAGAGAAAAGCAGCTGTGAAAAAAGTGTGGGGTTGCTATAGCCTATTCAATAGACCACTTCTACGCAGAAAGTACAATTAGGCTTTGACTGTTTTTTTTTTGTGGGAGGACAGATTGTGTCAGCTCTCAAGCACTTGCTGTTCTGACAAAGGTTCGTCATCAAAGCGTGTCAACGCTGAAGATAGGGGTAGTCTGTGCGCGCTGTAGTGAGAGCAGTGACATACTCTATCGCTTCGTAACTGTCGCAGTGATCGCAAACAGCACTGTATTTCATGCTGATTTGGAAGGCAAAAAATTTGGTGCAAGTGACACCAAGCCACAGTCGGCAAAGTACCGTTGTCTCAAGTCGAGAGAGTCTGGACCAACATTACTAGTAGAATAAACAGTCATGTTTGCCATAATCTCGCTGTATTTCACAGGGATTGTACAGCTACAGTAGCAAGATGTCGTATTTTAACGGCTGCATCAGTCCTTGAGAATAGAATAGATTCTTCTACACCGTCATCGTGTCCTGATCGAGAAGCTGCATCGGCATGGTAAAAGGTAAAAGCAGCGCAAGCTAGAAAAGACGAACGAAGAAATAAGAGATCCTATCTGTTATTTCTTCGTTCGTCTCATGCAGTTGGCGCTGTTTTTACCTTTTATATTCTTTGAACAACTAGTCCAACAAAACACACTTCTTGGATAGCTTGCTGAGTCACTGCAGTACAGATGCAATGTTTATTTGACCGTTATGAAAGCAGGCACACTTTTAATGTTCATCGGCAGGCTGAAGTGATCAAACACTGAGGCCGCACAACAGGTACTGGATGTTCTACGTCCGATTCTTGCAAGCCTTAAGTGGGTGCATGTAACCGCAATGTACAGCAGAACGTAATACGCCTGAAGTCCTGCGTCCACTACTACCAAATGCAGCAGTATAGTTGAAGCTCGCGTCTTTTTTATGTTCTCGTCATTATATTTATGTTTTTTTTTCCCTCAATCGACTTAGTTCACTGTGGAATAGCAAATAAGACGCTTGTCTCTTTCCTGCCTTTCTTTAGAACTAAACGGAACTGAAATTAAACTAAAATTGACGTTAAATCGACATGAGGTGCGTATCGTAGGAGTCTACATAAGTAATGTTTATTTCCTTGCTATAAGAGCCCATAGCCTTCACTGCAAGTACTTGAACTGGTATAGCGCATTACGGGGACGAAGAAACGGCCGAGCAGACCGACACAGGAGGACAGAGCGCTAACTTCCAACTGAGCTTTATTGTCAAATTGCATCAAATAAGTAGACCGGCGCAAGCATACAAAACCACCCTAACGCAACGACAAGATAACACACAACATCACACCGTCACATATCACACATTCATAGGCGGTTACTCTGATTAAGGAAGGCCACTTCATGTTCAGATAAACCCAAAGAAAGGGCGCTAATACACGTGCTGCCAGCTCTTGCTATACAATGCGCTTCTATAATTCCCCGAGTTAATTGCGACGGGTGCTTTTTTATCACTTCACACTGGTCAAACATGGGGGTACATCCACAATCGCGACAGTGAATTCCAATGTGGCCCTGGATTGCTTTGTGAGCATTATAATGGTGCTCTTTTAGCCTTTCATTAAGGCATCGCCCCGTTTGGCCGAAATACCACATACCACATGAGAATGGAATCGCGTAAACAACCCCCACTACACACGGCACAAACAGAGTTTTGTGCTTAGTTGCGCAAACAGTGGTGTGTGTTGCCGATGGCGTTGATGTGGTTTCGCGTTTCGTGCCTTCGACCAAAAAACTGCCATTTAAGAAAGTCGTGGGACACTTAAAAGACAATTCACTTGCTCTGTTACCTTCTGACAAAGAAGGAGGTTTTGTCGTTTTACCGAACCTTTTATTTATTGAGAAAGCGACCACAGCTGTTCACTCCGTCTTTAGAGCTGAGGATGACACTTCCCTCAGCAAAGTTAAATCACAGGCAAAAAAGCTGTGTGCCACCTTGGGTTTCGAAAAACTTGCCAAAGCAGTGGATAAGTGCAAAAAGCTTAGCCTTGATGTGTTCTTTACGGCCAAAACACACAAGGTCGATTGCCCTCTGCGGGTAATTGTGACAGAGAGAGGAACATGGCAAAAAACTGTGGCATTATTTTTGCAAGAAAAACTCAATTTGCTCACCATCGATGACCCCTTTTTAATTAGGAATTCGGACATTTTGGTCAACTTTCTGGAACATAACGGCAGGGGCTTAAAAGCTTTTTCGGTCGATATAAAAGATTTGTATTACTCTTTGCCGCATGAGAAGTTGTTACAGTGTGTTGACAATGCCATTGACTCATTTGGTGGTGTAGCCTTCCAGAATCTCACGGGTGTCCATAACAGTAACCTCTTAGAGCTTCTGTCCTTTTACATCAAGTCGACGTTTGTATCTTTTAATGATCGTAAATACATACAGAATAGTGGTGTCTGCATCGGGTCATGCCTCGCCCCAATCCTTAGTGACATATACCTTGCTTATCATGACCGCTTGCTGATGAGCATGCTGGACCAAAACTTTGTCACCAAAATATGTCGTTACGTAGACGACTTTTTAATTTTCATTGACTGCAGCGACGCTGCTTGCCAGCACCTAACCGACGGTATTGTAATGACTTTTAAGGAATGTTTTAAACCGCTTTTATTGACTCATGAGTTGCCAGTTGACAATAGCTTACGCTTTTTAGATTTGAATTTAATTATTTCACCTGACCATGTGTGCTGGCTATTTGAACCTAGAAATGGAAAACCCCTTTTACCCTATGACTCTTCCCATTCCAAGTTAGTTAAGCGCAGCATCACAAATCTTTCTCTCATCAATCCTCTTAGGAAATCATGTCATCATGTCATGCATCGCAGCTTTGCTGCTCAAGTTGAAAGGCTTTTGAGTGCTGGGTACCCAGCTATCCTACTGGCATCTATCGCTGAAAAGCTATTAAAACAGATAAAGAAAGGATGCAACTCCGAGGCCCAGCCGGAATCTAACGACCGAAAAAGACCCGTAGTTTTACCCTACGTGCATGACATTTCCCACCGGCTAAAAAAGATAGGGGAGAAATGCAGCGTCAAAGTGGTGTTTTCAGCGCCGGATAAGTTACAGCGGCTTTGCAAAGCTGTCAACCCTCTCAAATCACACACCACTGTTTGCGCAACTAAGCACAAAACTCGGTTTGTGCCGTGTGTAGTGGGGGTTGTTTACGTGATTCCATTCTCATGTGGTATGTGGTATTTCGGCCAAACGGGGCGATGCCTTAATGAAAGGCTAAAAGAGCACCATTATAATGCTCACAAAGCAATCCAGGGCCACATTGGAATTCACTGTCGCGATTGTGGATGTACCCCCATGTTTGACCAGTGTGAAGTGATAAAAAAGCACCCGTCGCAATTAACTCGGGAAATTATAGAAGCGCATTGTATAGCAAGAGCTGGCAGCACGTGTATTAGCGCCCCTTCTTTGGGTTTATCTGAACATGAAGTGGCTTTCCTTAATCAGAGTAACCGCCTATGAATGTGTGATATGTGACGGTGTGATGTTGTGTGTTATCTTGTTGCGTTAGGGTGGTTTTGTATGCTTGCGCCGGTCTACTTATTTGATGCAATTTGACAATAAAGCTCAGTTGGAAGTTAGCGCTCTGTCCTCTTGTGTCGGTCTGCTCGGCCGTTTCTTCGTCCCCGTAATGCGCTATACCAGTTCAAGTACGACGAACCAACTCGCCCAATCTTCAACACTCGTGGACTTCACTGCAAGGCTAATGACGTTGAGCTAGAAAGATTGGTCAGCGGACTAGTTTGCGCTGCACATGCCAGTATGGGCAGCACAAAAAACCAGGAGCAGACACATACACGACATGAACGTGCACTGGGACCTTCATGACTCTGGCTTCTTCCGAAGCAGTTTCAAGAACTCGGGCCCTATTCTGAAGCGATCTTGAAAGGCGACAGTCAAAAAAGTGGCTGAACAAAACCGGAAAATTGCGTGTGCCATCTAGTACGTCCGTCGGCATGACTGTGTTCTGCAGTGCTCCGGGCATGCCTGGAATGAACGAGCACACCTGAAATCACCATAGATTGGGGGTGAAGTTTACAATGTTAGTGACATGAACGGTATTTTAGTATTTAGTCGTTGGTGGATTCCACATCAGTTTTACGTTGATGCTATCAGCGAGAATTACCTTGATGCGTCTTCGGTACGCCTTATTTTGCAATTGACTTTTTTGTAGATTGAAAGTTCCAGTTAGAAGGGCCCTGTGTTGCTTATGTGATTTATCACGTGCCGATAACAAGTTGAGACATTGACGCGGTGTCGCGGCGGCGCGCTACAGCCGAACCTTTTATACGCCAGGTTAAACTCACAGCAGAAATACATTTTACATGAAGTGCATTAAAAGATATTTCAGTTCAATAATAATTATCAAGAAAGATTGAAAGTTCTTTGAACGTATATTTTGTTTCAAGTAAAAATGATTAAGCCTGCTAACTAAGTACAGGCCAGCACACGCTCCTGTATTGCACGGCGTGCGCCAATTACGCTCCCTCCTGTGGTGTGGGACATTCGCAACACCACCGGTCATTGCAACAATGACGTTGCACAAACCGCTTATATTGAGCACATCAGATTCTACGTCATGGAAGGCGATACTGTCGCCTTTTGCGATACCTTTAGAACGCAGGCCCTGACATGGCTCCATGGTAGAATGCTTCATTGCCACGCAGAACGCCTGGGTTTGATTCCTGTTATGAACCTGAATTTTGTCCTTCGCATTCGTCGGGTCAACGTGCCAGATGCTCTGATTTGATATATTGATATGTGGGGTTTAACGTCCCAAAGCCAACATATGATTATGAGAGACGCCGTAGGGGAAAACTCCGGAAATTTCAACCACCTCGGGTTCTTTAACGTGCGCCCAAATCTGAGCACGTGGGCCTAAATTTCCGCCTCCATCGAAAATGCTGCCGCCGCAGCCGAGATTCGATCCCCCTACCTGCGGATCAGTAGCCGAGTACCTTAGCCACTAGACCACCGCGGCGGGAAGTGTCAGATGCTCCATTTCTTTGTGATCTCCAGTTCAAATGATCAATGTTTTTACTCACTGTTCCTGGCTAAATATAAACTGCATACCCGCATGCCACACGGGTGTGCGCCACACGTTAACGGAGAAAGGCTGTCGTGATGTACAAGCCCTGATTTTCGCGAAATTCCTGTCATGACCAGACAGCCGTCTTCATTATCTCATACCTTTCTATACCAATTGTGGTCAACCACAAAATGAGGATGGTGACCCCAACAACTCCCAGAAGAAAGCGGCTAGATAGATAGATAGATAGATAGATAGATAGATAGATAGATAGATAGACAGATAGATAGATAGATAGATAGATAGATAGATAGATAGATAGATAGATAGATGGATGGATAGATGGATAGATAGATGGATAGATGGATAGATACGCTTAATGTGCCTTTGGCTCACTTACGGCTGTGAAAAAAGTAGTAATACATTATTCGCATTTAATACCACTCTTTTCGCAGCCGTAAGACATCTTCGGTTGTTATATCTGGTCTCTTATCTTTTTTCTTGTATTTTGTTTGGCGTGAACATTGATAAACTGGGCAGTTTGATAAGTTTTTGTGTTCTAAGCATAATGTTCTGTTGTTTTGTTATGTTTGTACTTATATGCATTTACACTGGTTGTTAGATTTTTAAGAGCAAAAATGTGCGCTTTTAGTTGCGTAAACCACTACAATTACGCAGCAACTAAAGTGGGTAACTGGCCTTGCCTCCAATGCACTTTATTTTCTCTGTTTTGGGCAGACTGCCTAAAAAGCAAGGAACTGCTATTAGTGATAGTAACCATTTATTCTTCTTGATGTGCACTGTGGTGCTAATAATTACGTGCCATATGCTTGATGAAGCAGGTGGCGATTTTGTTCACGACAGGTTCTCCTGCTTCATGAAGTTCTAAGGACTCATGATTTGCCTTGATCATAATTATTCTTGTTGTTATGCTGTGATGAAAGCATTAATTACGCTAAATTAGCGGAGTGAGAAGTACCTGCCCCTATACTTGTGTTATAACTAGTGTTATTTTGTCGTTGTTCAAATGTTTTTCTATTTTTTTACCTAATTGTATGCGTGCCTATGTTATATACTGTGCAAGTTCAGGCGTTCATCGGAGATTTTTGTATATATTTGTAGCGTACAGACGTACAAAACATAATATAATGATCTTGTAGGGAGATCTGGTGTTTTCGAACAACTTATTCTCTTTGGAAATAATTATTTTATTCATCTATATCTATATTAAAAACAATGACACAGACATAAAAGGTCACTAGGAACTACCCGAAAACCAAAGCCCCCTATTTTTCTCGAGTTTCCCAAACAGCACTCTTGCATTTTGGTGTATAAATCCAGGTGCTGTTTTGAACACCTTGTGGTTTACAATCCGAGCTCTTGGGTTCATAAAACACACAGTTGCTTTTGCAACTCAGGGTATACTTAAAATGAGTCTTGTATGATTCGTGTGACATGGTTAGAACCCATGGACATCGGCCGGACGATTTGAATATTCGTTTCTTGGGGTAACTTTACGATAGTACTACTCGGCCGAATGCAGTAAAGGCCGTTATGACAACTTAGCCGCGCGCCACTGTCGTTCGGACGTGGCGTCCTTCGTCGTGCAAGCATACTCAACGCCGACGCCAAAAAAGCTTAGCAATAAGGATTGACGACTAGGTCTCGGCCATACGCCCGGCACCCAACACGAAAAGCGCTTAGCCCGTCGTGACCATTCGTTCTGGTTTCGAGCAAAAGAGGACCATAGCGGCCGACCTCCCACGTGCCATCGATACGCAGCTGGCAACATAGGAACCCACTTCCGTGCGAGCACATCAGTCTCCCGTGGAGACCCATTTGGTATCACGCTACGCGGCTATTGCCTTTTTGTGGACGTTGCAACCGCGGCTGCTGACGTTGCTTACCACGTTCGTGCATTTCTGCGGCGCAAGCCTCCAAGGGCGCCGGAATTCATGATGGAAGCGAACCGTACATGACTGGATAAAGCTGTTAGCTGACGCCACTAAGTTGGCCGAAGACCTTGGGCTTCTGTACCAGTGGGTTGGGTTTGGAGAAGCCCAGTGCGAAAATATGGAGGAAAAAGCTAAGGGGAAGAGAAGATTAAGAGGGCATGAAATGAGGTATGGAAAAGACGTGACTTGCGCGACACTTCAAGAGAATATAGGATTCAGCGTCTAATGACTAGGAAACGGTGGTGGTAAAACTGTAGAGGAGCATGGAAAGACAGTTGACATTGGTTTGTGCGGGCTCTGCCGTGGAATTGGTTGCTCTTGACATGAATGCTCCCGCACATAGCATTTCAAAGAGGGGTTAGCATGTGAGAGGGTTGGCCTGTAATTTGCTTTTCGTGTAGATATAAAAAAAAAGTAATCAGCGATGTGTGCGTAGTAATCAGAGTATAAATAAATGCATAACTCACAGCAAGACAGAAGCTCAGTACGAGATGTGGTCTTGAAGCAGTGCTATATCATCAATAAGGTGATTTCACTTGGAATTGCTGATAATAATGAGATATAACAGACAAAAATACCAAGGCAAGTATAGGTGGTGGTATTAGAAGTAATTGTAATGTAATTGTGAAGAAAGGAAAGTGGACGAAACAATGACTTGCCCTGAACAGGGACTGAACCTGCAACCTTCGAATAGTGCGTCCGATGTCCTACCACGGCGGCTATCACCCCATCTACTTTATGGGGTATATATGTGCGTTAACGCGGGAGAATAATTCAGCGCCGCCTGTAGCAAGTGTGGAAAGTTTCTTTTCTGCCTGTTGGAGTCACGCAGCACGTGTACTTATCACAATCTGCCAGTTCGTCGTACTTATTGCGTGAACTTTTTACGAGCTGCCAGTCAATTGTAGGGTGTCGCATATTTGAGTCTCTGTCAATCGGTCAATTGCTTTGTAAAACCAACAACTCTGCCGATACATTTTACTTCCGCTCATCAATATGGCTGAACTAAGGCCGCCGAAAGATGAAGTGGTCAAGATGCAACAGCCATATCCTAACCTTAAGCATAGCCCCACCGCGGTGGTCTAGTGGTTAAGGTACCCGGCTGCTAAACCGCAGGTCGCGTGATCGAATCCCGGCTTTGGTGGCTGCATTTTTGATGGAGGCAGAAATATTGTAGGCCTGTGTGCTCAGATTTGGGTGCGCGTTAAAGAACCCCAGGTGGTCGAAATTTCCGGAGCCCTCCACTACGGCGTCTCTGATAATCATATGTTGGTTTTGGGACGTTAAACCCCACATATCAATCAATCAACTTTAAGCATAACCCTAGCCACCAGCTTTTTTCCCGTAAATGTTTCGAAAATGTCGCGGAATAGCTTTCGGCAGATTTCTTAGCTCAAGCAGAGTGCACGTAGGCAGAACTCGTTAAGCCGTTAATTCTGGCACAGTAATTACGTTCCCATTATCTGGCAGCGGCGCACTTCTTGCCGTCCCTGCTGGCTGCGATGCGCGGCACGCTGTTTCGCTAGCTTAATTACGGCCCGGAGTGGCACGAATGTGCCACTCCGGAGAAGCCCAAGGGAAAATAGGTCCTCGCGGCAGCTTATCTCGTCTTCTACGACAAACCTAATCCTTCCACGTCACGACTTTCAGTCTGCTCCCTGCTGTGTATAGTCAAGTCATCACACTCACCCGGCTCTGTACTTCGTCCTCCTTTCAGTATTGTTTCGAAAGGCTCGGCGCCTTTTTGTCTTCAACGCGGATTTTCGAAAATTGGCAGGAAACGTCATCGTTTAGCCTACGAAAGTATTAGCACATTGGTAACAACCCACTGAGTGAGGCCTTAACAATTTCATCGCTTTGATCTATTCAGACTGTTTTCTGCAACAGCAAGCGACCCTTGGAATTTTCGGGCTGGTCAGCTTGAAGCTTTAGCATTACGCAACTTGTTAGCTTTAGCACACAAACTTATTTTGTTTTATACTGTGTTCCAGAGAAGAAAACAAAGTAGTTCTTTCACGCAGCCAATGCAGCTGAAATGTTTACAAATATTTGCAAAGAAAAAGTTGAGTGAACTAAATGTTCGCTCAACCTTAATTGGCTCCACTGGTGTATTCGCAAGAGGGCTACAGTGATGACACTGACACCTAACCTTTTTGTCAGTCATCGTGAAGAGAAAATTGAGGTCTAAGAAACTCTAGGGAAAAGTTCGTTTCTGTGACCCCCTAGATTTTATGGCGTACTGCACACACACTATGGGACGTCTTAAAGACTACGTTCTGCAATATTGCAGACGTTTTACTTAAGCAGAAAGTACTGAAAAATCTTCAATGCATTGTTCTGTAGATTTTGCCTGTTTGCATTAACGCATTCCTGTTTAAGTGTCATCACCTATAGGTAATAAACAAAGCAAACATGAATTTTTTCTGGACATTTAATTTGCTATACGTTGAAAGACGACGACTGGAAAGATTCGTAGGGGTCACATTCTTCCCCAATATCAGATTCATGTTTTCACAAACAACCAGCTTTGAGAACGCGCAAAGGGGCCGCAACGTATCCAAAAAAAAAAAGTTAGGGAACCTGAAAGCTTTGTCTTTAGAAGTTGAACGTGACAGCCATATCCTATTTTTAGTACGTACTCACTTACTGCATGAAACCTTTTCTAACTAGCTATGCCTCAGAGCGTAGCCTTTATTGAACGGGCGCAGTAGTGTGTGTGCATTTTGTAGTGCGCGACGGGCTTTCCACTACGGAGTCATTATGATAGTCACATATTATGACGTCCTTTTGGAAATGGACGCTTGTACCACGCATTATTACGGAAATATTTCAGGTTATATTACGAAGCATGTATACAGGACGCATGTGTTTGTGAAGCATGAAAGCTACTTTCACTGCATAAATTTCCAAGCAGAGGAAGTTCTTTTCACTTTTTTAAGAAGCAGAGGCGTGGCCGTGTGGTATAACATCCGCTTGCCACGCAAATGACCCGGTTCGATTGGTCTTGGACCCAAAAAACCCTGGTTTGGTCCCCACTTTTCTCCAGCACTTTTATTATTCATTTATTTTATTTGCATTATTCTCGATTTTTCGCTCACAACAAACAACGACCATGCTGACGTCGGAATATCCGCGAAACGAGCTCTTTAACGTTACCGCGGTAACAGTGGAGGCATGCAATGCCCAAACTTACCATGGCGTACTTAGAAAGTGTAAACGGGACCCTGCTCTCCACAGCCACCGCCGCTATATAAGACCTTTGCTCCGTTAGCGTCGGCAAACACTGAGTCAAGTGATCCCCCCCCCCCCCCCTCTGCTGCCTTGCCGAGCCCTTTTTTTCTTGTTACCGTTTATTAAGTACTCCTCGCATTTTATTAATAATATGCGAGGCGATATGCAAAACGTGTTTTTTTTCTGCGCTGTCGCCATTTTATTTGGCTTTCGCATCACATACACGAATGGTAGCGTCCTTTGAAAAGTGTGCCAATTTATAATTTAGGGCGAGGGATTTTTTTCTTCCCTTCTTTTGAGCTCCCAACAAGTCTCGGGCAAGTATTTTATTAAAGAAAAAAAAATAATACGCATGAACGGCCTTTTCACGTTTTCAGTTTTCTATACTACGCCAGGCGTCCCGGCAAATAAGGTTCAAGTTGTTTCAGTAAGTAAAAAAAAAATCAAAACATGGAACTTATTGTGGTTATTTTAAAATTTTTCCTGGTACCCATGTTTGCTGTATTTTCAAAGCGAGCGTCGAAGGCGTGTTTTCGAATGTCAGCAAAACGTAAGTGCAAGATTTATAGACATGGCCTCGTGGTATTCGTTTTGCTCGCTGTGCCATCTGGGCGTTTTCGGTAACTGCCAGAGAAAACTGGAGAAAGCAAAATATTCTACCGTAAAAGAAAAAAATATGCTTTTCTTTTTTTGCCAAAAAAAAAGAAATGTCAGAAAATAACAAACAATATAAAATGTATACAACGATGCTTTCTGTGCCACCAAGAGAAGAACAGAGCCTCTATTCCCTTGCAAAAATTGAAAGTGAAATACGGCTAGCACATTTCAGGGTGTTCGGGAACGAAGCTCCCGGCATGCATGGACGCCCTTTGTTTACAGTTGGTGAAGTGGCCAGCTCACAATTGCCGATGTGATGAAAGCTTCAGCGATGTCTTTTGTTTCTATTTCTTTTCCCCCCGACCACATTTGTTATTCGGAGTACGCTCACATTATATTCTTCGCAGTGGCCCACTGAATTATTTTGTCTCTATTTTATAAAAGGGACAGACGAACCTCGGTGAAAAAAGAGAAAGCTGTGTAAATTTAAGAGCTCATTTTCTTTGTTAGACAAAATATAGTTGAGAACTAGCAGACAATGACTATCTGTTGGTTCACATTATTATTCTGTCTAAAGAAATGGCACATCCCACATACACTTGGAATCGATAAAATGCGAAGCACGAATGAGGAAGCTTGATATGTCACTTTGAAATCAGGACAAAATTACGAGGCGCATGAATGCAGTAGGCAGTAAACGCAAGTAGAAATGCTATGTGCACTCACGTATCTGATAAAATGCAAGTATGTTGTTTATATCCACGTAACGACGGCACCACTAAAGTTTGGAATACGAGCCCCAGCATTGTTAAACATGTTAATCATGCTGTACATGATTATTCATGTATTAATAATCATGTCATGATTATTATGTTTGCACCTGAAATTTTATTCGTCGTCCATTCACATTCCGTAATACCCAATTTGGTATATGTAAAGCTAGTGAAATGGCCACGGGCGCACTACGAGCGTAGCATGTAGTGATGTTTTACATGACAGGAATGTCATGATTATTATGTTTGGACGTCTAATTTACCTTCATCGTCTATTCACGTTACGTAATAACAAATTTCGTATATGTAGAGCTAGCGAAACAGCCGCGAACGCATCATGAGCGTGATATGTAGTCATGTTCTTACATAACACGCATGCCACGATTATCATGTTCGCACCAGTCATATAACTTCGTTGTCGATTCGCATTCCGTAATAACAAATTTGGTATATGTCAAGGCAACAAAACGACCGCGAGCGCATTATGAGCGTAGCATGTCATGTTCTTCCATGACACATATCTCATGATTATCATGTTGGCACCAGTCTGATATATATATATATATATATATATATATATATATATATATATATATATATATATATATATATATATATATATATATATATATATATAGCCTTCGTCATCCATTGCCGTCCCGTAATATCAAATTTAGTGTGTGTGAAGGTAGCGAAACGACCGCGAGGGCACCATGAGCGTGGCGTGTGGTCATGAGTCACATGACATTCACGTCATGATTTCCACGTTAGGCTCCGTCACTTATGTTCGCCATGCAGTCACGTCATACCATAGAAGTTTTTCAATATGTAATTTGAACGAAGCCACCGCAAGAACAGCAAGACTATTACATGTAAATTATGACATTCATGGCATGTCATGATTTTCAAGTTATGACTAGTCACTTATGCTCGTCGTACAATCATGTTGGGCATACTAATTTTTACATAGATCCCATTATCGAAACGGCCAGGAGGGCTAGAAGTCGCAAGCGGCTAGACAGACAGATGGAAGAATGTACGGACGCATTCATGGATGGATGAATGGATTTGATTAATGTCGCCGAAGTTCGGCAAGAAAGGCTTCGCATTTAAAAGAAACACTGTAACGTAATCCACATCTGTGTGCTACTTTTGCTGGCTCAAACAGAAAACTGTCCCCTCTTGTGCCACAACGCGAAGATTGTTGTTCAGTGTTTACACCCGCCGCGACGGTCCAGTGGTTATTCGCCTGTAGATCTCGGAATAGCGTCACCTCACTTGCGACGTTATCGAAAGGACTCCCTGGGTGCCGCTAAACTTTGCGCTAACTTTTCAAAAAAAAAGAAAAAAAGAAAATTGAACACGTTTCGCATACAAAACAGCGTACACTTGGTCCAACTCGCTTCGCGGGTCGTGCGCGCTTTCACGTAAGTTATTTCAATTCCGTGCATCCCGGTGAGTGAAGCTGTGAATTCGGGTGCACTATACTGACCACGCTGGTCAATTCCATGCTGATTGATTGATTGATATGTGGGGTTTAACGTCATTTCAATTCCATGCATCCCGGTGAGTGAAGCTGTGAATTCGGGTGCACTATACTGACCACGCTGGCTGCGGGTTTATGGAACCTAGGTCGGAGTAGGAAGGCACGCCATGGTAAAATATATGTATCAATGCTAACATTATTCCCTAGCCTCCCACAATGCTAACAGCTATTTAAAGAACTGTCGTAAGAAGAAAATACAGCTTGTAGTCGAGGAACTCCGTGCGACGCGAATGAACTTCAGCATTGACACTGCTGTTCTAGCCAGAGCCTGACACACGACAAAAGCCGAATATCTTTCATTAGCGTCACCGGAGCGCCGTTAGCAGGGCTGCCGTCGTTGGTGCACTACGCGAATACAGCTTCAATACTGACCCCCAGGTCACCGCATCGAATCCCGGCGGCCACATATCAATGGAGGCGAAGTGCTTAATGCACGAGATCTTAGATTTACGCAAACATTAAAGAACGCAAGGTGGTAGAAATTTCTGGAGCTGTCCACATCAGCGTCCCTCATAACCACATTGTAGTTTTGGGATGTAAAACACTGACTTTTATTATTGATAATACAGGTTCGCGTATGAGGCACTTTCGCATATCCGCACTTGTTTCTGTACCTTTGTGTCTATTAAAGTATTCGTATTTTAAGCACTGGCTTAAACATTGTTCAACAGCAATAGTTATAACAATAGTTCCAGCACCAACGCAATACTTCATATACCAGTGGGCGCAGGAAAAAAATCAAGCACAGGCTTTCTCATAAAATGGCACAATGGACGGAACCATCAGCCACGTCATGAAAATTTAGCACAAACGCAGAGCACAGGTGCACCCATGTACTGCAATGTAATTACCCGCCAAATCACTCTCGGCCCATTTTTCAGCGAGATCATTAATTTTTCGTGCATGTCAAGCGGAGGAAAATGACTTGTCTTTCCTGAGTTGAAATATGATTTTTCTTTCACCGGCCTTTTCGCTTTGACTAAATGTACTTGCCAGGAACAGGCTCCCTCTCTAAAAAAGCCACAAAGCCAGTGTCGTTCTCCAAAAGAAGCCAGTGTTGTCGCGCATGAACGCGTACTTTGTCTTGTCGCGTAATGAAACCTGTGGTCATCCTTGTCACTGCGAGCGGCGTCAGTTCTCTAGGGGACCGCGCAATGTGTTCACGAAAATTCATTCCCTCGACGTTGTTGGTGACGTGCGCTGCACGCCAAGGCCGCGACTCAAATTGCCTCTTTGGCCATCGCAGAATATATACGAAGCCTTCAACACTCTTCGATTTCTTGAAGCTCGCATTTTTACTTACATATGGTGGGCGTTCACTGACGACGGTCATGCGTGTGGCCTTGCATCGTTATTCATTTTATGAATATTGCGGTTATGAAAAAAGAAGTAAACACTTATTACTCGTACAGGCCGCAACCTTTGAGTGGACCTCATACAGGTTTTTGTTGCGCCGTACAGTGCGAACTATGATTGTCTTTATTATAGGCATGCGCTATCTTAGTTCTCTTCTGCTGCGCTCCGAACCACCCACGATGGTCTATGTGGCTAAGACACTCGTCTGCTGACCCGGAGGTCGCAATATTGAATACCGGTCATGGCGGTTGTCATTTTCGATGGAGACGAAAATTCTAGAGGCCCGTGTGCTTAGATTCACGCGTACGTTAAAGTACTCTCGGTTTTCGAAACCCTCCACTACGGCGTCTCCCGTAGTCATATGGTGGTTTTGGGATTCGAAACCCCACATATCATCGTCCGTGTTACGCGAACAATTCAACACTTCTGATGCGCAGAATTTTTCATGCTGCATTGATATCAGTCCGTTAACCTCTTACCGAAAACTCTTCTTGTGTACTTACACAAAGATACTGTGCACTTGGGCCTGTGATCCCATATGTTTCTGCGTTGAGGGAGTATGACATGAAATCAGGTACAAATATTTTCACATTTATTGTATATAATTTTATTTACGTGTTTCAAGTATTGTTGACTTCTATGCACTTTTGTTGACATTGCTAAGCATTTGTGTTTTTCATCTGGCACTATCTCGCAGAATATGCGTATTCTAGTGTCTTTGCTTAGTTATTCGCGAGGCAATAATGATGTCATTGCTGTGGGGTTTCAGCCTATTTTTTGTTTTGTCTGCTTTAACGTGTGAAAGATTTTCGTATATTGATGTATTCAAACATGTCAGCTTACATGAGGTTAGGATTTTATTTCTTTGTACTCTGCTAAACGGCAATAACTCGGAACCCAGCCATGTAAATAATAGCTGGACTTTCGTTTTCTTTTGATCCACTTTTGTTCTTTTAAAACAAAAATATAGTAATTGATTGATTGGTTACTTGACTGATTGATTTAACGAAACAAAAGAAAAGAACACACTTCATACCAAGTACCTTCGACCAAACTTACATTATTTGTGTAAACAGGTAAGCTTGTCCCAGTACTTGTTCCGTTTTTTCCACAAGAAAATTTTTATAAAACAAATATAGCTTAGTTTTACAGTCTTATAGCAAGTAGTCCTCAATTTGTGTGCCCGCACTGCTTATTCGATACTGCTATTTGGAGTGAGATAGAAATGCACCACATGTTCTAGAGTAGCGAGCCATGCAATAGCGTTCGAGTATGATTTATTGTCGTGCCATTCAGTCTTTCTGCGCAGTTAACGCTGTAGTGACAAAATCGACGGCAGTTCCCGTCATTACAAGCATATGACTTAAGTATACCTTTGTGCAGAGTCCGGAAAGTTTGATAATAATTTGTTTTCAAAGCATAGCTATAATCCAAACAGTACTTTATGTCTCGGTCATTTTGAAGGAATGAGAGAACAAAAAATGATTGAAGTCCCTTAATGTGTAAATAAGGTCTGTAGACAGGGCATGGGGATGTCCTAGCCCCACCCCCAAAATTTAGATATAGGGGGTGCTTTACTGAAAACAAATAATAAAAATACCTGTTTCTTAAGGCTTCAACAAATGCGCCCCCTCCCTCTCCTTCGATAAAAATTTCTGCCTACGCGCCTGGTTCCAATCATGTGCGGAATGGATGAAAACTTAGGGGGAGCCGTTGAGAAAAAACTTTCCCAGTTATATAGAAAACATAGTACTACAATTAATAAAAAAATCAGACCATCTGTTTGTAAAACTAATGCTAAAACAGTGTTAGGTTCATCGTTACCTAGACACAGCAGCCAAAATTCAAAGGGTGACATTGAGTCATATGTGAAGCGCTGTTCTGTAAGTTTCTTTCTTTCTTTCTTTCTTTCTTTCTTTCTTTCTTTCTTTCTTTCTTTCTTTCTTTCTTTCTTTCTTTCTTTCTTTCTTTCTTTCTTTCTTTCTTTCTTTCTTTCTTTCTTTCTTTCTTTCTTTCATTCTTTTTTTCTTTTTGTTTGATTGTTTCTCTCTTTCTTTCTTTTTTCTTTCCTTCTTTCTTTCTTTCTTTCTTTTTGTTTGATTGTTTCTTTATTTCTTTCTTTTTTATTTCTTCATTTCTTTCTTTCTTTTTTGTTTGATTGTTTCTTTCTTTCTTTCAAGCACTTTAGGGGGCCGGTTTGTTTTATCCAATCGTACGCTGTCGTCGTCATTTGGAGCAACACAGAAAAAAAAATGGGGCCGATATCTCTTTCTAGAAATAGGTAAAACACGAAAGTGAAACATGTCTCCACTGAGATAGTTGGGTGTTTATTTTGCATTGTTGCGCCACAAGGCCGAAGGAATGAATGCTACAAACACGAATTGCGAAGTCATGCGAAGAACGGCAAGCCGCAGCTGCTCTAAACTTGCAGCGTGCACATCAAACAGAAAGCACAGACGAAATGAGAAAACACAGGACGAGTGCGGACTAAAGATTGGTGCACACCGATGAATAGCAGCGGGCGCACTACCATTTGTGATTGATCGCTAACAGTCGCAAAGCGACTGCTTTAGCTAGTCGCTTCTTGCTCGATTTTCTGTCATGCGACTGCAGCTGGAACCGATCAGTGATGCCCAGAAGGGACACTAGCATTTTTTTATATGCAGGCTCATTTTTTGTATCTAGTTTTTTTTTATTGCGCTGGCCTCCGGTCACGAGATACAAACGAGTGCGTTCCTTTGTATCTGTGGCACCTTGGTCACCACGGAGTATTCGGATTGTAGATGGCGGGCGCAGCAGCTCGAGCAAAGTGTCAAATTTACGTGGCGGCATTCGCAAGAAGTTATACACCGTCAAAACAAAGAGAAAATTGATTGTGCACTATCTTTCCCCGTATTCAGAATCGTTTTTTGACTTGAACTTGACTTGCCACCGCCTTCAATGTAGCGCGTTTCGAATACGTTTGTGCTTCATGCCTTGGTACCGATCAAGGACACCGCGTTTTGTCGTAGTACAATAAAGAAAAAAAAACAGCGCATTTTGGCGTAGTGGTTAGCGCCTTGCGCTGCTCTTTGAGAGGTCGCTGGTTCGACGCCTGGTGGCAGAGGTTTTCGTTTTTTTACAACCTCTTGTATATATTTTACAATGTAATATTGTGAAAAAAATACGTGAGCAGAGTCGTGGTAGACTCCAGCAAAAACACCTTAGTGGTGAAAAACTTTGCCATCAGTGTACATGCTCGCGACAAGTAGAAGTATTCTTCCTCTCGCTGTACGGGTGTTTTGGCGATGGTAGAAACAAATAGAAATAAAGAGACAAAACCCCAGAAAACTGGGAAGAGGAAGAAAGGAAGGGAAGAGAAAAAGGAAAACCGGAGATAAACAAAGAATGTTCCGCACTTCCCTCACCACTTACAGGGTGAAGCAGCCTTAAGTTTTCGTACGATCGTCGCTATGCCACCACTAAAACAATAGTTGTTGTAAGCTTTACATGTAAAGGCAGCATTTGCATGAGAGCGCATGGCAGGATAGGCTCAAAGTATAAAATTGAATAAAGAAGTGAAACAAACACTCTCTCTGCACGTCTTTAAAAATCCATACGCTAGCGCCTCAAGTCTTTTTGAGTGCATAAGGACCTTTAGTAATCTTTTGCGGTACATTGACATGGAGAAATACAAAACTTGGAAGTTGTTGTGCAAGTAATTTATTTTTAACGGTTCTTTGGCTTGAGAAAGTTCATTGCTATACACCACCTTGTCTGCATCCCAACTATAAGCACCTATGAGATGTTGTTCTCCAGTATATTTAACTGCACGCAATGCACTTCCTTAATCCAATTAGTAGCTACCGCTGATACTCAAATATGGGCCGCAGCCTCCAAGCGGGAACGATGCATTCGAAACAGTGTAAGTCGCCTTGTGAGACCGCTTCGCAAACCTTTTCTCATGCCTTCACACTTGCTACATTAGACTGCGGGAAAGTTTAGGTAATGTGGGCCTGCGTACTGCAGTTATTTCGCAGCTTGGGAGCGTCAAAAATGGCCTGTACTTCCAGAAAATAAAAAGAAACAAAAAATGGTCGCGATCAGAATAACTTGATGAACATGTTGAATAATGTTGAAAAACACGCTGCTAGAGCAAGAAAAAAAAACATCGCTAATCAGCATAAAAATTAGCTTTAGGAGTGGTTTGCTTTTCCCGGAAATATATGAGGGAATCTGGACAATTCATCAAAATGTACTGAATGAACCAGCAATGAGAACTGGAGTTGCTTATCTGCCTCTTGAGCCACGGTTTTAAGGGAACAGTATGGTTTATTATAAATGGTCGCCTATTCTTTCCTAACACTTCTCTAATCTAAAAGTGTGTAATGCCGGCACTCATAATGGCTGGCATAATAGCGTTTCTTAGAACAGTTACGGTGCAATGAAGAAGCGAGCTGTTCTCGCCGCTATAGTTCCGCCAGCATCATCTATAAACACAGTGTAGTTAAGTAGAATTTCAGTACTGCAGTAAACGATTGCTATGTTTTATTCACCGTTGCAAACTGCATTTCCCAAAGCCTTGTTCTAAAGTTCATAGCAGCGAAAGCGCAGGTGGGAAAAGATGAAGACACAAAAAGTACGCAATGACACATTTACATACCGTTACGTTCTATGACGTGAAGTTAATGGATAAAACACTTCACTGTGCTTTCTTAACTCTGTGGAAAAAAAAAAAAAACTTGGGTGCATGCGAGATTACTTTTTCCAAAGAGGCGTTGCTGCAGAGCCGCTTTGCGGATTTCGCAACTGCAGAAAATTTCACGGCGTTGTTTGAAGTCTTCAGGCAGGCTTGCATCATTTTGTAATCTCCAAGAATGGTAGCTTTTTTAAAACATTTTTTCAATGTGCTTGATATACTATAAAAAAGAGATATAAAGCGTTAGACGGCAAGTACTGCGCTGAAATGCACCCATGCACGCTCTCATCAATTAAACTTAATCCTGGCTTGATAATTGAGACTGCTTTAAAGGCTTGATAAAATTCTCACAAATTACAACGAATATTTTTAGCGCTGCGAGACCTCGTATTCCACCATGAGTAGTTCTAAGAATGAAGTGAATTTATTAGAACGCACGCCTTTCGTAGACTTATTTTCTAAGTCTTAATATGTCTGGCCTTACAATGAAGTGCGCGATATTTATTGCTAGGCAGTTTTAGATATAGTTTCTTGGCGCAACGCGAGGGTTGTATTAACGCTGATTTGATTAGAGTATGGGGTTTGACGTCCCAAAACCACCATATAAGTATGGCAGACGCCGTAGTGGTGGTCTCCGAAAATTTCGACCACCTGGAGTTCTTTAACGTGCACCCAAATCTGAGCACGAGGGCCTACAGCATTTCCGCCTCCATCGGAAATGCAGCCGCCGCAGCCGGGATTCGATCCCGTGACCTGCGGGTCTGCAGCCGAGTACTTTAGCCACATAGACCACCGCGGTGGGGCTCTAATAACGCAGAGCGTTAATCCTTGGTTGCCGTATAACTTCTTTCTCTGGAGCTAATAGCATGCACTGCGCTTTACGTAACACATACGCGCTGAATTCAAAACAGTTTTTGTTGTTGTTGTAGTCTTCGTAATCACACTAGCTGTTGCGCTCGATAGCGTTAGAGGTCTTCTTTCGTGGAAATTCGAGCGCTGGTGGTGGCGACATTGATTTTGAGCGAAATATCGTGATCATGACCATGCCTAAAAAATATAGAAAGATGCAAATAAAATCAATAATAAACTTTTTTTCTGTCCAAGTGTGATTCTAACCGAGGCCGTCTGCTTGGCTATCAGGTGTTGGACCACCGAGCTGTGAGGTTTGTTGAAACTGCTTTAGAAAAAAAAAACCTAATGAATGTTATGCACAGGGAACAGAGTCACCTTAGCGCAAGCAATGTTGCCTGGCAAAAACATAAAATCTCGCCAGGTGTTTATTAAATAGTAATAAAAGCCATTACTGAAGGGCATACCCCGAAATGCTAAGTAGATGCACCAGGTGCACATTTTGAGTATTTCTAGCACCGTGTGAATTATCGCAAGTTTCATGCAACATAGAGAAATTTTCGAAAGCAAGTTTATTCAGCCATTGCACGCTAAATGAAGCGCACTATCGCTCATGCAGCAGCCTAGCTCTGAATATTCACATATTCAATCTCTCTACATTTATTATCGAACTACACATTATGCGTAAGAAAAAAAAGCTAATTCAAGTGCGTGACATCGTTAAACATGGTGGTTATAGATTGGCGAAACCTTCCATGAATGAACAAAGAAATGAGTTGTTTTCCAACAAAATGGCCCACCGGTCGTAGGCAGGTGCTATAAGCCCTGACCCAATTTTGAGGGTTCCTGTACCGCGATATGTATTGCCGTTTTTTTTCAAACATTTTGTAATAGGTTCAAAACTTATTCGAAGTCGTTTTAGACTAGAGAGTGCCGCAACGGTCCATCTCGCTTATACGTTTGTTGCGATCAGTTCAAGTAGGCTGTGTACAATTGTGCTATGTAGTTGCTTCCTTTCAATGAAATCTTCAGCATCTAGTGAGCGCTGTCTAATATCGTTGTCATTCGCTCGTTTTTTTTTCGAGGTTAACTCCATTATCAATTTCGACAACAAGCAAATATGTCTATCTTTGCTTCAGTAATATATGACTCAGAAAACAGTAAGCTGTTATACGTGAATGAATTATTCATATGCACACCGCCTGGAGCCTCGCTTTATTTCTCCCCTTGTAATGACAAATCAATATACTCCGCGTTTCGCCTGGTGTACGCATGGTCGATACAACGAGTGCAGGGTCTGGAAAGAAGCACCAGCAGCAGTGGCGTGTGGCAAACCAGGCTGATGCCGCAAAAAGCAATGGCTTCAAAGAACATCTGTGTGAGGTGCTTATCGCTTCTACGAACAAGCTGCAGAGCATATCATTAGTTTTTCCCATCAAGGTGCGGTTGTTGGGGTTATCCCACCGAACATGCAATATTACCGGCTGTCTCTTTTTCATCTAGACAATGCTTGTCTTGTTTTTCTTTTACTTCTTGAGGCGTTGCATATCGACCTCGATGTTCCGATTGTTAATGGCACTGTTGCTTTCCACAACTTCCAAGGGTGAACATGTATCTGCTTTTGTTAGCGGGAAGAAAACATTAGCCTATATGGCGGATCCTTCGCATTTTGCTCTGTGGTTGACTCTGACGTGCTCCCACAAAAGCTACAGTGCGTAGTCGTTACCGAATGCTGCTCTTCTAACAGCGACATAAAAACATGTTTAACTTTCGACGAACTCATGTATGATTCGTTATCAACTGCCTACTGAAGATACACTATTGCGTTGTGTTCCTTCCAAGCACTTTGTTCCTTCCAACGAAGAGCAACGCCCACACATGCCTCATTCTCCGTCGCTCCTCCTTATTACTGTACATCAATCTTTTTTATTCCTTCCAATATTCTCCCAACACGCCTGAAGCTTGTTCACTAATACAGAGTACTCGAGACTGAACTCCTCGTACTAACTCAGCTCCTACAGCTTTCTTCTTGTTTCCGATATACGCGATTAGTCTGCCCATGCCATCGCAAGCACTCATAGGCTCGTAGAGCTTGTAAGTGATGCATCCTTTCATCAGAGGCACTGACATAATGCACCATCTCGGAAGATTAACGCTTCCATCAGCTTCCACAGCCACTGCGGCGGCCTTGTTCTGGTCACGGCTCTACGAAATTGCTATCACACATACGGTGCACAGAAGGTATTTTCGCTACTAAGAAACACGTAGCCACTCGAGCAACGCCTTCATCCATTCTAGTCTTGCTTGCCATAAAAGGAAATCTTGGGTACCTCAGCTTTTCCTGGTTGTGCAATTTCGATGACACAAACTACCCCACTGCTAGCAGAGTGAGGGGCACGTGCTTATATAGTAGTGTTTCACCTGCTCTCATCAGCGTGAAGCTCTTAGCGAAAAGGCTGAATTTCGTTTCTTGTATTTACCGAATGTGCTTGCGGTCGATTGGGCACGACCAATCCAGCCTCGGCTACGCCATCACTCCCCTGCATTTCATCTATCACGTTATATCTTGCAGAAGCCTTTGCAAGATGCGCGGGCCTCATCTCACCTGTCTGCGCTGTCGGGGTTCGGTATTTGTTACCGCTCAAGTTTTTTTTTCTTTTTGCTGAGCACCGAAGATCAACTGAACCTCTTTTCCTTACGAAGGCTGGTGACCAATCCGTGGAGCAAACGAAAACTCAGCAGATCGAGCAAACTTTTTGTTGGGGGATCTCTTGGCCACCGTTACGCACATATTTGGCCTTCACGGTTTCGATATAAAGATTTCAGACGACGAAGAAGCGCACCTCTTGCACTCCACTTTGTTGACCGGGTGACAGCTACTGCCAATTTGTTTATATAACTCGCATAGCCATCAATATTTTTTTTATTTTGCTACATTGGAAGTAGACGCGCCTGCGCACACTCCAGGCATGCCACCTCCATCAGCGGGCTCCTCAAGGAAATTAAACAGCGAAGTCAGCAACGCTGACAGTGAGTCCACTGAACTGTATTCGGCAGACAGTGGCACTTGCTAGAATCACTTGACGCCTCTTTACAGTCCCAAGCAAAAAAGACAACCCCTGGGTGCGTCACCACCTTTTACAAAACTTACTGTGCAGCCGCAGGTAGCTTCAACAAACTACACTCTTATTTGTACCGAAAACCCAATCAGGCAATTTGAAACCCCTGAATCGGCCCAACATCTCGAGGTAGCTCGAATCTCTGGCACCCACTAACTTAAAGATGTTCGAGTGAACTTACGCAAGGTTTTCTTGGCCATCGACACCATTCCCCTGGCATCTCTGCTTGTTAAAACCAAAACCACAGTTTTCGATGATATCCAAGTTCGATCTCACATTACACTTAGCAATGACATGGTGCTAGGTGTGATATATGTTGGGGACATCCCAGTTCCTTTGGGTGACCTTCTAATGCTGACCAAAAACGCTAGTGACCATAGCAACGTTGTCCAAGTCTCACGGCTAGATAACTCGCGTTTCGTAAGGTTGTCTTGAAAGATGACACATTGCCATCTCATGTCAAAGTGGGTCACTTTCGTCACGTGGTTCATCCAATTACATAAAGATTGCCTCAGTGCAATAAATGTGAAAAAATTGCCCCGTATCTGCAAGTTACACTGCAAATGTCGTCGAAGGACCAAAGTCTCGTGTCTAGAGAGAGTGAACAAAACGTTTATTTGATGTTCTGCGCAAAAAAAAAAAAATCGGTGAATACTATTCTAGAGGCGCTGCGCTAGAGCGCTTTGAGCGTGCACTGGAGGCAAACGAGCGCATCAAGTCACGCAACACGTGAGACATGAGCGATATCTGGCAGTTATCTTGGAAAACGAAACATGAGGAATGCGCGCCCGTCTCAGAGGTGATAAGGTGTTGATTGATTGATTGAATGATATATGGGGTTTACCATCCCAAAACCACCATATGAATATGAGAGATACCTTAGTGGAGGGCTCCGGAAATTTCGACCACCTGGGGTTCTGTAACGTGCACCCAAATCTGAGCACACGGGCCTACAACATTTCCGCCTCCATCGGAAGGCGGAAATCCGCTGCAGCCCGGATTTGATCCCGCGACCTGCGGGTTAGCAGCCGAGTACCTTAGCCACTAGACCACCATGGCGGGGCGAGGTGATAAGGTGTAGAATTCAAGGAGACGGGTAGGTGCCACCACCGTGTCATCTTGGCAAAGCGTTGGAGGCACTTGCCTTTTCGTGCAAGCGTTGCATGGTCAGCGCAGCGTTATAAGCGCTGTGGTTCTTAGAAATACCTATTTATGCTTTTTGTAGTAAAAGACACACATACAGAATATTGACGTGTTGTTATGGTGCCTCAGATATGCGCAATAATTGCTTTTTAATTGACAATCATACAAGTATGAACGCTGAACCTTGAGCAATATTGGTGGCCGCTACGGATGGGGTCGGCCGTTTGAGGTGTTGTCTGATGCCTTTTAGAATATTGTTAAAGACAGACAGACAGACAGACAGACAGACAGACAGACAGACAGACAGACAGACAGACAGACAGACAGACAGACAGACAGACAGACAGACAGACAGACAGACAGACAGACAGACAGACAGACAGACAGACAGACAGACAGACAGACAGACAGACAGACCAAAATGTTTGCTTCGAAGGTACACAAGAAAGACTCGTCTTAAAAAAATCAGGTCGTGTGAGTGGAGTTTGCAAAAACGCGGTAATTTTTCCCCGCTGTGCAGAACCACCCAATGCGAAATTCTGCCGTGCAACCACACTGAAATATCCCAACTGCCATGAATCGCATGAAGCATCATCAAAAACTCTCCAGTAGTGAAAAGAATGGAGGGTCTTGAAAAAGATGATACACAATGAATCAACGGACAAAGAGGCGGCCGATATTGTGAGAA
The DNA here is from genome assembly GCF_043290135.1 of Rhipicephalus microplus. NCBI lineage: Eukaryota > Metazoa > Arthropoda > Arachnida > Ixodida > Ixodidae > Rhipicephalus > Rhipicephalus microplus. Next base: position 203,078,779 of record NC_134705.1, read on the forward strand.
GTAGACAAAGACGCTTACGTCGGCGACGAACGTCAAGAGCTACTGCTGCCCTACATAGACCGATAACGTGATCTCCTCCTCCGACAGCCCATGAGCCTTTCCTTAAACATCAGGTATCACTAATGACACCATCAACACCACCTAATGCATCCCATTCAGAGAGCCGAAAAGGTACAGAGGCTTCGAAAGTGGCGGCGAATGTCGCGTGGCCCTCAATACCACCACTGCGCCCTCATAAAGAGATGGTGCAGGATGCCCCGCGGTGTATATCATCGTCCCTGATTATTTCCACGACGTAAACCGAGAAGTCGTCGCTTTGTTGAGGTCTCTGGACCACGACGCGCGCTCTCCTCAATGAAATGAGCACTCCATCAGCACACGGCAAGTTTGGGATTCTTTGGAGCCAGTTCTTGCAAGCATTTTGTGAATATCTTGGGTTCTAGTGCACTTTTAAACAACTGCCGTGGAACTGGTTGTGAATTTCGAAGTGTGCCCAGTGAACGCGGACATATGTAAATCACTTGTTCTCTCTTTCCTGTTTGCTTTTTTTCTCCACTTCCCTTTTCCCCCGTGTAGGGTAGCAAACCGAGCACAACTTGGTTATCATCTCTGGCTTTCCTTTGCCTATCTCTCTCATTGATGTAAGGATGTTGCAGAATGGTGTTGATAGTAGGCGAACAAACCCTCACGGGATGCATTCTGCCAACTTTCAAGAACAGCAGAAGGCAGGGGCGTTATTTAAAGATGTAGCGTGGACAGGCGGGCAAGACTACTTACACAGCGCGGCAGAGCAATCACACACCAGAGCCCCGTGAGGTCCACTGCTTCAAAGGAGGGGCATAATACTTTACAGACACGTATGGGCACTTTGTCAGAGCAGATTAGTGAAGGACAGCATCGTCCCGTTCCAATATTGTGTTGGATTTCAATGGGAGATTTGGGCACTAAGCGGAACAATACCAGGTGTGATGGCAACTTGGCATCGTGGATTGTGTGTTCCTATGACAGATTAAAAGCAACCACAGAAGACGGATTGCTCAATAGAAAAACAACTGCACCGAAATTGGTGGACGTAAGGGGAAGTTGACGTAACGTATCGCCCGCCTTTCATCCCATCACGGCCTGAAGTTCGCAGGCAGCCATGGACGACAAGCAAAAATCTATGCGCACCATCGTTTCCCTTGCTCCTCTCACTAGGATTTTGTGAATAGCTGCTCCTGTCGAAAAGCACGGGTTCCAATCGCAGATTAAACCCGCTTGAATCTACGTGCTTTATGCGCCATCCAACCGAGTGCTCGCGATCTGCCATTAAAAAAACAAACAAAAAACATTAGGTTGAAAGTAGGAATATAAATAGGAAATACAAATAGGAAATTAAAGCTTCGCCAACTACACTGTCTTAAAGGTTGAAGCAGTATTATTGGGCTGTTCAACTGCTGCTCAAGTGCTTTATAAGTCGAGGAGGGCTGCTACATTGTTCAGCTATCTATTTTTCGTTGCTCCTCCTGCTTAAGCCTAAGTGTAGGCCTGCAGAACGGGTTCACCCTTCCCCGCCTTCCTCTAGAAGCTTTTTGAACCTAACGTGGCTTTTCACTGCCTGCGTTATAGGCCTACTTTTGACAAGAGGTGATCTCATGTGTTTATTACACAGACGTCCCAATGTAATCATGTGGCTATGTCATCACGTGGTGATGTTTTTTTGTGACTCGTGCTAATGCTAATGGTGCGGGAAATCAATGGTTCGTTATCGATTTTGATGAGGCATCTAAAATTTTGGAGTTTTATGAAGCATCTGATTATCTTAAGGCTTTAACCTTGAAAACACTGTTTTTTACTTTGTAAAGTTTTCTTCACCTTCTGCTTTGTTGCCTAAAAAAGTGCACGCTTTACAGAAAGAGGAGTTTATTTAATTGAGCTGGTACTTAGCGAAGTGAAATTTCACTAACAGTCAGTACGTTTTGGTTAATACATTAGCACATTAGAAAAAGAAGTTAGACGAAAGACATAAAAGAATGAGTGAACGACTTTAAACGCATTTCGTTGGTGACTTTTAAAGATCACTTGACCGAAAACCGGATCAGGCGATAAAAAAAAATTCACCTCCTCGTTAAAGGACAACGGTTAGCAGCCCTTTTGACCTCGTGCCTGAATGCCATGCCGTAGGTTGTGGATGCAAAACAGCCGTGTTCACTGAAAAACAAGAGAAGGACCAATGATTTCCTGCCAGGCCCTGGAAACTCGGCGCTCGCTTCCGTTCCAAGGAACATGCACGCTCGTAGTGGTTGTCGGGCATCCAGTTGAACGGAGTGAGGTTGATTTGGATGTTCGTATTTGTTTGCTCTGACAAGTTCTTACAAACACACTACAACTGAAAATTTTTTTTCATGATAGGTATTTTTTATTATTTTGTGAATTTTAAATCGGGTGAAGCGTGGGAAGTGGTTGACTAGAGTTAGTAGCACTTGGCTCCGATCCTTCTCGCCACTCGCTGAGCAATATTATAAGTTGGATCACGCTCAGTTATCTCGCTCGGTTGGCATGCAAACTAAGGGAAAAATAAAGACAGCAAGTGATGGCGGGCACACAACGGAAGCCGCAGTGGGCTACGCCGAACAGGTCAACCATGTATTTGATGAAGATGGCTGAATCGGCAACATGTGTTTTCTGCGGCTCTGTGGTGTGATAACCGCTGATCTTTAGTTTGATGAAGGTGTTTCAGGTTTCCTAGAGGCAACGAGTTAGCACAAGTATTGGGATGCATTCTTTGAGCGAAGTATTAATTTTTCAGGAGTGCATTAGTAAAACCAGTTAACTGCAAGCCCGACTAGACGGACGGTAGTGCAGTGCCACAGGATTTATTGGTCAAAACGGCAGCTTAGCTGCTGTCGACAAAATGCGTTTACTAATGTTCTTGAATTCGTGTTGGCTCTGCTACATAGTTTTTGCTTCTTTTACTTTTGACATGTAGTTCAAATGATGTCAAGTAATTATAGGCTTCTTCCTGTTCATGAATTTCATGTAGCCACTGTTTTAAACTTCGTGCATATTTAATTTTAATACTAATCACTCAAGTGCATATAAATGACTAAATGTGTGTAGCAATCATTACAAGAAACGTTGCTGGAGCCAACGTTTTGACAAGTAAATTTTTTCTTCGTCAATGCAACGGTTTTGCCCTGACGAGGACAAGTCAACTTGCCGAAACAATCTTTCAAGTGACGTTCTATCTTGTAAAACTTCTAATCGCTTCAAGCTTCTCTGTACTTGTGAAATTCGGTCTCGTTTGGTACTCAAGTTCATAAGCAAGCCACGTACGCCGCCATAATTAGCGTGATTGAATCAAATACAAGTCCTACTCGTGACATTTGATAATTTTTGCATTGGTTTCAATATTCTGGTTTCAATGTTTGCTCATTATATACCACTTGTAAATTAAATCTGTTTTCATATATTGAGACTATCACACTACGTGAATGTCTGTTTTCACACAAAACGCGCAATAAAAAGTATACTTTATTTGTGTCAATCGAGTTGCGTCTGAGAAATCGATCAGCTTATTTTTCACCGCTTCAAAACACATGAACGCAATAAAAAATAGTTAGGAGATTTTTACGAATGGCCGCATCGCCTAAGCGGCCAGCAGACCTGAAAAAAAGACATGATCGTATTTCGCTTGCATGCGAAGTAGGAGAGCTCCGTGATAACCCTCCTCCTCTCGGTTTTTCGTTTTTTTTCCGCTCTGTTTAGTGACCTGTGACGTCATGAAACAAATGTTCCTGTTTGGGATTTTTTTCGAGTTTGATGCCCAGCAACTGCCAGAGAGAGGTAAAAGGGGCGCTGCCATTGCGTATCAGCATGCAAGAGCGTGGGCCTGGGAGGTATAGGGAGATTCCGCCCTCTGGTTGCTATCACTATGGGCAACCGCCATGTTGGTAGCCTTCGGTTTTACAGTAAACATATCATGGAAATAGACTTGTCATTCGGCTACACCGCCAATAAATCGTGCGTGTGTGACGAAAAGCTAGCCGCGCCGTAGCCTTGGCAACAAGTGTGAAGCCGCAGCTGCTTGACAGCCCAGCATGACATAGTGACGTCGTGCTAAGCCACCTATGCTTACAAGCGACAACCATGCAGCCACGTCCAGTGATCCAGGGAGATATCTTGCGCAACCGGGTACTACCACGTCTCCACCACTCGATCCGATACAGCCATAGGACGCGGAACTACGTGCTCCCAAAGAACACTCAGCGCAGTGTGAAGCGAGGTTTGTCGCTGTTCGAGAAAGGCAGTGACAGTAACGAGTAGAATAGGAAAACAGAGAGACGACGAGAAGATGCTGATGGTCACCGCGATTGCAACGCTGCGCGTAGGCGAGATCGACGTCAGATTTCAGCCTACCAGATGGCCGAGAATGAACGGCGATGAGCTCGGCCAACTTCGCTGTGTCTTGGATGGCAGAGTGCTAGCTTCCGCTTTTTTAGAAGGCAGTTACAAATATATAAAAACCGTTAAATTTTACGTTAGGAAATTTGACTATCTGTTAAAGCACATATAATACATTCGGGGTATTCTAGAAGTATTGTGCCTCGTCAGTGGTGCAAAGAATATATTTTATTATGATGGCCCCATTTGTTTTTCACTACTCTCTGTCAAAAGAGAGCTTAAACAGTTTTGCCTGCATAAATGTGAAGGAACAAGAGACTGTAAGCAATAAAATTAGACGTTAAAAATACAAGTAAAAATTTTCGCACAGCTTCTCCCATGAATTTTTATTACTCTCAAGTTACGTGTGATCTATCTAAGAACAATTTCGCTACTTCAATGACAAGGCATACTGCTTTTGCTAGTGATGACGCTCTAGGAATGTAAATCTATATATTTAGATGACACAATAGGGATTAACGATCTAAACGCTTCCTCTGTATGTGCGGTAGTATTCAATACAAGCGTAATTCCAGCTTGTGGGGACGCATCTGTACCATTAAAATTGGTTTCAGATAGATCGTGTGGCTTTGTAGAAGTGCATCGTTTTCATTTACCTATATATATATGCTAGAAGAGGCAATTTAATTTTATATTAAGATTATAAGACTCATACTCAACTATTCCATTCCCTGTCATCAAGACGGGCTGTAACAACAAAGAATTCAGCACACAACAGTGCCTAATTAGAAAACTGTTTTTTAGGTGTGTAAAACAGTGCCGAAACTGAAATTATTAAAATTGAAACAGAAATAAAGTTGACAAGACAAGCACAAAACAAACTGCTAATACTTTTAAGTTAACTGAATTTTCGGCGTGCTCTGAAGTTTTCCCAAATCACTTCTTGCTCACATAAACGTCTGCACGTGCACTGCACCCGCCATTATTCCATTGGTGAAGGGCTTTCCTCGCAACATTTTCGAAATCACCATGGTATTGACACCTCTGACTTGTTTGTAACTACATTCGTCTTTATTCGTCTGATATGAGCCGTGTCACTATCTGTTCAGCGACACGTTTAGGGCCGACAGCTGCTGCGTGGTGTAATCACTCACTCTTAAGTTTACAACATATTCCCTTTTCTTTCGGTCGGCACGTACACGGTGCAATTGGGACGGACGTTCCGCTCCCCTGAACCCAAGTTTGGCTGCCAGCGCCGTTTCTAATAATCCGCCACTCGTTTGGCCCCACGAGCGGCGTGGATGCCACGGAGATGGCAAGCCTGGGCACTCAATAAGCGTAATGCATGCCGCACAGGCGGGAAACAAAACGAACTCGACTGTGGGGGCACCAGTGACGTTGTTGGGTGGAAATGTAGGGAGGTAAAAACATGAGTGAGAATAACAGACCGACTTGAAATTTTTAATTTCAATAGAAGGCTGAATTCGTTTCCATCATCAGTATTGCACAGTTGACTTTCTTTTATAACCGTCGCTTTGTTTGTTTTTCTCATTTTACGTTTTTAATTTTGTCTTGCATCGAGCGTTCCTTTTCCACATACATGCATAGATTTGACGTCCGCTGACAGCAAGGCTTCGCGCTTTCGTTTATATGTACCGGAGAGAAGCATTTGAATGCAGCCTCGACATTCCGAGAGACGTTGGCAAACGAAAGCAAGTGTCCGGGCTTTTCTGCGTCAAAGCTTCAACGTCCAAAGCATCGGGTGTGAAAGCTGACCGCAGAGTGGAAGCATCGATCGAGTGAATAAATTTTACACTGTCATTTCTTCTGAAAACTTGATAATTTCATCGTATGTTGGTATCCCAACATGACCACACTTTTATGCGGTCCATGTGCGTTCTTTATTTTCGCGATATGCGCCTCACTCAGACATATACAACCTATGAGGATCAAACTTGGAACGTACGGTTGAGAGATAGCCTAACACGGAATGTTGACAGTTGCTTCTTTCGACCGGCTCTTTCGTACCTCGACGCTTGCCCCTTAGCCAAAAACGAACAAGAAATAGAGCTTTGTTTAGGACGGCGTCCTCTATTCGAGTATTGATTCAAGATATGTACACACTTTCTAAACAAACTTCACTCGATCGATGGCCACCCAATCCTGGCTTTTGCCATGCTTTACTGTTTCAATGACTTTTTTTTTTTCATTATAAAGCTTCTATAAGTGTCGTTGTTTGTTCTTAATTGAGAAAATAGATTGTACTTCTATTTGAAAGTCCCCAAACTCAGCGAAGATGTAATGAGAGCACATATTAATTGTGCATTTGTATCATAGCAAGTATTGCAGAAGACAATATAGCAAGAAGAACATAAATCGCAGATATCTTGAGAGTTTCTGATTCTATTCGGGCCATTGTGAAGGGACGCAGGAGCTTCGTGACTTCCTAAAGCATTTCTTTCATTTTTTTGTTTCATTTTACTCACACACAGCCCGCTGAATCAACGATGTAGCACAAAGTGATATTGATTCGGTTGGATTTCATTCCATTATCAAAAAGTGAAGGGCAAATACAGTAATGCGCTGCTGTTTTCTTGCAGTGCGACACGCATTAGTTCAAGCTTGCGCGGTCACTTTCTTTTTCTTTAGCTTAAATATGCGCTCTTGTCGATGAAAATAAAGCAGCATTCCTAAGTACAGATATTTTGTTTTTTGGCTGCTGTTAATGCAGGTAACAGAACGAAATTCCAGTTCGCATTCCATGGCGCAGATTTTACCTAATCACCACAACCATTAGCGAAAGCAATTACCTTGCGAAGTTGCAGCAGCTTTGTCGTAAAGGTTCCGACTCTGTCGGGTGAAGCCAAGTGGCAATAGCGAAGCATGCGGAAAAGCCAAAGTAAGCCAATTTGCCCATCGATATTCACATTGGCTCTGGAACGATTTCAGCAATTCACTGTAAAACAATTAAGGTGGAACGCACAGAAAATTTTGGCGGAACGTGACGTTCTAACTGTTCCAAAGTTGTGCAATGTCTTGGTCGATGCGCCTTGCACAATATATATATATATATATATATATATATATATATATATATATATATATATATATATATATATATACATATATATATATATATATATATATATATATATATATATATATATATATATATATATATATATATATATATATATATATATATGAAAGTAGATGCGCTTTCACATAACAACTGTTTATTGCGCCGACGTTTCGACGGGAACCCCGTCTTTTTCAAAGCATAATAATATTTACACATGTTCCGTGTCTTCTTATAGCCTGTCGACACAAGAGAGAAGGGGTCAAAAGAAAAGTAAAAAAAGAAAAAAAAAGAAAAGAGAGAGAAAAAGAGAAGAAGAAACAGCGACACGGGAGGAGAAACATTAAATAAAATATAGAAAATCTTGGAGAAGAAGCAAGACCGACACGGCGTAATTAGAAAAGGGCAGCATCTCAACAGAATAGGACAGAGTTAGATGATATATATATATATATATATATATATATATATATATATATATATATATATATATATATATATATATATATATATATATATATATATATATATATATATATCATCTACCTCTGCCACATGCAATACATCGGTCAAACCGAGACATCTTTTCGCATCCGTTTCAACAACCACAGATCACACGTAAACAGTTTGCCACATCTTCCATTGTCCAAGCATTGTCATCTACCAGGTCATTCGTTTGACAAGATTATGGTGACACTATTAAAATCGGGCTTTAAATCGCACCATGATCGCGAAATTCGAGAATCGTTCTTGATTCACAAGTTCAACAGTCTGTTATCCGGCATTAACGAATGCGTAGGCAAAGTTCGACGATGCCCTGACGTCCGAAATTTTGAGAAATATTTAAAGACGCATCCCTGACGTATAATATACTTCCTAAAGGTTATATTAATTTTTTTCATGCGTGATCCTCGTCGTCAATGGTGAATGTTACAAATGCCTTTTACATGCCCACAATCTTGTCTATTGTATTAGATTTTAATGGTTTGTAGTGTAGTCACGGCTGTTTCAAAGAATTTTTGGGACACTCACATGCTGATCGCACGTGTTTTGTACTGACGTGTTCATGCCTGCCCATAAAAGCGGCCACATACTCGTATTTCTGTTAATCCTGACGAAGGCCGTGCCACGGCCGAAACGTAGAGTAAACAATTATGAAATTTTCATAAGTGTGCTCCTTTATTCCTAATTACATTTGCACCGGACCCAGAGAATTTCTTTTTTGAATCATATATATATATATATATATATATATATATATATATATATATATATATATATATATATATATATATATATATATATATATATATATATATATATATATATATATATATATATATATATATATATATTAGAGTGATGTTCGCTGACTCATCAACAGCAGCCGGACCTCGATGCCCGGATCGTATATATATATATATATATATATATATATATATATATATATACTATCCGGGCGTCGAGGTCCGGCTGCTGTTGATGAGTCAGCGAGCATCACTCTAATTTATTCATAGCTTTGTGACACTTCCTCGCGATTCGATACCTTGACATACAGAAGAGACTAGCGGATGGTTATATCATATGCTAGTCTAACGTCTTCTAACGTCTTCTCACGTCCTCTCAAATCTCTGCTATGGCTTGCAAGCATTATACTCACGTAGCTCGAAACATACGGAACCACTCAATGAAGCGTTGCGTAAGATGCGCTCACAGTGGTATGTTTCTCTTTGCCTACGCGTAGGAGGAGGCGTAATTAAATCTGTCAGAGACGCCTGCGTGCTCTTCGGGATTCTGCATTCGATGGGTATTCGCGTCACGATCGATGTGCGTTGCGACCCAGGCAACTAGAGCAGCGACTCCCTTCTGCCCGCACTAAAAAGTCCTTCATTGACGATCTATCCTCCTCTTCCGCAATAACCCGAAGCCGTATCGGTGAGCGCTGGTGTGTGTTTCCAATACAACTGCGCGTTGCAAATACGATTAGGGCATCAGCCAGTGGAAGAGAATCGCTGCCATAGCGAGTCATTCCGAGGTTTTGTTTGAGTAGCCGTGCCTCTTCTGTAATCAGATGGGTTTTCCTTCGGCTCCAATACAATCACTCACTAATGCTCGAGTTGTATCCACAGGAATAACAGACTTGGGTTGCGTAATGCACAAACGTCATCTTTTGTTATTGCGAACTGAGTACATATTACAAATACGCCTCAATATAACTAAGATATGACATGAACACGATGATAAAAGTACATCGATGCATTGTTGCTCTTTGCCCCGCCGCGGTGGTCTAGTGGCTAAGGTACTCGGCTGCTGACCCGCAGGTCGCGGGTTCGATTCCCGGCTGCGGCGGCTGCATTTCCGATGGAGGCGGAAATGTTGTAGGCCCGTGTACTCAGATTTGGGTGCACGTTAAAGAACCCCAGGTGGTCAAAATTTCCGGAGCCCTCCACTACGGCGTCTCTCATAATCAAATGGTGGTTTTGGGACGTTAAACCCCACAAATCAGCATTGTTGCTCTTAAGGCTGCGTCGACGTTTACAGAATTGTTTAGCACAGCGTTGAGTAAATTCAGCAACTAGAAGCTCACATATGGTGTCAGGATCTTCAGTTAAATTAAAACGATCTCTCTCAAGATATAGAGTACTTTACCTATTTAGAGTGTCTCAGAATTCAACCGCCGTATGCTGCAGTTTACTGCGATCTCTCCTTTCAAAACTTTGAAGTCTGGATGGGGATTTTCGTATACGTGGCATCGTTACGTCAAGGGCGCCCTTTTATGTCAGCTATTTTTACTTTCATGTGTAACCCGTTAAGACGTGAAGTAGACATTTATTGAGGCAGCGGCCGCATTGATGTACAAGTCAGGTGGTTCATAGCCCTGAATGACATGACGCGAGTTGACGGCCTTCTCCTTAATTACGGGTGCCTTCGACAGCATCACTTGCTTGAAACACCACTCTTTTTCGCCCATCAGGTTTCTTAGCTCCAAAATTTGTGGTTTTTTTCACAATATCAGGGCTACAAACAGCAAATCGTTGAATAGTGGTGAAAGGCCTCTAAAAAGCTCTGATAGCTGTTAGTGCCCGCTTGTTCGTCATCCCGTCGTCGGGGCGCCGCTTCAAGTACACAGGTTGGTAGGCAATGCCGCGGTTGTTTGAATAAACCTACTCAGTGTCCTGCAGAGAGTCTTTCACTGAGGTTGAATGGTGAAAGGCTGTAAACGCAGGGGCCTCCTAGTTGCTGCAAAATTATTCTTTGCTATTTTTGTGTTTCTTGGATCTGCCTTGCTTCATTCACTGCCATTTTGTGTTTGCGGCCTCCCTGGAATAGGGCTTCGTTCGGCTAGTAACTTCGCAGTGAAAAAGCCCACATAGCGCAACAGCGTGTGGCACAACCCACTGCGTCCCCTCTGAGGGTGGCTGAAACATTCTGCCCCTTCCTCCCCCCCCCCCCCCAACACTAAACCCTGACATCGCCCCTGCTCGCATTTGAAGGAAACAACAGAACTTTCCTTTGTGGCTTAATGTCAGCGTTCTTTCGAGAGCGAAAAGGACGTGGCCTCCCACAGTGGTGGCCTTTCTTGTCTTTTGTTCTCGCTACCGCCATTGCGCCTTTTACTTCGGCAAATCGACGACATTTGTGCGGCGGGAGTTCTAGTGAACTATACTGGTAGAAAGAGAGACGACCTCCCGTGACGACGCAGGCGCTAAGCTATTCGAGGGGCCGCCGTTCAATTCCTCCGGCTCCTGCTTCACGGCGGCTTACTCGGCCCTCGAGGCGGGCGCACTTCTTCACTCCTCGCCGTCTGGGCATCGCGCAGCCGATTCCCGTCTCGTGCTGCGAGGTGCTTAAGACAACGCTGCAGAAGTTGTCGTCGTCTTCGTCGCATTCTACCATCACACTAATTTCGCTTCGTCGGGGATTACGCCCCCTCTTAGGGTGATGTTTATGGCGCGTTCGGCCACTGCGTGTCTCTTGTTTGTAGCACGCGCCAGATTGCGTTTTCGGATTAGCTAGTTCTGGTGGTGGTGCACTCTGGCGGCTTCGCTCTTTCCGCCCGAGCCGCGTTTGTGCAGACCGGTTGGCTAAGCAGTAACGCAAACGCTCAGCGCATCCAGCGTGTCCTTATCAAGAAATCATTACCCGTGGGTGATTTTCTGTTTATCTCAGGGGCGCAGTACCTCACCGCCTACGCTCGTGCTTCCGCGGTGTCCGTTGTCATGACACAGCACTATGTAAAAGGTTAACAAAAGGTAGACAAAATCAAGATAAAAGATTAACTAGAACAAAATAAAAGACTACAACACCGTAAAAACATCGACATTCAACACCCATCGGTCCCCAACACCCAAGCCTATAACAAAATAAAATGCCAAAAAAAAATAAAATAAAAAAGCTGTTGACCAGAACAAAATAAACAGTCACAACACCGTAAAAGCACCGGCATATAAGCACTCGTCAATCAATGCATATGACAAAAAAGGTTTAACAATAGACTTACTGGCAACTAAACGGGACAACTCACTGCACTCTCCTTGTTGTGTACGAAGTATTCGAAATTGTTAAACATTTTTTTAACGCACATCAGTCCCAATTGTGAGGCAGCAATATAAAACACTTACATGCACTAACCCCTTATGCTAGACGGAGCCTACAACGTAGACATCACGGACCTAGCTTTTTCGTCGATTCTTTATGTCATGTCGTATGGGGTACTGCTCGGATAACGTACGGTTATTCGCCCAAACAATACCCACAGCTTCGCCCACTCGTCATAATCGCCTTCATGAAGATGCGTGAATTTTTTTTCCTTGTACGCGTCTTATTAATGTTGTCGCACATTTAATAAATCATAAACGGCTCTAAATGACTTTCAGTTCATCACAGCGCGGGGAGTGTAGACATGTGGTTTTCTTCAGTGCAGTTGCTTAATGCTGAAAGTAGCTGTTCGAGCAGCCATTTCTTTGGAGCAGCTCGACATTGCGCAACGCCCAAATACTTGCGAGGGGATCTCAGTCAGTACCACGGCACGTAGTCGTTAGCCATCTTTGTCTTTTTGGCTTCCACCGATCGACTTGCGAAGAGACAGTAGTAAAGAACGTTCCTGTAAAAAATTGACGTGATGTAGCCACCAGGTTTCACTTGTTACACAACAGACGTGAAGCTCACAAAACGCTTCGGTTTTGTATTCCATTGGCTCAATGGCATCTGGACTCGCATCACCATTGATGGAATTGTCGTAATTTGTTATAGAAATACTATAAGCATGGATGTTATTGCATACGGGTCAGTATGCAAGCGAGTGTGAACTTGCCTGACGGGTTTAGTGGATCTTTGTCGAAGATAAGTTGGTATTGAGAGAGACACTAGGTGACTTTAATACATGACAAGATATCATCTGGCTGCTACCGACCAACTTTATTGAGCTCTTAAACTTGCAGTTACATCACTGCAGAGGGCCCATATAGAACATCTGACCCACTAAGGCCACGTATTACGAACCACCACGTTGGTTTATTGACTAAGTCGCTCACGGATGCTGACCCGGGGGATCGAAAATCGGCCGTGGCAGCCGCATTTTCGATGGAGGCGAAAATGCTTTAGGCCAGTGTGCCTAGATTTAGGTGCACGGTAAAGAACACTAAATAGTCTAAATTTCCGGATCCCTACGCTATAGTGCGTCTCTCATAACAACACGGTGGTTTTGAGACGTTCAAACCTCAACAATTAAATTAATATAATATTACGGGCTGAAAAAACTCATGTTATAATATATTATAGACTGAGGCCCTAGAATTGGGACAAGCAGTCGAAGTATCGAAGTATTAAAGCAGGAAAAATTGATGCCTCTATACAGTAATTGTGCAACACAAAAGATTTCCCCAATTTGTGAAACTTTCCCAGATTGTTCTCGGCGTCCTACAATCACTTTTTGCATCGCTAACTGCTAGAAGTCCACAAAAACAGCTTGTTTCGGGTACCTGTGTTGGGAGCCTCCACCCGCGTCGGCATAGTGACGTATCGCATGTGATTTTTATTGTTTATACTTTCCCAAAAGGCTGTGTTCCCGTTGGTACCTTGATGTTCGTCGTCGTGCACCTTCTATGAAAACTTGGGGGAAGGTGCTGGCTGCATATAACGGGCGTTTTCAATGTAAACTTACGTTGTGAGTACAGCGCATGTCCGCTTTTGATCTCGTTCATTGCGTTCGTTCTGTATCGCTCCCCCAGTTTCACTTAATTGTGAACCCAAACGCACTCCGCTACCTATCTTTGATTCCACTGAAATTACGGCAGCGCCAGCTTTCTGCGACATCCCGCCTCTTCTAAAAAGTTAGGACGGACTCTTATAAGGGAGCCTTGAGGCAGCAAGTGCTTGCAGTATGCGAGGCAAGACAACAGCAGCCAGGCGCCGGCTTCTCAAAATGTAGTTGTTTGAAGCAGGACCTCTAAAGAGACCTTTTTTTTTGCCTGTTGATCCACCACTGAATCACCTACCCGTGTTCAGCTTTGCAGATTATTTCAACGTGTTCACTTCAAACTGCCTTCGGCCCGTCGCCATTCTTTCTTTTCAGGTGTAACACACGGAAGGGATTTCAGAAACAGCAAGTGTTCTAGATGACAGCGAACAAACGAAATTTGGCGGACCACCTAATAGTGGATAAGACAGACAACTTGTGGCCTGTTAAAGCCACGGAATTCATAACATTATATGATAAATTTATGCTAAGATGGCAGCCTGTTAGGTGAGGTGATGAAATCAACAAAACTGTAGAAATAAAATGGCAGTAAATAACACAAGATAGGACAAAGCTGAAGTGATTGGGGCAGTTTTTCGTACTGCCGTGTACATAAAATACAATATTGACTGTGGCAGTGATGATGATGATCACGATTATATATGACGGTGACGCACTTATTTTCTTTCTTGGCTCGTCCATGTTTCTTTTGTGCAGCCCCTTGTTCAGTGATGATGATGATGATGATAATGATGATGATGATAGCTCATTTTTGTGCTATTACAGAAGCTGATTTCTTGGATAATAGGATGTCCTAAAAAAAATATGCTCTATTCTCTTTTGCAGAGGCTGTTCATACTGAAGTTCTTGATTGCTTTGCTCAATATTCTTTGTCAGGTGACTACGCATCTTGATTTTTTGTTCATACTGAAATGTGGAGTTTGCCACTTTTCTCATAGACTTCCTGAAAAAGTAACTCACCTTTCACAAAAAAAAGGAAAATAACCTAATTTATTCAGTGTCATCTCCACCTTTTCCTATTCCTCCTCGCATTTGAATATGATCGATGTTGAGCTGAATCGACTGTTATAGCATACATTCTTTCTTATTCGTTGGATACAACGTACTCTGTACTCATTTCAGCAGTTTACGTCACTTCCCGGCGAATAATGTACGAAACTGGTGGACTTGAAGGAAAAAAAAAAGGAACTCAAAAGGTCACATAAGGTGTTCTTTCAAAAATTGCACTGGAAAAAGCTCTGCGGGTCGAATAATTCAGTGAACATTCCAACTGGAGATACTCCTCGCTGAGTTCATTTCTTTTCGGGGTAGTCATTCCGGTGATACGTTAAAATCATGGTGACTGCTCACTTCTAGAAAGTGGACGAGCAAGGTGGGTGTAATTAGCGAGATCTACCCTCTGTTTATGCGTCCACTACGCTGGCAACACAGATCATACTCCTCAAGGAAACCCCATTACGTATGCATACAGCCACCATTTCAAAATTCGCAATTCAGTTTGGATCCACGCGCCGCATGGATGTGCTTATTCGGGCTAAAAAATAGCGCCATCAACCACGCCAGCTCCCAACCTAGTGTTCCCAACAAGATCGCTGCACTGTGCGTATAAGCAGGCCGCTATTCCTCTGGAAAAATATTTATTACCTCATTGCGTGCTGTGAAGCATAATACGTCCATTTGTGTAAATCAGTGTGGAGCAAACCGGTTCATGCACGTACAAGCCTTCTGAAATATTGGGCCGACCACGTACACCATTCGCTTTTTACCGCCTTATATTTTTATCGAGCAGAGAATGGGACCTCCGTTGATGCTCGACGTCTCGGTTGACTTTGAGAATAGTCCTGAGAGAAGGAAGATGGTCATTTAAGATGCGCTGTAACTGACCGTAGATGTTCGCCAAGCGCATTGGCCGGAATAATTACTCGTACTTTGGCCAGTTTTTGTTTTTTTTTGAGGGGGGAAGAGCGCTAGTACGTCTGCAACCAGCCGTAATCAGCGCACACTTTCCATAAATATGGTAGAACTGTCGCCGTCTGTTTTATTGTTCCAGACGCGTATGAGATTTCCTGGTGGTTGCGTGTAGCAGCAATGTCGATGAAACTTTTTTCTATGGCCTTGACACCTCCTCATTCCGGCAGCAAAACAAATTTGGGGTCGAAGACATACCTATTTCTTTTGAATCATTCACCGTAAACGAGAAATAACATTCACCCACTTAATAAAAACGCATTGCTGTGGTTTATACACAGCTTTTAATTTAGATTTGATAAACATTGTAGGTAACCCTTGTAAGCATTGTAGGAGTGTAATGATGAGGTCATAAATTTGGGTGATATGTGACATTACGACGACGCCATATGGTGACATCAACCCTTGATGGTGATATTTTTTTCTCACTCTTGTTAACGCCTACGCCGACTGTCAATTTTCTTACCTCATCAGGCATGCAAGACATTTGCCTTAATGAACAAAATGCCTGCTTAGCTGTTGCTTGAGTTAAGTGGCCATCTTTGTTCGATCGCTGTTCTTTAAGATAAACAGTGCAGTCCATCACAAGCGTTCAGTGTGTCCTTGAGAATGTACTGATCCACAAAAAAAACCTGCATCCCCACGCAGTAAATAAGGTCGTAGCTAGAGCAATTACTGAAGTACACGTAATCCTGGCACAAAAGCGACATCACCTTTTATTGTCTCCCGTTCAGGGCAACGTTCGTTGGGAGGATCAATGGAGGATTCGGACCATTTCGCTTTCTGCACTTCCGAGATCGCAGATACACGCTCTATCTACTTATACTAGCTTCCTCCTATTTTGCGAATCGAAACGCGGGTGCTTCGTATCATGCTGCTTCCTACACGGACCCACTGATATCTTTTCAGCAGCGCCCTTTAGTGGGAGGCTTACCTCGCGTAAGCTCGCTTGGCCTTACGCACGCCCTTGGGTAAAGAATACCCGCGTGATACGAGCAAAGAGCCCGTACGTGAGCTCGCGAGCCAGCGGCAGTGCTCTTATTGATCTCGCTGGCTTCCGACATTCCAATCACGTGGCTTTCCAGGCTAAACCGTTCCAATTAGAGCCCTCTCCACTTATCGCCTCTTATCTTCAGTGAGGCTGATTTTTTTTCGTGAATGGCAGAATTTTTGCAGTTTTTCTTCGATAATGAAAGACTAGCTTAAAGATGATGATAGGCTGCTGTACAGAAATTTGCCGAAGTGTCGTCCGCGAGAGCTCAGTTGGCATATGTACATGTGTCGGGGATTTTTAACATTGCAAGCTAACATTTCGTACGCACATTACAGCGGCCACAAAATGAGGAAGCACTATTTTTATTTTGACTTTGCACACATTGCGTAAACAGGTAATAAGGTCTACTACGTACCCAGTGACTAAATACAGACCATCATCTAGGCCACCAGAGGCCGTGTGAGGTTTCAAGTAAACGAATGTTTCTAGCACATTACTCCAAAATTTTTCCTAGATTAGCAGCAATCTGGCATGGAAAACGATCAAACTCAATAGCTTCATGGCGCTAAGTATCAATATTCTTTCTGTAACTGGGTGAAAACAACACGGTAACAAAGAAAACGAAGAAAAAAGCATACTGATGTGCCAACAAGTAACAAAACTAACTCTAAAAATCTATGACTAATGTGTCCAAATATCTTTGAATAATAGTAGAAGTGCTTCCACACCATACTAACTGTATAAAGTGCTAAATGCCGATACCCGTCGATTCGCCGGCTTCACAGTGAATTGAATACGTATCCTCATGCTTCCACTCTGTATTTTTATGGCTTGAGATCTTCTGACAGATATTTACACCGGAAACTCTGTCCAAATAACTCAGCTTGAAGGAGAGTCTTGTTGAACGGACGCTACGTATAGGACAACATATTACTACGTATCTTTGCAAGCCACTTACATAAGAGAACATGTTGAAAGCACCAATAAAAAATCCAGAACTTCTCTGCTGGTTTCACTGGAGCTTTGGCATATTTTCTGTAATTCCATTTCGTCTTCTAACTCTCTAGAAGGAAAGAAGGAAGACAAGGTAGGGAGCTTAACCAGGCAGAGAAACAGATACACGTTTGTGCATGCCATTTTGTGTGTGAGCGTGTGCATATGTGTGTGTATGTGTGTGCGTGCTTGTGTGCGTGTGTGCACGTTTGTTTAGGTCATTCGAGAAAGCAATTGCGTAGGGTATCGAACTTTGTAAGTCATTTTGGAGAAAAAAAACGGCAAGCGCAAACTCGCAGCCAAGTAAACTAAGTGGCTGTGCCACACTGACTGACTCGCCACTTCGTGAGGTTACTAATTGAGTTTGTAGTCACAGACGTGACAACTCAAAGTGCACTTACCAGAATTACTCACTCGCTTACAGGATGAGTGTCTGGACACTGTCTTGATCGCGAGTGGTAGTCTTTATCTGATTACCCGACTATAGTTCTTTTCCATAAAGGTGGTACTAGGAAAATTCCTCTCCTGGAAACTGTGCCGAAATGAGAGGGGTGTGGCGGTATACGTGCCTCGTACCGTGATGCCTCTTACGAAAGAGGCAAGTCACTGTAGTCAACAGGCGTTACCTAGTCATCTTCCTTGAGTTACGATGGATGAATTTTGCACGAGGCCTTCGTCGTCGTTTTTGCAAAGCAGATACGATTTCCTTGTGCGTTGGCGTACAAGAACGCATGCAAGTGCTCTCAATTACACACAGGCTGTTGGCATAGCAAGTTAAGACTGGTTTATGTGTTATAGGAAAAGAAGTCGTTCGTTTGTTTAGTCACTGAGTAAACCACAAAAGCCAGAAAACGTCGAAATCAGAAAAGACAGAACAGTAGAAACAGAATGAGAGCAGAGACGTCGCACTCACAACTGACGTTCACTATTGCGATAGCAATTATATGGACATCCTCGCCTGGATTTTGCAGTCGGCGGTGACGCCGGCCTCGATGTCATGTACAATATATATATATATATATATATATATATATATATATATATATATATATATATATATATATATATATATATATATATATATATATATATATATATATATATATATATATATATATATATATATATATATATATATATATATATATATATATATATATTACGTCTGCATACTGCAAAATCCAGGCGAGGATGTCCATATAATTGCTATCGCAATAGTGAACGTCAGTTGTGAGTGCGACGTCTCTGCTCTCATTCTGTTTCTACTGTTCTGTCTTTTCTGATTTCGACGTTTTCTGGCTTTTGTGGTTTACTCAGTGACTAAACAAACGAACGACTTCTTTTTCTATAACACATAAACCAGTCTTAACTTGCTATGCCAACAGCCTGTGTGTAATTGAGAGCACTTGCATGCGTTCTTGTACGCCAACGCACAAGGAAATCGTATCTGCTTTGCAAAAACGACGACGAAGGCCTCGTGCAAAATTCATCCATCGTAACTCAAGGAAGATGACTAGGTAACGCCTGTTGACTACAGTGACTTGCCTCTTTCGTAAGAGGCATCACGGTACGAGGCACGTATACCGCCACACCCCTCTCATTTCGGCACAGTTTCCAGGAGAGGAATTTTCCTAGTACCACCTTTATGGAAAAGAACTATAGTCGGGTAATCAGATAAAGACTACCACTCGCGATCAAGACATATATATATATATATATATATATATATATATATATATATATATATATATATATATATACGCAAGAAAGTAAAAAAAGTCCAGAAAAAAGCACTCTGGCACGCGAAATCGAACGTGGGACCTCTGCGTCATAAAAACGAGACGTTAACTACTGAGCTACCACGGAGAACGTTGTTCACCGTCTAAACGGCAAGCTATTTATATCTACCACTTACCGCTGCTCTGTTTTCGGCATTACCAGAAAGATGGCGCAATGAGCGCACGTCACCACATTGCGCAGCGGCACCCGCTGTAATCTCCTACGCGTACTTTGCCCGGCTTAGAGAAGGGGCGCTGCGCTCCCTCGCACGTCCTTATTTCGCGGTGGCGAGGAGGGGAGGATCGTAAACCCTGGCTGGCCTCGGGCTTTACGTGGACTGATTCTGCTGTAGTTACCGGGTGCACAAATGTCACTGCAATCATTGCAGTCTCCGTTCGTGAAAAGCGCGCGCTTTTCAGACTCGGCGAAGTAACAAATGAGACGCTTATTCGCGTGCATCCGTACCAGTGAGTACGTTTCGTGCGTAATTTGTACGCGAGAAACGCGGGGCACGTTTCACTCAGCTTTCCATTCTGCCTGTGACCTTTCATATTGTTGCTATCGTGTTCATTGCTTCGCCTTTGCGGCAAAGGCGCGACTTTTTTTCGGAAGAAAAAAACTTTCCTTCCAAGTCCGTACAACGCATGCGCAGATAACAAAAAAAAATCACCAAGCAAGCCAATCTAATCAAATCACCTCTGTGATAGAAACATTTTTTTTTCTGGTGAGATAAACTGAAGCTGCGCTAACACATTTGTCGGGACCCAGTTTCCAGATTAGAATGGTTTAACATTCTCCCCTTCACGCTGCGTCTTAGCCTTACCTAACATTGTCACTTCATCAAAGAGGGGCATACAAGCACACGACTTGCAGTGCAACGGCAAATTAGCACCAGTGCCCGACAGTAGAAGATTTTCATGCTCCCTCAGACGAACATTGACACATTGACCCAAGTTGTCCAACGTAAAACCTGTCACAGCTTGACGGAACGCCATACACCACACATGTGTTACACGCACAGTATTTCTTCACATTTTTGTGTCCCACATACTGCTTATCATGCCGAGTTGCGCAACCCTCTTGCAAAGACTCCCCAGTTTGCTGGGTGCAGAAGAGACGAGTTGGACATCGACCTGGGCGCAACCTTCTTCAATCTGGGTGAAATGCCATGGACGTACGGCATAACCACAAAATTCCTCTGTTATTCAACACCTCCATCATTTCTGTGTTCTCCAACACCACCAAAACTGTGTTATACATCGAGGCACTTCGACCCGCTTACAGCAACTGAGGCTATTGCCGACTTAGGGTAGCGTGCCAACAAAAGTCTATTTTGCTGCTCAGTCATGCTGTCTTGCATTTTATGAATGCAACTCTTAGTGACAGCATTTGTCTGACAATGACTGGTGATGACGTTTTTCACAAGCTTGGAATGGGAGGGATCATAGGGCAAAATATTCTTTTTAGTCCTTGGACTATAATTCTAGCACACGTGAACTCGAGGATGAAACGTGAGTGCGAGAAACCTAATATATTTTCCTGCGGAACTTCGTGCGTGACACGAAAATGTGAACAGCATGCTTGAAATACTGAAATGATGTTACCGATGACATCTAAACCACAATAACTCCCCCCTGTACTAAGAAATTATTAAAATCATCAACATATCTAAAAATACAGACTACCTGGTGATCATCGAGGCTTTGGCACAAGCGTCTGTCGAAATTGGCTAAAATATACAGCAAAGCACGACAGTACCTTATACATATACCATTTTTCTGTGAAAACAATTTGCCATTGAAGGTGACAAAAGTGGACGACGAATAAAAGTTTAAAAGTTCAATAAAATTCTCAGTTGAAAGGCCGCACGCACCTTGAGAAAAAAAGTATCACCATGCGATTCAATGGTTTCCGCTGCACTGAAAACAGTTCTTTTTGGGGTACAAAATAATACAACTCTTCAGTGTCAACAGAAAACGGTGTATTCGCCACCAGCTCTTGCGCCCTCAGAGCATCAAGCAGCACACTCGAGCTGTCAGTGCCACACGGATCATCGAGAACAAGAGCATTTAGGGACCCTTGCAGAAACCTACCGACAAGTGTCTGTCACGAACTTTCCTCAGTAACAATGCTTCTCATAGGGGCTCCAGCTTATGCGTCTTAAGCGTGAAAAACACAAAGAGCACATCAGCTTTGCTCTTTTTCGCCGATTTCACTAGGGCCTCAAGGTGAAGCTGTTTTATGTGTACAAGAGCATCCTCCTTGACTTTTGGCGGTTTTAGGGCAACCCCCGTAATGTTATTGTCCAGTGTTTCTCTTGCTTTTTGGCGGAAGCAGTAAAAAATAAATACTACTGTCGTGGTTAGGTTTGTCACTTAGCAAGGCGTGTGACTCGAGGAAGATGGTGACAGTGAGGAAAACAAAAGAAAGTTATATTGGACGAAAAAAAACTATTGCACATACAGTACTAAAGTCGTACACGCACGCGGTTCACAAACATAAGAAAATAAACAGTCTCACAGTCTGAGCCGCAACCCGGTGCCTTGAAGTGGGACCCGTTGCGTACTCGGATGCAGTCGCCTCTTGGGTGCCAGGTCAGCATACCACTGTAGAGGGCATCACCAGGTCTAGGAGTAGCCGCACACTGTCAGCGACGTCGGCTCGGTGGACGTGGTCAGCAGCTCCGGTCTTTCGAGGGCGCTCGCCGTACCGGAGATGTCCGCAGGACCACTCACCCAGAACTCGCGCCTGGCCACGCCGACACGCCGTGCCCCGTGAACGTCAATGACTCGAGGACAGGAACCTGGCCTTTCGAACATCGCGCGTAGTTGCGGGTTCGCCCTAGGCTCCCTTGCGTCGTCTTGCCGGCGTCCGAACAGCTTCGTTCTCCGCGAGCGTCTCCTTTTCTTCTTTTTTCAGTGGGCGTGTTACAATGCCCCTTAATTCTTCTCATCTTCCAGGTGACGCGGTGCTATCGTCTGCTATGCTCGCATTTTTTTAAGCTACTACATCACAACTACAAAGCCACCTTCTTTGCCAGCTTGGACTAAGTGAAGGTAATTTTCCACAAAATACCGCACCACTGGTCGCAAGATCTTTTTACAATGAACCACTTGACACTGCTGACCTCCGAAGTAGGTCAATATCTTCTAAAAGGCAACTTTCTTTTTCCTCAGATGGTGCTTTGTGTGATAACTCCCGCATAGTGGGCAGAAGCTGAGGAGGAGTCATGTGTTGGGCCAAGGCAACCTTGGGGCCTTTCTCCAACAGGTCGTAAACCTCAGAGAGAACTGACGCACCGTCTACGTAGACCACGCCTCCCGTTTATTGGTTTTCTTTTGCACGCTTCGGAGCTAACCGAACAACGTCCCGCCAATGCGCTTCAATCAACACGCCAGCTCAGTGACTATGCTGACGAAAAAAGGCGGACCCGAGGACCTTGCTTTGACCGGCGAAGCCCGTCACTCTGAGCAAGTACTGCCAGTGTCTAGTTTGCTTCCATGTTTCCGATATCAAACTCTCCGAAATCCTCATCCAATGGCCCTCAAAAGGTGGAAGAGGACCAAATAAGGCAATGGTATCACCTAGAGGAACACTATTCTTGACGCACTTGGAAAGGTAGCGAGCCAGTAATAAGATACGGCTTTATTCAATCATTCACTCAAAAACATTGAAAGCTGGCTGCGTTAATAAGGGGTTAATCTCAAAGGTTCCATCTTAATCGCAAGGTTTGCTAAGGGTAAAAGTTAATCAAAAGTTATTTTCCCGAGTAAGTTTGGATATTCTTCGGGGCTGAAAGATGCTCTAGGCAGTTTGACTGGGTCCCTAAAGGCACTCAGATTGGGAGAATACGACACTCACAGCCCGAATAAGCATCCCAAGTTATAAATAAAGCATAAGTTAGTATTACTGTAAGAGTTTATACTGGGATCACGTCAAGTAATAAGCAAAGCACGCAAAAAGTTGCAGAGATCCGCCTCAAGTGTTTAGCTCAGAAAAACACCTTAATGATATTAAAAAAACTGTGACACCTAAAGGAAGAAAAGGTCTGAAAGTAACATTTTTTTTTAACTTGAGGGTACCACTGGACCTTCACTGAGTAACATATCGTATGAAGAAGGTCCCTCGTAACTATATACAAGTTTTGGGACGTAAATCTGCAGTTAATATTATTACATACCATGAAGATGACGAGGCAGAAATGGAAATCAATAAGAGCAAAGGGGGGCCTAAGCGTGCACTAAGACATCTGTGCGCTATTTTATGGACTATGAGTCAGAGCTACAAGGCAGACGCAAAACACTCACGTAAATGCCGGTGCATCACGCCGGTATTTTCATCTAGCGCTGAAAGCATGCATAAAAATGAGATGGTTGGTTAGAAAGTTGCATGCGCCATTTTTTACAAAAAAAATAAGACTCCAAAACATAGTTATGCATTGACCGCAAACTTTTTCGGCACGCCAAAACCTCATCCCACAGCCTTTGTCGCACGTGCTTGTTGTCAGTGATGCCCAGAGCGACTTTCTTTTCCTGATTAGTTCTTCAGTTTTTGTGTATATGTGTATGTGGATACCCCGTTCAGTCAATATTCGGCGCTGTTTTTGACCACATGGGGGATTCGCAAAATGCGAGGTCTCTGGCGTACATACTTCGTATCGCCCACAAACTCGCAGGACAACATCAAAAAATGTATCAGGAAAGTAGGTCCCTTCTCGTGTTTTGTGCTTGCGCACTATAAGCCGCTGCTTTTTTGTTCCCACGTTGTTCTTTTAAATACAAAACAATCTCACTACTAGGTAAAAATTTTTTTCTCATAAAAACTGAAGTTTTCGCGTTGCTTCAGATATATTTAAAACCAATGATATAATAACCTAGTCATCTTATTTACATTATTTATGGTTGCCAAAATCGACGCTCCAGTCTTGAGTTCCCTGATGTTGGTACGCACATTAATACAGGAGAAATGTGGTTCCATGTAATTAATGCAAATAAAAATACTTCGTAAATCGCTCAGATGGAAACTGCCACAGTGAACTACGCAAGCTCCACGTTTCACCGGCAGGCATGAAAATGTAGTGAAATCATAGCGAAACAAAACTGATAAATAATGAACACAGTAACCCTTTCTGTAAGCCAACCAGTACCCACACGAATTCTTTTGTAAAGCTACAAACAAGGTTTGCCAGGAAGTAAGACTAAATTAACATCAGTTTCTTGCATTCTCCGCACTGTGGAGCTTACATAGAGTAGCGGTGATAGTAGAAGTGAGGGAAACTTCGAATTCTTAACAAATAACATGCTGTATGAAAGACCTGAACAGAAAAACAAGGGTACATACGAAGTTATTAATTAATTATCAGTAAGAAGCTGCTATTTGTCTCCCAGTTTTTGCTGTTAAAGTGGTTTTTGTTATGCCTGTCATATATGAAGGTGCATTCACCAAAAGTAATACATTAGCAACTTTGAGCAGCTTATATAAGGATTGGGAGGGAATAAAAAATTAAAAATTTAAAAACAAAGCGAATGCATCTGCTTAGTCACTGCTTCTCCGCATAAACTGTAGGCTTGCAAAAAAGCGTGCTTGCCGGCAAAGCATTTCTGGTGGAAACTCTAATTGTAGTGTTTCCTCGAAGAGATAGTCCAAGAACGGCTGAGAATAATGAGCGACCCTCAAGACCAAAATAACCTGTCAGCATTGTTCTCTTTTAAACTGCCTAGTGTGACCACAGTATTGACATTCTGCCGACAAATAACAGGCGAGGTTAAATGTGTGCCCGATGGCGCGCTAACGGTGACTATGTTATACGTATATCACAGCTGACCGATTAACATGACTACATTTCAGCCGAGGTTTTATATAAACCTTTCGAAGGGCCCATAACATGACCGTGTATAAAATATGTGTCATAAAAAGTTCCCTTTAGTTCGAGTCAGCACCCATCCCGCTTGTTTTTTTCTGTTTTTATTGTTAGCGTGGTCTTTCAGGCGTTGTGGTAGCGTAGATCGACCGAAAAAAGCGTTGCTTGATTTTCCTACTAAAAATAATAAACACTCAGAGGAGCAAAACCAGAAATCTGAAAGCGCGTTGGAGTGCTTCAAGCCTTTTGAAAATGGCGCCAAAGGCCGCGCATGTGTTAAGTAGCGTGAGCTCTTTTCCGTCATCATTTATGCGTGTAAGCGTTGTAAAAATAACCACGTCAAAATCAATTGCCTATGCTCCGGCGCATTTGTTTTCTTGCTTGTAGCCTAGATACTATAGTGGCTCACTCGCGCGCACGCTTCTCTTGGGATTCGGGTGCCTCTTGTGCTTCCTAAGGAAGTTTGCTTTAAAGTTTACAGTACTTAAAGAAAGCACGAACGTCACTTCGCTCTCCGCCGTGGCATGGTTTACGAAAAGAACGCGATGCTCACACACGAAGAAGTAAGAACTGTGACACTCGTTCGTGCTCGTCCTCTGTGTACCTGTGCGTTCATTTAGTGCGCCTTTCTTTCAGTTTAAGCAGCGTGATTTAAGCGTCAATCAGTGACAGTTGTTTGTCCGCACTCTTGCTGTGTATGCTCATTTCGTGAGTGCTCACTGCTTGACACGTGTGCGCTGCAAGTTTAGAGCTGCTTTCCGTTCTTCGTGCGACATTGCAGTTTGTTGCTGCAGCGTTCATATCTTCGTCCTTGGGATGAGACAACGCACAATAAATGCTCGACGGCCTCGCAAGGACAGGTTTCACTTAAAAAAAGGGTGAT
This sequence comes from Rhipicephalus microplus, assembly GCF_043290135.1. Taxonomy (NCBI): domain Eukaryota; kingdom Metazoa; phylum Arthropoda; class Arachnida; order Ixodida; family Ixodidae; genus Rhipicephalus; species Rhipicephalus microplus. Next base: position 203,104,977 of record NC_134705.1, read on the forward strand.
CAGCTGCGTTTATTGACGTAAATATTGCTGTGCGTCACGAGCACGTTCCGCACGAATTGATTGATTGATATGTGGGGTTTAACGTCCCAAACCCACTATATGATTATGAGAGACGCCGTAGTGGAGGGCTCCGGAAATTTAGACCACCTGGGGTTCTTTAACGTGCACTAAAATCTGAGCACACGGGCCTACAACATTTCCGCTTCCATCGGAAATGCAGCCGCCGCAGCCGGGATTCGAACCCGCGCCCTGCGGGTCAGCAGCCGAGTACCTTAGCCAATAGACCACCGTGGCGGGGCCGTTCCGCACGAATTTCAAAACATCAAATTATGCTTATAAGAATAAATTCTTCGTAAATAACTAGATATACCTTTCATAAGAAACTATCCGACTAATTGCACTCATCTTTTCTCAGATTACACCAAGGCCCATTTCAAATAGTCTGAGCCCAACACTTTGGAGAACTGCTAAAATTATGAATAAGAGAAAGAAAGGGTAATAAGAAAGTCTTCCTCATGGCACGTGACAAGCAAGAGCAACATCTTTATTTACGGAATATATTTGCGAGCTTGTTAGTACAAAGTTGGAATAATACCAATACTATGCTGAATAAGCGTGCCAAATTTAACACTCGAACTGTTTTTGGTTTTTGAAAAAAGGTACACTTAGTTTGTGTCCCAGTCTGCCATTCGATGATCAACGGGAAGCAAGTAAGAAAAGCTACAGGGTCAAAGTTGCGCGAGAGTAAAGGCCGGATGCTATCTTATTGAGTGCGTGGTATTTTATAGCAGAATAAGGTACAGATCATTAGATATAATGCAGAAATAAGGCCTTGTTTACTTTTCCATACCCCCCTTAAAAAGATTTAAGCTACACTCAGGCATATCTCACAGTTTTGAGACCGTTCACCGATAAGTTGCAACGTCTATGTTGATAATATGTCAGAAAATAGAATTTTTTCCTCTTAAGGTTCATTGTCAAAAATACTGGCAGATCCCACGTACAGTGGGAATTGATGATATGCGGAGCACGAATGAGGAAGGTTGATGTGTCACTTTAAAATAAGGACAACGCAACCAAGAGGACGGAAATCATGCCATACATCACTTCCATACAATGATTATTGTGTTTTGACGTGCCATTTTCCTTCGTCATCTATTCACGCTATGGGATAAAAAATTTAGTTTATGTGGAGCTAGCGAAACAGCCGTGAGCGTGCTATGAATGTAGCACGTAGTCAGGTTTTACATGACACGCATGCCATGATTATCAAGCTTTAACGTGTCATTTACCTTCGTCGTCCATTCACGTCACGCAATAAAAAATTTGGTATATGTGGCACTAGCGAAACGGCCGCGAGCTGTGACAGCGTGTGCTATCAGCGTAGCATTTATTCATGCTTTGCATGACACGCAATCAAAGTTATCATGTTTGTACGTGCCATTTACCTTCGTCGTCTATTCACGTCACGTGATAACATATTTAGTATATGTTGAGCTAGCGAAACGGCTTCAAGCGCATGATGAGTGTGACATGTAGTTATGTTGTTACATGACACGCATGTTATGATTATCATGTTTGAACGTGTCATTTACCGTCGTAGTCTTTTCGCGTCACGCAATACCAAGTTTGGTATATATGAAGCTAGCGAAACAACCGCGAGTGCATCATAAGCATGGCATGTAGTCATGACTTACATGACATGCATGCCATGATTTCCATATTAGGGTCTCTCATTTGAGTTCGCCATGCAGTATTGCTATACTATACCAGTTTTGCAACATGTCATGTGAGCGAAACCACCGCAGGAGCAAGACCATAAATGTAAATTCTGCCATTCATGACATACATGTCATGATTTTCATGTTATGACTGATCACGTATTTTTGACATACAGTCATGTTATGCCATTCTAATTTTGTTATCAATACTAGTATTGAAACGGCCAAGAGAGCTAAAAAGGCGACTAGATAGATCAATAAATAGATACGCTGAAAGTCTCCGAAGTTTGCTAAGAAATGCTTCGCATTTATTAACATGTCAGGACGCGTGCGGCTGAATGGACGAACTGACGACGAAAGGGTGGATGGATAGTTGCCATGTGTTCCTCGTTGAACTGCCTTAGCAAAAGCGGCAAGCAAAGGCAGCCTACTCAGAAAATTCATTGCGCCTAAATCCCCCATTGGGAGGTGATTTTGTGAAAGAAGAATCTGACAAGCACCTAACTACATGACAGCCGTTGTCCCGAGGAAGACAAGTGCCGTCGTAATCATTCGCTGTTTGACGATGTCACAATAATAAAGAAATCGACCAATTACAGGTACTATCACGAGCTCTTGCGAGGCCAGTTAGAAAGTGATCACGGTCGCAAGTGTTGCGAGACAGGTCAATAGACAAAAACTACCCAGGGAAGTGCCGGTTTTCTTCTAAATAAAATGAAACAGTATGCCTATTTGGCCATACATTGCCCATACTTGAACTGCATCACAAATATTAAGTGATATATTTCTTTATTTTGAATTTGTGAACGAATTCCAAATAGGATAAGAACAACTCAATCGCAATTATCTTAAGTGCCCCACATAACTGAGAACGAAGGTGGATTAACCTGATCATTATCCTACGCACAAAGGAATCAACCGCACCACAACGCACTCGTACCGTTTCATCCACATGCCCTCGTTTCCTTTCAAATTTTCCCCTTGTCTTTCTCTTTTATTGCCTGTGCTATATTCGAGTTAACTTCTTTGTTTGCTGAAAAAAGAAGGCGTAACAATGTATTTTACCTAGAGTCGACTGCTCAAGGGATAATGTGCATGCGTGCGTACTTCCGTGTGTACAGGTGTTTGTGCGTGCGTGCAAGTGCCACGTGCACATGCGTACGTGTGTGTGTGTTCGTTGTTCGTTTATTCATTTATTCGTTTATTAGTACCTTAAGGGTCCCGAGGGATATGACATGAGGGGTGGGCAAGAAAACGTGATAGATAAAAGGAAACAGCACTAACATTAACAAAACTGGAAAACTAGAATATCATAACTACAAGGACACAATATGGCTTTTAACGGCTGTTTCAAATTGCGCTAAATGACGTGGTGACGTATTTTAGCAATTGTTTCTTGTTTAACTCATGTGACTATCCTCATCCTGTGCTCTAATGACAATTACTGAGCACCACTGAAGAAAAGTCTAACCTCGGTGTATGTTTTTTTGTTTCATTAGATATAAATAATGCGCTTAATTTTATACGCTGAAAAGCATGTCTTCAGTATATTCATGGGATGGTGATCTCTTGTGTAGCGGTGCGAAAGACGTGGCAATAAAATAATTCATCCAGTTCACTGGCGTCACGAGCACTTAATTTTACTTAGCCGAAAAAAGGAGAATGAATTGCCTTTGCAAGAGCGGCAGTGTGATCTGGCCGCATTTCTCTGCACAAAAGCTAAACCGAATAATACAAAAAAGTAAAAAACTGAGACCACGGTGTCAGAGTTAATTCCAGTTAATTCCAGTCAGCGGATGACTTTACTTTAAGCCTGAATTAACGGCTGGATAACTTTCTTCTGGCTGAGATGTGTATCTGTGATTCTTGGCTCTTTTTTTCTTTTTTCATCCGACGTGTTTGCATATATTCTCTCTGAATCTGAGTTATTGTAAGAGCCCCACCTTAGTTTGTAGCTATAAGGCCATAGCTTCCCTCCTGCCTTTTATTGTGTTTATGGATTATAGCCTAGTCCTCTTCATCTTTTTTTGCCCCAGTTCGTACTCTGTGTGGTAATGCAGTTGTGCGCATTAGCCACGCTCCAAATAGATGGGCTGTGCCCTTTATTTTTTTCTGTATTCCCTTGTTCAACCATGCGTGAGTACAGCGGGAAAAACGATGTGTGCAATGGATTGTGTTTCAAGTTATACAGAAAAGAACTTTTCAAGTTAGCTTCTTTGTTGGCTAAAAAAAGAAGGTGTAACAATATATTTTACTTAGCGTCGACTGCTTAAGGGATTAGACGCGATATATTGTACTACGCAAGTAGCACTAGCGCTTCACTGTTGTCGTAATTTCAGGCGCCTGCAAAGTTTCTGATAAAATGCACATTTTATGATGATACAGCGCGCTAACCGTCCTGATGAGAAACGCCCGTGTAATCAAAGCAATAACCACGATTACTTTAATGGAGGTCTGAGTTTAACAGCAAGTGTTTGTAGACGACTCGAATAGTAGATGTTTACGTATCATAGAAGTTGTTGTAATCTTATTGGTAATTCTTATCTTAAGCTAGACGCTTAAAATCATGGTATATACCCGTGGCGCTCCATAAAACGTAGTGTCACATATAGGCACTGTTGCCGCTCCTAAGTTTTGCTTTGATTGCTACCAACTTCAGTCCTCTCATATGGTGTGTACCCGAACGTGAGCTCTTCAGCTGCTGCCATTGGCGAACGGGTTCTGCGCACAAAGAAGAAGAAGCGAGGCAGAGGAGGACGAAAATGAAGAAGAGGATGTAGAGAACGCATGCCGTTTCATGATGGTGAACATTTCTATTTCTGATAGATCAATTTCTAGCGAGTTTTAACGTCTTCGTTGTTAAACGATTGTTCTAGCCACACCCCGGTGGTCTAGTGGCTAAGGTACTCGGCTGCTGACCCGCAGGTCAGGGGATCGATTCCCGGCTGCGGCGGCTGCACTTTTGATGCAGGCGAAAATGCTTTAGGCCGATGTTCTGAGATTTGTGTGCCCGTTAAAGAGCCCCAGATGGTCTAAATTTCTGGAGCCCTCCACCACGGCGTCTCTCACAATCATATGGGAGTATTGGTACGTTAAAGCCCCTATATCAATCAACCAATTGCTTCAAAATAGCGCAATCAGAATCTTTGTTTGCAGCCCATACTTGCACTACCTAAGGTATGGCTCCTGAAAAATATCGGTAGTTTGTAGGATTACTTAGGAAAATGCACGGCCCACCTAAGCCACAGAGACATGATCACTGGCTAGTTTAGGAGTTGAAACCGGAACCAACGCACCCAACAGCGCATCCCCTACTCACTTCTAAAACACCCTCATTGACGACACTTTTTCTTTCGTATCGGGGGAGGGGGATAAGCGAGCGTCGATAAGCGGCCACGAAGTGAAGTGTTTACATGGACGGTTGATAACTTCTAAGGAAACACTGCAGTCGTTGAAGCAGTTTTCAAAGTGAATGGTAGATGCAGTGTTTGGTGCACCTGTTTTGATCGATTGATTGATATTTGAAGTCTAACGTTCCAAAACCACCATATGATTATGAGAGGCGCCGTAGTGGAGGGCTCTGAGAAATAGACCACCTGAGGTTCTAAAACGTGCACTCAAATCTGAGTGCAGTTCATGGCCCGTTCGCGTCATTTATTACCAAATTTTGGATATGCGAAGCTAGCGAAACGGCCACGAGTGCACCATGAGCGTGGTATGCCCTCATGTTCTTACATGACACGCATGTCATGATTATAACGTTTCCACCAGTTATAAACCTTCATCATCCATACACGTGACGTAATACCAAATTTGGTGTGTGTGAAGCTAGCGAAACTACCGCAAGCGCATCATGAGCGTGTTACGTTCTTACATGACACGCATGACATGATATTTACGTAAGGGCCTATCACTTAAGTTAGCCATGCAGCCATGTCATACCACAGCAGTTTTTTCAATATGCCATGGAAATAAAACAACCGCAGGAGCAGGACCCTAAAATGTAAATCATGACATACATGTCATGATTATCTTGCTATGAATAGCCACAGTCATGTCATGCCATACCAATTTTGGTATATATCCCATTATACAAACAGCCAGGAGATCTAGAAATCATAGGCGGCTTGATAAATAGATAGATAGATAGATAGATAGATAGATAGATAGATAGATAGATAGATAGATAGATAGATAGATAGATAGATAGATAGATAGATAGATAGATAGATAGATAGATAGATAGATAGATAGATACGGTCAAAGTCACTGAAGTTTGCTAAGAACTGTTTTGCATTTAATATATATAAGACGTTAGAATCTACAGATACAGACCCAGTGAAAGGGGTTCGCCAAAAAAAAAAGGGGGGGGGAGGGCTCACCCCCCCCCCCAAAAAAAAAGCTTTGCGTTATTGTGTGAAATATGTGTATTTCAATTTTATGAGTGGCCTTATCTTAGAGAGAGAGAGATAAATAGAGAGGAAAAGCAGGGAGGTTAACCAAGCTTGGCTCGGCCTTATCTTAAATGCACCTACTGTTTAAGGGGTCCTGCAACACTTTTTTCACGTAGCCATGAAATTGGTTCACTAAAGGACAAGCACTGCTGACTGGGCGAGTTGGTGCATGATAAAATGATACTGGTTTAGCACAACTCGGTTTGAGCGTGAATATAATATGATATACAGCACTCAAACTGTCGTCTGTTTTTTCCCCTTCTTGACTGTGTAGCATCTTTTCTTCACGCTCAAACCGAGCTGCATTAAAGCAATGTCATATTATCCCTAATTGAGCTCGTTGCCTCACGAAGTGACCACCGCGAAAAAGCGAGCGAAGTTACAGATTCGTCAAAAGCTGCAATTGCTTTTTATCGTTTGGACCAAAATGGTGGAAGCTAAACAGGAAGCAATGCCATGGAGGAGGAAGGTATGTCACGTACTTTTCGTTACCTTCGGTATTTTTTCGAGTTGTTTTTTTTTTTTTTTCGAAAAGGTGGCTTTTCGGTATGATGGAACGTGCACGCGCGGACACGTCATGGCCTCCCTCGGTGGCCGTAGGAACTGCCGAGCGCGCCACGTCAGTAGTGTGGTACTCGGGCCTATCACGCAATCATTATGGAGCCTGTAGCAAGATTTGTCGAGAAAACGGAGAGCGATTTTCAGCTCATTTGGAATATATATCGTATATTCCAGGTTGCATCCTACGCTATATTTGGCTCGTGTGTTCTCGGCAGCCTCGACTACCGATCGGGAGTGTTTTCTGACCATGGTCAAAAAAATGTTACAGGACCCCTTTAAGGTGAAGCGGAAGTGCATCGCGATTGGCGCGTGCCACCGGCAAGCCAAAGTCACGGGCATGTTGATGCGACCGGCCTGTAGCTGTCCTCAGTAATAGGACAGCCACGACGTTGTCGGGAGAGCGTGTTCAAAGCAACTACACAGAGGCGAAATGAGAACCCCTCCCCCCCCCCCCCCTTCACTTTGCGAAGCGACCAAGCCTAAGCCACGAGCACGGTGCACGGTGACCACGAGCGGAATCCCAGCTTTCGGAAAAAGCGAAGCATCAAAAGAGAGAGCAGGATATTCGACCCTCAATGAGAAATGGCTCTGGAATGAGGGCTGGATAGAAAAGGGAGGAAAATGCCTCTGTCGCATCAGCCTTCACCCCGTGTTATTGGAGTTTGAAAATTCAACGTGTTCTGCGGTAGGCTTATCGAATTTCGCCCGGCGAACGAAGTCAATTTCGGTGTGCACAGAGTTTCGCGTTCTTTCGAAACCTCCAAGATAGCGATCGACGGCAATATTTCATCGTCCCACGCGTCTCGTGCCGATATGACGCCTCTTTCCCGGCCACGATGTATTTTCCGAACTTTCCCTGCGCTTTCAATGGGGAACGGGGCGAGGGTTTGAGAGCACCGTGGTTGAGAGGAAAGCGGGAATGCTGTTCAGACGGCATGTTCGCGAATATTACCCGTCTCACCGAATACGCGCAGTGCAGTGAAGGCTACATGCCATGTCCGCCAACTCGCTACGAGAGCTAGCTCTTAGCTTGAGGGGTAATTCTCGAACATACTGACACTTATATGCTCACCCAGTCGTGCTTAGAAATTATATACGTATACATTTTCAATTTAATCAAGTCAGCAAAATAGAGCTGTCATGGTTCCAAGGTGAACCTTTCAAGATTGAGATGTACGCTGCGGCACCATTGTTTCAAACCTATTACGAGGTAGAACATTGTCAATAAAACGTCTTTCCACGTTATCTAAGTTGAGGTACTTAATGGAGAGTTTTACTTAGCGTGCGCAATGACCGAGCACACGGAACGCGCGAGAGGGAGCGAGAGTGTGCATGCGCTGAAACTAAGAGAGATGCACACGTTTTCGTAGCAGGGGATTCGCACGCTAGTTTTCAGTGCTTACGTTACGCCCACTAATGCCGTTGCGTACCTCATAGAGTTTCTCAATATACACTAGAGGGAACTCTGGCGCCAGTGTCTATGGGAGCTGCAACACACGGCGCTTCAGCGAGCATGGGAATGATGGGTAGTACACACATTTGTCTAATTTTCGTACTTCTGGCCTGCTTCTGGCTCCGTGTGTGTTCGTGTGGCTTGGAGCTGTTTTTTCACGAAAACATAAATTAGCAAATGTTCACCGTCTGCGCTTCACAACCTTATTTCTTTTAGGCTTACCATTTCGAATCAAGTCCGTAAGTTCAAAAGGGTTCGTTGATTCTTTCAAAACATAACCGTAACCAGCAATAAACGAATCCGCAAGTACGATTCGCTGCCCGCAAACACGAAGACTAGGCAAATGTGTGTACTACCCATCATTCCCATGATCGCTGAACGATTGCAGTGCCAGAGTGCCCTCTAGTTAATTTTGGGAAACTCTATGGCGTACCTTACCGGCGGGTCTCGCAAGATCTCGAACTGCCGAGACCAAAACAGACAAGATGGCTGCGATCAACAACACTACGGGGGTCGTGGCAGCGAACGACGTCTGTGTGAATTTCAGTGCATTCGGAAGTTGGATAAGTAACCTGTTACGAATACGTGAACAGGTGCAGTGAACTGGGATGGCTGCTAAGCTGGAGCGCAACGTTGGACGACGGGACAACGTAATTTACAAAGAATCCTGTCTTCCGACGGTGACGTGTAGCACCACGACGGATTTGTGGGTTGTGTACGAGGCGTCGTGTGTCCTTTGAACTGTGGTGGCATGCTGCGTGAGTCTAACCGAAAAAAGAAATGGCTGAATGATTGCTTGCAAAAGCATTCCAAGTGTTAGAAAGTAAAGGTTTGTTCTGCTCATGCATTTAGCGTGCATGTTAATGCACGCCCGTGTTCTATGAAGCTCAGATGATTTTTCTCGCACACGGTGCCCTCATGATTATGCAAGCAGCTATAATGACATGAAGGAGGTCACGTGAAGATGCCGCCTCCAATGAGGGCATTTTTTGTATTTAGCGTTAATCTATACCATTTTGTTTCTTTTATTTGGTCTGGTGATCCTAGAAAACGTGCGTAGCAAACAATAAGTGTTAAATTGGCAGTAACTGATCGTCTTTGCTTTCTCTGTCCCTCATGCTGCTATCTTACCGATAGTCTAAACACCCCAAACCATTATTCGTCCTCGGAAAAGATTGCCTTCTCTCAGGCCCAGACTTGTGTGTTTCGTTGACGAGTATCGGCTATTACAGCTTCTTGCTCCTCCACGAGATGACGTGAAGCAACACTCAAAGGCAGGCCCGTTGACGCTCAAGTTCCGTACATGTTTCAGATGCGGTGCACGGTAAACTAATGCTGTAGGACGCAGCCTAAAACGTAGCGAACGCAGCGCGCTGCACGTTGCAGACGTACAGCCTTGCGTACACTAAAATAAAGTTGTCTAGCGTCGTTAAGAACGCAACCATTGTCAATGCGTTCAAAAATGCATTTTTGGTGTAATCTTGATACTGCGCCTCTGTTTCGCATAAATACAAAATGCGAAGTCAACTACCCTTAGACAAAAAAAAAAAGCTTTTCTAACATTTATTTTTCTGTAGTAGCCTTTTTATGCGTGTCAACACTCATCCGCCATTGTCGCATATTTAAAAAAATATGTGTAACACTCAACGCCTGCTTACTGCAGTCAACTACAATATATAATCTTCCTATAATGACGCTTTGCAATGCTGGAACTGTCATTAAAGTATTTCATAAATACATATTGACGTATCACAGAGCCGAGTATGACCAACAATCATAAAAAACTTGCGCGAGAAATTAGTTCGCTCATGCTAGAACATAGCCCTTCAGAAGCATCACTCTTGCCGCTCGCGATAATATCAAACATGGTTTTGGTTTAGTCCCATGTTTTCCGGAAAGACGATGATAAAAATATTTAATTCTTTAAAATATGCAGATGGAGGGTGGCGAGCGGTCCTTAAAGGGACACTAAAATGAAGTAACAATGAAAGCTCAATGTATGAGAACATCAAAAACGGCAATGTTATCAACAACAGTGCCGCACTTACCAAGAAATTAAGGTAAATGCACAAGAACACTAGCGCCGCAAAAGGACATTTTCAAAATGATCCCGATAACATCCGACGGACCGCCTACAGATAATCACTAGTAATTATTCTAACTGCACTAAATAAAGAGCCTTCCGTTCATCGAGAGACGTAATAAAGATCTGCTTGTTCGTTTCTGTTTGATTTGTGAAAAAAAATAACCGCCATGCGTTACTAAGGAGATTGCCACGAGTGGTTCAAAAATTTTATTTTTTCGTGGTTACGCAGGACAGATAGTGCCATCAAGCGTGGCGCAGTTGAAACAAAACCGTCTGCAATCTCGAAGCCAATGGCCGAAAATTGATCAATGGCCGTTGTTGCTGCTGTGGCTCCCGCTATTTTCGGGCTGCTGCTATTAGCGCAGTTAAGCGAGGCAACGTTGTGCATGGTAACAGTGACGTGAGCAACGGTCCGGTTGGTGCGCTTCCTGAAGCGGGTAATTTGAAGTGTGCTAACGGGATGCGGATCACTAAAACGTGATTTTATTTCGAAATAGGCCCTTCCTTGGTACAAAAGTAACACTACGAGGTTTCTGGACCACCATTTTAACAATAAACTTTGACGCAATAGTTGCCTTTAGTGTCATTTTAAGGGGCCGCCCCGTACAAACACTTGGTGGGCACCCCTTTACGGGAGTCCATTGGCGTCGGCTGCGGCCCGGTCACTCTCAACCAAGGCCAGTTGGGCTGTCGGGTGAGAGGAGCCGAGTAGGGCTGCCTTCCAGACCTACCGGGAAGAGTTGGGTAGATGGATGAGGTTGGGTGTTTTTCAGTACGCCCACACCACGTGGAAAAAGGAATTTTCTTTACAGTGCGGGCACTTCATCGTGCAAGTGGAATTACGATTGCGGGGCACAATAAAGGTTTGGTGTAAAGGCGAATGAGTGTTCGCTTCTCCCCCTTTGTGGGGTCCTTAGAGAATTTTGGGTAGATCACGTGGCTAAATTTATAAAACTGAGTTACCTCCTTAGATGTGTAGGCGGGATTCTCTACCAGGTCAAAATCGTAAGGGAACGAGAACATTGTCCGGAGAGTGAGTGCGCAGGCAGCGGCGTCAGCCGACTCATTACCATCGAGGCCCGTATGAGGTGGAGCCCAAATGACCGTTCGGTACGTGGGGGCACTTAGGAACTGGCTTATTTGCAAAAATTTGTTGTTGCTAGGTGCGGAATGTAGCCCTGTTCGATACTGCGGCAGGAATCCTTCGAGTCGGTGATAATCGTGAATATTACACACGATTGTTGTGGTAGGTATTACCTGTCTTCTAACTCATATGGACATGCATGACACACTTTTTTTCTGTCGGGCTGTTCTATAGCAAATGTATTGAGATGAAAACTTTTGACTGTAGATGTATGTTATTCAATTTCTTCATGCAAGTCGTCAGGAAATCATGTGTTACATGAATCAATCACAGTAAGTTCATGTAATGAGAGACGCGATTTGACAGCAGTAAAAATAAAATCTCAGCAGATAGTTTGAGGTCTGCTATTCATATCGCTGGCTATTTCTCTTTGGCCATTGAGTAGCTGGGCAAACCTGTCAATGGCACGGAAATTGTTATGAGCAGTTGCTCTAGTATCAGGAGACCGACGACGCTTCCTGAATGGGCCTAAGATTAGGCTCGGTGTCCCTACTTAGCAAAAGGCTTGCGTCGCGAAGAACGAGTTCGCTTAAAGTGACATGAATGATGCCTTGTAACAGTGTGAAAAAAAAAAAACAGCACCAAGAAGCGGTCATAGGAGTGCAGTCAGTAAATGTCAAAGTAACGTTCTCTTAAAAAAGGACAGACAGCATTTCAGCAATGTAGGTGCGTGATGGTCTTTTTTCCCATGAAAGAAGTGCGGTGGCTGCGTAGGCTGTTCACCTTCTTCCGGTAACGGGGTTGTGGTACGAGAGAATGCAGCGCTTAGAATGGCGTAACTTGGATTAACCTTGCACTTTGAGCGAGTGAGAACGAGACCAGACGGGGTGTTCTAGTGTGCCGCGAAGCCAAAAGCAGGGTCGATGGACACAGGTGCCTACAAAATGAACATGTCGCCCCAGTTCCGACGAAAGGCACCCAATACCAAGGTGTCTGGGAAAATTTCACGTCGCCGCTAGTCCATTAATACCGACAGCAAGGCGGTGGCAGAAAGAGACCATAAGACCCACGATGATCTGCGCAATGTACTGGCGAGATTTCAGCTCTGTGGTCGGACCACTATCTCCTTGCCCGCTCTCCTTGCCTACATCAGGAAACAAAAAGTCTTGGAGGACGCGTGAGCTTCGTCTTCAAGAATGCAACGTAGTAGCATAATTGGTTCCCGTTCGCATCGTCTTCTGGATCCGATAGCTAAGCTTGTTTTTCCGGTGGCCACCTCGACCACGTCGGAATGAAAGGATCACCTCCATTCGTAAAACTGCCAGCTTTAAACTATCCTAGGTGGCTTAGCGTAAGTAAAATTGCGTAGTGTCCTCTTCGCTATAATTCATCATGTTGCGGATTAGCGAAGTATTAATGTGCCAGAGCTCCTGCACCGCGGGCATCGGCGCAGGAAGATCAGCTTGCCGCCAGTGCTTCGACGAACGTTCAGTGCTCAGACGAGCAGACGGAATTCCACGGCTGGTAAAACACCCCGATCGGACAATGACCCACCTGTGTGGAGAGCACACTTCGCAATAGACGGATACCTCATTCAAAACCATGCCGCTCCGTCGTTACAGGAGTCGTCTCAGTCGACTCGGTTGTGCGACGACAGCGATGAGCTTTAGGGGCGGCAATGTGCGCTTCATGTTTAACTGCGGCGGCGGCTTCGAAAACTGATGAAAGGACGCACGCAGTACGAAACGTTCGACTAGTCATACCATTTCTTTGGCAAATTGTCCTTTGGTTACAAGAGTAACCAAAAATAATCAAATAAATTAGTTTTCACTTGTATAACTGGGCCTCGTGGATCAAATCCGCAGCCATTTTTTTTGTCTCGGTCAGTTGCTTTTATTTGCGCCCTTCTCACGACCAGTTTTCCACTTACACTCTCCGTTTGCTCTCTTCCGTTCCCTATATAGACGCTGGAAAGGATCGCCTGCCTAGCACGTGGAAAAAGCCCATTTAAAATTTTTCAATAACGCGTATCTCTCTTCGCACGCATGCCAACACACAATAACACAAACACACCTACACACAAAAACGCATACACATACACACACAACACACACACAAGAAACGAGGGGTACGAAATTTGAAGCTTCCATTGTGATTTATTCTGTGGTCTTCCATTAAGTGCAAGGGACTGTAAAGGTTATTACTTATAAGATTAAGTGTCTCTAGGAAACCATCTTGGAAAGGACTGATGATATATAGTGAATCACTGGTGCATACATTTGGGAGTGAGGAATGCTTTCTTCGTTTTTTCTTTGCATATACACTCTCTTTAAGTTCGATTGCCAGTCAACAGGATACTCGCGCTTGCTCCTCGATAGTTGGCAACGTGGTAAGAATCGATTTTTAGTGAGATAAAAATTGTAACAACCGTTTTTATGCAGTCACACGCACCCGCACAAAGAGCGTCCTAATAATAATTACCGGAATTTAACTTCCCGCAACAACGGGCTCTGTAGTGAAGCTTCAGGGAAATTTCGACCACCTCGTGACCTTTAACGCGCATCTTCTGAATATACGTACGTGGGCCTCAAGCGTTTTCTCTCTCTCTCTTTCTCTCTCTCTCTCTCTCTCTCTCTCTCTCTCTATATATATATATATATATATATATATATATATATATATATATATATATATATATATATATATATATAAATGACACTGTCACGTGACATTCTGTCCTGCTCATTTTTTTTCATTCCCTAACGCTTTGTAGAAGACGTCACGCTCAAGCAGCCTTGAAATGGCTCTGAGACACGCCACAGCGGTGATGGGGAGAGGGAGAGCGCAGCAATTCGAAACATGGCGGAGAAAATAGAAGCTTATCAGCTCTCCCAGCGTCCATCCTTTCTGCGCCTCGTTGCGACTACCCGGGGGACGTGTGGATTAAAAGTGAGTGCTCCGTGGCTGAAAGAAAGTAGGCGCAGAACGAGCGCGAAGTAACGCCCTGGTCACACCTACGCCCTCGTCACAGCTAATAATGTTCAGCAGCTCGTAGGCTATGAGCCGATTGAGGAATTGGCCTACCTATTGCCTACCTATTGTTCACCTATTTAGCGATATGACCACTATTTAGCAGATAATTCACATAGCATTCGTACACTCCTGGATAAAAAGTAAAAAAAAAAACCTGGAACAAAATTTTGTGCGGCGACATGCCACAGATTTAAGCAAATAGAATGCACAATAACGTGCAGCAAAGATCAAATATTCTTGTAAATTTTATGGCTGCTAACCAGTACACAGTGGGCTATCTCAAAGTAGAGGATAAATAGCCTTCAAGCTTCTGCAAGAGTGGATATTGGCGTGTTCTGTCCGTCCGTTTTTAGTGCGCTTGAACAAAATTTTCAGTTATTGGCTGCGTAGAAGCCTTGGTATTCTGTCTGTGCATTTGTACATGTGTTATAGTTTGTGATGCGGTCATACTTTTATGTATGTTCATGCCTCAATGCAATAAAGGAGTGACTGTAGTGATCAAGTCGGCTTATCTCAACCGCTTTAAATAAAACTGATATACATATGTCAAACATTATTCACGAGTGATGATAGATATGTGAAGTTTAGCGTCCCAAAACCTCCATATGATTATGAAAGACGCCGTAGTGGAGGGCTCCGGAAATTTCTACCCCCTGGGGTTATTTAACGTGTACCCAAATCTGAGCACACGGGCCTACAGCATTTTCGTCTCCGTTATTCATGAGTAAACATAATCATGAATGTCATGATGAAGATAATTTTATTTTATTTATTTATTTATTTATTTATACATTATGCAGCCCTATTCAGGGCTATCGCAGTAATCGGACGTTATATAATACTAGGCAACAGAGAAAAAATACAAACAAATAATACAAATTGTGAAGCAAGTACACTCGTAACAAAGCAAAAGTAAAAATGAAGTTAATTACGCGTCAGTAAGATATTCATCGACAGCAACTATGAAAATGGTTAGTGGTAAGGAGCGAATGCTACCAGGCAGGGAATTTCATAGTTCTATTGCACGCTGAAAAAAAACTGTATTTAAAGGTATTAGTACGAGCAAAGAAAGGTGTTACATTCAAAGCATGGGAACTGCGGGTACAACTATCATCAGTAAATGTGATGAGGTTACCATGACCAAGGCCGGAGGAGGAGTTAATAATTCCGCATAAAAATTTTGAAGTTTCGTTTTGGTATCGCGAGAGTTATGATGGGATGTTTAATGATTGAAGGGCTGTGGTCGGCGAGAAGTTGCGGCTATAATGAAACGACTACTCTGTCGTTTCGGTGACACTGGAGTTGAAGAAAAACGCCTTCATCGTGTAGTCAGCATAATGCCGATAGTCGCGTAAAACAGTGAACTGCATGCATCTTGGTAATACGATTATTGAAATATGAATGATCGCTACTTTTCTTTTCTCACGTCTCGTTCATCCAAGTACCTTTTTCTCATTTGATTCGAAAGAGATTCGTAATATATTCAAAATATCATCGAAGTCGAGCATGGAGCGCAATAGGACGCCATTCAATTTGTTACTCGACCTTTTCGGGTACTTGCACATCGCTACGTAATAAAAGGTTCCCGGTTCACTCACGCATTCACCCGAGAAAGCCCGAACGTGAAACCAATATTCCTATTTTTGTTCTTAGTCTACGCTCTGGTTTGATCCGGGCACCACCGAGATGTTCTTCCACCTCACCTAGCTTTGCACTACCTCTGTGATCAGCTTCCATTTGAATCGTATGATAATGTCATCACGTGTCGTCGTAATAATGTGATGTGAGGTTTTGATATCGTCATAACGACGTCACAAATTTTGGCAATCTGTCACGGTATGATACCGGCCTATTTAGGCCTCATCACGCGATCACTATTTTTTTTTGCATCATTATTGACACCACTGACGCGGACATTCAATTTTAGCGTTTGATCTTCGGCTTCCGCCTTTTTAAAAGAAACATATTTTTGCAAGTGCCTAAGTTCAAGTTGATGCCACTCGTTGTGAGCTGTTGCAAAGACATGGCTTGACCAAGTCAATCCTCTATTACAGGGCACACTGGGTAGTTGTTCAACGCCTGCAACATTGTTAGACGTTCGGAATAAAGTAATTGCTCACAAACAATGTGGGATCGAGATCATCCGGCCTGCACTATACTGCACGGCTTAGCGGAAGGAACGCTGGTGCAAGCGGCTCCTTCGCGCAAATAATGGCGGTCTGGGGTGTAGAGGGAAAGGTGGTAAGAAGATGTCACACCTGGCAGACTTGTGCGCAGATAAGCAGCCAGTACGAAAGGGCGGCACGCCACAGGACGGCGAAAGAAAGTGGCGAGTAGGGAGGAGTGACTCCTTTAAAAAAAAATGTGTCTGCATAGAGAACGTTTATTTCACAATGTCTTCATAAAACCACTATCACGACAGCTCGGCCGCCTGAAAGGTAGACTGAGATAAAAGGAGGGCTGTTTCTCTTCGACACATGAAGACGTGTCGAAAAAAGAAAAGACGTGTCGTATAACTGCAGTGTTTCCTTTTCTTTCTTTTGTGATCTCCCTCTTTATTTACATAAAAATCGTTTGCGGAAGCTAATGCCACGTGCATATTGATGTGAGAGGTGCATTTACGATCAAAAGCCGTCGGGAAAATGAATCGGGGGGGGGGGGGGATTTGTTTTTGTGGTTTGGTCGCCCCCACACTACGCGTGCTGAGACCTCCCACTAGCACGTAACGACATAAATCTGAACAATGCAGTGTAAGGCGGGCTTATAATAAAGTCGCCTCTCCTTTTTATGAGAAACCCGTGCCAAGCTGCGCCCCCCGCTGAGAAAAGAAAGAAATCGCGGAGTCCTTTATCGCTAGGTAAGAACAGTTCACCACGTAGGCCAACACGTTTTGCGAATTTCAGTGTTTCGGGTATTTGAGCATCACCTTTAATTACACTAAATTGGTTTCTCTTACATCCCAATTACTATTATTATTTCTAAAATGCTCTGTACTTCTTAATTGCGCTTAGTCCTGTCTTACTTCTGTAGTCGATAGGTGTCTTGTATGACGCATGGAACGAATCAGCGCACCGTAGGCTTTCTGTAATTGCTTTTGCAACCATTTCAGTCAATACCAATGGTAACTTCTCTCATTTCTTGAGCTTCTAAGACTTTCGCCTTACTTATTCGTGAGAAAAGCGTAAAAAAATGTACTATTCAGTATCACTCAATACGCTGACAAATGTGTTCGTTGTAGTATTATGTGCTAAAGAGTGATAGAGCGCTCGTATTAGACTACACACATATAGGAATAATTTCTAGGTATGGCCTGTGACGTCTGCTATCATTCTCTCTTCTTCACTATAACTGCCGTACCGAAATACCTGTCTACCCAATGGTCTGCTGAAAAAAAAAAAAAAAAAAAACCGAAAACCGCAGGCCAAAGCACGAGTCGCCCAATTTCTTTGTTTTATGTGCGTAAAACCCATTCAATCTACTCCTCCGTTGTATTTTGTAACAAATTATAGCAATGTTTTTTTTAAGGTGCAAATAACGCCGTAGCAGTTAGCTAGTGGTTGCCCTTACGGTCCCAAGGACTATTTATCGTTTCTTTTTACTAATATCAGGAGCGTACTACCAAAGCGGGATATCTTGTCCTGTTTAATTGACTCTTCAGATTCCAACGTTATAGTGCTAACCGAAACGTGGTTAAACTCGTCTGTCATCAGCGGTGAAATATTCCCTTCTTATCCAGATTTCAATATTTTTCGTACCGACCGAGATGGCAGGCGAGGTGGTGGCGTGCTCATTGCCACTCACCGTGACCTTGGCTGCTATCGTATCAATATACCAACCTCACTCGAAATGGTGTTTGTGTGCTGTAAAGCCATTCAACCCCACGTAGTCTTAGGTGCATGCTATCGCCCACCTGATTCCGACAGTACATTTATACCAATGTTTCATGACGCGCTACAATCACTAAAGATTCATTTCCCTAATGCACCAGTTGTCCTATTCGGCGACTTTAACTTTCCGAACATAGATTGGTCTGACCTCGTCCTTGTCACATCGAAACAAAACATTGAAAGCAACTTCGTCGATACATGTTTAACATTCGCTTTAACTCAAATTGTTAATGCAGCAACGAGGCAATCTAAACACTCAGCCAATATACTTGATCTAGTACTAACAACCCATCCTGATAGAATCACTTCGCTTTCGTACCTCGACGAAATCAGCGACCATAAGGTCATTCATGGCACATTCCAATGTAAGCTGAAGCGCCCAGACAAAACAAGGAAAAAGCTTACCTTATACGATAAGGGTGATTATAATAATTTCAATAAAGAACTAACAAAATTCTGTCAGTTTGTAGTTAAAGATTTTAACAAACGATCTGTCACCGAAAATTGGTTAATGTTTAAATCTAAAATGCATGAGCTTATTAGTACTTACATTCCAACAATTACGATTGGTGAACGTAGCACATCCCGCTGGTTTAATCCTGAACTCAAGAGGCTCAAAAACAAAAAGAAACGACAATTTCGCGCCGCAAAAAACAGCAACAATCCTGTGGCGTGGCAAAAATACCAGACTACCACGAAACTATTCTGCTCTGCCATCGATAAAGCGAAGCGGCTGTTTAATAATACCACCTTGCCCAACTTACTCCGCACTAACCCAAAACAATTTTGGAGAGTGATTAACCCGCGAAACGAAAACAAATGCATATCAATAATGGATCCAACTGGACAGCCTATCGCGAATAATGCAGTAGCAGAAGAACTAAACCATACCTTTTCTTCCGTTTTCACCAGAGAACCGATTGAAAACCTCCCTGATGTCTCCCCCCACAACTACCCTACCATGCCGGACGTCATTTTTTCACCTCAGGGCATCCAGAAAATTATCGAGTCGTTAAAACTTACATCATCCTGCGGCATCGATGGTATAAATGCTAAGGTGCTCAAAAACACCAAAGAAATCACCAGTGTCATTCTTTCCTATATTTTTCAGCAATCACTCTCATCCGGCATCGTTCCTCACGACTGGAAAGTGGGTAAGATCGTTCCGGTTCCTAAGCCTGGTTCATCTAGTTACCGGCCAATTTCCTTAACCAGCGTCTGTTCAAAAATAATGGAACATATAATTCATTCACAAATCGCTAACTTCCTTACCTCAGTTAAATTTTTTCACCCTAACCAACATGGATTCCAAAGGGGACTCTCATGCGATACTCAGCTTGCACTATTCATCCATGACTTAAGCGCTAGTGTAGACCTTAACATACCAGTTGACGCCCTTTTTATTGACTTTGAGAAAGCCTTTGACAAAGTTCCCCACAACCGCCTACTACTAAAACTCTCCCAATTAAGCCTTAACCAACTTGTCTACAATTGGATTCAGGACTTCCTCACTAACCGTCAGCAATTTGTTGAAGCTAACGATACGCCCTCTTCCCTTTCCAACGTAATCTCCGGTGTGCCACAAGGTACAGTTCTAGGACCCCTCCTCTTCTTAATTTACATCAATGATTTACCCGATAACATTTCATCTAACATCCGCCTCTTTGCCGACGACTGTGTAATCTACCGACCTATTACTAACGTTTCAGATACAATTACTCTCCAGCAGGACCTACTAAAGCTGGACGAGTGGTGTCGCAAATGGCTCATGGTATTAAATACTAATAAAACTGCACTTATTTCATTTCACAGACGCCAAAACTTACCCACCACTAACTATAATATTAATGGCTCCATAGTTTCTTCCCTAAGTTCCATTAAATATCTCGGTGTTAACATTTCACAGAATCTAAACTGGTCTTTTCACGTAAGTAAAATAGTTAACAATGCTAACAGAGCTCTCGGTTACCTTCGTCGTAACTTGCATCTTGCCCCTCCATCAGTCAAATTACTAGCCTACAAAACACTAATTCGCCCAAAACTAGAGTACGCATCCGCCATTTGGGACCCATTCCAAATTAACCTAAGTAAGTCCATCGAACTAATTCAAAACCGAGCAGTTAGATTTATCTACTCAGATTACTCGTATCATACCAGTGTTACCACCCTTAAAAGAATAGCAGATCTACCTAACCTTGACCTACGCCGTAAGGTTTCCAGACTATCCTTGTATCACAAAATGTATCATACGTTTCATTACAACTGTCCCATTCAATCAGCTCATCGTACTTCAGCCCGCACAAGCCACCACAAGGCCGTGTACCCACCTCCTGCATGTACCACAGCCCACCATCACTCCTTCTTCGCTCAAGCAGCCAGGGACTGGAACGATCTTCCCCCAAGTGTCATCCATCATAGCAACACGGATAGATTTAAAAATGCCATAGAATGATTGTTTTATTAACCCTATATTGTTTGCCCACACCCTCATGTAAAGCCCCCTGTTGGGTGGCCTTTGAGGTATATTAAATAAAAAAAACACTGGACGGAAAGCGGAGAATTCGTTTCTTCGTTTCAAATTCTTTCACAATCATATAGTTTAACAGCCTTACGAGCGATGTTAGCGGCCAGAGGATATACATGATACAAAAGACAAACACGCACATGCACACAAACGCAATATTCTATTTTGCAAAGGACAATTTTTTTTTTTTGCGTGGAATCATCTGCTTCAGTCAGAACACATCCAGGCTCTTGGGCGTTGTTGAGTAAATAAAACATTGGACTACCGTGTCACGTAACATGATGAAATGCGAAAAATGATGGAATAATTTGACCTATCTCAGTTTTTTAAGGCAAACAAAAATCTTGAGAGAGAGAGAAAGAACTTCATTGAAGTCCGTTACCGACGTAGGAAAAAATATCCCACACGGCCACCTGGCTATTCCCACGTGGGTACCGACAGGCCTAGCCTGCGGGCAATGGCGCAGCTGTATCGAACGGCCTGGATTTGATTGTGACACGCCGGGCTGTGCAGTATGGCTGCCGATCTGGGCTTGCTGAATGTCGAGCCTAGCGACCCGCAGTGCCAGTAGGCAAAAACTTTCATTGGCGGTAATGTCGATGAGGCTGTCTCGCTGTTCTTTTCTGTTGTTTCTTTTGTGTTATTAACGTTTTACAAAATCTTAGGCGTTTATTCCTGCGAAGAATCCAAAAGAACGTAAATTGTGGTTTCAGAAGTAGTTTTAGGGCTGACTTAAAGCGCAGTTTCTACGGCAAGAACTATGCAGAACTTCAGTGAAGTTAAGTGCGTAATAAAAAAATCACATAAGGCCATGACAAACAAGAACTTTAGCTTAAAACATCAATTTAGAAGCTGAAAGCTCATGATACTGTGCTTAAACGTTTTTATTGAAAAGTGAGAGGCCCGTGCATGTGCATACCAGCCCTGGTTAAGAGGGCTATCATTGGTTAACGTTCCCTAGTACTGGTGGTCAGCCAGTACTAGTGTCATTGTTCGTTGTATTTATTGTGCATTTTTATAATATTGTGAATGTAGAAATAATGCACAGGTACTAGACTGGGGCTCTCTTTTAATCCACAATTATATCACACATAATTCGACGTCTTCTTTTAAAGAAATAACTTTCCAATGTCACTTTCTACTCGTACAAAAATGGCAGCATATCTACGGAGTGAATGATGGAGAGCGGGGCAAAGCATCCGTCCGCTCAGTCGTTCTTGCTTCCGTCCGTCCATGCATGCGTCTCTGTGGCTGCCCGTGCGTCCATCCGCCCGTCCATGGGGCGTCTGTTCATGCGTCCGCGCGTTCATCTGTGCGTCCGTCCCTGCTTTCGTCCATGCATCTGTCTGCGTGTCCGTTCGTCCACCTATTCAACCCTCCAAGTACCACAATCTCACATCTTTTCATCATATATTCCTCTTATAGAAGCACTGCCATCCAGTGGACATTCCAAGGACTGAACGAGAGGAGGCACACGCACACTTTTTTACGGCTTGCGCTTCGTGTCTACTTCCTACCTTTAACCGCCTCGAGTTCATAGTATATACTAGTTCATTGTATTCATGGCACTGTGGCCGAACGCTCGCTAAACCTTTCTAAAACCAAGGAGGTTACGCCCAGCGATTATAACGTAGCAACCCTTTCTTGTCAAATAGTGCACAATGTACATGCCAATGGCTGCTAAGGGGGAATGAGACACAGGAGAATTCAGCTTTTAGTTAACGCGCATGCTGCGAATTTTTTATCGTTGAACAACGCACAGAAGAAATCTCCGACAGGCACCATCGTGGAAGTCAAAAGGTAAGACTGGTTACCCACTACTACAACGGCTACGAGGGATGAACGGGTGCCGCTATAAGGAGCTTTGCCCCTAAAATCTTATATTCAATTTTTAGAGCAATCGTGACCTTCAACGAAAAGCTGACGTGTGTGAAATGAAGTGAACGCAAGCTGCGCATTTATTTTGCCCTTATGGCGTTCGTGTGGCTGAGAAACAGAAGTGACATTTTTTTTAAGGCTAAATCATGGCATCAGTTTATCTCTGGTTTGTGGCGTTTGCGTCACCAGCGATATCCTAAAAGCGAAATTCAGGCAATATAAGCTGCACGGTTAAATAGCCACAACGGCTGGCTTTGGCCTGCTATACTCGCAAACAACTTTTCTTGGTGATGAAGGAAAAGCTACAGGAGCAGAAGCTTCTTTCACCCATGCACTCCTACGTGAAGCAACGCGAGTCAGTCCAGTTTGGCACGCTTCACGTAACACTGCGGAGAGTGGTGACTGCGCCCCATCGGCGTTGCACTTTGACACCACTTCGTGTTTGTGGCACGTGCAAAGGGCGCGACTTGCAGAAGCACATGGCGCGTTTTTTTTTTACAAGCGAAAAACGCCTCGGAGGCAAGTGCACCCGCATGGAAAGCAAGCAGTGGCGTTATCGCGCAGCGTTTGCCGGGTATAGCTAAATTTTGTACAAAGCCTATACGCCGGCTTCAAGAAGTTCCGCCGGGATGGATGGAAGTCAGCGCCGTCAGAAGGCATTCGAAGAAACCAAAGACGCGGTTGCATCCTGAGATCCGCTTGTTGGACAAGCGGGCGACGCGCTGCGCGAGGCGTTTTAGGGGCGAAGTTCCCTAAGGCGTGAGTCGGTCGTCACCTGTATGTATGCATGTATGTAGTAACCGCCTCACAGCATATTCACGGAGTGAATGATGTTAAGTGGGGCGAAGCTTCGGGGGGTTTTATTGGCAAACCGTCAATCTTCCGCTGGTCATGTCTATCCGTCGCCCGTCTGTCTGTCTGACACATGAACGGACGGCCGCACGAACAAATGGATGGACGAATGATTGTACGCACGGATGGACTGACGCTTCGCCCCACTCATCTTCATTCACTCCGTGGATATGCTGTGATTTTTTTTTCTACTCCGCGTAGCGAGACGCGGTGGTGCGATGCTGCAATGGCCTTCGTCACAATGACACGTGCGTCTCTCCGACCACGCACCAGTCACGCGTGAAATAACGTCATGCGGGGCCCAACGACGCTACTTCACGAAGGAGTTCGTAAAAAATAAAAAAAAATGCGCGTGGCTTTTCAAGCGTGCGCTGATGTGCAACGCTGTGGAGACTAGCGAGACTTCTTGCAATTAGTGAGTTCGCACTAAGAAATAGTACGATGATTTTTCCATTTGAGGCATGCTTTTATTTCATATTTGGTCTTAGTAATAAATAAGCGTTCTTTGGTAGTCGGGACAACAGGAAACTGTATCCATCACTGCATAAGAACCTCACAGCAATGAAACCGGTAACATTACGTAGAATCCAAGTGGTCACATACACGAACTTACACAGGCTACATGTATCCTACCCCACAGCATACAGAGATATATGTCCATGGTGTGGGGCCACATCAACTCTGTTTCATATCACATGGGAGTGTGCACATCACAATGAAGAACACCACAGCATGAACAACACAGAAACCATAGAAGGCACTGCTGTCCAACTCGGCCATTGCTGATCAGCGCTGGCTGGTCTAATGGGTAGATATGATGGCCAGCGGAGCCCTGAAATAGGGGCCCGACCATTTAGGATGCTCCGTATTATGCAAAAAAGAAGTTTCTTTTTCTCTCTCTCTCTTGGTAGTCGGAGGTAAAGACGCCCCGTTATACGGCCGTCTATAAGTAGTTCTGGATCACTTAGCGTCTCTTTATTCCCGCCCCTTGATTTTTTATTTGTAACCTTTCTCGACATTGTGCGAGCGCGTTCGTGCTGGTCTCGCACGAGCGTTTACAGCGATGGAAGCCAAGCACGAGACGCACGTAGTCACACACCTTGCTGGCCGAACTTCCTGCATAGCCTTCACAGCGTTGCACCTCATGTAAGAAACGGTGTATAATAGCGCCGGAAATCACGCCGTACGGGGTACACCTTTACGCCTGCCAAAATGCCAAAAGAGAGAATGTATAAAGTTGGACATACCACTGGTGTGAGCTGCATCCCGTCTGAAAGAGTTGCATATGAAAAAAGAAATGGCAGATCCCACGTACAGTGGGAATCGATCATATATGCGAAGCACGAATGAGGAAGGTTGATATGCCACTTTCAAATCACCACAACGTTACGAGGTGGAGGTAAATTATAGTGTACACGACTTCCATGTCGTGATTATCATGTTTGGATGTGTCGTTTACCTTCGTCATATATTCACGTCACGTGATGCCAAATTTAGTATATGTGGAGCTATAACGAAGCGGCCGCGAGCACGCTACGAAGGTGGTATGTTGTCATGTTCTTATATGACACGCGTCTCATGATTATCATGTTTGCACTAGTCATATACCTGATTGATATGTGGGGTTTAACGTCCAAAAACCACTAATGATCATGAGAGACACCGTAGTGCAGGACTCCGGAAATTTCAACCACCTGGGGTTCTTTAACGTGCACCCCACCAGTCATATACCTTCGTCATTTATTGACGTCACGTAACACCAAATTTGGTATATGTAGAGTTAGCGAAACAGCCTCGAGTGCATCACGAAGGGCCAAATATACTCCAACGTAACGTTGAAGCGCGCGTACGCTGGAAACAACGATGCTACGTTAGCAAAACGCGAGAACTCTATAGTCTGACGCCAAGCGCGATCAGCGTCTGTCGGCGCGGCCCGACGGCAACCAGCGCAAAATACGACGTGCTGCATTTCGCGCTGATGCGTTACCCAGAAAACACTGCGTCTCCCTCTTTTCGTGACGGAAGAACGCAGGACGCGCTGAAACGCGCATGCGTCAAAGCAGCGCTGCGATATGTGTGCTTGCGAGTATATTGCAGGACCGGCGCCTGGCGTGGCAACGCCGGCAGGACGCGACGAAATGAACGCCGGAAAACACGCGCACCGCGTCATGTCGAAATGTATGACTGTGGCATGTAGTCATGTTCTCACATGACACGCATCTCATGATCATCATGTTTGCACCAGTCACCTTCGTCATCTATTGCCGTCACGTAATACCAAGTTTGGCATTTGTCAAGCTAGCGGAACGGCTGCCAGCGCATCATGAGCGTGGCATGTAGTCATGTTGTTACATGACATGCCGCTCACGATTTTCATGTTTGCACCACTCACATACCTTCGTCATTCATTCACGTACCGTAATAAGCAATTAGGTATAGGTGAAGATAGCGGAAAGGCCGCCACCACATCATGAGCGTGGCATGTAGTCATGTTGTTACATGGCATGCCGCTCATGATTATCATGTTTGCACCACTAACATACCTTCGTCATGCATTCACGTAACGTAATACCCAATTAGGTATATGTGAAGCTAGCAAAACGGCCGCGAGTGCATCATGAGCGCGGCATGTAGTCATGTTTTTACGTGACACGCATCTCATGATTATCATGTTTGCATCAGTCATATACGTTCAACATCCATTCACGTCCCGTTATACCAAGTTTGATATATGCGGAGCTAGCGAAATGGCCGTGAGCGCATCATGAGCGTGGCTCGTAGTCATGTTGTTACATGACACGCATGTCATGATTTTCATGTTAGGGTCTGCTGCTAAAGTTCGCCATGAACCATGTCATACCATAACAGTTTTGCAACATGTCATGTGAACGAAACCACCGCAAGACCAGCAAACCCATGAGATGTAAATCATGACATTCATGACATACATGCCATGTTTTCATGTTATGACTAGTCAAATATGCTTGTCATATAGTCATGTTATGCCATACCAAGTTTGGCAACGATACCATTATCTGAACGGCCAGGAGAGCTAATAGTCGTAGGTGGCGAGATAGATAGATAGATAGATAGATAGATAGATAGATAGATAGATAGATAGATAGATAGATAGATACGCTTAAAGTCGCCGAAGTTCGCTAAGAAATGCTTCGCATTTAAAATGAAGGGCACTGTTTTATTTATTTATTTATTATTTACAAATACTGCTGGCCAGAGGCCAAAGCAGGAGGGGCAAGATAATACAGTTGTCATACACATTTCAAAACAACATCAACAATAAAGAGAGTAAAAAGTGGAAAGCGTACATATTTATACAAAAGCAACAAAAGGAAAGAGTGGGGAGGGAAAAGAGGAAATAGTTGGAATAGTTAGAAAAACAACTTCAAATTTCAGCGTAAATAAGATCGGGAGAGTGTAAACTGCTTGCAGGCAAATCGTTCCACTCTTCAATGGTACGAGGAAAGAAGGAAAATTTGAACAAGTTAGTACGAGCAAAATATGGTGTTAAAGAAAGTGCGTGTGAATGCCGAGTCTGGCGTGTTCTTAGTGGTGTGAGGTAGGGGTCAGGGTTCAGAGCAAATTTGCGGTTAGAAAGTTGCTACAGATTTTACATATCACTCCGAAAATATGAACACAATTGTGGGAGTACATTGATTAGTGGTAAGCGCGATTTGTACACCCAATGATTCATTGCCATGGAAAGTTGTCCACAAGTATAGTGGCGTTGAGTGTGTGCATAAAACAACCTTCAGGTTTCTCGTTTATTCCGCCCCTATAGGTGGCAATGGTCAGCCTGTTCCCTCCCTGTTTCCTCTGTCTTCGTGTTTTCTATGTACTCAAACTAAATAATAATAATAATAATAATAATAATAATAATAATAATAATAATAATAATAATAATAATAATAATAATAATAATAATAATAATAATAATAATAATAATAATAATAATAATAATAAGTCTTGGCCTCTAAGCATTTATCTTTTCCTTCCCCATTCAATTCCGAGCAGCGCCACCACTTTTGACGTCCGTTCCTTCTATTAACTCTATCCGGCTGGATGGCCCCTAAGGGCCGGCCCTTGCACCTAAACAAGGATTATGCGTGCCGACAAGTTCTCCCAACTATGTGGGGAAAAAGAACTGTGTACATTCTACCTTACTGCGCAATGTTTTAATTTTAGTCCGTTGTCGCCAGCTTTTCCGCGGGGACAACCAACCAAATCCCATCTTCCTCGCTGTCGCACCTTTCGGCGCGGCTTCGCCCGGTTCTCCTTCCTGTCATCACAAGAAGCGGGCTTTGGGCGAGTAAATATACAGACCGAGGGGTCTGCCACGGGGTTATTAGACCGTGCGCTCTGAACTTCCTATATATGAACGCCGTAGCTGTAAGCTCGCTTGTGCGGTACATATATAGGTGCTGGTACTCCAATCTCCCTTCGAGACTTTTTGGCTGCGCCTGTCACTGCGAATGAAGCTTGGAAGTGCAGGGCACTAAGTATAACGCAGTGGACTCGGAAGTGTCACGTGCAAGAGGGCAAGGTACGGGCTCGGAATACATTTAGGGGACCGCGTCGCTAAAACTGAAATATTAGAATGAAGCTGGGGCGTCGGCTCCACATCGAAGTGCAGGAGATTCACACGAAAGAAAGTGGCACAAGGTTTTGAAGTGAACAAAGTTTTTACCCAGTGGCCGTGGAAGTGGTCGCGAAACAGGAGTGTCTTATCGTGCTAACACCACGTAGCAAAGGTACACTTTTGTGAATTTTTCAGAAGGTGAAGCGAAGTGTTTTTGATGTGGAAGTTCCAAATACTTTGATGACACATGCATCTCAAAACGAATGAAATTGAGCGAAATTTTCAGTCAGACGGAAGCAGAAATTATGCACAGCTTCAACTGATTGAACATCATGAAGGTTGACTAAACAGTAAAGGTGGTGTCATCAGCGTGCCTTTCCTGTAACTTCTCACAGAGTTTCGTAAAGATACCTACAGGGGACTTTGACACTACGATGGTTCAGTGACCATGGTAATCATGGGTAGCACACGCATTTGCCCAGTCTTCGTACTTGTGGCCGGCGAATTGCACTTATGGCTTCGTTTATTGCTGTTTCAGTTTCGTTTAGAATACTAAAAAAATGAACCCTTTTGAACTTCGTTTAGATTCCAAATGGTAAGCCCAAAAGAATAAAGTGGTGAAGCACAACCGCTGAACATTTGCTGATGTTTCTTTTGTGACAAAACAGCTTCAAGCCACGTGAACATACACGGAGCCAGAAGTAGGAACGTTAGACAAATCCGTGTACTACCCATCATTTCCCATGCTTGCTGAAGTGCCGTGGGTCACAGCTCCCATAGACACTTGCGCCAAAGTTCCCTCTAGTGTATATTTAGGAAACTCTATGCTTTCGACCAGTTTTGGCACGCACTCCCTCCTCTCTCACCAGCACCACTTGCGCTCAAGCACGCGCTATCATTGGTCGACTCCTTTCACCGAACCAGCCAATCATATTATCGCACTTTCTTCTCTTCACTTCACTATACACCTCTCTACTGATTCTCCTTACATCGCTGCCTTTTCTCCACCAGGCTCAACTCACGACGCGATATAGCCTTTTCTCTCACCCCCTCAGCTTTACCGACGCTCGTAAGGCTTCGCTCTCGTAGCTGGGCAAAAACTTGTGGACGACAATCCTCAGGGATTTACTTCCCCTTTAAATAGCTCAGCTTTTAATAAAGAACCAATTGCTTTTAAACGATTTGTTCACTTCCAAAAAGACGAACGAAGGGTAGAGAAATTTTGTCCAGATTGTTTGCCACGCAAGCTGAATTGTGGTGGTCAACTATTGTTACGATAGGCCCCATGGTCTCTTGAGTAACATGTCGTGATGGCCAATGCACGGCAGGGAGCATCCAGGCAATGGCAAGGCAGCCAGAGGGAGAAAAAAAACGTTTATATTTACAACGTATGTACAGAGCGTGGACGAGGAAGCATCTTCAACGCTAGCCGCGCCGGCCTTCGGAGGAGTAGGGAGCACCTCCGCTGTTGAGACGCGTCCAG
Source organism: Rhipicephalus microplus (assembly GCF_043290135.1). NCBI lineage: Eukaryota > Metazoa > Arthropoda > Arachnida > Ixodida > Ixodidae > Rhipicephalus > Rhipicephalus microplus. The sequence goes on from NC_134705.1 coordinate 203,134,590, forward strand.
AGTCTCTGTGGGACGTGCCCAGCGTCACCGACGGACGCATCTAGTGCTTCTCGGAGGAAGACCAGCCAAGGGGAGAGCACTGCACAGTGCGTAGCGCGTTCATGACACTATGTATGTACATTAGTTGCGGTGCGTGTCAAAAGCTAAAGTGCCGAATAAAACTGAACATCTTCAATTCGCCTTTTTATCGACAAATACAGCGCCCTTAGCGGCTAGAGCCAAAAGCAAGTTTCGCGGCTTTCTGGTCAACTTAACAGCGTGATAGCGTTGCGCGTTGTTTTGTACCCATTGCCTCCGAGATGGTGCGCAAGTTTCGGAGGCCACGAGCGCTAAAAAATGTTTCGGGGTGGTGCCGTTCATGCGTTTCTGGTGCGCTCTCGCAGATGACACCCGTGAAAAAGGTTCATTCTTCAATTATAGTCCTGCCTCGGTTGTCTAGTGGCTAAGGTACTCGGCTGATGAGTCACGAGATCAAATTTTCGCCTCCATTGAAAGTGCAGCGGCGTTGATGCGTTTCTGGTGCGCTTGCGCAGATGACACCCGTGAAAAAGGTTCATTCTTCAATTATAGTCCTGCCTCGGTGGTCTAGTGGCTAAGGTACTCGGCTGATGAGTCACGAGATCAAATTTTCGCCTCCATTGAAAGTGCAGCGGCGTTGATGCGTTTCTGGTGCGCTTGCGCAGATGACACCCGTGAAAAAGGTTCATTCTTCAATTATAGTCCTGCCTCGGTTGTCTAGTGGCTAAGGTACTCGGCTGATGAGTCACGAGATCAAATTTTCGCCTCCATTGAAAGTGCAGCGGCGTTGATGCGTTTCTGGTGCGCTTGCGCAGATGACACCCGTGAAAAAGGTTCATTCTTCAATTATAGTCCTGCCTCGGTGGTCTAGTGGCTAAGGTACTCGGCTGATGAGTCACGAGATCAAATTTTCGCCTCCATTGAAAGTGCAGCGGCGTTGATGCGTTTCTGGTGCGCTTGCGCAGATGACACCCGTGAAAAAGGTTCATTCTTCAATTATAGTCCTGCCTCGGTGGTCTAGTGGCTAAGGTACTCGGCTGATGAGTCACGAGATCAAATTTTCGCCTCCATTGAAAGTGCAGCGGCGTTGATGCGTTTCTGGTGCGCTTGCGCAGATGACACCCGTGAAAAAGGTTCATTCTTCAATTATAGTCCTGCCTCGGTGGTCTAGTGGCTAAGGTACTCGGCTGATGAGTCACGAGATCAAATTTTCGCCTCCATTGAAAGTGCAGCGGCGTTGATGCGTTTCTGGTGCGCTTGCGCAGATGACACCCGTGAAAAAGGTTCATTCTTCAATTATAGTCCTGCCTCGGTTGTCTAGTGGCTAAGGTACTCGGCTGATGAGTCACGAGATCAAATTTTCGCCTCCATTGAAAGTGCAGCGGCGTTGATGCGTTTCTGGTGCGCTCTCGCAGATGACACCCGTGAAAAAGGTTCATTCTTCAATTATAGTCCTGCCTCGGTTGTCTAGTGGCTAAGGTACTCGGCTGATGAGTCACGAGATCAAATTTTCGCCTCCATTGAAAGTGCAGCGGCGTTGATGCGTTTCTGGTGCGCTTGCGCAGATGACACCCGTGAAAAAGGTTCATTCTTCAATTATAGTCCTGCCTCGGTGGTCTAGTGGCTAAGGTACTCGGCTGATGAGTCACGAGATCAAATTTTCGCCTCCATTGAAAGTGCAGCGGCTGCACTTTCAATGGAGGCGAAAATGCTGTAGGCCCATGTGCTCAGATTTGGGTACACGTTAAAGAACCCCAGGTAGCTAAAATTTCCGGAGCCCTCCACTATGGCGGCTCTCATAATCATATCGTGGTTTTGGGACGTTAAGCCCCAAAAATTATTCATCAATCAAATCATCGATCAATTCTTGACTTGTAGCCATTTTTTTCGAAAGGAACCACTTGGTCTGCACGTGGCAGCCGATATGTTGCAGTTAAAATATGTTCTCATAGACGCCCTCCCGCAGTAAATTATTTATGGTGCCATAGCCCCGGCGTGGTGGTCTAGTGGCTAAGGTACTCGGCTGCTGACCCGCAGGTCGCGGGTTCGAATCCCGGCTGTGGCGGCTGCATTTTCTATGGAGGCTGAATTGTTGTAGGAGCGTGTGCTCAAATTTGGGTGCATATCAAAGAGCCCCAGGTGGTCGTAATTTCCGGAGCCCTCCACTACGGCGTCTCTCGTAATCATATGGTGATTTCGGGACGTAAACCCCACATATAAATCAAATATTTATGGTGCCATCAAGCTAACGACGTGGGCGTGGTGGTAAAATTACGTAAGGGTCAAAATTTGGCCCGGAAATATTTTGGTCCAGCGTAAATTTGGAACATAGACCATAACACGCTAAAACCAAAAAGAAGTCTTGTATTATGCTTTTGTTTATTTTTCGGTGCTTACATCCACAGCTTAAAAAGAAAAGAATAACGGGTTGCTGAGCAGTGCGATGTCCTGGTCTCCGCTACGTAATTGTTCATACACAAATTCTGCCACTATCAGGCGAAACCCCCCCCCCCCCCCCCCGTTAATTTTGGGCTCACTCTTAAGGGGAACTATAGTGCATGGAAAACTGAAAAACTGAGTAACGAGTGAAAATAATGAAAAATGTAGTGGAAGCAAGTACCAAGCCGTATATGGTGCAGCAGAGTTGGCGGGCAGCTTCTCTTGTTCTGCACAGAATGCTTGGGCAGTGACTGAGCGAGTGTCGCTTCAGGATGATGATAATTTTCCTGTCTACCTCACACGGCAAACCTATACCGTAAAAGCTATGCTGTACATGTGTCAATATTTTTCTTCGTATTAAACCATCATCATATCACATCGTGAAGCTTTGACGAATGATATAGTCCCGTAAACGGGAAGTTTTCAGAGGGTTCCGTATTGTTTGCTTTTCTCGTCGTCTCCTGAGGGCCCACAGCGATGGCCAGTATACTCTTGCCTCCTTTTCGGAAATTGAAAACAAATATTGACTCTTAGAGACGCAACAGGAGACGCGCCCGCTGAACGCTGTACTGGTCTCATCTTGGGCTTGAAATCATGGAAAAATTGCGAGAAAATTCACAGTGAGGATATACGCGAAAGTAGTGTGTGCCGCATCCGCACCAAACCATGATAGACAGTGTGTTCCCAATTGCGAAAACTTTTTCGAAAACTTGGTGAAATAAACCTCGAAAAGAGAGCCACTAGAGAGGGCTCAATATTTTTTCGGGTGTTCATCTGTGGGCACTGGCTGTAACACCCCATCACATTCCGGGAGGCCGTTTACATATCCCTGAGGAAATGGCGGTGAGCGCGGCTGGCGTTGAGAAAGCTCAAATCAAGCTTTCAAATATCGTGTTTTATATCTATTGCTGTTGTAGCTCCGTTTATATTGTACTTTGTGGAGAACAAGATGCGCGTGAAGAGAATCTGAGTGTACATAACACTATTGCCATGATGGCTAGAAATCAATAGCATTCTTAGCGATGTGTTAAAGATTAACAGATAATCCTGGAATTCGATGGCCAGGGTTTTTAGATTATGTGCTAGGGTTGCATAACTTTTAAAACACGCAAGTGTCATATACAACGTTAACGTGCATCGAAGCATTCGAACATTCGAACGAATAGTATAGTATTTGAATTCGCTTTGAGTCAATTTTAGATCATTTAAAATTTTGAAATATTCAAAGTGAACAAATAGTTGGCATGCAACTTCTTATAAAGATAATTTCACTGCATTAAAAATGTTAAGGCGAGAAAGCATCTGTTCAAATACACAAAACTTCGTATGTAACCTTTCTGTAAAGATGGTTTCACTTCAGTAATTTAATGCTTAGCCATGAAAACATGGACTGACAGAGAGAAAAAATTGCAATATAGCACTCAGCTTACCAAGTCTCAGATGCAAGCCGACCGCCATCAAGGACAGGTGAACTCACAGCTTCAACTCAGAAAAAACACAAGCCAAACGTCGACATGACAGAGGCAGGTGAATCCTTAGCTCTACCTCACAGTTTATGCAATTTTCGCGGTGTGGAACTTCTGTGGCCTTTTTTTTTCACTTTCAGTGAAGTGGGCGCCGGGCTCTAAATTTCTCACCAAATTTAGGGGCACCAGCCAAGACATGGCTCTAGGCTACGCGCAATGTCCGCATTCGTTCTGTAATCTTTTTGTAACGAGCCTGATCAATGTCGTGAGTGCTTTATAGAGAACCGCAATCGGGCAAAATGTGCTTTCTTCATTTAAATTAAGTTTCCGATTGCAATGATATATTTTCGCCCTTCTAAAGTCTGTTGCGCGTCTTCCTGCGTAGTCACACGCATACACACGCGCAAGCATATACTTACACAACCAGAATGGCATGCAAAAAAAAAGCGATAACATGTAATTTTAAACGCCCCTACGCATGCGAGATGGTCCCAAAGTACATCGCTAACGCAAGAACATCACTTACAGTACTGACAGAGCAGCAGGACTAGTGAATAATGAACTCCAAGTAAGAGATAAAGTAATATGTGGGGTCGAAACTTAGGTGTATTACTTTATAAGAAGAGCCTATATATTGTGAATGCTTCGTGAAAATAAACTTAGTTGTGAGTTGGTGCTCTATCTGTCTCGTCTTTTTTTCTCTTGGTCAACCTTGCGCCATGTATTTCAGCCTATTATGTACCAACTAGCCCAACATAACGTACTATTAAGACTGGTGAGCGATGCAAAGCTTCGAGAAACACTGACTTTGTCTTCTGTTCACGTTATTGTCACTTCCACATTGACGCTGCACACTTCTTTGCAGCAGCCGAATGTTACTGCTGATGGTAGTTCCTTAATTTTGGCGTGTTGTTGCACCACGGTAAACGTCAGAAAAAAACACAAAATTACAATTGAGAACGAAATTCGAGTCAAATTTCTCCGAGTCTGCACCACCGTTGAGATCCAGAATGGGTTGTTGCATCGATGGCAAAAAGTTAGGTCTGTGGACATCCTCTTCGAGCCATTGTCTTCTCCGCTTCAGCCAGAGCTAACGTACGATGGTGTGAGATAAGGAAGTGAAGAGAAAGGGGTCTCTCTGCCTCTCTTTCCAGTGTGCGCAAAGTGTGCTCCTCGTTTGTCACTGTCATCTCCGGACCCGTCTTCTATCCAGCTCACTCAAAGACCGAACAGTGCACGAGTGTAGTGCCATGACGAGGAAAGAACAGGAGGGCGCCTGCTGAGGAACCACGCCCACTCATCTTTCGAAAGGACCAAAGTTACAGTATAACAACGAGGACGCGACAGTTTGCAGCCCTATTTATTGCTTGCCTCCTTTTGTTTAAAATTCTATGATTTTTTTCTCGACTGTCACCAGCCCACTTATCAAGTAAGCGTTATCAAGGCTTTCTATTTATGCCGCCACTGCGCCTGCCTTCCGAGAGAAGCGTGCGACGTCAGAGACAGGAAAAGTCAGTCTCTTCACTTCCCCCTTGTTCCTTTTTACTAATTTTTTTTTTGTAATTTCTTTCTGTCGACCCACGAGACCAATCAACGTTTCCAGTTGCCGCCAAACTGCGGCTTGTACCGACTCCTGATGGGAAAGCGCAATTTGGAGAGAGAGTGGAGAGTTCGACAAGTTTAGTAGTTGCATGTAGTCTATTCAAGAGTGGTTAACAAAGCATCTTTCACTCGCCCTCTTCCCTTTCTTTATGCGCCACGGCCAATGAGCCAAAGTTTCACAGTTGAGTGCCTCTTGTGGACAGTGTTCTTAATGTGCTGAAAGAAAGCGTGATTGCAATTTATCGGCGACGCAAAACAGCTGGACCGTAGACGAGCTAAAAATAAGATAAAAAGGAAATTTTATTTTCGACTGCAACCTTAGAATAAATACAAGCTCCTCACACTACTGTGGCTCACGTGCAATCCATATTAGCAAGACAGTCGCAGTACATGGTTCCTGCTATTGCCATAACCACATTCCGGTGGCAATGTGATCACAAAGCGTAATATTAATGAGAAATTGTCATCGATACCTAATACATTACGTCGAGGCAAGTAGTCATGTCGGATTTTTTTCTTAAATCTGGCATGAAATTTAAGTTTAATATTAAAAACTTGGCACATGAACATGTGTTTTTATAGCGAAGTACGTTAGACATGCATAAAAGACTTGATTTTGCAAAAATGTGCAAAAACGATTAGACAGGAAAGCTGTGTAAAGTCTCTCTGGGTCGTAAATTGGTGGTTTTGGGGGTTGTTTACATGTATTTTTAGAGAGCAATAAACTGCAGATCCATTCTTTTTTTTTTTCAGCAATGTCGACAGGGTTACGAGATGTACCTTTTTATAACGCAGCAATAAAAGCAGACGACATAAGCAATCTTCAATGGTTTTGAACAAGGATGAGTATTTTTAAATGGTTATGAATGCATTCGCTGGGGCAGAAGGATGCGCGTAGGGTGAAAGCCACATCGCTTTTTGTTATGGACTTGACTGGTAAGGAAGCAAATGATATCCTACATATTCGGTTTGCCATAGTGACAGTACTGTAAGTAAAGCCAAGTACATCGTGTTCGTGTCGTAGACGTCACTCTAAAGACAAAAGACAAAAGTTGCCATAAAGAAATAAGCGATCATTTGTTTTTACTCATCTTTTCTTCCACACATTGGCAGTGTTCTATGGCTGGGTTCCAATACTCACCGTAGACGGTTAAATAGACAGCTAAATGGACGGTGGCCATCTCAAGTCCCATTCCGATTCTCACGTAGCCGGCAAAATCGACAGCTCCGAGAAGACCGCATCGTAAACAAGTACGATGCAGGCTACTTTGCTGTCTAAACAGGATGGCGGCTCAGCGAATCGCTCAGATGGCTCAAATTTCACCGAAATGGCCGTCTGCACAGACGACCATATAGACGCTTACCCAGACGCTCAATGTGAGTAACGTTTATTTGTTTTTGATTTTCAACACAAAATAAGCCAGAAAATACAACTGTTACGTTTGTTTATTTTAGCTTTTTCTTCTCGAAGTGAGGTGGCGCATCGTCGCGCAAAAGCCACCCAGAAGTGTTCCAACTCTCGGACAGCATGGGCTTGGTGATGTCTTCCAAGCAGTCTGCGTAGACTGTCTACGTGCTGTCTAACAATTAGAACATACCCCCCAACGTATAGCTGTTTAGGTTGCCGTTCTTATTCAAACCACGTGCCTAAATTTGGGGTGGTATGTCTGACAGAAAGGGAAGAAGCCCCACTATCGAGTGCAGCAGGTAGGAGGGAGAGCGAAGACAGTGGAGGGAGGAAGCGGAGTGAAGGAAGCTGTAAGCTAAGAGTGCTGAGGCGAGGAGCCTGAAAGGAGCAAATAGGTGATCGTTAAGTGGCTACTCTGCTCGGTGAAGTGGAAAAAAAGGAATCAATAAAGTAGGAGAGATGAGAAGTGGAAAGTAGCAATAGAAAATATTCATACATAGTGTTTTGCCGTGGTGGCATTAGAACCCTCGTACCTCCGGTCCGAACGCGAGCATCGTCACCACTCATGTATCTAGGCACATCAGCAGAACAAGAACTTGTGGGAACCATGATTGTGTTCATGTGGGCCAGAGAATTGCGAAAATATGGAAACAATAATAATCAGAACTAACAGGCAGAGATGTCAAGGAAAGTATAGGCGATGTTATTAGAAGTAATTGTAAAGTAAATGACAAGAAAGAAAAGTGGACAAAAAAGTACCTTTCTGTTGGCATTGACTGCAAGTTATCTTTCTTGTGATCATGGAAAATGGGATTGCAATTCGTTCTGGGTGCCCGAGGCGGTTCCAGTCTCGCCGCCGATGATCCAAGAATCCAATCCCACCGAGGCACACAACAGAACAGTTTCTCGCTCGTTTCGTTTCCCGCTTTGGCCTTTCACGCGACCCGACGAGGCATCCCGCACCGCCGCGGTGGTCTAGTGGCTAAGGTACTCGGCTGTTGACTCTCAGGTCACGGGATCGAATCCCGACTGCAGCGGCTGCATTCTCGACGGAGGCGAAAATGCTGTAGGCTCCAAAAGAACTTGTTTTTGGGTAGTTGGTGCATACTTGGTGCAGAAGACTGAGGCGCAAAAAACATAACGTAAAGCAGGAAGAGCAGGAGAGAAGACAGAACACCGACAGAATGGCGCTGTTCTGTCTTCTCTCCCGCTCTTCCTGCTTCACGTTATGTTTTTTGCGCCTCAGTCTTCTGCACCAAGTATGCTGTAGGCCCGTGTGCTCAGATTTGGGTGCACGTTAAAGAACTCCAGGTGGTCGAAATATTCGGAGCCCTCTACTACGGCATCTCTTATAATCATATGGTGGTTTCGGGATGTCAAGTCTTACATATCAATTAATATATGAGGGATCCCGCACCGTGACAGCGTCTGCTTATTGACGCGCCTCGTGACCCAGCGTTATAGAGCTGCCAGGTTTTGTCAATGCTACATGTATACGCTCAGAATTTTGAACATTAATCTGTGACAAAGGTTATATATTTAACACGAATGTGTGCTCCATTGCACCTAAAACTTGCGAACGTCATTTCCGTGATGGAAATGTACGCTAACACGCACACAAGTCTTGTAGAATTTGCACGATATATACCGTGAGTCACTGCAGATTTCCTTTTTTTCCCCCGTTAAAGTCTATCCGAGAAGTGGTTTTGCGCCAAGTTTGGTCAGAAATAATATCCGGATTGCGAATAGTTTGTTGTTATATTAAGGGCAAGGAGGAAAGTACGGGAGCACTGGTCGCGTTGTGTGCGTCAGAAAAATGTGCGAAAAAATGAAGACGGGAGAGGGGCGTCGCTCTATGTGTGCTCGGGCACGGCGTGTTAGATCCGCCAGCAGGTTTCGCGATAGACAACGTGCACGTTCATGCACATATATTTCTGAACGTCGGAGGGAGTCACGCTCATCATGCGGCTGGCGTGACATCTGCTGCGCACCAGTGATGTGCGTGGCACAATTATGGCCTTCAAAAGGAGCAGCCAACGTGCCGAACGGACAGTCAGCGAGGAGTATGCTAGTGGGTAACGGCATGAACCTTGCATTTTATGTAATTCGAGTACGTTCCTTTAATGTTCGTGCAATGATAAATCTTCGAGGCTATGATTCGCTGTTGTCATTGCTCGTTGTCGACGGCCCGAACTTATCACGACTAACAAAGCCCCACAGATGCAGCTGTTTCTATTAGGATTCGTTTCACCTTCAGGTTACGACCTATCCTATGAATTGATTGATAAGTGGGGTTTAACGCCCCAAAAGCACCAAATGATTATGAGAGTTGCCGTAGTGGAGGGCTTCGGAAATTTTTACCACCTGGAGTTCTTTAACGTGCGCCGAAATCTGAGCACACGGGCCTACAACATTTCCGCCTCCATCGGAAATGCAGTCACTGCAGCCGGCATTTGATCCCGCGACCTGCTGATCAGCAGCCGAGTACCTTAGCCACTAGACCATCGTGGCGGGGTGACGTATTCTATGAAAAAGAGATCAATATTTCTTCTGGACAACTAATTTCATTTGTTTTGTAGGCAATTTCTGACTTAGGCACCTGCTGTGGGGCATGGCATGACCACTTTGTTCAGAGTGGTCCCCTTATTACAATTCATGTTATACAACTTAGCAAGAAATGCATATTTTTTTGGTTTGGTTCCAACCTAACGAACAGAAAGATGATAACAAGAGTTTAACTTGTTTCTTTTTACCCCCTCGATAGCTTCGATACATTAGCTATGTGATATCAGTTCTTTATTATGCTCATGTCAGTAATGTGAACTTGTTCAACAAAGAACATTAAACAACAAATATTTCTTGTGCAAATACTTCATATCAACGATAAGCTCAGTGATGTCAGCTCAGGCAACAGCTTATCATCCATGTGTTCCGCGCACACCCGAAAGAAGAAAAATTACTATTTCAACAGCTGATTTGATCTTCATTTCTTTTACGCCAACACCAAACCACTTTGTTTTATTTACTGAACCCCTTTTTCATCTATGCAATTTTTCATAATTAATTAAAGACAATGAAACGAAGGTATTGATGCTTTATGAGAATGAATTATATGCGAACTTGCCTTAGAATCAGACCATAGAATAAAAACTTGCAATACTTCGTGAATGGCGATTTCTTGCTTCGAAGCTGAACTGTACAAGATGGACAGGTACAAACTCTCATTGAAAGAATGCAGAGAATTATAAGCGATATGGAATAAAAGAAAAGAAAAGGAATTAAAAGAAAGGACTGGTATGCTTGAAAGAGGTGGCACTTTTGGAAGAAAACGAGCGTGCTCCAGTCGTCTCTCATATGGGGGAATATACGTGCATGGGCGCGTAGTCGCATTCGAGAAATCGGAAGCAAAGCATCGCGTGCGAAAAATCGCAACCCCGCCGTCAGTTTGCAATGCACTCTCGGGGTTGCTGATTTTCGTTGTATTTATCCAGTGTGCAGTACCATCGCATCTCACTCTGCGCCCTCACCCGCGAGGAAGTTTTTTGGAAAGAGAAAAGATCATTTCGGCGGATTGAGCCTCGGGAGCTTGGTGTTCCTCTGTATTCGACATTCTCCCTCAGAGATCTGTCACCGGCGTGTCATGAGCTCCGCGTGGCGCTCTCTGAGCTCCCGTCCTCACTTATGCATTTCTGCATAGGTTGGCAAACACGGTCATGAGCCGAGTGACTCAGACTCACCCACACTGAGATTGAGCCGTGAGGAGGCGAGTAATATTTTCGTGAGCTTGAGTCCGAGTGAGTCCGGATGAGGAAAATTTGCGTTTGCCAAGTCGGAGTGGGACCACAGCGCGAATTAGAGTGAGCCGGAGTGAGCTACAATTTTTGGCTATTTAGGTTTCTATTTACTCAACTTCAGTATGACTGTTGTAAGCTGATGTTTATACTCACGGCTACCCACACATACCTCAAGGCACTAGTGTTCATATGACATCGCAAATCGATATATATATATATATATATATATATATATATATATATATATATATATATATATATATATATATATATATATATATATATATATGAGGCTTGAGGGACAGATAGGGGGAGGGGGTCGTTTTTTTTTATTTTTCTTCAACAAAATCTTTCTCGGGAAGTTTTTCGTAAACAATCTGACGCAAGAAATCTCCTTCAATAAAAGCTTTCTTACTGGATTACGACCACCAATAACTCGTATTTTAAGAGTGATATCAAACGATGCCAAGTAGCGCACCATTTATGTGAACTATTGGTGTTAAAGACTGTTGATGACTATTGATTAACATTAAAGACCATAACGGAAAAAAGTTAAATGCACTACTCTGGTTACACGCACTCACTCAGATGGAGCTTTAGGTCCGAGCGAATAATGCTTTCGTGGATTTCAGTAGGAGTTAACATTTCACGAGAAAATCTGACTTGCCTCCACTTTTATTGTATATAAAGCGCATAGCACACGCGCTTTCTTCGCTCCCCCGCAGCAGATTGGTGCGACTTTTATGTTTGCCGGTTGCGCTTGCTTCGCCGGAACACTGTCGCATACGGCTATGCAACACACAAACGCATGCGATTTCATATTGTGAACGGAGGAACGTGGCACGCATGTGGAAATCAGTTCAAAAAATAAATAAATCAACGAATCCGTTAGGGATTTAGGTCGACATTGCGTGTGCTACATATATCTGGGAAGAGAAAAATAATAAGCTAGCGTCATCTGCCGGATAAAAGAGAGTCTTGCATCATGCTGTTGCTCAAGCTCCACAGACCGTTTTTCTGTACAGCTGCATACTCATGGTTACTCAGTACAGAAATTTCAACCCACCTGTCGGTCGTACTTGCTTGAAGTTTTTACACTTCTCTGATGAAAAGCGTTCTGCAGCACCATTGCAGTGTCTTGTATTGCTACAAAGGCTTGAGATCTCTTCACCATTTTCTTACCCGGGGACTATGATTTGCTTCGCTTCCCAATCACCGCCTGCACCATCAATCATTCGGAGTCCTACAGGATGTATGACGGATGTACGTGAACGACTCTTCCACGTGTTCACGTCTTTGCACTTTCTAGGGAGAAAAAGTATTGGCATACCATGAGTCACCGAGAACAATGATGGGGATATCTGCGATTTCATCGAGCCAACTACAGTCCTACTTTTCGATGAGTGATGATATCAAGAAAAAAAAAACTAAAAGAAAATAGACCGATGCGATATCCTGGCGAGTTTTCCGTAGAAGATTTTCCAAATTAGAGCTCAGGTTCAGACAAACATTCGTTTCATTAGGTCGATCCTATTTATCCCAGAAGATAGAAGCGTGGACGGGGGATGAGGGGTTGCGGCGATATGGGTGTTGTTACGTTTCTGGACGGCTTCAACTGTGTGGCAGCCGTGCGTCTACGGCAGGAGTTATTTGGCTCTACGTGTATACTTCTTTCTTCCCGAAGTAACCTAATCAAGTCTTGAAGATGTGAGCTTTTTGATTATGCCATCCAGCACTGCGACTCTGGTTTCGCAAATGACTCATTTCCAGGAGAGCTCTGTGTCTGTAAATGGCGGACCCACTTACAGCCGAATGTGCATTAAGAAACAGCGTGCTTGTTAGCATGAACAAGCAAGCTGCTCCGTTTCGCATTCACTCGCATTCTCCCAAACTTGCATGCACGTACAATCATTTTAAGGCGTGCTCCTACGTCTCGCTGCACCAAGCGGGCCTGTTTAGCTCCTCATCAGCCGATCGAAAATTCAAGCAGATCCGCTTGCGGTGCAAACGCGTGCGGCGCTCGATGGTGCACGAGCACCGCTCTCCAGAGGAACTCCTCGGGGCGACACTGTTCGGAAAGAGAAGTGGGAAGCGCATACAAAAAGACGCCCACCCTACATTCATTCCGTTCGCGTAAACTGTTTGCCTTTCTTGAAAAGCGAACACGTCTTGAGAGATGAAGGAGGCGTCGACGTGCACGCGGTTTACCGTCAACAGCGGTGCCCGCAGGGGATCGAAAGTTCTTCGCAGACCCCACGTAAAATGCGCGGGAATCGCCTGACAGCTGTTGGGCTCTTATCGGATTTCCATTCACCGAACCCCTGTGTGACGCAGACGCGATGAAAGACCGTAGTCGCGCAAGTATTTCGCCTCCGCTTTTACGAACATTACGCTCTGACCGCTCGATTCTGGCCAGCAGGATCGCGTGTTTTCGTGAGCACCACACCCGCTCGACTTGCTTCAAATCTCTGAAGTCCAGAGGGTGACTTTTCCTGGTACATTACGATATTGAAACAATATGCCGCTCATCTGCCGTAAATTCTACCGAATAGTATTCATTGTCGAGCTAGCGTATACCACTTAAGTATGAACCTTCCTTATGTATATGAAAACCTCAGTAACACACCCTGTTGACTTATATTTTTTATACAGTGAGCTCGTCTTTGTGTCGTCAAACTACGCATCATCAGATCTACTCTCGCATTAACCTCATCGCCGTTTCATTATGCCGATAAAGGCTATTATCGTATTGCATCAAGCGGAAGATAGTGGCGTTGGAAGCCTCGCCGCGGTGGTCTAGTGGCTAAGGTACTCGGCTGCTGACCCGCAGGTCGCGGGTTCGAATCCCGGCTGCGGCGGCTGCATTTCCGATGGAGGCGGATATGTTGTAGGCCCGTGTGCTCAGATTTGGGCGCACGTTAAAGAACCCCAGGTGGTCGAAATTTCCGGAGCCCTCCACTACGGCGTCTCTCATAATCATATGGTGGTTTTGGGACGTTAAACCTCACATATCAAATCAGTGGCGTTGGAAGTTGGCGCTCGTGTTTGTCGGCTCATTTCTTCATTTTGATCCCCTGCTCTTCACGCAGTATCTGTTTTTCATTTTTGTTATGGGCTTATTCAGTGCCTTCCTAATTAGCAATGAATCTATTGTGTCTTTCAGTTCTCGTAGCATATATCATTTTGTTGCACGTAGGAACACCGAAGCATTACAGGCGCCTCCATGATGTCTACCCACATACATTAAATAAGAACTAGTGAGGTTTTATTTGTCAGGACCACGACATGTTATCAGGCATTCCGTAGCGGTGGACTTTTGATTAGGTTCGTTCACCTGTGGTTGGTTAACGTTCACCTAAATCTTAACACATGAGGGTGCTTTGCATTTCTGCCCTACAGAACTGCGACCATTGCAGCCGGGAATCATACCCGGGCCTTTGCGCTTAGTAGCTAGGCTACCATAAATACAATAAATAAAGAATAAATGCACGGTGATGTGATGTGTTTAAAGGCAACCGATGTTCCTTACACCGCGAGAGCTTTGGCAAGCAGTGTAGTAGTTCTGATGCCAACACGACACGAGGATGGCAATCGGCGTCTTCCTGAGTGCAACGCAAGCAATTTCACAGGACACAACACTTGAAGAACCAGATTTAGAGGTGGTTTTAAGTTGCTATTAGGTGAGTTACAAAATCTTTGTATACAGAAGGAGGTCCCATAGTCAAATACTGAAGAATCAGGACCTCTTAAAGTAATGAATACAAACACATTTATTTGAAGTAGCGAAACAGAAGTACAGAAAATAAGCAAAAAAATACATCGCAACCTGAAAAAAAAAGTCAATTTAGAAAAAATAACAAGAGAAAGCAGAAAAAAGAAGAAGACAAAAGTTAAAAGCAGACAACATACAAAATAAAGATGGTTGAACACTTATAGTTTCAGATAAAATTCTAAAATCAGATGACATAAAATATGAAGAAATTTCAGCACTCTTTAAACTATACAAAATTTCAAAATAAGACAGGATAAAAAATAGAGGTCATTGACACTTTTAGACGGTTTTCAGTTGAGTGCACCGTGAAAGGCAATGAAAAGAGAAAACGAACGCAAAAGAAATGTGACATCTAATCTCAGCTATGAGCGCTGATTATGCGATGCTTCTACGTATGTTGCGAAATGGTATGGATAGGAAGTAGAGTATCAGAGGCGACGAAACCTATCCAGAAAATGAAAGAATTGAGAGGAAGGTATTCAGTGTTTTTTTGAGTATCCCAATTGACAGCAAAGGTTTCGATTGTCGGAGGTATATCATTCCAGAAATAGTTTCCACTTAATCAAATTCAGTTTGTTTGTCATAGCTAGTGTGAACCTTAGGTAAAATTATATGGCGATTGTGTGCAAACCTTGTCAAGTTAGTATTCACTAGAATAGATGGAGGGATTAAGAACACAGGAAGCTGGTTGTTGATTTGCTTGTGCACTAATATTCCTAGTATGAATTTGAAAGTGCCACTGACCGTTAGGATGTTGTTGATATGTAGGAGTGCTATAGCAACACTGCAATAATTACTATGGGTAAGCATTATAATAGATTAATTTTTCATAGTTTGGAGAAAGACATGGTGGCTGCTGCAGGGATTGGCCCAGGATGTGACAGTTATTAAGGTTAAGAAGTACACATTGACAGCGCTGACTCTCGACTATGCTTTATTGCACACAATACATGCACAAACCACATGAAAATTGGGCATGGCTTCAAGATAAAGATGAAGAAGAGTAGTGAAACAGAGACTTGACAGGTTTGGACTGTTCTACGGTGTAGCATCTTGGGATGGTATTGAGCCGTGCACCAATTAAGGTTGTAGATAGATTTCCCACATGCGCAAATGAAAATAATTGTGCAAAAGAGAGGAACTCAGGAAGCGTACCCATCTGTTTACTGTCTGTGCGTGACTTTCAGGAATTCAACTTTTCTTTTGTCGTTTAAGGTGCTAGAAGGCTGGCCGATAAACTTCTCTCTCAAACTAGTTATTATAATATGTCTCCAGAATAAGCCTTTCGTTCATGCTACTGTGCCTATATATCACTTCTGTCTTGGTAGACAGTGACTCGTATTGATGCTGTGTGCAATGAGCAACAAAGTTTGATAATTGGTCATTACCTTCACATTTCTTCGTGTGCTCTTGTAATAAATATTTGCGCACCTACCAGTCTGGCTGCTATAACTAATGCCGCATTACAGAGGAATCTTGTATACTACTTCTGAGGCACAAGTAATGAAGTCGCTACTGTGTTCGACACCCCAATCTTCTTTCCGTATGGTTTTGCTTCTGCTCTACGCTTAAGGGAAGCGCGACTGCTACCCAACTTTTTGGGAGCCGTATAAACCTTTTTAACCTTATATGATGATGTGACTTTGTTAAGGTTATGTGCCATCTTGTTAACATGGGGCAGTGGGTTAATGACGGGAACGCGTTCACCGGAGCCAACGCCTACTTTCGTTTCGAGCAGCACTTCGGTTAAGACATCTGCTACCGCCTCTGGCGGCACGTTTCAGCTTCGCTGTTTAACCATCTGTACGAAGTGATTCGGCGGTGACGTTTTGTTTTTCTTAACAGGTCATGCACGATGAACTAACACTATAGTTTTCTGTTGCAGAATCACCAAGAAAATCTGTGCCGTCATGGAGAATATCACCTTCGGCATATCATAAAGTAATGGTTGTTGAACTTTACGTCCGGAAACCACAATATGATTAAGAGGAATGTCATAGGGGACACAGACAGAAGGAAAATGATTGAGACCTTCAACTTGAATGAAACAAGAGATGCGGAGGGGTGCATGATGAAAGAGAATAGAATAGTTAAAAAAAGAAAACAGCTCCATTTATCTGAAACCTGGGGAGGGACAAACAGGGAGTTACAGACCAGTGTTTCCTACTGGAAGATGCCCATTTCTACTAATGGGCAATCAATGACAGAAGGCTCCGATTAAACGAAGAGACCCACAGTCTGCTTTTAGCTACCGCAAACGCTGCGTATTTTCATCGTTCAACTACGCACCAGAGAAGTTTCCTACTGGTACTAGATAGTGCTGCTTGTGATAATTGCGGTAGCAATGAAACGATAGAGCACATTTTGTGTTACTGCTTTCGCTTCAGTGTACACAGAGTGCCGATAGCTGCTTTGTAAGCACGCTTTGATGACAGGACCTTGTCAGAACAGTCAGTGCTCAAAAGCGGATAGTCAAGCAAAATAAATCATTACACTTTTCGCGTGGTAGTGGCCTTTTGAATAGGCTATAACACCCCACTCTCTTTTTTTCTTTTATGGCGCATCCTCTTATCGCTTTTTTTTCCTATGTTTTCTTCCTCTTTCATTAGGGCTGGGTAGTACCGGATGCTACAATTTCTGGTTAACCTCCCTGTCTTTGTCTCAGCTTTTCTTTCTCTCCCACTGGTACTACATTGCAGATCAAGATTCTGTGGGGTCGCCGGGGAATGGTAGGGCAACGGAAGCAGTCTCTTCAATCAAGAAACTAGCTAACAGACGTTGCGCGAGTAGCCGTTTTCTCTCATGGGTGAGAGCGAGTTCTCGTTCTTCGCTAGCTTTAGTAGCTCAGCGTTCATCGCACCAATATCGCTTTCGTAGTCAACATGCGCCGTTCGCTTTCTTCGTCACCTGCCGAGCGCTGAGGTAGTGGCACCCTCCCTTGTGCACAAGCAAATGGGCTGTTACGACAGCAGCAGACGTTAATGTACGCCGACATGCGGAGACCTTAAGATACTTCGTCCCTTCAAAAGAAAAAAAGAAAGCCAGATCTCGACATCCGAGGCGCAAAGACCTAAAGGCCTGCAGATATGAGATGAAAGTGCCTCGACGCGTAATGAGGAGAGTGGTGGGTAATCTGGTGGAGAACGATGAAGAAGACTCTAAAGACAGCTCGCATAGGTGGCTGTTGGTGGCAAGGAGCGTCTCTGCATTCGAGAAGATGAATATTAATAATAGAGGCGGTGAGGCGCCTATTACTGGGGGAGCTCCCTTGCCCGATTTCCCCCGCCATCAGTGGACGCTGTTGTCAGCTGCTGAAAAACATTTTTACCTTGTCTTCGTTCTTTTTTGCAAGCTCACTCACAGACTTACTCGCCACTCTCCTTTTTTCACGACGTTCAGGAGCATGGTGCAACTTAATTCTCTCAAACCGTCCCCGATGTCTACAGGGGGTTCTTCACTCTCCGCAGAGACCACCCACACTCACGCGCTTCGTGCTCAAACAAATGTATATGCCAGACGAAGTTCTCTCGCCCGTGCCTCACTTGAGCAACTAATGCGAACTCCTCCTCATCTTAACTAAGGACATTGTTCCGAGTGCGCTCACTTCGCCCTCACCAATGAACGCTGCCCCGTCCTTAACGAAGTCGGCCTCCTCCTCGACACCCTCGTCTTGAAAGTAATGTGAGCCACCAATCTAAACTAAAAGCATTGTTCCGGGTATACCGACCCCGTGGTATCTAAAGACAGTCGACTCTTTTTCGTTTTTGTTTAATTTATGTGTCCGCCCCCTCGCTTTGTCGGAGGCCCACGGCTTTCACTAGCCTACGCGCACTGCCGTCTGTTATGCGTAGAGAAAAAAAAAAACGTGATAGTAATATCATCGGGCAATGTCTAAAATGAGCGGCGCGAAAGGAATGGGCTACGCGAAGTCAAGACACTCACGCAAAGGAAAAAAAAAGAGGTTGAAGGAAGAAAAGGGATAATCAGAATCAGGAAGACATTTGAGAGATAATGAAATGAGACTCCGCGAAGGAAAAGATGAAAAAAAAATGAAAAGGCTCTGCATGACAAGACACACAGCGTCACTTAGGCGCCATGAAGAATTGCCGAAATTGCAAGCGATAACATTCTGCAGACGCTCAGCATGACAGACGAGCTACAGTGTGATTAAGTTCGGTTAAATTGGTGAGTATAACTATTCCCGCAAAAAATCGATGGGATGGAAGAAGAGTGCAGGGGGAACAGCGAATGAACGTATATCGAACTACAAAAATGCTGAAGGGTCATATTACAGGATGTAGAAACATTTTTATGATAAGGCATTAAAAACAAAAAGACTGAATGAGTGGAGCCACTACATGGGGTATTAAGAATGTTTGCAGATTACAGAATGCATTTAATACAGGCTCGATGTCGAATCAATGGGAAAGCCATCGCTGCAACCTCATGCCATACCATTTCAGTAAAACACGAGCGCTGACCGCCAGGGGCACCAACGAAATTGGAATTCCGCCAATATAAGCTTCAGCGCCACGCAGTTTAGCATGAAGGCTACCAAAATAGCGATGCAGCATTAATCTGTTGAATTACTATTGTTTATTTTCTCACTAGAAGAGAAACTTGGGCTAGTGGTTGATTCATATGTGAAAGAATAACAGCACTAAAAAACAGACGAGGACTAAGGAAGACACGATGTTCTTGAAAATTATGTTGCTATAATTAGCAGATCACAAGTCATAGGTGTTTCGCTCGAAATAACGCTCAAGAAGTAAATGCAATTTTCGACGTCATTTGGAGGTTCCCACAGCAACCCACCGTGATCTCTTAGACATTGACAGCGCTGCTAGGAACTATGTGATCATTTATTGCTAAAAATGCATTACAATATTTATATGGGGACCAGATATCTCACACAACAGGTCTGTAAGTATATATATATATATATATATATATATATATATATATATATATATATATATATATATATATATATATATATATATATATATATATATATATATATATATATGAAAGTAGATGCGCTTTCACATAACAACTGTTTATTGTGGCGACGTTTCGACAGGAACCCTGTCTTTTTCAAGGCATAAAGAGAGGGTTCCTGTCGAAACGTCGGCACAATAAACAGTTGTTATGTGAAAGCGCATCTACTTTCATATATATATATATATATATATATATATATATATATATATATATATATATATATATATATATATATATAATGGAAATGTTGACCGTTAGGCTTTGTTCAAAACAAGGATGAGCTTAGGGTTACCAGTCAAACAATAATGGTGTTCTAATTTTAGTGTAGTTACGCGCGATATATTCAGTGTTTATAGTTAGTGCACATTCAATATCAGACCCCACGAGCCCGTCCTTGACCACGCACGCTTTCGCAATTGCATGCGAAGAGGAAGAAGTAGGTGTTTAATGAAAAGAAGGAGGAGATGTCGGCCTGGAAAGCGGGTGCATAGCCTGCTACTCCTCACAGAGGTAAGGGGAAAAGGGAAATAAAGAGAAAGAGGAGGGCATGTTGAGGGGTGATTGTGATACAGCACAATGAGTCACTGCACACAATGTCTCGTTCGGTGTAGGACACCCACAAAAGTCTCTACATTAGCAGGTGCTCTAATGACGGGAATCTGAACCTGTATTGCTTAGAAATGCGAGCGGGCTCTTTAAGATGCATTGGACGTAATCCCCACGTTCCCAAGCACCTAACACTTTCTCATCCAAAAAGGATGGGCAGTCTAGGTCATCTGTGAGGTGCTTAACAAACGGTCTTTTTACTGCGTATAGAGGGCACACGCAGAGGTTGTGATTAATAGTCTCTGGTGTGTGACAGAATTGCAGTTAGGATTTTGCTCATCTCCTATCTTGCATAAGTAACATCGCGTATATGCAACACCCAACCGCAGTATTTGTAGTAGCGTTTCCTGGTCTCGCCTTAGTGGAAACGGAAGGCGAAAAACATGACAAGAGTCAAGCATATAAATGCGCTCGTGGGGATAATCCGGATCATTTCATGGTCAATGCATAGATGTTTTCATACCTTTAGACAGCAAAGCGCTGAAGTCATGTCGGGAAAAGTGAATTGATATCACTTCGCCGCTAGTGTGCGCCATTTTTGCTTCTGCACCAGCCTGTTCATTCCCAGCTATGTAACAGTGACTGGGAATCTATTGCAACGCGATGATATCTCTGGATTGAAATGGCTCATTCAAAATATTCATTATGTGACACACCAGAGAACTGTAAGCAGTGTCTTGCTTGATGTATACTTTCTAATTAGCTGTAGTGCCAGCTTAGAGTCGCAAAATATTGTCCATTTTGCTGGACTCTGCTTTAAAACGTAGCACGCAGCTTGTCGGACGCTGGTCAGCTCAGCGACAGTAGACGAAGTCTGGTGTGATATTTTGAAGCGATGAGTGATTTCTATGTGAGGCTCAGTGAAAGCAGCTGCTGAGGAGGTCTGCGTGACAGAGTCATCAGCAAAAA
This sequence comes from Rhipicephalus microplus, assembly GCF_043290135.1. Taxonomy (NCBI): domain Eukaryota; kingdom Metazoa; phylum Arthropoda; class Arachnida; order Ixodida; family Ixodidae; genus Rhipicephalus; species Rhipicephalus microplus. The sequence goes on from NC_134705.1 coordinate 203,155,608, forward strand.
TGTGCACTGTATATCCGTACATATATGCAATATACGAGAAAGCGAAATGCTCAAGTCCAGCAGTTGGTATTTTTGACTCCTTTGTTATCCCTGAGATCGGAACTCGCACAATCGGTTTGGGAATCGTCCAGAGTGGTATGTCGTAGATCACATGTGCTGCATAATTTGAAGGCAGCGGATGTCGATGTGACATAACAGCTTCTGAGTATGTAGCATGGGGTCGTTTGCTAGTGGATGGTCTCGATGCCTTGTCAGTAGCTTCAGATGTATTCGTAGTGGCTCGTGTTGAAGATTAACACGATCTGGACAAGAGCATGCTTCTGCAATAGTGCCACATGTTGAAGTACATTGAAGTACTCCTAGGCAAATTCTTAGAGCACGCGCTTGAGCTCCCCCGAGTGTACGCACACTGCAGCACATGCGCAAACACGGGAAAGAACAGGTGGGGTGTAGCAGAGGTATCCAACAAAAACCACCTGGTATAGCTGCAGTAGAGATGATTTCGATGGTCCTTATGATTTTCCAGACCTATGGCGAATGACCTAGACATAGCTGTTTAGTTTTTTCTTAGCGTTTAGATGTGCTTCGACCAAGACAAATTACGATCGATGATAACTCCGAGGTAGTTGTGGTGAGTTACCGCAGGTATTACGTTCCCGTCGATCACTATGGGGTATCAAAGCATAGACTTTCTCGTGAATAACAGGGTTGCGCTTTTCATCGGTGACAGTTGCAGTTCGCAGGTATTGAGGTATGCAGATGTCGTCGATACCGCACGTTCTAGCTTCTTATGTGCTTGCAAACGTGTTAAGACTCGTGGTTCAAATATAAATATCATCTGTGTACATATACACTGAGATTTAACTTCCTAGCTTAACGAGGCCAACAAGTACGATAATAAATAATGTTGAGCTCAGGACTCCACCTTGAGGCACGCCACGATAGACGTCATGCGGAGCATTGTCAAATTCACTTTTGGTGTCAAGAAAGACTACAGCCTTCAATCGGTGGTGCCGTTTCTTATTTTCAATGGTTGTTACCAAATCAATTAAACTGTCAATTGATCACCTTTTCTTCCGGAAGCCAGTCATGGTGCCTGGATATGCTCTTTGCTTCTCTAGAAATCATTCCAAGCGCAACATAAGTATTCGTTCCTTGAGTTTTCCTACAGAGCTTGCTAGCGCCACAGGTATGTAGGATTGCATATCATGGGGAGGCTTGCCTGGTTTCAGCAATGCCACGATCTTGCTAGTTTTCCAGTATGCCGGTACAGTTCCAGGTGCCCAAGAAAGGTTGTACGAAGATGGCAGTTCTTTGGTTGCTCGAGGACCAAGGTGGCGCAGGGTAGCATAGGTGACTCAAGTAGACCCAGGTGCATTGCAAAGTTGCGAAGTGAACCTAGCCACAAGAAGCCCCTGCAGCGTGAAATGATTATGAAGACGGAAGTCTGCCGTAGGGGGTGCGCATCGAGGCAGTGAGCCATCCGTTGTTGCAGAGCCAGAGAGGTGCATGCAGAATTCTCCCGCGATCTGTTTCTCGCTGCATCTCCTTATAATGGCCAATGGACGGAAAGGACGTTGTTGCTGAAGAGAAAATGATAGAGCTCGTACAACGTGCCATATCTTAGACAGTGGTTTTCGTATGTGAAGGGTGGTGCAAAATGACTTCCAGTTTTGGTGGCCAAGCTTTTCTGAATACCTCTGTTTTTTTTTGCACGTTACGAGAGGTCCTCAGGCCTGTGATCAATTTTGCTCTCCTGTGTTCGCGTTCCGCTCGGCGACGAACTGCCCACTGCTCTTCGTATACCACATACACCAACTTCCTGGAAATATATGTTGTGACAACACGTGTAGTGGTCTGTATTGCTGTGACAATTCTTTCTTTAATCTCTGTCGAAGAAACTATACAGCTGCAAGACTTCAAAAGCTTCCCAATCTGTGCATCGACTTCGAATGCTTGCAATGCCGGTGTGTCATCGTAATTTTACGTAAGTAGGGAGGTGATCACTGCCATATGTTTCAACGTCTGAACACCAGGTTGCGGATTGTTGAAATGCACCGAGCAGCTAAGTCGAGGCAACTGTTGTATACGCTGAGCCATGGAGATATGTCGGTGATCCGTCGTTAAGAATATGAAGGCCATTGTTGCTTGTGAAGTATAGAAGTCGTTTTCCCTGAGTACTATGGTACTGCGAAATTCTCAAGCATATCGGCGTGTGCCCGGTAACTCGAGAAATTCAGGTAGGCCCCCAGCATGACGTTTCAGCTGACAAGCATCCGACAGGCTAAAACAGGTCAGAGTCGGTATTTAATAACTCGCACGTTTTTCGCGTTCGTGAGTCAGCGCAACGCAAAAACGTGGTTGTTGAGAATCTCAGCCCCCTGGCACAATGAAAGTTACACGGCAGCTCCGGTCGAGCCAATAGGGCCGTCTAATATTGTTGCAAAAAAAAAATAGCTGGCACGAAAGAAATGAACTCTTACTCACGCTACTCTTTTCACCTCTTTGCTTTAATATCGAAACACGTACGCACCTTGATGCAGATGGCAGGGGGAGTGGTGCTGTAAAATGAGATTTTAGCGGGCAGACAAAATCCAGAAAGATGACGTATCACACCAAATTTGAAGCTAAAGATAGAACAAAAAGAAATGAATCGAATCAGGTAATGAAAGAAAAAAAAACATGTGGGCAGGTGGGGTGTAGAGGGAAGCAACGGGCGGTGGCAGTCGAGACAAAGATGGAAGCGAGGGAGCTTGTGTCATATATTAATACACTGAGGCTCTGCCGTTGAAAAGTGCCTAGATTGCTACTTCTCGGCAAGAAAGGAGAGGGAGGGGAGGGTGAGGCAGAGTGTGAACGGGAACGTTGCGTGAGAGAGCAGGATGATGAGGGTCGCAAAGGTGCTGTCATGGCTTTTCGAGGGGAACGTGAGTGACGAGGGTGTGTCTTCTACTTATCCATCTTGTTCACCTACATGTGCGTATCTCGTTCCTTCGAGAGGTGTGCTCGAATGAACTGCGGAGCGAATGCGGCGCTTCTTCGTCTGTCATATAAGATCGTCTTACAACAACAACAACCACTGCTACTACTATTACTGCTGGTGCTGCTGCTGGGGCTACTACTGCTTGTGCTACCACCACTTGCTGCAGTCAGTAGTACGGCTGAAACAGCTCTGCTGTCAATCAACAGTTTTTGTAAAAGCTATTCTACAAGTTGTTTGACAAACAAATGAGTAAAGTATGAGCGAAAGTGGAGAGACTAGTAAAACGAGGGCCCGTTTCACTACCTTACAGTGTAGGCCAGGTAATATGAACTAGAAAGGAAAGAGGGAGTGAGAAGACGAGCACTGCATGCCCGCAGGTGTACGCTCAGTAAGGGTCACCGGACTTTCTGTGACATACGACATACAATTCATGTGTAATTTTTATCTAACTACCATTGTCATTGTTTTCTTACTTCTCATTTTCTATCAAGACAATGTCATGCCTACTGTTGTTTCTGTTGATTTCTTCTGATACGAACGGCATTAATACTGAACCTCGTAGACGCTCAATCTGTAACTGCAAAAAGTCGTACGTGTTATTATGTTCACAAGTTCATTGCATGCAACGTTGGCTATGTCGTAATTGGTCCATTATCCATACATTACTTTTGAATGTCAGGAGCTAGACGTGCGTTGTGATCGTTCGTAACTACCTAAATTATCAATGATAAAATGGAGATACCAGCAAAATAGCAAGTTGTCACCCAGCAGACACAACACGTACTACGCGTGCCGTGGGAAGATGTGTTGTGTCGCTGACGCACTAAGGCTGACAACTTATCCTAGGAACAACCAAAGAATGTCACCCAGACATGGTGTTCAACTACTGATGTCTATCTTCACAAATAAATTTATATGCGACACTGGCTCTCGACGCTTGGCTTGTTCATCACACTTGTAATTCATTGCGCATTATTCAGAATGTTTTATTTGTTTTTCCTCCTTTGTACACATGCAAAGGAATAGTTCAACTTCACACGAACTTTAGTGACTGCCAGAGCAATTTTCGCGAACTCACAAATATTCTCGTCGTTTGGCAGATGATGTGGAAGTTATTCTTGAGATAATGGGAAAAATTCACAGACGGCCATGTGTTTTTGTTGTAAATCTAGCCCCGAGTTTGTTAGCTTAAATTGTGGACTACCATGGGACAGAACGAATAGGGAGACATTGTGAATATTAATGGTAAATTGAAGAAAGATAATGAGTACAGGGGAACAGACATACGTTCTGACCATTCTACACGGGAAGTTGGAGAACTCGCTCCGTTTAATCCATCACGAGTGGATTCGATCGCTTAGTGGACAGTTCGCAGTTTTGCCTTGTATTCATTCGTTTTTTTTTTATTAAGTGGCTACCGTCCCTGCGGAGGTGAATCGTGCTTCGTAATTATGACTGCGGAAGACAGCACCGCATCTTTTAACATAGAATCTTTTATTGCAGGCATAAAAATGGCTGCTCCCCGCAAGTGACCTTGCTGCGCCATTACCTAGCAACCAGCGACGTCACAAGTGCACGTCCCCTAGCCTTAGAGTAACTGTATATGGTCCCTATACCTAGCCTCGCCTCGGAGCGACTCTACGCGGGCGCGTTAAAAAGATATTTGGGGCTCAGTGCGGAAACCGACAGTTGTCTCTCACGGCAGGTCTGTGGGAATGATTCCGTGGCTCGGTCATACGCACTTCCTTGATGGGTCGGACGTCAGCGATGCCACACTCATGGTACATTGTATGCGTTATCTTTTTCGTAAGTTATATCAGATGCAAAGTTGCTGTTTGACTAGCTTGTGTAACGCTGTCCCATACGAGCGCACCAAGTTCTTCGCTGCAGGTGTTGGAGTGGTGTCAAGTAGGTCAAATCGCAGCTGCGCGCTGTCGTCATTCTCCCTCAGCCGCAGCAGCTGCCAGCCCCTCCACCCGCTCGCAACACACTTATTTGTCGCTTCAACCTCTTCACCACTCGCAACGCTCGACCGCACGTCGAGTGGAAACACTCTTTCGGCCCGTTCATCTGCGATGAAACTTACACGAAACCCAACCCGCCTCTGATCTTTTTTTTTTCATTTCAAACAATCGTTTACCAGAGTGAACGGTGCACTGAGTTTCGCTTCAAACCATTCTTCCAGCACTCGCGTCGATGCCCGTTTCAACTGGGTCAACGCCATCCGCACCGCTGCTGGTACGCATCCCATAAGGGTTGCCTTCGGGGAGATGGTTCATTTTTCACAGTATATTGGGGCATTTTTTATGTGCAGTTACTTCTATCCCCACCGCGGTGGTCTAGTGGCTAAGGTAGTCGGCTGCTGACCTGCACGTCACGGGATCGAATGCGGATTGCGGCGGCTGCATTTTCGATGGAGGCGAAAATGCTGTAGGCTCACGTGCTCAGATTTGGATGCACGTTAAAGAACCCCAGGTGGTCAAAATTTCCAGAGCCCTCCACTACGACGTCTCTCATAATCATATTGTGGTTTTGGGACGTTAAACCCCACAAATCAAATCAATGAGAAATGGCAAGACTGGGCAATGCATGTGTCAGCAGACCTTCGATTGCGCTATAACAGAAAGAAATAGATTTTCTTCAGAACGCTGGCACACGTGATGTTAATGGACGCTATCACGATGATTACGTGATCTTAGGTAAATTTTGTTTTATTTGTTTCATCGTTCCACCAATGTTTTCCACATACTGATCAATCAGTTACTTGTAATATTCAGATGGGGAGCTCGCCATTACGTAAAACTGTTAATGTCTACGGGTTCGTTACGCTACAGTATATACTTCGTTGGCTGCTTCCCAGAACGACTCGTTCGAGATCCCGCAGTATTCAGAGATAAGGTGAGTTCCAAAGAAATAGCTTTTCCCGGTCATCGTGATGGTACGTCAAGCTAGCCAGAAGAATATATATATATATATATATATATATATATATATAATATTACGACGTGTATGTGCCGGATTGATAAGAGGGAATAGAAGTGTGGACTTGGGAAGAAGAAGATCTCTCGGCAGTTTTATCCGGTGCGGCCTCGCCATCCCAGCTTCCGTTCAATAAACCCCCGTACCCCTACTTCAGGCGTAACAGAGTGGTGGAGGTGCTGGGTACAGTATACGTCGACGAACCACGGAGCCACAGCTGTTCGAACTTCGCCGGAGCCGTCGTATTGCCGGTCTGCCACCGACACCAACTGCCATGGCCGAGAGCGAAGGTCACGCCTTCTCAACCACACAAAGGTCAGTGCCAGCTGCACCTCGATATCACTATATGGAACCCCGCCCGTTCGCGGGAAGAGCAGGAGAAGATGTGGATGCGTGGCTGACACAGTACAAAAGGGTGAGCCGGTACAACTGCTGGGATGCCACCGACCAACTGGGAAATGTCGCGCTGTTTCTCACGGAAACAGCTCTGATGTGGTACGAAAACCACGAAGATTCCTTAACAACGTGGGATCGTTTCACTGAAGAGCTCAAGAAATGCTTCGGCGACTCTGATTCAAAAAAGAAGAGCGCGGAGCGCACGTTGGCTCAAAGAGCTCAGACTCCTGGAGAAACGTGTACCACCTACATAGAGGAGGTCCTGATGCTCTGCAAGATCATAGACCCGTACATGACTGAAGAGGACATGGTCGGCCACCTTCTGAAGGGTATAGCAGAGGACGTCTACAACTTTTTGATAGGCAGGGAAGACCTCACTTCCGTCTCCGCCGTCCAACGTCACTGCCGTACTTTTGAGAAGCTAAAGACCCGTCGTATTGCCCCGAAATTTGGTAGGCTGGCAAATGTAACAACGGTCGCCAGCGTCGACGTGAGCCCGCCCGCCGACCTTGCCGCTACTATCCGGACAATAGTGCGGGAAGAACTACAGCGACAAGACACACTGTTCCACGACACCATCCGCCATACGCCTACCTGTTCATCCTACTACCCGGCCCCGTTCGCTCCTCTGCCACCATCAGTATGTGTGACAGACGTTCGCGAAGCTAGGGCTTCGTGGCCACGCCGAGACTCATTCGCGTCTGACCAGCAGTATGACCAACGTCTTCGTCCCGGCCCCGCCCCACAGAGGCGCGCAGCTCCCGGTTCATATATATATATATATATATAACTATATATATATATATTGTAGGCCCGTGTGCTCAGATTTGGGTGCACGTTAAAGAACCCCGAGTGGTCGAAATTTCCGGAGCCCTCCACTACGGCGTCTCTCATAATCATATGGTGATTTTGGGACGTTAAACCCCACAAATCAATCAACGTTTGAAAAGGAAATTGTATTTACTAACGTTTCTGCCGTGGCACGGCCTTCGTCAGAGTAGCACGGCCGAAACGTTAAAACGTTAGTAAATGTGCTATCTGCAAGTTCATTCAATATAGAAAATACCCGGACCTGTCGTGCCTTCCCTTCAATTTCTATATATATATATATATATATATATATATATATATATATATATATATATATATATATATATATATATCCAGTTGTGACCGCTCACGGAGGATCTACTGGACTATATGCAACGCTACGGCCACTCAACCACCATGCCTACCTATATATATATATATATATATATATATATATATATATATATATATATATATATATATATATATATATATATATATATATATATATATATATATAAAGAGGGCTAACTGTAGCCAAAAAAGAAGAAAGGCATGCCTGAGCGAAGGTGAAAGGAGAACGGTTGGTTGGAAATGGGGGAGCACCAGCAGGTCCTCTATGAAACGGTGCCTAGCGGCTGAACTTGTTTCACCTCTTGCGCTACGCGACACTGGCCACAAAATGTGGTTGTCCCTCGTCGTAGTTGTCATCATCGCAGCAGTGAACAGAACTCAGTGCACCAGAACGGAACGCACCAGTCAGTCCACTGCTCCTCGCGGATTCGACCAACGCTGTGCGTTTTCTTGTCCCCTTTGGTCCTTTGCTCCCTTCATTACTTTTCTCTCGTATTTCTCCCGCTGTGTTTCTTTCCTTCAGAACAACTGGAAACGCAGCGCAAGGTACCCAAACATACAAGAAAGTTGAGTGAAGGACTGCTTAGTTGTTTTTTTTTGTCTTAGTATTGTTGTCCCCACAAATAGTTTGGGTAGAGTGCAGCCGGATTTAATCGCAGAGGCCAGATTTAGACTGACTGAATCCAGGCATGAGGTGTGTGGACACACACAAATGCCGCCCTATGGACGTGTTTCATAGCTGCCACAGTGTTGCACCTGATGTATGAAGCGGAGTATAGCCATGCAATACGGTGTACAGTTTAACGTTTTGGACAGCCATGCTGAAGAGAAAGAGAGAAAGTGATGGGAAGGAAACACTGGCAGCTTATGTGGAACAAACAGTACGCATGTATTCAGTGTGATGACCATTTAACTTGGCTACAACAAGGTTAAATAACTTTACTTCGTATTATGCATAGATCAATATCGGTTGTTAGACCTCCTTCGAAAGGGGACTTCATCTTAGTATCATCTTCACATGAGTTATATGTGCGTTTCGGTTACTCTGTTCCCGTTGTTATAGAGCACGCCACTTTTTACATTACTTCTGAATAAAGGCCAATTAGCCCAAATGGCTGAGTTGTATCCTGATATTGAGTTGAAATACTGTGCTTACGAAGGGAAGTAAGTAAGGTTTCACACCCATTTCGATATAATGGGAGGAGGGTTTCATTGACCAAATTTTGTAACTGACACTTAAGGGCCTCCAACGCATACCGAAGAGCCATATTCATCTGTAGTAATCTTTCGATATTATCTGCTTTGTTTGAATTTCGTCGCGCGACTTTAACAACGGAGCCGAAAGCTCAGAGCTCGTCTATAGACGTCGGGGCAGCTTTACCATGAATTCGTGGTGACCACACTATCCGCTCGGGTACGGTACACACGCCAAGTGTCAGCCGTTCTTGCAGTACGTTCTTCCCATGTGCCTGGGCAGAAGTCCGTATGCATCAGAACCACCTCCTTTCTTTCCTAACATCTTAAAGCACAAAAACACGCAATTAGAAATGGCATGTGTTCGAATCCCATTGATCGTAAGGGTGATTTTTAGTGTGCTTCAGTTCAATATTTTTTTTACAATTAGTACACTATCGTCAAAGACACCGTTAACGTAACCTATACTTTTCCTGGCTTAATTGCCTGTTTGAATCATTTCGTTATGAATAACATGTAAAGAAAACCTCGGGGAAATTGGCCTTCTTTCATTCAAACCTGCAGAATAAACTTGAAGGTTTGAACTCCGTGGAATCACGCCCGTCCCTTACTTTCTCTGTGTGAGCGCCTACGGTTCTCGTAACCCTCTAGTAGCGTGACAAGTCAGGCTGCACCATCAGCAACACGTACATGACATAGAGAGAGTGAGAGAAAGAGAGAGAGAGAGGTGCAGGAAAAAGAATGGTTGCAGGCGCGCGTCTTGGAGGCTTTTGCCACTGACCGAACCTCGGCGGTCATTATTATCGGCGAAAAATATTTCTTTTCCTTTTCTCCGTCTAAGAGGAGTTCACAACTTTCCCAATAGTTCTGTCTCACTCTCTCTCTTTCTTTATCGGATGTGAGTACCTACAAGGCTCGTTTGTCAACGTCAACTTGAGCCTTCCATCGCTTTCTCTGGGCCACCTTCCAAGGGCGCCTCGTCCTCAACACCCTCTCTCCTGCCTCGTTGTTGTGCTACCGTAGCCGACTCATCTATATGCATTTCAGATTCGCCTTGTTTCATGCTGGATTTTTTTCCTCTCGGCGTGTTGTAAGCGCAAGTTGTTCGTTGTACGGAAACACGCACACACTTTCGCCGTCGTCACCCAAGTCTAGAGAGCCTTCTTTCATCTTTCTCTCTTCTCGAACAACTCGTGTTCGAGCTCTTTTGTTTCACTGCTTTATTCTCGTATCAGGGTTTTCTCTCGTGCACGGGGGCCTTTTTTCTCCGCGTCCCGTGAATCCGGCATCTGAGAGGACACAGAGTGATTTATCACGCGGGCATTTCGGCTGGCGGTCGACGCGTCCTCATGAATGTCACGCGATCCCCGTTTTTCTTCCTGCAGTGACGCGTAATGGGTGCCCACGCTTTGCTGTCTCTCGATCGCTCACCAGCGATCGTCGCGATAACTCGCAACATTTTCCCAGCTGGATTGTTTATGAGACATTAACTCAGTCTCGTGGAAGATCGTCAAATACCAAAATTTCTTTTGCTACTTTTGCGGAAAGGCTAAACAGCAGAAATAAAGACAGAGGAGAGAGTTAAGAGTGGTATTTTCCAGAAAACCTTTGGAATCTATCCTACATGATAGAAAACACTATTTAAAGCTATAAAGAACCAAGAAAAAAGTTTCATGAAAACACCCCATTTAAAAATTTTATTGTGATAACAAATATATGGACACTCTCGGCTAGATTTTGCCGCCGGTGTCGACGTCGTCATCGCCGTCACTCACCGTATATGTATACATATCTATATATATGAAAACGCAAGAAAGAAAAATAATCCATGAAAAGACTACAGCGTGCGTAATCGAACGTGAGACCTCTGAAAAGTGAGTGCGAGGCGTTAAACACTGACCCACGAAAGAGCACGTCCTTCAACATTCGAACGGCAAGCTATTTACATCTACCACTTACCGCTGGGGATGGGTATTTCGGGAGAACTATTGAGTTTTCAGCATTAGCAGCAAGATGGAGCAATGAGCGCACCTGGGCACTTTGTCACGACGCGGTGGCGCGCGCTCTCATCTCCCACGCGTACTTTGCCCCGCGGAGAGGAGGGGGGTGGGCGCTTACTAGCGTGCCCTTATCTCGCGGTGGGGAAGATTGTACGTCTTGCTTAGCCTTAGGCTTTCACCAGAACGAGTCTGTTGTAGCTACCGGGTGCACAAAGGTCACTGTAATAATTGCACAGTCTCCATTTGCAAAAGGCGGGCGCTTCTCAGACACAGCAAAGTAACAACTAAGACGCTTATTTGCGTTCATCTGTACCTGTGAGTACGTTTCGTGCGTCGTTTGTGCTTGAGGCACGCGGGGCACGTTTCAATCTGCTTGCCAATCCGCGCGTAACCTACCAATTTGTTGCTATCACGTTCATTGCTTCGCTTTTGCGGCAAAACTCTCACTTTTTAGGAACGAATCTCCTTGAGGCATCACGTAATGGTCCTCTGTAGTAACAACCTCTATCGGGTGTGTGCCACAGGGAAGTTTAGTTCTTGGTACGTCCGCTGGATGGCGGTATTTGTATGTAATGAGTATATGATGAAAAGATGCTTCTTGGAATATCCGCTAAATGTTGGTACTTGTATATAATCAACATATGACGAAAAAGAGGCTCCTTAAGGCGTCACCCGCTTGTCCTCTGTAGTAACCACCTCTCTCGGGTATGTGCCACAGGGCATGGCCGGGATAGACTGCACCTGAGTGCTTATTTCCTTGCGGCCTTCTCACCCATCGCGAATACAATGGGAGAGTTTCTGAGTATGTTTCGCCACCTGTCGGCGGTAGGGGCGCAGTGACCCCGAGCTTGCATCGTCTGCGCCTCGCACACGGCACAAGGAAGTTTGTCGATGTGAAAACGTAGAATGGGGGTTCTCGACAAAGAAGAGGGGGGGGGATATTAAAAAAAATCAGGGATAGAGGGAGAATCGTCTACGTAAAAATATTCTTGCCAGACGGCTTACCGCTTAATGTAGGTATGTAAGTGCTCGTGGATAATACAAGTTGAAACTCAGTAAAAATGCGGAAGAATCGCCTAATGAGCGGATGAATTCAGGAGGCATAAAACACAAGCATTGATAAGAGAAAAAAGATAAACAATGCTGCTTCTGTTCTGTAAGCAGAGAGAACCAAATACCTCTGGAACTCGGTCTCGTTGGACAATGAGGTCGCAATTAAGAGAGGCCGCTTACAAAGTGGCGAGTGTATCTTCCCTCTGCTAGCTATTTTCTATTTTTGTTTATATTTCCAAATTCAATTGAGGTGGTTTTCGGGGCTAAAAGCTGCGGTCTGCAGCCGGTTAACTAATTGAAACACGCACGTGTATTCTAGATAATGGCTCAAAAATTGCGTATAAGGAGAAAGAAAGTAAAAACAAAAACTCTTCGGATGGCACGCACAGAAATTGGTTGTGTGCATTGTCAAAGTGTTAACACCACGTGAAAATATTGATTCTGGAGACCCCAAGCCCTTTTGCATTCCTTTGTATTGCAAGCCACATCTATGGAGAATGTGTACGAAGTACACAGCTTGCTACACTGGCAAGCCGCTTGCCCCGGAACTAAAGCTCTAGTGCAAATCAGTTTTGTGCTATTATTCGAGTTCATAAAAAAATAAGTTTAGAAATAGATACTGACAACATTACAACTTTCAGGCAAGTAAGCAGTGCTTTTTCTGAACATTCCGTATGAATTATTTTGTGGCCTAATGCTACAAGCAAGTTGTTGTCAATTGCCTTTTATCTCTAGTGTGGCTTTCTTTATTCGGCGATTCACCTACCACGGCTGCATTTCGTTCGGTGCTTTGTCAGTGTCCAGTACACAGTGATTTCTTGAATGAAGAAGGCAGTCGCACAACCTTAAATACGCGCATTACATGCATGGATACATATTAGCTATCTGAAAATGTATATATGTGTTCCCTCATGGCCGCTCGAGCGCCGTGGTTTCGTATTGCACGTAGCGTTCGGGGAAAACACCCGGTGTTTCTTCTCACTGATTCGCAAAAATTAGTGAGCTGTCCGCCAAGTGACACAACAATATGGCGAGAGACAACCTCCTCATCAACGACAAATAGGCATCGACAGTCGTATGCAGCAGACACGTACGTGATGAAGACTATGTACCTGCGTTTCGCATCCGAAAACTTATTCCTGGCTCTGCGCTTGCTCTTTTTGAGGACTATCCTTCTATACTTGATTTCAAGTGCATAGAATCCTCGCAAAGATACTGCTTCGCGAGCTTCGCCCTACGTCAAACATCGAGGAAGCGAAAAGTGGAGACCAATGAAATAGATCTGGATGTTTCAACTTCACAAGACGCTTTCACTTAACAAGAAGCAGTAAGTATTTGCACGCTAACAATAAACAGTGATGCTCATCATGCAGGTCCATACCAGACTATCATAGGACGATTGCGCTCCCAAGTGTCGCAGCATCGTTCAAAATGCGAGAAGGTGCAACAATTGGTGAAAGGAAAAAAAGGCGTCCCAATATTACCGCCAAAGCAAGCACCACGCATGTGTTTAGAAAATCACAACAGATGCACAAAAAGGAAAGAAAAAGGCCAGGTTTCTTTTGCATAAAATGGAATGTGATAGAAGAAAGTACGCAGCGTACCCAGACGAACTTGTGAAGGGAGTGCGTTTGGGCGCTTCCTGTGACAAAAAGGCTACGATCATGCGCGCACTTCAGGCCCTTTGACACTTCCAGCGGAGTGCACTCTGCAAAGGTATACAGGCTATCTATCTATCTATCTAGCCACTTACGTTTTGGTGTTCTCATGGTCACCCCCTTAAATTGGCATGAACGAAAATCAGCATGAGAGGGTAAGATGGTTTGACGAATATGACGCGCAGGTGAAGACATTAATAATGTTACAATCGCGTCTCGTACGTCTTCAAACACTTCCCGCCAGATAGTGGCACATACCCATGAGCGAGTATGTGCCACAGGTAAGTATGCGGGTATGTGCCACACTTAGTATCGACCCAAAAACGACAAGAACACACATGGGCAATTTTAACACGTGAGCGTTAAGAAACACGCGACATTGGTAGCATTGACCGGACGAATGCAAAGAATAAATGTCAGGGTCCCAGCTAGAATTGATCTCAAGCATTCTGCGTGGCAATGAAGCATTTTACCGTGGGGCTATGCCAGGTTTCAGAACTACTTTTCAAACAGACGCTAATCTTCATCAAACGTCAATAGTGGTTGCAGTGCTGCCTACACTATTTTATAAGCATTACATATGCACTCCTTTGATACAGCCGTCACGTCAGATTAACGTCAATTGTGGTTAGTTGCCATACGCTAAAGTTGATTCAAGTAGCAGTGTCCAGGGCCAGCATCCTCGCGAGTATCAGTGCTTCACATCAGCTTCTGGTGTTGCTAATACTCATGTTCCTGTTGGCATCGTTGCGCAAGTGAAAATAATTCGTTGTATAAACATCTGCAACTCCTCAACATATATATATATATATATGCGTGTGACATTTGTACATATATTTAGCGTCCTTTTATGACGTGTCACTCAATAAAAATGACAACATGGTCACGTTCCCTTCACATACAAGCTTCGCATAACGTTGATTCCCAGGCACGTGGGATCTGCCAAATTTTCCCCAGCACCTTGTTTCTTTAACTTTATATTTTAGGTTCCATTCTTGCACTGCCTTTTAAATGTGCAGCTGCGAGCTCTAAATTAAATTGTCGTGAACAGAGTGAGCCAATTACGAGGCTAACGTTCGTTTTTTTTTTTGTGCTCTCGGTAAGGGCAGCACTCGCTGCGAAGTTCGCCTCTCTCACCAGGAAGGGAAGAATAATTTTTTCTTGCTTTCTCCTAGCCTCTTCCTTGAAGAAGCAATAAATTTATTGCTCAAAGTAAGACCCCAAGGTTTAAAATGCCATGAGAAAGCTGCAGCTACCTCAACTCACAGTAGAGGCTTCAAATTGCGTCGCCAAAGAATTGAGTGAATGAACAAACTTCAAAGGAGAGCATGAAACGCCGACGAAGTTTTCTAGAAGCGAAAAGCCCGCACAGGTAGAAAATCAGGCAAGAGAACACAGCTACAAAATAGTACACATAGAAAATTATGATTTGATAATAGAGCACTACGCGGGCTCGGCCGACATGAAAGCCCGGGCCAGGCCTTGCCTGCGGGCCGGGCTGGGCCGACTGAAGGATTTTCCGGTGGGTCAGGGCCTGGGCTCGGGCTTGAAAGTGCGGGTCTGGTCAGGGCCTGAGCTTGAGACTGTGGGCCGGAAGGAACTCGGGCCCACTCATTAAAGTCCTAAATCAGGCCTTCGAGCACATGCCAACGTTATACATTGTATGGTGTAAAGCGGCCCTCTAACGCTTGAAAACATCGGTGCCGACTGCATAAGTGGCGACTGCATGAGTGGCGCTCACCAGAGCTACTGCGAGCGGAAATGACGCCGGAAGGTTGCTTTCATATAATTGTATAAATGTAACGTTAAATGTGATCACTGCATTGCATTAAAATAGGGATTCCTATTGGATTAACTTTTAGAGATGATCGTGTTTCTTGCGGACCTCCTGCGCAAAAATTTTGGTCTGTGTGTATGTCTGTACAATTGTCTGTTTGTCCACCCTTAACGGTACCCTAAAGGGCACCAAAGTGACCCAACGATACTCGAAACGGCCGACCCCCTCCGCAGCGCCCACCAATATTGCTCAAGGTTCAGCGTTCATACTTGCGCGATTGTCAATTAAAAAGCAATTATTGCGCACCATAACAACAGGTCAATATTATGTATGTGTATTTTTAGTACGAAAGGCATAGATAAGTAATTTTGAGGATCGTAGCCTTCATAACACTGCGCTGGCCATGGAACGCTTGCACGAAACGGCAAGTGTTTCCAACGCTTTGCTAAGATGACATGGTGGTGGCACCTACCCATAGCCTTGCGTTCTACACCTTATCACCTAAGAGACAGGCGCGCGTAGCGCACGCCCCGTTTTCCAAGAAAACTGCCAAGTAGCGTTCTTGTCTCAAGTGTGACGTGACTTGATGCGCTCGTTCGTCTTCACTGCACGCTTGAGACAGTCTAACGCAGCTCCTCCAGAATACTATTCACCAATTTTCTTGCGCAGAACATCAAATAAACGTTTTGTTCACTCTCTCCAGGCGCAAAACTATCGTCTTTCGACGACATTTGCGGTGTAACATGCAGTACGGGGCCGATATTTTTCATTAGCTTGATTTTATACTCAAAGCGACAGAGAATAAAGCTCTCCGACTTTTCCAGCTTGAAAACTGCAGCACAGGTAAAAAAAAATGCGACGAAAGCGATGTGCTGGAGGAAACGCGCCGGTGACACCTCCGGGCACTGTTATTTGAAAAAAAAATGTAAAAGCGTTGATATATATATATATATATACGTCTTTGCAAAAAAAAAGATAAGTAAAGCTACGAAACATTATAGAAGCGTTCGCGAGCTGGCACGTTTCGCACTTATATCTTAAGCCGTCAGTGTAAGCAACCAGCTAAAAAAAACATGTAGAAATAAGAAGTCGTGAAAAGTGTTGGAGGGCCCCTTTAAGGCATTCTGTGCCAAACTGAAGTGACACCTGCAAAGAGTTGGTGAAATCAGAAGCTCGCTATGATCAAGTCCTTGCTAACTCGGTACGTTGTGATAGAGAACCTCCTGAATTCAAGGAGAAATCTACTCCTGGATGGCCATATAAATGTAGCACTTGGCAGACGTAAGCATAGCCCTTCAAGGAGGCCAGCGAAAAGCATGAGCAGGACAAAGTAGAACACTGCCCCTTGTATTGATGTACTGCACAATACTGATGAAGCACCTTATTGCGGCTTCCACAGACTCACCAGAAGTGTGCAAGCTCATGTCGAGGACGCTAGAATTTCTGTAATCAAACGGCTCACAGGATATCTTCACAAAATGGCAACGTTCTTGTGGCTGCTTTCCCGCCATTTACGCGTTCTTGATAAGCAGGAGAGAAAAATTGTTGACGAGAGAGTACGCGAATTGTTGATTGACGTACATCAGGACGTTTGCCGCAAGAAGAAACGAGCACAGATCAGTCAGATAACGAACCCCTAGCGGAGCGCGCATCCATTGACAACATTCTTCGGAAAATCAACCAGCCGACATTGAGCTTGACAGTTACCTTCGTGACAGTGGCTCGTGTGAGGGCATTCTGAAACTGTTTTACTGGTGGGAAGCCCAGCGTAGCAGAACCCATTGGCTTTCATTTCTTGCAAAAAAAAAAAAAAGGCCCCGTATCTGCATGTTTCACTGCAAATGTCCCCGAAAGACGATATTCTTGCGTCTCGAAAGAGTGAACAAAACGCTTTTTTTTTTTTTTTTTTATTCAAGTACCCTAAAGGCCTGGGTAGGCATTACATAGGGGAGTTGTAGCACAATAAAGCTGTTACAATTACAGTGTATAATTTGAATAACAAATACAAACGATTGATATAAATATGCACATACATATGTAGTGATATTATTACTTAACAGTACAGAGATGCTACGTGGAAAAATAAAGAAAGTACTAGAAAAAAAAAAAAAAAAAAAAGGACAACAAAACTCTAAGGAAAATTTTCGCAGTGTTCAAAACAACAAAAGGATGCAAAGAAAGGATAATTCACGTTCATTGAAATACCGCGTACAAGAACAACGACAACAATTACAACAAAACAGATATGCACAGGAACAATATTAACTTTCATTAAAATAACTTTTAAGTTTATTCATGAAATCTTCATGATTTTGGGAAGAAACGACGTCGGCAGGTAGCTTGTTCCAGTGATATATTGCGAGAAAGAGGGGGGATTTACTTAAGAAGTTTGTTCGAGCAAAAACGGGTTGTACTTTAAAGGGGTGATCCAGGCGCGGAAAGATACGATGGGCGGCCGTGATGTGGCGTACGCAGAACGATGATGATGAGTGATAAAGTTTGTGGAAATGAGATAGAAGTGCTATGATTCTTCTATTCTCTAGGGTGCTTAGATTCAGAGATTTTTTTAGGTTAGTTATGCTTGATGTTCGTGAATAATCTTTGGTAATGAAGCGGGTTGCTTTATTTTGAATTGCTTCGAGTTTGTTGATGAGATAAGACTGGTGCGGGTTCCAAATAAAAGATGCATATTCTAGTTTTGCGCGAACCAACGTCGCATAGGCCAATAATTTAGTAGACTTGTTTGCCAAATAAAGGTTACGCCTGATAAAACCAAGAGTTTTGCATGCACTGCTACAGATTGCTTCGATGTGGTCACTCCATGAAATGTTAGAAGATAAATGAACTCCCAAGTATTTTATTGTATGCGCACGCGCGATGACTGAGTCATTTATCAAATAATGAGTAAGCTTAGGATTAGACACTCTAGTGAAGGCTACAGCCTTAGTTTTCGAAGTATTTATCTCCATTTGCCACTGTTCACACCAATCTGCAATTTTCGCAAGGTCAGATTGCAAAGCGTCACTATCAGAGGTGGTAGTTATTCGTCTATAAATTACGCAGTCATCTGCGAATAATCGAACTGTAGATGAAATGCTATTGCTGATGTCATTTACATACAACAGGAATAAAATAGGCCCCAATACAGAGCCCTGAGGCACCCCTGACTTGACCAGTGATCGTGAGGAAGAAAATTTATTGGCAGTTACAAATTGGTACCTGTCGGTTAAGAAATTCCTTATCCAATTCACAACCTGACTATGTATATTAAAATAGCGAAGTTTTTGTAATAAACGGTTATGAGCAACCTTATCGAACGCCTTGGCGAAGTCGATAAATATGGCATCTATTTGCGATGAGTCATTAACAGCTTCGTAAATGTCAGAGACCAGCTCGAATAACTGCGTCTCGCAGGAGCGACCCTGTTGAAAGCCGTGCTGGTTGCTGAAAAGATGGTTGTGCTTTGTTAGGTACTTCATGATTGCCGATGATATGATATGCTCTAATAATTTACATGGTATACTGGTCAGCGAGATTGGTCTGTAGTTGGTGACAGATGACGGGTCTCCGGATTTAAAAATTGGCACTATTTTAGAAACTTTCCATCCGTCAGGAACGCATCCTGACTGAATCGATTGCTGGAAAAGGCATGCAAAAATGGGAGAAATAACAGGTTTAGTTAACTTTAGCAGTTTAGGACAAATACCATCTGGACCAGGAGCAGAGCTGCTAGAAAGACGATCAATAGCAGCTTCGATTCCCTTTTCAGTGATCACGATGTCCTCCATGATGGAGGTAACGGAGCCGAGGTGAATATTGTCGGTAATAGGAAGCTCACGAGAAAAAACAGAACAAAAGAAGGAATTGAACGCAGTAGCGACTTCAGAGGGCGGGAGGAACTCGTTGCCTTGCATTATCGATATGAAACATGAAGACGACGGCTTGGGGTTTATTACTTTCCAGAATTTTTTTGTGTTGACAGTTAACATGTTGGAGATGTCATGGTTGAAAAATTTGTCTTTTGCTGCCTCAATTTCGGTTTTGCATAACTGCGACTGTTCGCGATAAGCCTTCCAGGCATCGTCAGATTGCAAGGTTTTAGCTCTTGAATAAAAGCGCTTCTTCTTGTTAATGCATCGCTTCACGTGGGAGGTAAACCAAGCGCTCCCTGTAGACACAGATATGTGTATTTTTGGAATGTATTTTTCTTTGAGTTCGATTAGCTTGTGACAGACGATCATCCAGTTCTCATTGCTGTCGCGATGCTGCATGCCGTTGAAAAATTCTACGCAAAAGGACGAGAGTTCGCTATAGATCATTTCAACATCTGCACGTGCGTAATCATAAATTGTTTTCTTTTCATTCACGCTTTCTTTACGCGTTAACTCGAATTCACAATGGATGACATTATGGTCACTGATGCAGTCTAACACATTAACAGACATGTTTGACGGTTCGGTGGTAAGCACAAGATCCAAGATAGCATCGCCCCGTGTTGGCATAGAAACTATTTGGCTTAAACCGTAAGACGAAATCACGTCAAGAAAGTCCTTACATTCAGCTATCCTTGCGCCGCTATCGGCTGTGCCCGTCCGCCAGTTTATTCCAGGATAGTTAAAGTCGCCCGCGAGAATCACAGGAGAGCCAGGAAATCTGTCATATACGAGGCTCAATGATTCGTTTAGGCAATTAACGAAGGTTTCTTTTGAGTCAGGCGGACGGTAACAAACCCCAACGGCACAAGTTACACATGAAAGCTGGACCAATACCCACAAAATTTCAATACAGGAACCCGTATCAAGCAGACGCGCTTGAAGTTCTTTTTTTACTGCAATCATAACACCACCTCCTCGTGTTTCCGTTCTGTCCTTTCGAAACAGGATAAAGTTTTTAGTAAAAGACAATTCATGGTTACACACGTCACTTGTCAGCCATGTTTCAGTTCCCACTATGATGTCTGCCGAGCAGGATTCGACAAACGCACAAAGGTGATCTTGTTTTCGAAAAATACTTCTAAAATTAGCTATAATAATAGATAGCTTTTTAACTTCGGTTTCAATGGGGCGTCATTCATAAATCGCGGGAGCGTCTTGTCTCGGGATGGGGACCACTTTATTGCTCGAGGAATCGACGGTGAAAATTACGTTGCCCATTATAAGCTTGTCAAACTGCAACTTATACTTCTCATTTTTCTGTCGCTTCGCACGCGCGAAATCACGAAGCGTTTTTCTAATTAGCTGCACACGAGGTGAAAAATCCTCCTCGATCCACACTCGCGGGGTTGCCAGGTCTTTCAGCTTGAACGCATTTTTCAGAATATTGCTTTTGTCCTTGAAGTTTAGGAATTTGACAACAACAGGTCGAGTGCGATCGGGTTTGCGTTGCCCGACCCGATGGGCTCGCTCAATTTCACCTGGTTGAATTCCCAAGTTTTCCGTGACGAATTCATGAATGAGTTTTTCTGTATCGCTCCATTTTTCAGCGGCTTGCTCAGGAACACCCTTGAACACGAGATTATTGCGCCTCATTCGATTGTTCAGGTCATCTACAACAAGGTTGGCTTGATGGGTCTGTTTTTGCTCAATGGTTTTCAACTGTTCCTGAGACTCTTGCACAACAGAGCCGACAGCCTTGACGCTTTCACTTAAGTTGTCAACGCTCTCAAGACGCTCCTCTATTTTGGAGAGCCGCCTTTTGAGGTCTGTTACAGTAGTGTGAATGTCTTTTAGCTTGTTCGTCACTTCCTTTTGAAAACGTTCATTTGAAGCAGTGAATTCCTTTACCAGTGCCACCACTTGGTCAACCTTGTCAGGACCTGGATTAAGCTCAACGTCGCCCGCACAAATGAGCAAATGAGCAAGCGAAAAAAACACAAGCACTAGGCGTCCACCCAGCAAGTGACGGCGACCTAATGAACACGGACGGAGCCACAAAAGATTACATGATCCCGTATTTTTTCTCGGCTGGGTGAAACAGCCGATGCGGGCGCGGTAAGTGCACAAATCAATACCCATACTTAGTCATACATAGACAGTGTGCAATTGGGGGATATGCAGCCAGTTAGAAGTTCAGCAAGGGCAAGCAAGTAGCTACACACTCACCTAGAAAACAGCACGTTATTAGCTTGAGGCTTTGGCTGCAAATCCCCACTCGGTCGGCGTGAGCGATCCTTTTTACGGCGGGGCTGAACTGAGGGTGCTTGAAGCGATGAGCAGTCGAAGCGGTAAGCAATGGCAGCGCCGGTGTGGTGCTGATTGCCTCAGATGAAGTGGTGATTGCCAGTCACGGTGCAAGGTAAAGGGGGACGCCACGTGTCCGGTGGCAACTGCGTCCGGTGGCAACTGCGTCCGATGACCTAGAAAACAGCACGTTATTAGCTTGAGGCTTTGGCTGCAAATCCCCACTCGGTCGGCGTGAGCGATCCTTTTTACGGCGGGGCTGAACTGAGGGTGCTTGAAGCGATGAGCAGTCGAAGCGGTAAGCAATGGCAGCGCCGGTGTGGTGCTGATTGCCTCAGATGAAGTGGTGATTGCCAGTCACGGTGCAAGGTAAAGGGGGACGCCACGTGTCCGGTGGCAACTGCGTCCGGTGGCAACTGCGTCCGATGACCTAGAAAACAGCACGTTATTAGCTTGAGGCTTTGGCTGCAAATCCTTACTTGATGTTCTACGAGAGAAAGTCGGTGAATTGCATCCTCGAGGTGGATGCTGCGTTAGAGTGCCTCGATCCGTGCAGCGGAGGCAAAAGAGTGCGTCGAGACACCTGAGACAAGGATGCTATCTAGCAATTACCTTCAATAACGAAGGATGGCGTGCACGCCTGTCTCGGAGGCGATAAGGTGTTGAACGGAAAGCGACGGCTAGGTTCTACCACCATGTCGTGTATTCTTGGCAAAGCGTTGGAAACACTTGCCTTTTTGGGCATAGCGTTGCATTGTCAGCGCGGCATGATAAACGCCACGGTTCTTATAATTACTTATGCATGCCTCCTCTAGTATAAAGATACACCCCAGAGAATATTGTCGGGTTGTTATTGGGCCGCAGATATGCGCAATAATTGTTCTTTAATTGACAATCGTAGAAGTATGAACGTTGAATCTTGAGCAATATTGGTGGGCGCTAAGTGTGGGTTTTAGATTTTGACCGTTTCGGGCATTGTTTCGGCGGGCAAACAGACAAATGAACAGACAGACAGAAATTTTTGCGTCGAAGTACCCAAATAAAGACTCGCCTTTAAAAATACTTTGCCTCGCATCCACGAGCGCCACCAGTGAACACTATTTTAGTTCAGCCGGACACGTACTCCGATGCAGGAGGACCTGCTTGAAGCCGTAGAGCCGGGAAATCTTGCTGGTTTTACTCAAGAACACGTAGATCTTCGCCTCTTGCTGGTCTTTTGACACTCTTATTCATGTGGCAACATGTTCAGGTGTGGTCTTTTTGTGCCTTGGGCGTCATTTTAGGAGTATTTTCTATGAACTGTGTTTTCTATAAAAAACACAAAAAGGAAGGAGCATCACGTCACACGAATGAAGCCCACCGTGTCAGCCCAACACATGATCAAAACGTCTGTGCGTGCGGTAGGGTTTAGTACTCTCGGTGCGGTACTGTTTTTGAGGTGAAGCTCCTTCAGCCGTGGGTCGTGCGTCTGCGATGTATGTAGTAGAACCTGCCAGCTGGCATTGGTGCGTGTTGAGTAGGTGACGTGTATTTATCAAGCAGGGAGAAATGAAGACAGTGATGCGCCTGAAAATATTTTGTTTCCCGCACGTGCAGTCACCGAGAAACAAGATGTATGTGAGTGATGTCATCAGCGGAAACGGGTCTAAAACGGGTCTAAAACATCTATAACCACGTTGAAGTATCACCGGTGACCAGCCAGCCTTCAGCAGGCCCGGCTGCTTGAAAGCAAAAGTTGCTTTGGAAACAGTACGTAAAAGCAATGAACCTTTTCCTGAATTGCGTTGCCCACGTGTTCGGTATTTCAGCTGCCTGATATGATCCCGCGGAAGACCGCTACTGTCACATCGTACCAGTCGGCGTCAACGGAGGGAGTGGTTCTTTGCGCTTTGCGATGACACCAATTTATGTGGATAAAATTACCAGTGCAATGCTTATCCTCGGCAGCAGACGTGTTCATGTATATTATTCTGTTGACTGTGAAAAAAACAGCGTTCTTGGCCTAGTTAGGATTGCGTTTAATCCACTTGGATACACAAACGTAAGACGCCCACTCATGACCGGTCGTGGCCAAGATCTCTGTTACCAGTTGATGCTATCGCTTCTCTTGAAAAAGTAACGTGAGCCTCTCCAGGAAGTTCTTGCGTCTTCAAAAGAACGAAAAGAACGATGCCGGCTCAGTACGCACGGAAATTTAGGACTTGTTTTCGTGCATACTGTTTGCGTTGTTTTTCCAATAGCTCAGTTAATACTCGGATGTGGCTTTTTTTTTGTTGAAATAAATCTAAATTCTCCAATAAAGCTTCTTGTTTTTTTTTCTTTAAAAAGGATCATTTTATTGATTTTCTCCAAAAAATGTAACATTTATAGAATGGTGCTCGCGCGAAAGCCTATACATGTATGAGGACCTTGCAAAACCGAAACCAAAATTGCACAAAAACGGACTGAGAAGAACGGCTATTTGGGCTAGTTGGTTAAATTTCATGGTAATAAGGGTTGCAGCGCAAGCACGAAGGTGCTGGAAGAAACGTGAAACGAAAGGCGAGGCAAGGAAAGCAAAGAAGACAACACGTTTCACGTTTCTTCCAGCACCTTCGTGCTTGCGCTGCAACCCTTATTACCATGAAAAACGGACTACTTGGCGTAATAACAACTATGCAGAAGTTCCGCTCAAGTAGCTTTCTCTGTGCTGCGACAGAAAGTTGTCGCGGAGATATATAGTTCCGTAAGATTCCGTGCGTAAAAATGCGTGCTTTATCTTGCGTGCGGACTGTTCTCGCAACTTCCTTTCTTTTGTACAGCGCAGACGGATGCGGGCCTTGACGTATGACGATTACTTTTATTTAGATTCGCGGGCTATGTATATGCCTCAGGCTTCTGCAATTTTTTTAAAGCGAGTTGGTTTTCATCGCATTGCACTTCGTATTCGATAACCGTAAAGAGTGCGTGGGTTGCACTAGTGACGCAATGCTAGGAGCTTCAGTGGAGAGATGGCTAAACTTAGCCAAGTCTTGCTAGCAATGTCAAGTGCTAGATATGCTAAGTTTTTTTTAGTATAGTACTACTTAGTTTGGCTAGACCTGGCTAGACATGTCATGTGACTACCTGCCACATGATGTGATTCTAGTGACCCACGTGACCCGAGTTGTGATCTCATAACAGCTTTCGCTTTAATAGTCTGTATGTGACTAGGAGGAGTGGCCATGCACTCGGAGCATTCCTATAAATGTTCCGCGTGCTTTCCAGTGTCACTGCAACAAATTTGCGTTAATAGCAACTATACTTTAGTCCATCGTTTGTTGAGCATGTAGCGAGAGCTTGGGCGCGCTTTTTCTTGTTTACAATCCCGACATCACAATCTCAATTGTAGAAAAATTTTAGAGGCTTACGATGTTCGTAGAATATTCTCCTTCAAGAACAGATTTCAGAGACCTTTTCTAAACGTCCCCGAATACACATCTCATTTTTTAAAAACATTTGTAGGAAACGCCTGCATTGTGTTCAGAATGTTGTCACCATCAAGGGCCACACGTGGCAGCTCGACGTGTCACGGACGCCATACAAATTCCAAGAAACAATCCCGTGCCATCTCCAGGCCTTTTTGGCCCCCCCTGGTAACGTTAGTGACGTCGATGTGTTTTATCTGCGATATTATCAACACTCGATGCTGCGATTGTTCGAACAAAAACCTACAACTTCCTGTTAGTCTGCAAGCTGGTGCCTGCGCTCCTTGCTTTTCGTGGTCGTGTTGCGCGCTTGTGAATCGGCAATTGTGTCCCGAAACGCAAGTGCCAAATCGTAAAAGTACCAAGACCGGGTTAATAGCAACACGATTCGTTTGATTACACCAAATTTTGTTTATTTGAAGCTAGCGAAGTGACCGCAAGAGCACTATGAGAGTAGCATGTAGTCATGTTTTACATGACACGCATCTCACAATTATCATGTTTGCACCAGCCATGTATATATATATATATATATATATATATATATATATATATATATATATATATATATATATATATATATATATATATATATATATATAATGAAATGTAAATTAGCACATTCATGACATACATTCCATGATTTTCATGTTATGATTAGTCAATTATACTCATTATACTGCCATAATATTCCGTACTGATTTTCGTATCAATACCATCATCAAAATGGCTAGGAGAGCTATAAGTCGTAGGCGGCTAGATAGATAGATAGATAGATAGATAGATAGATAGATAGATAGATAGATAGATAGATAGATAGATAGATAGATAGATACGCTCAAAGTTGCCGAAATTCGCTAAATGCTTCGCATTTAAAACCTGCTAGTAGACGTTCGATTCCTCTCGGCCGATTTACGCTGTAGCAATATTATACCGCTTTCGTGCTAGCTTTTTTAACTCTTAGTCCCAATTAGAGCATATGTTACTCTTTTTAAAGCGTCAGGTCCTGCGAGGTATACTGATTTTGTTAGAGGCCATTATACTCTCGTCAAAAAATATTGGAATCCGCAAAAGAGTTCACATCCCTCTTCAAAGAGAGTCAGGCATGTGAGGACTCACCAAACCGAGTGATACATACTTCCTCTCCATTTCTTTCTTATGGTTATAGCGGCAGCTGGCTCTGCTATTGATGAAGCTGCTGTAATGATTTATGACAGCTTTGTAAGGCTTATAATTGGAAGAGAGGTGGGTGAGTTAAGCGAAAAGTCGTAGGTTTGGTCCGTCCGTCTTTTCCCTTAACGCATACGATGCTCTTCCAAATGAGCGACAGCGGTGGTCATTCCCACCTTCAAGTTTATTGAGTCTGTGCACGTATTTCCGTAAATTTTATCCAGCGCTGCTCGTAACCACTACGCAATAACTTTTTGACAACTTACCAATAAGCCCTCGCGTGCTACCTAATGGAATCGTGCGTGCGGGGTCAGGAGCCTCACTACTGAAGAAGTGGAAGCGGTGCAGGCATAGCTTTTGGTAGTGGGCTTGATTTCTTTTCATTTCTTTGTCCCCTTCATTGGAACAGTGGCTATGGTGCTCGGCCGCTGAGCCGAAGGTCACTGGTTTGATCCCAGCCGTTGCCGTCGAATTTCGATGTAATCGAAATGGTCCGTGTGCTGGGCGATATCAGTGCACGTTATAGGACGGCAGGTGGTCAAGATTACTGCGGAACCCTTCACTGTGGTGGCTCTCGTAATCATATCGTTGTTCTGGAACGTAAAACCCTAGATATTGTTATTCTTTTCATTTTTGTAATAAATTACAGCGTGGTTAAAAACTACACACATTGTGCCCTGTTCTTGTTTCCGCTTATTTTCTTTACCATTTTTCTACTCTTTTAGATAAGCAACACTTATTCTTCAGGCAGATGTCATGTGTTTGCGTCTGGTAGCGGACAAGGGACACCTAAGAATAGCGCCATGAGCTAAAAATTGGCTTCGGCCTCTCCGGCCAGACACAGCAGTTCATTCAGAGAGATACGAGGATTCATAACGATCGGTGTACATGTTCGCCTTCCATCGAATCTTGAGAACTACCGCGGCTCTGCAAAACACTCACACAGTTGTTTTTTTCGGCAAGTTAGTTGCATGTTTCACCACAGATTTTTACAGCTCAGGTCGGAATATAGTGCTAAATAGATAATTTATTTAGTCAATACGGTAGATCTTGAAGCCGCACCTGATTTCTCACTGAAAGTCACACATCGTTTAAAAAAATGAACTCTGTAACGGAGAAAAGTAGTACGTTCACTTCACGTTTAATCATACTTATATCCATACAGGCATCTTGTAGTGGTCTCAAACGTGCGTTAGAGATTTTTTCCTCAAGAAAGCCAACAAAAAAGAATAAAAAAGAAAGCACAGTTTAGAGTTCTTGTAACTATAGCTATGTGGTGTTCTTCTGGAAAAACACTTCTTATTGATATAGGCTTAACCCAGTTAAGCTTTTTACCTTAGCGCTTTCTTCTTCTTGAAACAGCCACTCGGTGATAACATTCACTGCAAGTGAAAGCTCCAGTTCTTGACGTGTGGATTGTTTACTTTTCGTGTCAGCCTTTGTCATTATACGTGACAGCGAAAGTATTTTGGTGGAGTTAAGTAAACAGAAAAAGAAAAGTATGTACTCCGAAATCTACGGAGACTGAATCAAAAAGGTTGCTGCATGTACATCGCATATTCTATTGAAGTTCATTGTGACGTCAACTGCTCCATGCAGCAACTTTGATACCACACTTCCGTCATGCGATTCCTGTGTTCGGAAGCAAGCTGAGCACTCCAGGTTTGCGAGTGCACCTCCCTTCCCTCCCCAACCTCCCCGGCTGGCGGACGAGTCATCGCAACGCAGAAGTCCCATCACCTGGAGTTTTGATTCTAACTAAGGAAATATTGAACTCTGAAATGACATGCGAAAAAAGAAGCACTGAGAATAGAGCGCAAAGAAAAAAAATACGAAAGAAACGAACATTTGCGACAGAGAATGAAGAAGTTTCCTCCGGGAGTGAAAAGCAGGCGAATGTGTTTTTGAGCGCAGAGCCGTAATATCTAGGTTTCTCTTTGTTTTCTCCAAGTGGTATTGCCCCAGGTTTCTGCCTGCTGAGCCAAAATATTCTTTTTTTTGTTCTTCTCTTTAAGCGAAGGGAGGGAAACTGCTGTGGGACAAAAAGGGTGGGTTGTTCTGACGGGATGGAGACGCACAGAGGGAGGGAGAGACACGACAATGTGTTTTCCGAACAGGAAAACAAACACTTGTTTCGCAAAACATTAGAAGTAAAAAGATTCACAAAAGGAAGATATCAGCGAGGAATGTCCGAATAAGGAAGTGTGTTTGGGAAAGGCAGGACATGGCAAGGACGAGAGAAAAGGCGTGAGGAGGAGACAATCAAAATGAGCGTTTGCTGGCACGTCTAAGAGACTAAACGTGGCGTTGAAGTTTGAAGAAGCGTTAAAGAACCTCGCCGCACGGAGAGACTATTCTAAGTAAGCGAGGAAAGAGAAGAGGGAACGTGGGGGAGAGAAATGAGACTTCTGGAAAAACAATATGAAAGCGAAATTCAAGAAAGTGAAGAGAAGAATGATATGTGAATATTTGTTTTTATGTTTGCTTTTGTCCACCTTCTCGAAGCTTAGGCAACACAGTCGTCTACGGCTGCTTTCACTCTTTCGAGCTCCCTTCATTATTTCCATACCGAGTGGCGTCTGACAGCCAGTCTTCTTCCCCCCCCCCCCACACGTGCTGTATTGTTTCGAACTTATCATGGGATTACAGCTTTGAAAAAGGTATTTAAACGCTTTTAACTTACAGCAAAGCCTGGATAGAAGATGCGTTTATATATATATATATATATATATATATATATATATATATATATATATATATATATATATATATATATATATATATATATATATATATATATATATATATATATATATATATATATATATATATATAATAAGTAAAAGAAGTGTATACCTAAGGGCTTGTTTTTCCGTGTTTTAACACAATATTAATGCTCACGGCTGGTTATTTTTTTATTTATTTATTTTTTCATAAAGGGCTCGTATTTCCGTGTTTTAACACAATATTAATGAGATATAACAGACAGTAATGCCAAGGAATGTACAGGGGAAGTTATTAGAACCAATGGAATGTAAATAAGAAGAAAGAAAAGTGGATGAAAAAATAACCAGCCTGCTCACGGCTGGTTATTTTTTTATTTATTTATTTTTTCATAAAGGGCTCGTATTTCCGTGTTTTAACACAATATTAATGAGATATAACAGACAGTAATGCCAAGGAATGTACAGGGGAAGTTATTAGAACCAATGGAATGTAAATAAGAAGAAAGAAGAAAGAAAAGTGGATGACAAAATTACCAGCTGTGAGCAGGAATCGAACCTACGACCTTCGAATAACGCGTTCGATGCTCTAACCACTGAGCTATCACAGCGGCCGTCCCTCCGTCCATTTTTTGGGGTTTATATGTGAATTTAGAAGTAGAAGTGACAGTCAGCGCCATGTATATATATATATATATATTCCTCGATAGAGGAATAAATGAGAACCCTGGTACACTTGCAGCAATTAAAGCATTAGAAAACAATAACGGCAACAATGAAAATAGTAACTGAGTTCACGGCACTGCAGCTGCGAAGGGCACTGGACAACCTAAAACAATTCCAAGTGTAACTACTCTTCCTAAGTGCAGCTGTCGTCTGTTTTGTTTTATTTTACTACACAATCAATTGTGCCATGCACGACATGCCCAGCAGCAACCATGTGCACAGCCAGGAGGCCCCCACGACACGCGTAATTTAGAAGCGGGCCAGGAATTCGCATTGCACGCGCTTGCACAGCCTACCGCAATACGGGGCACCCCTATTTTTACGACGAAATGTTGACAGGGCGCGGAGTAGTTAAAGGCTTAGTACTTCCTAAAATGCCCGCTGACCAGCCTCTACCACAATACGCGGCCCCCGTCCTTCTACGACGAATTGTTTACGGGACCCCGAGTAGTTAAAGGCTTAGGACTTCCTGAAAAGCTCTTTTTTGCCCCACACCGAACCGCCAGTGCCAGGAGGGACCGTCTGATCGGGAGGAATGCGCTAGTGAACGGAAACATACACAGACCGCTGACATCAGAAAGGTGAAGGGGAGAGGGGGAGAGAGATGGGGGGGAAGTGGAGGGAAAAGTGGAAAGGGGGCACCCCAGGGGCGTCCACCGTATATTATTTTTCTCTTTTTTCTTTCCCTTTCTTTTCTTTTTTTCTTTCCTTTTTTTCCCTCTTTCCTTGCCCTCTGATTTGAGATTGTATAAAGCTGAGCACCGACAAACTGTATCTTTATTCCTGATGAAGGCCAGACTCTAGGCCGAAACGTCGAAATAAACCACGTTGTGACCGCTCACGGAGGATCTACTAGACTATATATATATATATATATATATATATATATATATATATATATAGTAGGATTAATATTTCAATGGGCCAGTTAGTCTTCGTGAAGGTATGGAATATGGCACAACGGGAACGTTGTCAACAAGGATAAATATATTTATTTCCCAACAGTTTCGGGAGGGGTCCTCCCTTCATCAGGGGAGGACCCCTCCCGAAACGGTTGGGAAATGAATATATTTATTCTTGTTGACAACGCTCCCGTCGTGCCATATCCCATACCTTCTATATATATATGTATATATATATTATATATATATATATATATATATATATATATATATATATATATATATATATATATATATATATATATGTATATATATATATATATATATGTATATATTACGTATACAAATGGTCCCATATGGTCACACTGACGAAGGCTGACCCACCAGCCGAAACGTATGTGATTATTAAAAGTGTTGCGTCGTACGTCGTGCTTTCTCGCTTCCGTTTTTACTACGGAGCCAGTGCGCTCTCTTCTTCGCTACGTCTATATATATATATATATATATATATATATAAGGTATGGTGGGATATGGCACAACGGGAGCGTTGTCAACAAGGATAAATATATTTATTTCCCACACGTATATATATATATATATATATATATATATATATATATATATATCTACGTGTGTGTGTGTATTTATATTTATATAAAGACGCATGTAAGAAAAAAATAAAGAGACTCCGGTGCACGGAATCGAACGTGGGACATCCGAATTGTGTGTGCCAGGCGTTAGTCACTGAACCACAAAGGAGCACCTCCTTCAGAGTTTAAACAGACAGCAATTTATACATACCCCTTAAAGGAAACTATCGTTTTTTAGCATTACTAGCAAGATGGCGCAATGAGCGCGCGTCGCCACATCGTCATGACGCGGCGGGGTGCGCTTTCGTCTCCCACGCGTACTTTGCCCCCCGAAGAGGGGGCAGGGAGGACGCTTACGTGTGCTTACTTTGCGGTGGGGACAATCGTACGTTTTGGCTGGCCTAGGGCTCTCACTGGAACGATTCTGTTGTAGCTACGGGGCGCACAAAGGTCACTGCAATCCTTGCACAACCTCTAATTTGCGAAAAGGGTGCGCTTTTCAGACGCAACTAAGTAACAACTGAGACGCTTATTCGCGTGCATAAGTACCTGTGAGTACGTTTTGTGTGTCATTGTTCGTGAGAAACACGGGGCACGTTTTGATCTGCTTGCCATTCTGCACGTGACCTTCCAATTCGTTGCTATCACGTTAATGGCTTCGCCGTTGCGGCAAAGCTGTGAATTTTGCGAAGAAGTACCGATCACTGGCTTGACTCAGTGGTAGAATACTCAAGTGGCATCCAAAGGACTTGGGCTCAATTTTGTTCCTTCCTGGATCTCTTTTTGTTTCTTTCACATTGCGCGTGGCAGCAGTTAGGGAC
Source organism: Rhipicephalus microplus (assembly GCF_043290135.1). Taxonomy (NCBI): domain Eukaryota; kingdom Metazoa; phylum Arthropoda; class Arachnida; order Ixodida; family Ixodidae; genus Rhipicephalus; species Rhipicephalus microplus. The sequence continues at coordinate 203,187,369 of NC_134705.1, forward strand.
AACCACAAATGCGGACAGGTATGCCGCCAAAATCGGTTGTTGTCTCAGAAAAACGGTCGCTTTAATAAAATCGCCAACATACAGCTGTTTCAGACCACTACCACCCTCTCCATGAAATGCTCTCCGGGGCCCATACTGTTGTTCTTGAGCAACACCAGCTTTCCATCGTAGTTACTGTTCTTGCGGACAATTCTCCTTTCTCCTTTATTTCTTCTTTATAGTAGTCATTCCCATGATTCGCAGTGAACCATACGCTAATGTAATGAACCTGCTTACATTTTTCACCCTAACCTGTACACATCTTGGTTGCCTAATTAAGACGAAGATCTTCTGCTGCAATAGAACAAGAGCGTAGCAGGTTCGGTTAACGCCCATGGCGGCCGTGATTTATTAACATAAAAATTGAAACCACATTAAAAAGCTTCAATTGGTTGAAGCCAGCAACAGCGGTGAACTTCATAATGACAATTTGATTTTGGAACGTAACAGCCCAAATTTTCATCTTTGAATTAGCAGGCTGTGGTAATGTACAACTCATTTATTGGATGAAAACAAGCATCGAACGCGCACGCGAAGCAGACGAGGAGGAAGAAACGAACGAGTTTTTGATGGGACAAGCTCCTAATGTGAGGAATATTTACTGATCGGTTCGTGCAATTTCGTACTACTGTTGTTCCCCTCTTCTTACAAAACGTTCCTGTCAGTGCAATGTTTCTGTCAATGCAGTCGTATGAGCCGCTATGCGTCAGCCTTATTAGTATGATCAACAGCACTGCTTAAGTTATATCTCTGAGAACAGTTGTCCGCAACAAACGCCTCTTTCGATTTATTGCGTGCAGAGGACGGCCTCAGGTCAAGTTTCCCGTTTTATTTATTTATTTATTTATTTATAGAATACTGCAGACAAAAAGTCCAAGCAGGGTGGGCATACATGAAACACACTAAATAACAGAGTGAAACAATGTTGCAAAGCGTTCTTACACAAGTCCTTTGCTATAAGACAGAGGGGTTATGGTTTAAAAAAAAAAGTAACAGGTGAACAACAAGGTGCTAATACCATTCAAGAAAGTCATGGAAGAAGAGTATATACGAAATGGTCAAGGGCGTTGAGGAAATGCTTCGGTTAGTTTATTCCAATCATCTATTGTTTGTGGGAAGAAGGAGTACCGGAAAGTATTAGTCCTTGCGAAGATTGGCGTTAGGGAATGAGGATAGTGGTGTCGAGTGGGTCTGCTTAACAAGGGGGATACGTATACTGTGGTGTCTAAGGGTAGCCTGTGGTTCACTATGTCTGAAAGAAATTGTAGTCGACTTTTTGTTCTTCGAATTTGTAATAGTTCTATACCATTTGCTGTTAGTAATGCAGTGGGGGAGTCGGTTGACATAAATTTACTATATATGAATTGTACTGCTTTTCTTTGAATTCTTTCTAGGTTTTGGACGTTAATTTTTGTGTGGGGATCCCAAACTATGGAGGCGTACTCAAGTTTAGGCCTAATTAGGGAAAAGTAGGAGAGGAGTTTAACACTAGGCGGAGCAGTCTTGAGCTTGTGGCGGAGAAGGCATAATTTACGGAAAGCGGCAGAGCAGATGTTATTTATGTGCAAATTCCAGGATAAGGTACTTGTTAACGTTAAGCCTAAGTATTTATAGGAGGCTACTTTAAGTAAAGGTGCTTCAGCTAAATTGTATGTGTAGTTTAATGGGACTTTTTTGCGCGTTATGGGGAGATACACACATTTGTTTGCATTAAGAAGCATTCCCCATTGCTCACACCATTTTGATACATTGCATAAGTTAGTATTCAGATCACATTGGTCACTAATACAGGTCACATCTCTAAACAAAACACAATCATCAGCAAATAAACGAATTTGTACCGGGGTGCTAATTACATTGACAATGTCATTAATGTAGACCAAAAACAGAAGGGGGCCTAGTACACTCCCCTGCGGAACGCCAGAAGTCACAGGAAGGCAGCCCGATTGTTTTTCTCCTACCTGAACATATTGGTTGCGATAGATGAGCCATCTAATGGTGTCGCCTTGAAATAATAAAAAAAAAAAACTAATGCAAGCACACGAACCCGCGGATGATTCTACTCTAAAATAGTGACACACTGCGTCATTGAGGTCATTGAAAATGGTGCCCTCTTTAATAATTTCCGTAAAATGACGCATACATAAAGCTTGATGTGTGCACGCCTTCCCTCTTTTTTTTTTGTTTTTTGCCGCGCTCTCTCGGCCTGCCGCGAATGCAGTTTCGTTCGATATAAACGGAGCTAATGGGAGGGAGAGGACCAAACAAAATATCTTTTCGCGGATTCACTGCGACACAACGTGGCGAAAACTTTCCTCCACTCCGCGTACAATGTATCGATCCGATGAAAAACAGAGGACTCGTTTCAATATTTCGCACCAGATGGCGCCACTGACTTCATTCATCTGTGGTAATGAGGGAGATAGGTTACACTTGAAGTTCAGTAGAAAAAAGTCGGCAATCATGATTTTTGATGATAACGAAGACAGTGAGCATAAGATACAGGAAGTCACACAAGAAATAGTGGATAAATACAAATATTTGGGTGTATGGATAAATAACAAGGCTGAATACCTAAGGGAGCACAAAATATACGTAATAAGTAGGGTAACAGCAATGCAGCTGTAATGAAAAAATAGGACACTGTGGCGCTACAATAGGTAAAACGTTGTGAGAAGGACTTGAAAAGGTGTAATGGTCCCGGGTTTGACGTTCGGTAAAGCGGTCTTGTGCACGAGATCAGAGGCTCAAGCAAGATTGAAAAGTAAACAACGTGGCATGGATAGACTTGCTTTGGGAGCACATGGGAACACTCCAAATTAGGGGGTGCAGGGTGACATGGGATGGACATCGTTCGAGTGCAGGGAAGCTAGAAGCGAGATAGAATTTGAGGAGCGGTTGAGAAAAATGGTAGAGCAGCGTTGGGCTAGTTTTCAGCTACTTGTACATGAAGAATGCTGATACTAAATGGAGGAAGCGAGCTCGAAAATTGTCAAGCAAGCATTTAGACAACAGCAGAATGCCAAGCCAAAAGGAAACGTCGGATAAGAAGAAGGTGAAGGAAACAGAGAGGGACATGTGGAAGATTGGAATGCTTACGAAATCATCATTCGAGACCTACCGAACTTTCAAGCAGGAAATTACACGAGAAAAAATCTACGATAATTCTCGGGGCAGTTCTCTGCTGTTCGAGGCCAGAACGTGAGTATTGCGGACCAAGACGTACCGAGCCAAATACGAAGGCACAGATACGTTATGTAATGCGTGTGGAGAGGAGGAGGAAGCGGCTGAACATTTGATAATGTTCTGTAAAGTCCTCCATGCTTTAGTCCAAGATAATAGCGCGGAAGTTTTCAAAACATTGAGAGTTAGGACCAGTGAAGGCAAAATAGACTTTAAACGAGTAGAAATAACCAGGAGGAGGCTAAGTGATTGGTGGCTACCATCAAGGCGCGAGTGAAATTCAATCCTTGAACACATAGTGATAGCACTTAACTTTATGCCTAGGTGGCGTGAGCCGCCGCCTGTTCTAAACGACACAACCGGATGCATCCATTCATTCGTCTATCCATCCACCCAGGGCTCTTGATGGCAACAGCCCGACCTAGTATTCAGACACCGAGACTGCTAACGAGTGGGAGAGTTGTGCTATGGACGGCATTATATGATTGGTGTAATATATACAGCGCCAAACTTTAAGCGCACAAACGAAAAAAACATATGCGTTCAACTAGACCCATAACGTGTTTATTTAGGTGGCAGCAGTGGTATAGCCACATGTTAAAGCCGCTGACCCCACTAACGTAGCCAAGGAAGAGGAGGGCTGGAAATTTCACTTCTCCCCTTCCCAACCTTGCTGAAAGACCACCAAGAGACGTCACTTGATGAGCCGGATGCTTATGCTGGCGATCTAATTCTAAAGTTACGTAATGTGCTCTTATGATAGAGGCGGCAGGTCGGGTTAACGTCATTTGTATTCTTAAGCACCACTCGCTGAATTTGGTCTACCTAAGGCTACTATCCTCGCAAGCTGAAGCGCTACGTATCGGCTTAACTTTTTTGGCATTGGTAATAGTTTATCATTTATACGGAATTGTAAGCAACTGGTTATATATAACAAATGACTCTTCAACATATTCAACGTATTTCTGTGCGTACGAAATTCGTAATATTGTTACGGGGAATAACACGTGACAGTATTTTTGCGTCATTTGCTATCGTTTTGCTGAATAAAAAAAATTACACAACAGTCAACTTACTACCCCATGGTTCGCATAACATCAATTACCATGGTTATGAAATGGGTTCTTGAGCTTGCACATGGGGCCTATACTAACGCTAAAAATATTGTCGACATTTATAAGTTGCCCAATCGGTATTCAAACGTTGCCTGTTTACAGCTCTTGGTCAAAATGTGGCAGTGCGCTCACTTATAAAGTAGAGCCGTTCGGGTGTATGAAAACGCGATGGTGCTGAAAAGTTATGAGATGTTAGGATCCATAATAAAACTTAAAAAGGATATTGAATCTGATAATAAAAATGCAGAGGGAGATAAGATGAACGAGGTAAGGAGATGCTTTGGAAATTGGAACACGTAAACAATAGATTCGTAGGCACGTCGAGAAGGGGTGGGAAAAGATAGGAAAATATGAGACGACAGGCAGCCGCAAGGGGAATAGCAGTCCGTGCCACGAATACCTCAAGAGAAGACTACCTGAAATACGCTACGAAAACCGGTGGGTGGCGTTGTATTGTGAATGGTACGAAAGAAAAAAAATGACGGTGGCTCCATTTTGGGAGCCGAGAAATTGGAGGCCAGCCGTTTTGCAATGGTCTCTGGTGGGCCACGTCGTTTTTCATAGAATGTGATGAGAATACTTCATTTCGCATCCAAACCATGATCATCCGTGCTTCTCGTATCTTAGATTCACTATATTCTTTTTTTTTGCATTTTTCAAGTGTCTTATAAAAACTCTCACTAGTAAGATTTCACGAAGGGGCAGTTCAGACATTTTCACTTCTCGTTTCAGTTTATATATTTCGAAATCTACAATTGGGTGTCTTCTATGGGCCAGCAGTGGATGATAGGATGGTAGGCACCAACAATAGTAGGACTCCTAGAAGACACCGAATAGAGGACTTAACGCTCACCGTAGGATATGGTGCAGCCCGAAGATCAGCGCAAAGGACAGAAGTCTGCTGTCGTTCGCTTCAGACAATGAGCTGTGCTTGCTAAATGGTGAAAGTATCACAATTTTACGTGGCACTGGATAGACCAGCTGCCTTGACTAGGCTTTTGTCTCTCAAAGTCTCATCAGATGTGCCGGATGATTTCCGAGCATAGAAAGACATAGGGGCGACCGCATTCCCACATATGTGAAGATCAGAGGATTATCACCTTGCAAGGTACGCGACACTATCCAAAGAGTAGACGGGACCAAGTTTGAATATCTTATGAAAGAAGGCTGTCAAGACAACACCTCGCTTGACTTAGAAGAGGCGATAAACGGCACAGTGCAAGACACGGTGTGCACGCTCACATGTTCTTTGAGAGTAACGAAACTTGATGTACAATCAGAACGACTGTAGGCCCTCCGATGACGTTCGGTACGAATATATTGAATCAAGAAAGCAATCGACTATTTATGGACCGCTAGGCGCCTTCAGAAGAACACTCAACGCAGCATAGACAAGCTCGAGTCACAGCGTTGGGTAGCCTTTTGCGTGTCGTTAGATCCCCGCAAGCCTTTATCACACTTGTGGAGGACAGTAAAAGATCTCCGGACAGTTCCCATTCAGCGGTCACCCCGCAAGGCTCTAGCCCTCTCTCAACAGACAGGTGAGCTTGACGTGGCAGAAGAGTTCTGTGTCAAATTATCTGGTCAGCTCGCAGATCCCAAGATCTTCACGCACTGACGTGGTGGCACGACATCACGTGATCTCCGCATAGACCAACTTTTTCAATTCATGAGCTTAAAGCAGCACTGGCTTTGTGTAGACGGACAACATGTCCCGGGCCTGATAGAATATATTCTGGTTGAATGTAAAAAAACCTGGAGGCACTGCAACGACCAAAGTAAAAGTAAAAAAACACAGAAAAAGGACGTTTTAAATATATCCTGCAGAGCACTGTGTCATCTTCGTGAGTGTGTGAGAAGTGCCCTCCTCGAGATATACAATGATTCGTGGTGAGAGTGCACCCTCCCAGTTAACCGGAAGACCAGCCGTTTGGTTTCATTACTGAAGCCTGGAAAGTCACCATTAGTGTTCCCAGCGTATCGCCCGATATCACTGGGTGTTTACTTGGGCAAAGTGATAGAAAGGATGGTACTATGACGGCTAGAATGATACCTGGAGCATCACATATTCTAACCAAATGCTATGACGGAGTTTCGCCGTGGTCGATCTCACATAATAGTGTCGTAGACCTGGTCACATATGTGAAGCATAAAAACGGCCTTAACCATTTCTGCACTTTTTTATTTTTTTTGCTGTTAAAGGGGCGCATAATAACGTCAATAATGAAGTGACACTATTCTCGCCGCTCTCGAAAAGGTAGGAATGGGTGGTCGGACTGATATTTCACTGGCTACTCGGCTATCTCTCTGAACGATCTTTTTTCCTGATAAGTGAGTACGACTACATTTCGCTACATTACTGCCACCATGGTGTTCATCAGGGTGACGAAATTAGCCCTGTATTTTATTCAACCTAATGCAATCACTCTCCATGAGTATCTTTAAAGTATTCTCAGATTGTCAATGGACGCGGAAGACACCTGAGTTCGGAAGTCTGCAATAACACATCAACAGCTGGACTGCGAATTCAGAGAGCTGCCACTCAAGCTGCTATTTACCTTCGCAAATAGAATGGAATGAAAAAAAATCACTGCATTTCAAGCTGCTTGAATATAATTATGGGGCGAAGCTTGCGGAGGTGATTATTGTGATCGAAGTTGAGATGGTACTGAGACTGGTTGTGGTTGTGATACTTATATATATTTTTTATTCAAAGAGATAGTGCTGAGACCAATTGTGATCTAGTGGTGATTCTTCTTTATAGCTGATATGAGGTTCCGAGTTCCGGGTTACGTTTTGACTTCATAATCACAGCTTCATTAGCTATCGTCTCTGATGTAGAATTTTCTTGTCGGTATATCCGCCTTGCATCCGCTTCAAGTCGTCTCAACTGCGCGTCAGCTCGGCGTTTTTCCCGCTTAGCCTTTGCTTCCTTAGCCCTAGTCTGTGGTGTAGAACTTTGTTGTCGCCGTCGCCACTTTGCATCCGCTTCCTTCCCTTTTGTCTCCGCGGCAGCTTCCCGTCGACGTCGACGCTCATACTCTGCACGTCGCGCTTTCCTGCGTTCGTCTTCGTCCATATGAGAGAAGAGAATGTGTGGTACAGAACGCGTATATATATATATATATATATATATATATATATATATATATATATATATATATATATATATATATATATATATATATATATATATATATAGAAAAAGGAGTAATTCACACACAACGAACGTTTCAGCACAGTTTAGTCCGACGTTTCGACCGTGGGACCGGCCTTCGTCTGGGAATACAGGGCATAAAAATCGCGCGCTTATATGGCGTTTTTATGCCCTGTATTCCCAGACGAAGGCCGGTCCCACGGTCGAAACGTCGGACTAAACTGTGCTGAAACGTTCGTTGTGTGTGAATTACTCCTTTTTCTATACTATCAGAGCCTGCGTGATACTTCCTATAATCCCTTCTATATATATATATATATATATATATATATATATATTCGAAGGTCGTAGGTTCGAAGGTCGTAGGTTCGATTCCTGCTTACAGTTGGTAATTTTTTCATCCACTTTTCTTTCTTCTTATTTACATTCCATTAATGTTAATAACTTCCCCTGTACATTCCTTGGCATTACTGTCTGTTATATCTCATTATTATTGTGTTAAAAACACGGAAAAACGAGCCCTTAGGTATACACTTCTTTCCCTTATATATATATATATATACATCGAACGCGTTATTCGAAGGTCGTGAGTTCGATTCCTGCTCACAGCTGGTAATTTTTTCATCCACTTTTCTTTCTTCTTTCTTCTTATTTACATTCCTTGGCATTACTGTCTGTTATATCTTATTAATATTGTGTTAAAACACGAAAATACGAGCCCTTAGGTATACACTTCTCTACCTTATATATATATATATATATATATATATATATATATATATATATATCGGTCGAAGAGGGAGCCGCCTGGCGACCTAACAGCTTGTTATTATGAGCGGGTCATAATAAGCCTTCAGGCGCTCCACGTTGACGATGTCTCGCCCACTGCGGTGCATGTCCGAAGATTGTTCAACGGGTTCGATCAGATAGTTGACGGGTGAGGTGCGCTCGATGACACGGTAGGGGCCTTCGTATTCGGGACGTAGTTTGGAAGAGAGGCCAGCGGCAGAGGTCGGGATCGAGAGCCATACAAGCGCACCAGGAAGGAACGTGGGCTCAGAAGTGGTGGAGCCATCACGGATACTCTTCTGCCGCTCTTGCTCTTGCGTCGTAAAAGTCTTGGCAAGCTCGCGACACTCTTCAGCAAGCCTGGCTGTCTCGGAAATAGGTGTACACTCAGATGGATCCGGCGTGTACGGGAGTATCGTGTCCATGGTGTGCGACGGGTGCCTTCCGTACAGCAAGTAGAAAGGTGAAAAACCAGTCGTGCTCTGAGGGGCGGTGTTGTAGGCGTAGGTGACGAAGGGCAGTATATTATCCCAATTAGTGTGGTTGGCAGCGACGTACATAGAAAGCATGTCGCCGAGTGTGCGGTTAAAGCGTTCGGTGAGGCCATTCGTCTGTGGGTGGTAAGCAGTAGTTTTGCGGTGGACAGAATGGCACTCCGTCAAAATGGCTTCGACGACTTCCGACAAGAAGACACGGCCTCGATCGCTGAGAAGCTCTTGGGGTGGTCCGTGGCGCAGTATAAACCGATGCAGCAGGAAAGACGCAACATCGCGCGCAGCAGCCGCAGGGAGAGCGGCGGTTTCGGCGTATCGCGTTAAATGGTCAACGGCAACGATGGCCCAGCGGTTACCAGCCGACGTCAGAGGAAGTGGTCCATACAAATCGATACCTACGTGCCCAAAGGGACGGTCAGGGCAAGGTAACGGTTGTAGACTGGCGTGCGACATGTGAGCTGACGGTTTACGGCGTTGGCAAGTGAGGCAAGAGCGAACGAACTGCTGCACATAGTGGTACATCCCGCGCCAGAAGTAGCGTTGTCGAATGCGATGGTAGGGTTTGAATACCCCAGAGTGCGCGCATTGCGGATCAGAATGGAAGGATTCACATATCTCTGACCGCAGACTGCGGGGTATCACGAGTAACCACTGCCGGCCGTCGGCGTCGTAATTGCGTCGGTGTAGAAGGCCGTCACGAATGGCGAAATGGCGAGCTTGACGACGCAATGCACGCGTGGATGGCATTGCGGATGGATCAGAGAGCAAGTCGATCAGCGGGCCGATCCAATTATCCTTTCGCTGTTCGGTAGCGATTATGTCAACGTCAATGGCAGAAACAGCAGCCAAGGATACTGAGCAGAGTACATCACCTTCAGGCAGAGGGGAGCGCGAGAGGGCGTCGGCGTCAGCATGCTGGCGTCCGTTGCGGTACAGCACGTGGATGTCGTAGTCTTGTAAACGAAGAGCCCAACGGGCGAGACGGCCTGAGGGATCCTTCAATGATGAAAGCCAGCATAGTGCATGATGGTCGGTGACGACATCGAATGGGCGACCATACAAGTACGGTCGAAACTTTGTAAGAGCCCAGACGATCGCCAGGCACTCTTTCTCCGTGACGGTGTAGTTTGTCTCAGCTCTCGTGAGCGTACGGCTTGCATATGCTACGACATATTCAGGGAATCCGGGTTTGCGCTGCGCCAGGACAGCGCCGAGGCCTACACCACTGGCGTCTGTGTGCACCTCCGTCGGGGCCGTAGGGTCGTAGTGGCGTAGAATGGGAGGAGACGTCAGCAAATGGCGGAGCTTCGTGAACGCGTCGTCGCACTCAGACGACCACGAATTGAGGGGCCCGTTACTTCCAAGGAGCTTCGTCAGCGGTGATATGATCGTGGCAAAGTTTTGTATGAAGCGTCGGAAGTACGAGCACAGGCCCACGAAACTACGCAGTTCTTTGACGGACGCAGGTTTGGGGAATTCGGCCACGGCCCGAAGCTTGGCTGGGTCAGGAAGAATGCCATCCTTGGACACGACGTACCCAAGGATGATGAGTTGCCGTGCTGCAAAGCGGCACTTCTTCAGATTTAGTTGCAAGCCTGCATTGCTGACACGTGCAAAAACTTCTTTCAGACGTTGGAGGTGCGTAGAGAAATCTGGAGCGAACACAACAACGTCATCGAGGTAACACAAGCACGTGTGCCATTTCAAGTTGCGCAGAACGGTGTCCATCATGCGCTCGAAGGTCGCAGGTGCATTACATAGACCAAACGGCATGACGTTGAATTCGTACAAGCCGTCGGGTGTGATGAACGCAGTCTTCGGTCGAGCGTCATCAGCCATGGGTACTTGCCAGTACCCGGAGCGCAGATCGAGAGATGAAAAAAATTCGGCTCCGTGAAGGCTGTCAATTGCGTCATCGATGCGCGGCAGTGGGTAAACATCCTTGCGAGTGATCTTATTGAGCCGTCTGTAGTCCACACAGAACCGCACAGAACCATCTTTCTTGGCGACAAGAACAACAGGAGACGCCCATGGACTGTCCGAGGGCCGAATAACGTCGCGTCTGAGCATATCATCAACCTGCTCGTTAATTTCCCGACGTTCAGCAGGCGACACGCGGTAGGGACGTTGCCGTAATGGTGGATGGGCACCAGTGTCGATACGATGCGTAACAGCGGACGCACGACCGAGAGAACTTCGCCCGACATCGAAAGAAGAACGATATTCTCGCAACAGGTTCAGAAGCTGGGAACGCTGTACCGACGTGAGGTTGTCATCAATGTAAGGGCGAAATACATCAGGAGATGATGAATCAGAAGTGGAAACAGCACTGATGGTACGCAAATTGGGACAACACGAGTCATCAGGTACGTCCAGGACTTGTGCGTTATCCACTGGTTCCACTCTGCCTAGACATTCCCCTCGAACTAAGATAACAGTGTACGGGGATGGGTTGGTCACGAAAATAGAGGCATTGCCCTGGGTGATTTGCACGGTCGCGAAAGGTACTAGCAACCCTTTCCTTCGGCAAGCACGGTCGGATGGCGAAACGAGTGCAATTGTGTCGGAGAGTCCAGCGCAGTAGACAGATACACCCATCGTGGAGCTTGGAGGCACTATGGTATCGTCCTTCACGAGAATCTTGCTCACTTTCGAAGAACTGTCTTCCGGCGTCAAATGCGAGAAGGGGGAGAGTTCAATTTCGGCGGCGGCACAATGGATGACGGCGTCGTTGCGGGAGAGAAAATCCCCCCCCCCAGGATGACGTCATGAGAGCATGCGGGAATGATGATGAATTGGGCGACATACAGAACGTCCTGAACGACAACGCGAGCTGTGCACCCTGCTGTAGGATGGATACGATGCAAACCGGCGGTACGAAGGGACAATCCAGAAATTGGCGTCGTCACTTTACGAAGCAAGCGGCAAAATTTTTCGTCCATAACGGATACTGCAGCTCCTGTGTTAATAAGAACAGATGCGTGAACACCGTCCACAAGCACGTCAATGACATTAGATGGGCGGGTCTGAGGGCTTTCACAATGCGACAGCATCGCAGTCCTTGCCTCGGGGACTGCGACGACTAGTTTTCCCGCTCGTGAGCAGCTGAACTTGGCCGCATGGGGGACGGGGAACGACGTCGTGGAGACGGTGACCTACGAGAAGATGAAGCTAGGCGAGTTGGCGGTGGCATAGACGGCGTTTCCTCGTGATAGGTACGCCTGATCTGGCCAGCAACAGGCGACGAGACATGGGGCGTCTGGACGCGAGTGCAATAACGTGCTACGTGGCCGGCGTAACCGCAGGCAAAGCAAATGGGCCGGTTGTCGGATGTGCGCCATCGGTTCGCCGGGGTAGGTCTTGTCCATGACGCAAGAGCCGATGGACGGAACGGTGGCTGGAAAGGCTGCAGGGGGTGCTGGAGCTGAGTCTGAGAGGTCACGTCAACATACGTAGCCGGCATACCCGCTGCAAAGGATGGAGGTCGTGCGGCAGCTTCGGCGTAAGTCAGTGGGGCGGGCGCTTGAACGACTGGAGGCGGCCTGGCGACCACTTGAGCGTAACTTGGGTGTACAGGAGACGGAAGCTGTTGTGGGTGATACACAGGCATGACCTCCGCTATTTCCTGCTCAATCGCTCGGCGGATGGGGGGGAAAATGGTAGTGGCCGATTGTTGAGCAGCCGGTGAGTGGGCAAAGGGCAGGAGAGAGAACTGCCGTGCGATTTCCTCACGTATGAAGGACTTGAGGTCTGCCAGCAGTGCCACCTGGTCACAGCTCGCCTCCAAGCCTGCAAGCCCTGCATCTCGTGGTGTGGAGCGACGGGTCATCGAACGCTGCCGGCGGAGCTCCTCGTAGCTCTGGCACAGCGTGATGACCTCAGCTACTGTGCCTGGGTTTTTGGCAAACAGCATCGTGAAGGCATCATCGGCAATGCCCTTCATGACGTTCCGGATCTTGTCTGATTCGGACATGCTGTCGTTGGATTTCTTGCATAGGTCCAGGACGTCTTCAATGTAACTGGTGAATGATTCACCGGCCTGCTGAGCGCGTTCGCGTAAGCGCTGCTCGGCTTGCAGCTTACAAACGGCAGGGCGGTCAAAAACGTTGCTGATAGCGGTCTTAAAATCGGACCAGGTTGCGAAATCAGACGCGTGGTTGTTATACCACATGCCGGCCACACACGCGAGGTAGAAAACCAGGTTGCCGAGTTTACCTGCCTCGTCCCAATGATTGGGGACGCTGACGCGTTCGTACATGGCGAGCCAGTCCTCGACGTCGGTGCCATCCGCGCCGGTGAAGACAGGTGGGTCGCGGATGCGGGGGACACCGGAACATGGCGTCGGCGCAGGAGGAAGCGTTTGCTGGGCGGCGTCTTGTTGTATGGTTGAAGGCATGGTACGGGATCTAAGCTCCAAGGGCATCGAATGTGAACCGAAGATGTTTGAAGGGCACAGCACTCTCCACCAAAATGTTAAGGCGTTTATTAGCCGGCCCACAGCGAGCAAGCACAATGGCGACAGTAACGGCCAAGCACGGGCTCTCAGCGCGAGCGGCGTCCTTGTTGGGTAGCCCCACTAGAAGGTACTCAAGAGTTCGACCCATTTCATAGTTCGGAGGCTTCGATACAATATATATATATATATATATATATATATATATATATATATATATATATATATATATATATATATATATATATATATATATATATATAGCGTTGACAGCAGCGCCATCACATCTACAATTAACCACAGTGCCCTCTGTTGCTTATAAGATGAAGGTTACATGGTGTTATAGACAGACGGGAGACGGCGGACATCGTGAGGTCTTAAGGAGCTTCGCCCCTAAAAAAAAAAAGCTTCCCTCGGGGGAACACTGAGGAGGATGCGGACCATATAATTGGTTAACGGGGTGTTAAAGTGCGACTTACTTGGGTCGATGGCTAAATTGGTTAACGTGGTTGTGAAATTGGGTGTTAAATTGCGACTTACTTGGGTCGATGGCTAAATTGGTTAACATGGTTGTAGGAGGGGGTGTTAAATGAGTGAACACGTACACACGTATGCGAAAGGCCGGCGCTGGTCGAAGGGACGTCGATCATTGTGTCTGTGGATTCGTTGGAATTCATTTCACCGCGACCTTGGACGTCGACGCGCCGTACAAACCAACCGACGAGCGGCAACTGAGCGAGCGAGCGCCGACCTTGAGTATATATACAGCACGACGGCGCATGCACTGTCAGCTGTTGAATGTTCTCGAAGCGCGACGCCACATGCGCGTCCACTGGAGAATCAGGAGAATTGTAGATGTCGAACGCGGTGTGTAGAGGAGGAAGGGTGCACAGATGGTGGAGGAGTGAAGCGCGCGCGGTGTGTAGAGGAGGAAGGGATGCACAGATGGTGGAAGAGTGGGCGACGGCGCGACGGCGCATGCGCGCGCGTCAGCTGTCGAATGTTCGAGAAGCGGTGCGGACGGCGCGGACGGCGCACTACAAGGCGCGAGTATAAGATGCTCCGCATCTAAAACTTAATTTTAGTCCAGCAGGACGCGCTTATCGCGTAGCAAGCGCGTCCTGCTGGAGTAGCTGGAGTACTCCAGCAGGACGCTGGAGTACCTGCTGGAGTACCTGGAGGCCGGTTCATGGGCCTGCTGGACGGCCCATTGCTGGTCGGCGAGAAGTGGACTCCTTAGGAACCTCTTCCGCTTGTTTGAGGTAGAGTCGGAAGGAGTGTTTCTACACTCCCAGAGCATGTGTGCGAGTGGCGCCGTGTGTCCACACGAGGGGCATGTGTCTCTGGTGTATGTATCAGCATAATAAACATGAAGCTCGGCAAGCTTTGGGTACGTGTGGGTCTGTAATAGCCGTAGGGCTAGAGCCTGCAGTCTGTTAAGTTTCAGTTGTGGGGGTGGAACTTTTGCAAACGCGGTCTGGAAATTTCCTCCAAGAAATGAGCGCTTGTGTGATTTAGGTGCAAACCAATAGAGAACTACGGCGTCGTGACAAATGGCAAAATGATACCTTCCCTCCAATCGTACCAGTTCCTAGCTGTTATAATTGACAGATACCTCGCCTGGAGCCCTCAAGTATCATACATGAAAAAGCACTTGACAGGCATCTGTCATTTGTTTTTCGCAGGAAAGAATTGGGAAATGTCCACAGTGGCTATGTTGCGACTACACAGGGTTCTTTTTTTTATTCCTCCAGTACAGCCTGTCTGCGTTCACTGACGCTAGTATAAGAATTATACGAGTAATTCAAAGTGTGCAGCCTCAAGCACTCCGGATTTGTATAGGCTTGCCTCGCATCAACAGTGGCACCTATCGCTATTGCAAGGCACCGCCTCATAAAGACCGACATTGACGTTGAAAGCCTGCTTGTTCCTTTGGTTGATTGAATTCTAATGTTTTCTTTACTCTGTTAGGAATTACCTTTGTAAATAGCTTGTATATTACAGAGAGCAAGCTAATCGGCCTGTAATTCTTCAAGTCCTTTTCATCTCCTTCCTTATGTATTAAGATGATGTTAGCGTTCTTCCAAGACTCTGGTACCCTTCCCGTCAGGAGACACCTCGTAAACAAGGTGGCTAGTTTTTCTAACACAATTTGTCCTCCATCTTTCAGCAGATCTGATGTTACCTGATCCTCACCAGCAGCTTTGCCTCTTTGCATGCTCTCCAAAGCTTTTCTGACTTCTTCTATCATTACTGGTGGTGTGTCATCTGGGTTACTGCTATTTTTTATAGTATTAAAGTCGTGGTTGTGTCGGCTACTGTACAGATCTCTGTAAAACTCCTCCGCTATTTTAACTATCCTATCCATATTGGTAGTTACTTTGCCTTCTTTGTCCCTTAGTGCATACATCCAATTTTTGCCTATCCCAAGTTTCCTCTTCACTGCTTTGACGCTTCCTCCGTTTTTCAGAGCGTGTTCAATTCTCTCCATGTTATACTTTCTTACATCGAATACCTTACGCCTATTTATTTTATTTATTGATTTGTAAATACTGCCAATCCCAAAGGGATCATAGCAGGAGGGCATATACAATAGGTAAATACGACATAACACAAATTGTGATACAATGGAAACACCAACTAGTTATAAAAAAGTGCAACACAAGAGCGATTAGTGGCACCATAATATAAAGAAAACAGGCTCGCATAAAAAAAAAACCGTAGGCAAGGGAAGAAAAAAAAAGGAGAAAAGAGAAAAAGAAAAAGCATTGTGAGACTATGGTGTAAGCATTTTTACACAGTGGTGCTTTATAGCGAGGCGACAAATGCATACTGTGGGGTTTCTCGTATTTGAAAAGAGAAAAGTAAGAGAGAGAATGGATGGAGAACTGTGACAGGTGTAGTTTCATACATCAATAAAAAAAAAACTGTCTGTCAGGGTTCAAGGTACGATTTCAAGTGCAGTTAAGAACTGTATTAGTGGTGTGCTTTCTATGATATGTAAGGAAAGGTTATTCCATTCTCTTATGGTCAATGAAAAAAAAAGAATTTTTGAAACAGTCGGTATGGAAGGTGTATTCAGTGAGCATCTGCGTATGGTTATATCTGGTAGGGCGTGTTTGTAAACTTGTTATGAAGTTTGTGGCATCAATATTTACTTTGTTATGAACTATTGAGCACATAAATTTCAGTCTAGCTATTCTGGCTCGGCGCTGTAGAGTATCTATACCGGCAATTTACATTAACACCGTAGGTGATTCATGTGGCCCATACTTGTTAAAAATGAACCGTATTGCCTTTCTTTGTACACCTTCAAGTTTAGCGATGTCTTGTTTAGTAAAAGGAAACCATACTATGTTTCCGTACTCTAGTATCGGTCGGACAAATGTATTATAAGCCAACAGTTTGGTATCTATGGGGGCTAAATGGAGGCGGCGTCTGATGAAAAAGAGTCGTTTGAGCGCGGTCGCTGTTATGTGGCTTATGTGACTACTCCATCTAAGGTCCTCAGTTATTGTTAATCCCAAGTATTTATGTTCAGTAATGGCGCTTAGTTCCGTGTCATTAATTTTATACGGAAATAATGATTTATTCCTTTTTCTCGACATTATGAGTAGGGTTGATTTTTTTGCATTTAATGTCATTTGCCAATCGGAGCACCATTTTGTTACTGTTTGTAAAGCGCGGTGAAGGGCTACATGATCTTCATGCGTGTTGATTATATTATAGATAATGCAGTCATCTGCGAACAATCTGATGTTGACATGTATATTAGCGGGTAGGTCGTTGATGAATATTAAATAAAGAACCGGAGGCAAGGCACAACCCTGTGGTACACCGGATATCACTTGGGCAGTATCAGACGACTGGCCGTCAATTTCAACAAACTGTAAACGATCTCTTAAATAATCCGTTATCCAATTAATTATGGGACCGTTAAATAGCGTTAACTTAAGCTTATAAATTAGTTTCTGATGAGTCACTTGGTCGAAGGCCTTTGAAAAATCTAGTAGTATAAGGTCAATTTGTTTTCTAGAATCGATGCCCAGGGACAGGTCGTGAACAAGTTCCAAAAGTTGTGTCACCGTAGGCAATCCACGGCGAAATCCATGTTGGAAGGGCGTTAGGATAGACTCAGCGTCAAGGAACGATGTTATGTGTTTGAGAATAACGTGTTCAAGTATTTTAGATGCTGCGCATGTTATTGAGATAGGCCTGAAATTAGCTGGGTCATGCCTGTTTCCGGATTTGTGTACAGGAGTGATTCGAGCGGTCTTCCATTCTCTTGAAAGCCTACCAGTTAGCGATTTGTCAAAGATTAAACATGAATACTTTGCGACCAATTCTGCGTACTTTTTCAGAAATGTAATGGGAATATTATCAGGCCCAGAGCCTTTCTTGGCATCTAAATTAGGCAAAAGATTTAGGATGCCTGACTCAGTGATTGTAATAGGTTCTATATGTCTCTTAGCACATGCCTCAATGTGAGGTGTACTGTTATCGTCGCGTGTGAAGACTGCTTGAAAATACTTAAGAGCGTTCGCAGTAGCTAGGCTTTCGCTGGGGGAAGCCGTTTTTTCATCGGATGACTTGGGGTTGAGGTAGTTCCAGAATTTTGTAGGTGATGTTTTTATGAAGTTATTCAGTTTGTGACTAAAGAAATTTTCTCTTGCGGCCTTTAAAGTTACTTTTAGCCTAGTGATGGCATCATCAAGGTTGTTTTTGTTGACGTAGTAAACTTTTTCTTAAGTGATTTTCTCAGTCGCTTCACTTTTCGTTTTGCATGAATGACGTCACGCGTGATCCATGGTTTATGTTTCTTTATCTTTTTGCTTTTAAGGGTACGAACTTTTGAATGCAATGTGAGACAATATCTTTGAACGTATGCCATAATATTTCAATATCAGTTGAAGCCTGGCAGGAAATTTCGGTGAAGGATGATAGTTCGTGTGAAAGGTGGTCGATAATGCTAGTATTGTCAGCATTGTGCAAGTCGGGAAAGGATTTAAGCACCAATTTGGAGCCTTTGTTGTTGACTGGTATACTACACATCACCATCTTGTGGTCCGATATTCCGTCTGTTACCTCTATTTTTATTTCTTCCAAGGGAAGCTGACTGCTCAAGAAAATCAGATCTAGTGTGTTCCCACCAAACCCATGATAGCGAGTAGGCGTATTAACTGCTTGGTGTAAGTTGAAGTCTAACATAACATCTAAAATAACATCTGAATGGGCGGAATGGTGCACCATTGTTAACCAGTTGATATCAGGTAGATTGAAATCCCCGAGAAGGATTACTCGGCCCTGTCGAAGGTGATTATGCATGTATTTGTACAACAAAAGCATGGTGTCAGTGTCAGTAGCGGGACTTCGATAAACACAACGGACAATTATTGAATAGCAGCTGAGTAAAAGCTTGCAGAATATTGCCTCTACTCCTTCAACATGAGGTAGTGGCGTAAAATTTAATTTTTTGCTTATTAGTAACGCAACTCCACCCCCAAGTGTCTCTCTATCTTTGCGTAGAATCGCGTAATTTGGAGGAGTTACTTCCACGTCTAGGATATTGGGGGATAGCCATGATTTAGTGATACCTACGTATTCTGGTTCTAGCGAAATGAGCAGATCTTCCAGGCAGTCTTTTTTGTTTAAGATGCTACGCGCATTGATGTTTAAAAACGTTATTTCTGATTCGTATTTTGGCGGCGCGGGCGCAATGTCCGTGCATCGTCTTGACTGTTTTTGGCCGATCATCGGCATTATAGCTAGATACCGCAGGAGCGATGTCATCTTTTTCGCTGTCCCAAGTAAACAGTTCTCCGTTTATGCGCAGTTTGTCGTACTTCAATATGACTTTATCTCCCGCATGTTTGAATTTCTTTGCACAGTTCCATAATTTCCTTCTTACATCACGAAATCGACTTGAGAAGTCTTCGCTGATGGCAAAGCTAGAGCCTTTTAATTTGAAGCAGTTTTTAAGCACTCTATTTTTGTCTCTGTGATCAAGCAGCTTGAGTATAACTGGTCTAACCTTCTTTGTAGCTGGTTTGCCTAATTTATGAATTCTTTCTATAGCGATAGGTTCTGTTTTTAGGATGTCAGTTATTATTTTCCCGTTAACAATGGTATCAAGCGAACTCCGGTCTTCATTTTTTTCTTCAGGGATACCATGTATAATGAGGTTATTTCTTCTAGACCGATTTTCTAAATCGTCTATTTTCATCTCTAGTGCAGATACGAGATTTCTTAATGGTGTGATTTCCCTCATGCACAATGATATCTCATTTTCAAGAGCGGGTAGTCTTTCTAACTTTTTGTCAATGGATGCCAATGTTACCTCTTTCATTTCTTTAACATAATTTGCTATCTGCTGGAGCTGTTTGGAAAATTACGTCATATCAGGTCCAGGGTTAGTCTCTACGTCATTAGCAAGAAGCAATAATTTCACAAGAAACGATCCCAAATCACAAAAAATAGAACAAATCAGCCATGGGCACGGCAGCACAACTATGTAAGGGTTGCTGGTTTGGAAGCACTTGCCATAATTTTTCCTCACCTGCACGAGATAGATGAAAGGATATTAATCGTGTATTATCAGCTTCGTGTATTAATCGTGTATTAATCAGCTTCGAAAGCTCTGCCAGTTCTATATTGTCTGTTGTACTTGAGACTTTCATGGTTTGACGCTTCTTAAGGAGATTATTCGTTCCCTGGGAAAGCTTGCCAGTGTCCTGTCTAACTACCCTGCCTCCAACTTCCACTGCACACTCCGTAATGATACTCGTGAGATTATCATTCATTGTATCTATGCTAAGGTTGGTTTCCTCACTAAGAGCCGAGTACCTGTTCTGAAGCGAGAATCTGAATTCCTGTACTTTCCCTCTCAGTACTAGCTCATTGATTGGCTTCTTGCGTATCAGTTTCCACAAATCTAGGCGAATTCGAGACCGTATCATTCTATGGTCACTGCATCGTACTTTGCCAACCACTTCCACATCTTGCACGATGCCTGGGTGTGCACTCATTATAAAGTCTATTTTGTTCTTATTTTCGCCATTAGGGCTCCTCCATGTCCACTTGCGGTTTCCTCGTTTTCAGTAGAAGGTATTCAAAATCCGTAAATTATTGCGTTCTGCGAATTCTACTAGTAGTTCTCCTCTGGCGTTTCTAGTACCGATGCCATAATCTCCTACTGCTTGGTCTCCCGTCTGCTTCTTCCCTACCTTTGCATTAAAGTCTCCCATCAGTATTGCATACTGTGTTTTTACCCTACTCATTGCCGATTCCACGTCTTCATAGAAGCTTTCAACTGAAGCGTCATCATGTCTGGATGTAGGCGCGTAAGCCTGTACCACCTTCATCTTGTGTCTCTTATTCAGTTTAATTACGATACCTACCACCCTTTTATTAATGCTATAGTATTCCTCTATGTTGCCAGCTATGTTTCTGTGAATTAGGAACCCCACTCCCAGTTCTATTCTGTCAGCCAAGCCCCGATAGCAAAGGACATGCCCATTCTGTAGCACCGTATAGGCCTCATCTGTCCTCCTAACCTCACTGAGCCCTATTATATCCCATTTAACAGCCTCTAGCTCCTCAAACAGAACAGCTAGACTTCCCTCACTAGATAAGGTTCTAGCGTTAAACGTTGCCAAGTTCAGGTTCAGGCGTTTGATTCAGTAGAAATATCAGCCGTCATGCAGACACTGCAGAATCAGGGTGTCGATGAAGTATATATAAACATCCTGGAAGAAATCTACAGGGTATCAACTGCTACCTTAGTGCTTCATAAAGAAAGGAACAGAATACCAATCAAGAAGGGTGTAAGGCAGGGGGACACAATCTCCCCAATACTATTTACCGCGTGCTTACAGGAGGTTTTTAGAAGCCTAGAATGGGAACAGTTAGGGATAAGAGTTAATGGAGAGTACCTTAGTAACCTGCGCTTCTCCGATGACATTGCATTGCTGAGTAACTCAGGGGACGAATTGTAACTCATGATTACGGAGTTAGACAAGGAGAGCAGAAGGGTGGGTCTTAAAATGAATCTGCAGAAAACGAAAGTAATGTACAACAACCTCGGAAAAGAGCAGCGCTTCGAGATAGGTAATAGTGCACTTCAAGTTGTAGAAGACTGTGTCTACTTAGGGCAGGTAATAACCGCACAGCCGAACCACGAGATTGAAGAAACTAGAAGAATAAGAATGGGGTGTAGCACATTTGGCAAGCACTCTCAAATTATGACAGGTAGATTGCCACTATCCCTCAAGAGGTAGGTATATAACAGCTGTATCTTGCCGGTACCTAGCTACGCAGCAGAAACCTGGAGACTTACAAAGAGGGTTCAGCTTAAATCGAGGACGACGCAGCGGGCGATGGAAAAAGAAATGGTAGGTGTAACCTTAAGAGACAAGAAGAAAGCAGAGTGGATCAGGGAACAAACGGGGGTTAAGGATATCATAGCTGAAATCAAGAAGAAGAAATGGACATGGGCCGGGCATGTAGCGCGTAGACAGGATAACCGCTGGTCGTTAAGGGTAACTAACTGGATTCCAAGAGAAGGCAAGCGGGTTAGGAGGAGACAGAAGGTTAGGTGGGCAGATGAGACTAACAAGTTTGCGGGTATAAATTGGCAGCAGCAAGCACAGAACCGGGTTAACTGGCGGAACATGGGAGAGGCCTTTGTCCTTCAGTGGACGTAGTCAGGCTGATGATGATGATGATGATGACGTTGAAACGCTGAAGACACATATACGACATCTTGCTCGGCCTCCTTGCCACCACCTATCCGTTCTACCAGCGGGCGACCACGCACGTCTTACTGCCAAACAGGGACTGCACATGGTGACTTGATCCCAACTAGGCACCACGCTAGACGTGTCACTCCTGCGTGGTGCCTCACTCAACCAGATATTAACATTACAATACTCTGGCGTTTAGAGAAAAAGCCGATTTGTTGTCACCGGCTCGTAAGCAGCCCACACTACTTCTGTTGTATAAATATTACCAAGATTTTATGTATGTATACGCTGACGGATTGGTCTTGCCGAACAGCACTACCGGAGCAGTCATGATACCAAAAGGCCTAGCACATTCACGGAGTGAATTCTGATGAGTGGGGCGGAGCTTCGCGGACTCTCTGCTGAGCCATCCATCCGTCCATCCATACGTTTGTCCGTCTGTCTGTCTGACATTGTGAGAAGTAAGGGGTGGCTGCTACGGAGGAAGCACTGAGCCACAGCGTGAGGAGCTTCGCCCCTTAAAAACCCTACCGAAATTTTGTCAGCCTCACCTAAATGCAAATCTTTTATCTCAGATTTATAACATCAACTCCAAGGCATCCATAACATCTTTCTTAATAATTTTCACTTATGAGCGTACCACCATCTTCGGTAGCATAACGAATTCACAGCGGGCATCGCAACCACATATGTCAGTGGTCCTACGAAAGTTTGGCCAAACGCACGCATTACGCTCGCTTCCCTGATGCCATCATGAGTTCCATTAACGATAAGCGAATAATGTAACTTGCGCACGCCTTTTTCTGACAGCAAGCGCATGTTTCCGCAGGCTTTTGTACTTTGCGAAAAAAGACCTACAACATCTAATGCGTTGCGCAAGAATGTTCTAATGTCCTCGAGCACGCTTCTGTTGCAGGCACTGCTCACTTATCTCAGACAGTGTATAGCGCCACAAAAACACTGTATAATAGCATGGATTCGCAACCTTTTGCACCATAACGCTGGCGCGTTCAAATTACAGTGATGTAAATGAAGGAACCAAGAACGTATTGTGCAACTCGGAGAGAAGCCTGGATGCTGGCTCGCGGTGGTGCGCTGCTCGAATATTCTCCAGGGTAAACCGTAAAGGCAAAACTTCTCCCGCCAAATCAAATTTGTAAGCTTCGAACTGCATGGGCCACTACAATAGGCCCCAAAGCAGACATCTTGCCTGATGCACTTCGTGCACGCTAGGTTGTGGGTTTAGGGAGTCGTGCTCACGTTTGCTCGGTGCATAATGAGCTAAATTGCGTCAGAGCATCATTTCCAAGAGTAGTTCGCTGTGCAGCCCGGGATAAGAACTGTCTATAAAAATCCAAGACTGGAAAGAACTTCCTTTGTATTGCGGCGTGTCCTTTACCGTTTCTTATTCTAAATTTGGCATATTTAGCATAGAGCTAACAATGAATCTTTCGAAATATATGAGCGAAAGTTGAACCTATATTTACAGAGATAAGTTGAGGCATTGCTAATGTGAAATGCCCATATTATTCACGTGAGCGTGAAAAAGTGAAGCGAAAATTTTCACACCACCGTCCGAGCTGAGGGAACACGATATTTAATTTTTGCCCTTGATCTCTCACTAGTTTAAAAAAACTTAAGCTAACAAATTAGCAATATTTTGTTAGAACTGGGCGGTTCTTGGTTAATCCCCACACGTGAGTGTGCACCACAGTTTCCAGGCTCTTTCTTCTTTCGTTCCTTATA
Source organism: Rhipicephalus microplus (assembly GCF_043290135.1). NCBI lineage: Eukaryota > Metazoa > Arthropoda > Arachnida > Ixodida > Ixodidae > Rhipicephalus > Rhipicephalus microplus. Next base: position 203,211,086 of record NC_134705.1, read on the forward strand.
TTTGCCACGTTCGCTTGACTCAGCCGGCTGACGACCGTGGGATAATGCGTGATGGGCTGGCCGGGCAGTCGCTGAACCAGGCCCTGTACGATTGGCCGAATAGGTACTCAACGCTAGGAGATGCTTGGCAAGCATGAAGTGAGACGCGAAGAGCTAAAGGAGTCCTCGGGTTTTGACGTTACGTTTAGTATTTGAGCTCATGTCTTCATATAGTTCATGTAATACTGTAAGAAACATCAGATTTATTTTTACAGCGTACCATGTCTGTTGATAGGTCTGCTACTAACACGCGAGAATAAATGTGCGGCCTGCCGGCCCGTATAGCCATGGTGGGTGGGTGTCTGTCCTAGCCCTCTCTCCGAAATTTAAGTTAAGAGGGAGCTTACCGATATACATAATGATAACATTCGTTTTCCAAAGGCCTTGACGTGTGGGCCCCCTTCGAGAAAGAAACTTTCTGGCTATGGCCCTAGTGGCCTGTGTGCTTGTTAGTAACCTTCTCCTACCACACCATGAACTAATGGGTTCGAGTGCCAATCCTAATCGCTGCATTTCGATGATGTGATAAGACAAGAGGTGCCAGAACACTGTAGCACTGACGGAAGTGAATCAGCTTTACTCGTTGACAACGTTATGACTGCAGCAAAAGTGGAAGGCGCCACATGCGTATCTCTCGTTCCAGGGGCCCCGGTTCGCCGCATAGGAAGTGTATGAAGTACAGTGAAATACGAAAAAGAAGTATGCACGATTCTCATTGTGACAGCGTGGCGCAAAGACCTAAATATACCATAGTCAAAAGTTTTTTATTCATTGTTTCCAGATTTATTTTGCCTTTCATAGGAAACCAATCACCACACCGCAGTACAGAAACGACAAACAAATGCGGAGTGTCGAAGAAACAACAAAACATGCTTTTTTTCTGCACCCCTTGCTCTGTGCTATACCGTACCTCAAATACACTATGATATACCATCTCACTACCGTCTGTCTCTACTTTTATTTTCACGACAGTCCTCATCACTCCTACTTCCCTTTGCGATCACATGACTAAAATTGTACATGGTTATGCTAGCTGTACCCTGTCCGCTTCATCTTTCCTTCCTCCTCACCTTCACATGGAGCCTACTCACCTTGCTTCTTTCACTATATTTTATCGTACTATAGAAAGCTGTGCCATTCTTTAGCTTCTGACGTATTGCCTTACTTTTTTCATTACCTTCGCGTCTCTTTCACACCTGCTTGCCATGTTATACTATGAATGGCTATGCGATGCTTGGAGCTGCTTGGCACATACCCGCTTTCTGGGGTGCCAAGTTTTATGACACGCTGGTCGGTGTGTAGTACTTGGACGCTGATATAGCGAGATGACATATTGTTTGTTTTTGTAGTTAAGTGCCCCGCCCCGGACTCTTTCAATATGATCGGTTGTTGAGCTACTTGGTTCGACATCTTGCTTAGAGGAGCGCGACTTTGGTTGGTGAAAGAACGCACGACAATAAAAAGACCCGTATTTTATGTCGTACCTTCTTTTAATAACCAAATCCACTCTTCCCTAAGCAAAATGCAACAGACTGTTTTTTTTTCATTATTTTACACCCCTTCCCCCTTCCCACGTTCAGGGTTGCAAACTGAAGGCTTCCTTTGGTTAGCCACACTATCTTTATCTTTCTGCACGACATTAAGTCAAGCGTGAACAGCTCCGTTGGTGAAATGATGAAAGATATATGCTGCTTCGCCACAGTAACGAATATCCGCACCCGTGCTTCGCCAGACACATGCCTTCAATGTGCAACTTCTGCTTTGCTCCTTCGCTTGGCTGCGCTTTCCGTTTCTCGAAGGGTACTTTTGTCTTTTCACATACTTCCAAAAATAATATAACATTCGTTTAATGTATAGCGTGAACGTGACACTGCACCCGTCATGACCGTCTTCCAAAAAATGTGGGAGGAAAAAGGAGCAGGTAGAATGGCGGTGACAAATGTAACTGGATGGTGTGATTTATTTACTCTCTACACGTCTACCCGAACTTCTGCGGAGTACAGAGGGGAGTAGAACTTTGACCTTGCATTTCCTAGGAGGACTCAGTGCCGTGGCATCCCTTGAGAAAAGTTTGGTGAAAAGATAATCGGCCTGCTATACTTCGCACATTTGGTGCACACTTGGTATATACCGGCCTTTAGAGATACACGTAAATTTGTGCGTGTGTGTTGAAAATGTGCTTGCGAATGTGGTTGCGTGACGGGGCAAATATATCTGCTTATGCGGCACCGATGAGGACTGTGCTTTTTGTGTTATTATATGTTCGTGTTTCGCAATATACCAAGGCGTTATCGACATAAAAGCAGTATGCGCAAAGTGCTAGTTTAGGGTTATAAATATGCTTCATGATGAATAATCACTTTAGTACTCATAACGTACATTTCATTTTCTTTTTATTTCATTTACCAATTGACTTATGTTCATTTTTGCAAGCTCAATACGATTTTAGAAACTTGAATCAGCTGTCCTATGAGCCTTTGTACTGCAATATGTACTTCCTTTTCTAAATATTACGCAAGCGTATCACTTGTATGGTTTGAAGAAAATGTTGCACATTTACTACAAGCCAACACTACATAAAATGGTCATCCTCTGTAGCAGCAGCCTGACTAAGCCCACGTCATGGCAAAGCGCTCTCCCATGTTTCGTCAATCAACCCGGTCTTGTGCATTTTCGCTGCCACGTTATACCTGCAAACTTCTTAACCTCATCTGCCCCCGTAATTTTCCGTCTCTCTCTCACGCGTCTACCTTTTTTGGAATCCAGCGAGTTACTATTATTGACCAGCGATAATCCTGCCTACGTGCTACGTGTCCGGCCCATGTCCACTTCTTCTTCTTGATTTCAACTATGATATCCTTAACCGCGGTTTGTTCCCTGACCCACTCTTCTCTCTTGTTGTCTTTTAAGATTAGACCTACCACTTTCCTTTCCATCGCTAGCTGCGTTGTCCCCAACTAAAGTTAAACCCTCTCTGCAAGCCTCCGTATAGGTGAGCACCGGTAAGATGCCGCTGTTACATAGCTCTATTGGAATACATCTATTTAAATTGACTGGGCACGAGCTCCGACAGATCTTCAGCTCTCGCGTAATAATGTGATTACGTATACCACGTTTGCATACAAGATGGGCAATTCAAAGGTGTCGGTCCACAAAGACAGTTCGGCGCGTCTCGCGGGTTATTGTAGCCTTGCTCTCGGCTTTGTCGAATGCTGGTGAGCACGTTTCAATAGCACGTTTCAATGTCATGTTGTGATTGTCATGCAAGTCTGGACATACATGGCAAGTTCTTGTCATGTTCTACTCACATGTAAAATTCTATATTTCTCTTTATCTCTCCCTCTCCTTCACGGAGTTTCTCCACTAAACCAGATTCGATTATCAAATACTGAAGTAAAGATGGTGTTTGAAAAAAATAACATATATTATTTATTCTATTCTCTTTTCACATGCCTCAGTGTTGTTCGCAATAAATGACCTTTGTGATGCAGGCGACACAGTTCACTATGTTCTTGTCTGTTGCTAGTGAAATACATTTTAGAGCGAGCAGCTTGTATGCCTTGTGAAACGCGAGAAGTCAGTGTCGGCGTCAGCAGCATCAACATAAGTGATGCAATAATTATCAGGTGTTGATGCCCCCATATGACGCCACCATGACGTCTCACTTTGCATAAATACGAGGCATATCATTGTGGTGTCACTACAATGTTACCTTCTGAGGCGCAACTTAACGACATCAATACATTATATAGTCACTTCGTTGGAGGCGTGCCTAACACGAATGCATTGTAAATATACTCGAGATGTAAGAAGCCTCCAGTTCATCTGATTACGGAGGCAGTGCGAAATCGCGCTGTGTGCGGAAAGGCTTGGCGCGGGATGAATACAAGTGAATGAGCAGAGAATCAAAGGTGACTTTTTTATCTTAAAAATGGTGGTTTTCTTTTACAAAAATCCTAGCTTATTTATTTGTCGTGCTATGTTATGAATATTTAGCGAGTTAAATTGATTTGATTGATTGATTTGTGGGGTTTAACGTCCCGAAACCACCACTTGATTATGAGAGACGCCGTAGTGGAGGGCTCCGGAGATTTTGACCACCTGGGGTTCTTTAAAGTGCACCCAAATCTGAGTACATGGACCTACAACATTTCCGCCTCCATCGGAAATGCAGCCACCACAGCCGGGAATTTAACCCGCGACCTGCGGGTCAGCAGCCGAGTACCTTAGCCACTAGACCACCGCGGCGGGGCAGCGAGTTAAATTGAGGAGGTTGGGCAAATAAAATGCAAACGCCATATAAAATGAATATAAAATTACTATGAAGTACCGTACTGCTCCCCCTGAAGATAACCACCCTGACTTTTTTTTATCATTTACATCTCGCTCTGAGTTACACAAGGAAGTGCTACGGCGAGGAAGCAAACAAAGACAAAATAAATACAAAGTTTGCGCTTCTTTACTTTATTTTTTCGCTACGATATTCATGTTTACATTCCTTCGTGATCACAAGAAAACGTTAACATCGCTAAGAGAACTGGACAAACTGGAGAGCCATCACTTGCCCAAGAGAGATGAGCCGCCTGCAAGTCAATGAGAAAAGTGATGCAATAGAAACTAGAAACGGGGTTTATGGTTGTCGGGATCAGCTAAGCTGGCCGATTGGTTGCAGCTATGCATACTCTCAATGACCCCCTCCCCTCCCATATATACGTTATTCCACTCCCGCACAAATCCTACTACACATTATGTACAAATCTACACTGATAATTGCTCCATCGAGTGTATTGATTCTTTTGCTTACTTTGGTGTTGTTCCAGACAGCTGCTAGAATTGACAGATTCAGATATACGCAGTCTGCTCAAAACTAGCATCGAGTTGTTGCACTCTTTTGCAAGCTCACGAATATTTTGATCTTGAAATTCGGAGCCTTTTGTATTTTTCTTTAGTTAACAGCCACCTTCTGAACTGCGTGAGTAAGTTGTGGGGTTCGACATATGACTCTTACCTCGAGCCAATACGATGACTGCAAAGTGGCCTACATACGCACGATAACATTCTCACGTTACTACGAGCATAGGAAACCACTGCTTTCCAGGTTGAAGATCTTAATTACCATTTATTATTATGCGGGAACTAGGATTAGTCACATGTATTGACAGTATCTAGAAACAATGAACAATTTCTTCTATCATAACTGTGTATACTCCGACGCCTAACGAGAAACAAAACTTTTATTAACTTCAATATACCTCCCACGAAGACGCCTACAGAAATGAATACTACAATAAATGGGAGTGAAAGTAGAGAATAGCATATCACAATATATAAAAAAAATATTCAGAATTAAACCTGTTCACGGGAAAAGTACTATTTTAAAGTTTTTCTCGGCTTTGTTTCACTGATACTTCTGATGTTAAACTTCTTACTCTGTAAAAAAATTGCCCTTTATGCGTTTTTTCTTGGTAGGTGTTGAAATACCCTTCTTCACTTTATGAAGCTATACAAGATAACTATTATTGCTACTTGAAACTACAAGATTCATTCTGCAGTTCTAATGACCAAATTTTTGTGTAAGCTTTAATTTATGTACTTCTCTTATTCATCTTATCTATTTCGAATTCAAGAGATTGTTGTTTGAAGATAAACATTCTTTCCGGTATAATGAAATCAAATTAGAATTGTTTACTTCTGTTCATATTAATTAGAGCTATTAAAATTTCTGTCATTTATACTTCCAATGGGACTCACACTCGCCTTTGGCTATGAAATCCTACAGTTCACGTGTATTTTGTCTAAGATATGTGTGAAATGTGGAACGTTCATTCATTTATAATGAAAATCGATCTTATGGGAATGATAGCACAAAACTACAGGAGAAAGTACAGTGGGCCTGGTGGCTCCCGAGTTAAAATTTAAATAAAATTAGAGAAGCTCATGAAAACAAGTGAAGTTGGAACGTTCTCGTGGTGCAATGATTGTGGATGAATATTAAAGAAAAAAGTAAATATGGCGTGTATGAAGAAAAATGTCACAGCTTTGCCGCAAAGGCGAAGCAATGAACGCTATATCAACAAATTGGAAGGTCACGCGAAGAATGGCAAGCAGATCGAAACGTGCCCCGTGTTTCTCACGTACGAAACGTACTCACAGGTACAGATGAACGCCCATAAGCATCTCAGTTGTTATTTCGCTGTGTCTGAAAAACTCGCTCTTTTCGCAAACAAAGACTGTGAAACGATTGCAGGGACCTTTTTGCGCTCGGAACTACAACAGAATCATTCCGGGAAATTCAAAAGGCCAGCCAAGACGTACGATCCTCTCCACTGTGAGATAAGGGTGCACGATCAAGCATTCACCCCCTCTTCTCCGTGGGGCAAAAACCGCTGCGTCGTGATGATGTGGTGACGCACGCTCGATGCGCCATCTTGCCGGTAATGCTGAAAACACGATAGCTGACCCATGGCCTCCAAGAAACCCGCCACGCGCCCGCAATCTCGGAAGTCATGGCTTGCCGCTTGAAGTTGAGGGACGTGCTCCTCCGTAGCTCAGTGGTTAACGCCTCGCATTCACGTTTCAGAGGTCCCAAGTTCGATTACGCGCGCCGGAGCCTCTTTCTGGAATTTTTTTTTACTTGTGTATTCAAATATATGGATACGTATACAGATACGGTGAATGAATGCGACGCCCACTTCAGCGTCGACGCCGACGCCGGCGGCAACATCCAGCCGAGAATGTCGATATAATCGCTATCGCCATAAAAAAAAAATAGCGATCCACTTCAATATATATATACCCAAGAATGCAGCCTGTTAAGTAGCAGTGAACTAATCGCCCACTGAGTGTGGCGGGTGCTGCGCCACATCATTGTATACTCGCAGTGCTTAGCGCTAAACGCGAGATACCGAGAATAGGGGTGAAATCACCGAGCGGCTCGAGAGAACGCCCGCAAAAAAAACCAGCATGTCTAAAAAAAAAAAAACAGCAAATTGGCCAGCCTCTATGAAAAGCGGGAATTAGCACAAATGAAGATAGCCAAAGGTTTCGGGAATGCGCTAAAGGGTGGGAAGGGGAACATATGGTGCCAAGCCTCGAACATTATGAACAGAAATCAAGGCTTCGAGGCGACTCCAGGGCAGAGTGGAAGTCGCGGAAATGGAATTTAAAAGAAAAAGGCATAAATGGGGCGATGAAGTACGCGGTGTTGCAGGCGTGACTGAGAAAGACGAGATGATCACGTCGCGCCATTACGGTCATCAGAATGATTCCTGATGTTTCCTGCTCGAGTAATATTCAGCAGCTAAGAACACGCTATAACGACCGCGTGGTTATTAGGTTCCGTTCCCGTACCCATCCATGTTATGCCACCTCGCAATAACATCGCTGAGCACTCCCGTTTGTATGAATATTACATGAGAACTCCAAGATAAGAGTGAGACAAACTACTTTGGCCGAAGTGTGATAATGCAGTACTGCTAATGAGTTTTGAATATGAATTGATTTATTTTCCCACATACGCAGTACCACCTTCGTGCGCATTTGATTTAATACACTTGAAAAGTATAGCAAGACAAGTGTAAAAAACAATAGGCTATTCCTACTTCGTGGGAAGACCAAGGTTTAGTAACATTCTCACTAAATTATTTTGCCAGAAAGCCACCACTTATCTTCACGACGCTGTTTTATTCCACTCATGACGAATGACTGCTGAGAAAGGTACACTTTAACCTGCTCGATATTTCATAGTAATGTATAAGAACTATGAGTAAAAGCAATGTCAAGCTTCTGACCCTAACGTCGTGGTTTCAGCCATGGCGAAATGATGGAACTCGTGTATATACTATGCAATGTCTTTGCACGATAAAGAACACCTGTTGCTCAAAATATCGGGAGCCCTCCGATACGGCGCCTTTCATAACCATATCGCGGTATTAGGAGGTAAAGCCTCATATAGTATTCAAAGTCAACAGCGCTTATTTGCAGAAAAAAAAATAGAGAATTTTCCTGCGGGAGGCAAAGCTAAAGGCTCAAAGCCTGACGAGATCTCACGTTCTCTTAACCAATACAGTCCGTGTCAGTAACATATACATTTACACGTCGGTATTATACACCTATAAACACTAGCGTGTCATTATTATGCGTTAATGCTACCGCATTGTTTATAAGTTTATTAATGTGGTTAAATATTGTGCTAAAGGAACGTCTAAGCCATTTAAAAGCCACACCTCACAAGCCATTGTCGATGCACTGCATTGCAATGACCACTTGCCGGTTCTTGAGCAACGGCGAATATGATCGCGCCCATACACTGAGAGGCCGGGGAAGTGGTATAGAGGTTAGCCCGATTAAGAATGGGATTGGCACATGTGTTAGTCCCCCATCGGTGTTTTATGAGAGGGGGAACAAACAAACCAGCAGGGTAACTTGCGAATGTAAAGTGCACGTCGAAGGATAACTGCACTTAGCACCCCCACTGCGATTACACGCCGTTTTGTCCATCATGAATGATTTTCTTCTTCCGTGGCACGTGCCAAATGGGTGAGCGCGTTGGTTTTTCTGTGTTTCTAGATTTATAAAGGCGTGCAAGCCATCTGGCAGACGCAGAGTTTTCTTCGATAAAAAATTGATTGGCAGTTAGCACTCGTGCAGGGCCATCTTCTTTATGCCTTGTATTTCTTGCCCCACGTTTTAAATACTCTGAACTCATAGAAACTCGCCAGTGCACCACGTTTCTCCGAGTGATTACAGTCGAACGCGCTTTCTATCCGCGCTGGCAAGCGAACTAAGCTTACGTTGTTTCAGCAATGAACTAATTCATTTCCTGCACTCCTCAGTCTTCTTCGTTGCGAGTCAGCAGTGAACTGTGATGCGCGTATTGTACTTACTGATTTTTGCATTTTAAAGAAGCTGTCATAAAAAGCAGCAGGTCCGTTAATGAGAAGAAAGAAAAAAATGATGAAAAGGAACATGGAAATCGGCTTATGCACAGTACAAGATAAAATATTTACAATGCATTCCTTTCACCTATGATTCATCTGAGACGAATGCATAAAGAACCCTTACAGTTCCTACTCCTACCGAACGGTTTTATAAGTTAGGCAATCAGCAGCGAGGAACCATTTTGAAGAGTCGTAACTTGTTCAAGAAGCATAAAACTGACAATGCTCCCTGAAAACGGGAAGAGGAAGGTATAACAGTTACGCAGTAACGATGATTACAGCGACTGTAGCGACAAAAAGCGAACATATCTGAAATATTCTTTATTAGTTAAAATGAATGCATCCTGAACAAAGCCGATATTTCATGAAGGACTAGTGGAGCAACGGCGCACCCGCGTAAGTATCCTCTCCTGCACGGAAGGATAATTACGCGGTTCCAAATTTTCCCAACGAAAATCGTCGCAGTGCCATTGTTTGCATCTTTCGAGTTGACTAGGACAGCGAACGGCGTTCTCTTTGCGCACCACTTATGGTAATAAGTGCGCTGCATCACCGTCCTCCCAACCAACTGCTCCTGCTGCTCAGCTGTGCTCCGTGTTTGCGCGCTTAGCCGTTTGTTCGACTACTTGGCTGCGACGAACACACTTATGTAGAGGCCAAAAACAATAGCTTTTTTGTATTTTTATCGAAACCATGGGCTTTGTGAAAATATGAGAGTCAGCACAAGACTACCTCAGTTAATTGAAATGAATTACCGGGATGACAAATCAACCATTGACGTCCGTAGGGAGCAAGGTAGTTGATAGAAACAAAGACTGCATAAGATATACAAAGTTGAATAAACAGAAAAAGAATAAATACCAGAAATGATGAGCGAACCCATCTTCGTGTTTACTGTAATAGGAGAACTCGGTCGAGGGATCAGACGAGAGAAAGAGCTCTGCCAGCTGGAACAAAACACAGCCCTAGTATTCACTAAGGAGGAACCACGTGAAATCTGATCGGGGAGCAGCTGCCTTCAAAGCAGTAAAACCACAGACGAAGCATAAAGTTAGGGCCCATGGTAATGACGTCGTTACTCAATAGCAGGCTGAGAAGACTAGAGCAGAATTGGGGCTGAAGGCTGAACAAGAGTAAAAAGGGTTGTTACATTCGATGGATTCGAGTAGAAATTTATAAGAAGCGACAAAATAAACAATAAACATTTACTTCGAGTGCCTCGCGTTGCAGATACTTAAGTACAGATAGGTCATCACCCAGATGACCGGATGAAGGTATAGCCGACCACGATGGTCCCCAAGAGGGCAACAAGATGAATTCATAAAGAGAAATAAAAAGAAGTCAGGATTACCCGGGGCACGAACAGGTAGGCTTCGCGTGTATCGAAGCTGTACGCTTAAGGGAGGATGGGGCCGACTGCCATAAAACTAACGAAGACTGTGGAAAGTAATAAGAAAGTAAGAAAGTACAGGATATAACAAGGAGTGCAGTAGGGATGACTCGTTAACAATGAAGGAGATTTCGTCGTTTCAGGAGGACGATACGGTACTATGTTGCTCCCTTAGGCGGCCTACAAAGCTGCTTATGGAGAAACTATCCACAAGCACGAGACGTTACCGTTAGGTCTTCGAGAAAGAGAAGTGCGGCCCACATTCGGGGATAAAACAGAGCAACAGCATTGTGGCACTCCGAATCGGCCTCTACATACACAGGGGAGGTCAAGAAGTGGAAGATGGAAGCTTGCGATGAGAAATTCGTGAACAGGGGTCGAGTTTTATGTAAAGCCGACGTTTCGACAAGGCCGCAGCTGACTTCCTTAGCGCGGGTGTGTGTAGGCTGAGCCTTTCACCTCTAATCCAAACAAAGGAAGAGAGGGAAACTATGAGAGTGGGGAGTGGGTGTGGGGCTAGCGAGGTCACCGTGGAAAATTGGGTGAGTCAAAGGGAAGGACGTATTCCGTGAAATAACAGAAACAAAATGTGTAGGTTAGAGGGAAAAGGCAGTATGCATGTCACTGAACTGTGGCTGTCGCAAGAAAGCAGCACTTAAGGATGATAAGTTAGAAATTCCTAGGAGAAAGACTTAACACTTATCTGTTTCTGTTGAGTATGTAGTTCCCCTCAAGAGCCCCTGTTGAAACGTGCATACCTAGTGGTTGGAATGTGTCAAACTTGATGTACGACTCTGTGTATTTTCGGCATCTTGGGAACCGAAAGTTTGACTGAAGGATGTTGAGTTTGAGTTCGTCTAAGTTGTGATCTGCTAAATTAAAATGTTGTGCCACTGCTTTGGGTTTTTCTTCACTGTGTGCACGCGAAGCTTGTTCAATGTAACATTAACAGGCCGACCTATTTCCCCGATGTACTATTTTTAACAACACAAACATTCGATTATGTAGACAACATTTGAACTAGTGCAGGTAACGCTGGATTTTGTATAATATACATAATCAATTACGGTGCTGTTAACTGTAACATTATTTTAAAGGTGTTCGCAAGTCTTACGTCTTGCTCGAGAGCAAGGTGTTGTGCGGGGTATTGTAGAAGGAGGGTTTACTTTACGGTGCACAAACATGTCCTTACAATTCCTATTGCGGTGATACCCAACTTTTTTGACCTTTGGCGCTTCAGGAAACGCTTTTATAAGGCACTGTGTGTTAGTCAATATTAGATAATACTTGCGGAGGATATCATTTATGTTTAGAAGAACATTTGAGTGTTCGCTTATAAATGCTAATGGCAGGTTGGGTCGTGCTACGGAGGCTCTTTTAGCTAGCGTTGATTTCCTATTCAAGATACGTGCTTCGTTGTAAAGCTTGTTTAAAGCATGAGACGAAGTGACGGAAAGATTTTCTTAAGAAATGTTATAAAGAAATTATTATTGTGTAGCATAAACCACATCTTTTTAGGCTCATGTGAGGAATATGAAGCAAGTAATACGTTTTGTTTATTTTTCACAATTAAAAATTTTATTTAAAAATGCTTTGCGCAAACACTCCTAACTCAAGTTCCACTCGCTAACAAAATTTTCATTCTTTGCTGGCACATGTAAAAAAGCTTTAACATGTGCAATGAACTAAGACAAACCAAACGTCACGAATAATAAAGATATAGTAACTAAATAACCAAACCAGTACACACTAGCGCTATGGGCACCTTCGTAAAACAGTGATGAAGAGGATGGTTTTGACATGCCGAGAGCGGTATATGGTGCACCATGAAATATACACTAATGCTACATCGGGTTTTCGGCGAGGGTGGTCCGGTATATATAACGTTATTGATCTGGTCTCATATGTGCAATATCAAGAAAAGCCGCAAACGGTTTTATGCGTTGTTCTTGGATGTAAATGGCGCATGCGATAATGTATCGCATGTAGCCGTTCTGTAAGTCTTGGAAAGCGCTGTATTATGAGGTTATGTTTGCCAATGAATTTACAGCTATTCAAAGGATTCAAAGGACAGCTATCAAAAGTACAGAACCTTCTCTGTACAGACTGAGGATGGTAGAAAAACGCACCATTGCATCTGTCGCGGTGTGCCTCAAGGTAGAGTTTATAGCCCCATACTTTTCAACCTTGGCCTCCTCGGCCTGGTTGACGCACTTCAAGAACCAGACCATCTATCAATATATGCGGATCGCATCTGCATTCGGGTGTCAGATGTGACGCGCCGTCATTTACGCACTAAACTTCAAATAGCTGCTACACTGCTGACAAAGTACCTTGAAGGACGGGGACTGGAGCTGTCATCAGAGATATGCTCGCCTATTGCATTAACGCATAAGGTGATGGGCCCCTATGTTATTAAAATCAGCGAACACGTGATCAACTACGCCAAGACCCACTGACTCCTCGTAGTCGTAATTGACCACGACCTTTCCTGGAGCCCTCGCATCTCCTACATGAAAACGAATCTCATTATAATTGATAACCCACGTACTAAGGTTTTTTGCTGAACAAACCTGGATTGCATCTGTAGGAGTGATGCTTCAAATTTACACTGTTATGTTCCCGGAGTTTATACGCTACCACTTACTTGTGTATTGCGTGGTCCGTATAATAAGCATCGATGTCCTCTAGTCGCTTCAAGCCCAAGCACTGCGAATATGCCCTCCCCATCCAAGATGCCCATCTACAGCAGTGACAGTCGTCATTGCGCGTGATCAATCAACACACACACATCCACCCTGATGCTTTGAGGATGCACTTCGGACATTTCGCTCAGATTCCATTGCATCACTTTACCTCTCCTCGAACTACCAGGCCCGACTAAGCCTTCAGCGCATCTGTATAGCACAGCATTGCGCAGTGTTTCTATCGCAATTCACGTATGCAGAACGACTGCCGTAATCATCGTGGTGCTTATACAAAGCTCTTCTTACCATTCCTGACATCCAAAAGGAGAAACAGCTGTCGCATCTGGCCCTGAAACAGGCCACACTACTGTTTCTGCACGAGAAGCACAACGGATGCCTTCACATTTTCACGGATGTCTCTGCTTCTTCAGTAAGCTCATCCGGGACAGTGGTTATTCCCGCGAAGTTCATCAGATTTAAATTCAAGACATCACATTTTATGTCATCGATGGCTATAGAACTCGCTGTCATACGTGCAGCACTGCAGTTTTCCGCTGAAGAACGTTCGCCAAGGTTGGTCCGTCTTCTCGGACTCGAAGGCGGCTTTTCAATGTCTCATGTCACCCTTTCCATCTTTCTGTCATAGACCCCATGAACAGTTAGTAGCCGGTGTAAGGGTTCCTCACCACCGAGCAGTCAATAGACAACATAGCATAGTGGATGAGCGAATACCAGCTCATTGTGGTATATATGGCAACGATCGCACAGATGAGGCCGATATATCTGCACAAGATGGTTCGCAACAACAGCCTTCTCGTTCTTAAGAACCAACGCAGCTACAAGGCTTCGTTAGCTTGCGCGTGACCTCACACTAGCACGATGGCAGTCCATGGACTTTACAAACGCTCGCCTACATAACTTGGATCCCGATCTCAAGCTTCGTCTTCCCTCAGGAATATCTCGAGCTAAGGAAACTCTTTTGTGCCACCTGTGGCTTGACGTGGCCTTCACGAACGCATACTATTTTCTTATTTGAATGGTCAGGTCCTTTACAAACAATTACTGCAGCTGCGAAGAAACAATCGCCCATATTCTGTGTGAGTGTACCCATTTCCACGTGCCAAGACAAGAACTTACCCAAGCTGTAGATCGACTAGATATGATCACCCTTCGTCGGAACAGAGGATTCTGGGTCACGGGACCAGTCTAACCCAGCCGAGAAGACTTTGAAAGCTTTATTTTTTTTTTTTGCGGACAACTGGCCTTAGAGAAAGACTTTAGTGTTGTATTGTCTAATTTTGCTTTTCCTTTTTCGCTATATTTTGTCTTCCCTGTTTTTGTGCCATCTTTTTTCTACCATCTTTTACTCACGTGATTCCCATAGATAGATAGATAGGTAGATAGATAGATAGATAGATAGATAGATAGATAGATAGATAGATAGATAGATAGATAGACATATTGATTGATTGATTGATTGATGAATAGATAGAAAGATAGATAGATAGATAGATAGAAAGATAGATAGATAGATAGATAGATAGATAGATAGATAGATAGATAGATAGATAGATAGATAGATAGATAGATAGATAGATAGATAGATAGATAGGATCATCGGTCATCGCGCGCGCAGACATGCATGCGCACACACGCGTTCAAGTCACGCGCACGTCCGTGACATGCACATGCGAGCCCACACACACATACACGAGCACATGCAGACACACACACGTACAGACACGTGCACATGAAGGCGTGAAGGTGTCAGATGGAACAAAGCACACCCTCAAAATAAAGTGGCAGGTGCTTGCCATGTTGGCAGACATTTTCACCCGCTGTTTCGAAATGCTGGACATTTGATAAGCAGGGCTGCGTGCTAGCCACCGTAAGCCCGTCTATATTTTACCAATTGAAGTTGTTTTAATTCTATTTTTACATTTATTCCACATTTGCAAGCACTCCAAGTTTTCACTCCATCTATTGGCGTTCTTCACTGCAGCCAAACGGCATTTTCAATCGCGCTGTCAACCTATTGTGCCTTTTAGTCGATTTGTTTAGTTTCCATTCTTACGTATACCTATATCTGGCTCCACTGGCTCCTATAGTGTTTCCAAGGTAAATGGATTTTTCACACCAGCTAATGACTTCCTAGAGTATGTTTTGCTTCTTTCTGTTCGCATATTTCAAGGAGGCTCTCAAGGTGACGCCTCCTCGAGCTTACTTTTTCACAACGTGGCTCAAGCACTTCTGCATCGCTTCAACTTTCCGCCACTGCACCCGAAGCAGCAAAGTCCTTTCACAAGAGTTCTTGGGTAATTCTTTTCCGCAGCATCACGGAGCCTAGCCTAACTGCCTTGCAAACACGGCTCGGTGTTTGACTCCAACTGTTTACGACCTTCTCTCCTCGAGAAGGCATCTATGGTTGGGATACTGGTTTGTCGGTCCATATACGCCTCTGGATCTCTCTACAAGGAAGAAAGGGAGGCAAAGTGAAAGCTATATCGACTAGCGACGCATGCGTAGAGTGCAGAAAGCGGTATTAGTACGCATCGCTTCTTTCCGTACTGCGGCTTTGTGTGAAGAGCGAGACAAAAGGAGAGATGACGTGAGCAGAATGAAAGAGATCGCCCAAATTTTTAGTGGAGGCTTTTGAGAAAGCTCGGATGAAGGAGCATAGAACGTGCCCGGGTGGCTCTATGACGCAAAATTTGGTCATGTGGGAAGTGGACAGTGAATGCCCGGATATCGGCTGAGTGAAGGGCGAGAGAGAACGACGACAAAGGGACAAGAAGGAGACGAGGGCTAACTTTGAGAGTTGGAAGTTAGCGCTCGTCTGCCTCTTGTCAATTTGTCGTCGTTCTGTTCTCGCGCTAAAGCTATCGTCATGCCATACCAACTAGCCCAAACCATCACACTTCTAAGCGAGAGAGAAGTTTGGAACAGTACAAAGTGGTTATAGTAGGATACCGAACAATTGTGGCATGGTTGCTTGGTTATTTTAATTTTATTTGCAGTAAACCAGAGATCGAGTACTTGTTCTTCAGTAGTTTGTGGTAATTCTGGAAGCTGCGAAATGAAAACGAAAAACGAGAAATGGGCCAAAACTTCCGAGGATCGCTAATGCAATCACTGAGTCAACTCGAAGGGAAACCTCTAGTGGCGATGCATTAAAAGACTCAAACGCCCCGTCAGCATCCGTGGAGCCGTTTGCCTCTTCCAGCTTCGCGTGCTTACTCGGCCTCCCTCAAAATCCACTAGGCTTTTTCATAGTACGTCCTTTCCACATTACCGCATGGCCTTCAGGAAGCCGAATCACGCATGAATTCCACTTTAAAATGCGAAGCATCGCTATCTTATCTCTAGTAAATTGTGTTGGTTGACGAGTGTTTGTCAAAATTAGTGGAGTTTGCAATCTTTCTTTAGATGTAGCACTGGAATCACAAGGACTTGAAAAGGAAAGAGATTGTCCTTCGTTTTCACATATTCGGATGTGAAACGAAGATGGAAACGGATCAGAGCAGCAGAGGCGACTTACTGTGAGAGGTAGCCCAACTCACTGACGCACATGAGAAATACGCACAGGACTACCTGGACATGACTAGATGTGACTAGATGTGAACGCACTTGACTAGTTGTTACGTTGTTGTGGTTGCGTGGCTTGTTTTTAGTCACGTGAGTAGATGTTACGTGATTCTTATGCACGCAATAGACTTGACCATCACACTTATTGTATTCCACTTCTGGCGCACGTGTACTTTGCCTGAAGCAGAAGACCAGAAGAGAAAAGACGAAGCGGGTGCACGTAGGTTCACCAGCATGATTTGTGTGCGCACTACCGGGTGCAACCAACAGTTTAAACATCTCCGATGCTACAGTTTCACTTCAGAAGGTAGTCAAACCCAGGCTTGATGCGTGGCAAGCAGCTTTTCTAACACTGAGCCACGCCATCACTTGCAACTGGTTCTTACGAAACTCTGCACGAGCGCCACGTAATGCAAGAGATCTCCTTTGTTGCCTGGCAGAAACGCAGAATCACGCAAGGCATCAATACACGTGAACTTAACAACGCATTACGGGTTTAAAGACCCGCTGATTGCAATACCTTCCGACATATTCAATTATACTCAGCACCAAAAAGCACCAACAAAAGACCATTTGGCACGTATTCTCAGAAAGAAACAGCCGGAAAAGTGCCACCTTTGGAACGCGCTCATTGGCTGTCGAGCCAAACCGGAAAAGTTAGGGCGCCATTTGATATTTACGTGAACGTAGTGGCGTTCTACGGCTCTCCCGACATATCTGGAATAAATGAACATGCCTCATAACCATCGTTTGGTGGCAAAGGCTAGCATTTTAGTGACCTATACGTGGTATATTCAACATTAAGATAATTGCAGAGAAACCAATCTCAAAGATTTCTCGGTCATGATTGCCTGCGAGGGCACGTGGGACTTGTTCTCCCGTTCCTTTGTTTCTGTCTTTCCCCGTTCCTCTGCCACCGCGTAGTGTAGAACACCGAGTACAACCTGGTTCTCCTTCATCCCTCCCCTTTATTTGCCTTTTTTCTGCTATCCCTTTTTTGCTATCCTCATCACCTTGGGAGGTGCTCAGTAATAGTTGTTTCGTGAACACACCTTTCTCTTTTTCTCGTTTGAACGTGACATCCGTTGCTAGCGTGATTAATCATGTGCCGACATGGCCATTGGAGACATGTTGAGATGCTGAGACGATATCGCTGCAGCGGCACACTACAGCTGAAAACCTTGAGTACGCCGACTCGAATTCTTAACAAAAACATATTTCACACAAGGTTGCATTCTTTAAATATCATACTACGCTTTAAACAACTGCACGACAAACTTAGACAGCATTTCGGTACAACTCACCAAATAAGTAGTTCTTATTATGACGTTGCACATTACCAAAATTTGTGATATAATCATTACCTCAAATGACGTGGCCTTACATAATGACGTCATCACATGACGTAATTTTCTCAAAGATCAACTTGTGACGGAGGCAGCGCCAAACAGCGTGTGGTACAGAACGTTCTTGTCATGGATAATCAGCACGATGCATAGTGACCCCTTGAGTTTATTTAGGAACATTCGTAATGCGATTGTGTCAGGAAGAGAACAGCGTCTTTCTTTTTGTTATGGGAGGGGTAAGGCAGGAAGAGGAAGATAGAGAGAGGAGTCTATTTTTTTCGGCCACATCGATGAATAAGTGACGCCACTTAGTCACTGTAACCTGATGGACTCTCGCAATGAATCAGAGCTGCACGCTTACTATGCACACAAACGATGCCTTGGGATCATTTATTATGCGTCGATACCTTCCCTACTCACTAATGAACGCAGTGTTGTCTCATTTTGTTCTGCTGGCTGATGATTTATTTATTCTTCGCAGGGGCCTCTGGGATAATTGCTGGCGTGACCGCGTTTGGTCTAGCACAAGAAAATGCCCTAAACGATTACTCTCAATCCTGGTTAGACACGCATCCGCCTAATGCCTATTCCTTGTTGAACGTAATGAATAATTCATTTATGCCTCAAATAAACAGTCTTTACTTCGTTCGCTTGGAGCCCTCCTAATGCTTTTGTAGTGTTTTCAAGGGAGGGTTTGCGGGCAAAAATATTCATATGATTTAAGGAGTTGGGTGCGTCGCCCTATTACACAACATTCAAAAATTTCTGGAAGTTTAAAGAGATGCCGTTGATGAAAACTATATTTCTGATATTAGTAAATCACTTTTCCGCGATTCAAAAATCAGGATGTTTTCCCCGAGAAAATTTGCCGCAGAAATACGCGCGACACCACGTTCAGATTTCCCCGCTAATATTTGTGGTGTCGTGCATTTTTACATCTGCTAGTTTCCAGGTAGCTCCTAGGCTTTAAAAACGAATCACAACTGGTTACATAAAAGACATGCGACTGTAAACGCGTGTCTGTATTCATTTAATTTGTACATACCTTTAGCATCACTTCGTATTATTTTACTCAATAAAAAAAATGCCAGGGCTGTGCGGAAGGCGCAGCACACAGTCACAGCGAAAGCTTGAAGAGCGGCCTGTCAGAGCGTTTTATAACCACTAATAAAAAAACTACAACACCGTCACTTGACACTCGAATGCCTTGCATAACCTCATTTCGCATGGTGCGTCAGATACATGACATGTAGTTCTGCAACACAAGGACTCTTATGTAGCTCAATGGGTTCATGACAGAACCGTGTGAATTTTGGGACATGATAGCAAGTGTGACACAGTTAGGTTCAGCCGAATGCATTCACAAGAAGCGTCATAGACACAGAGAGATTGAGGAGAGTACGAGGTTGAGCGTTGAATTTACGAACGCGTATTCTTGTCTCCTTGGAATGGTGAGCAGATCGCCATGCAATATTTGCGCCTGCGAGAAGACGCGTGAACACATTCTATGGCGCTGCCCAGCATACCAGTCTGAATGACGTATTATGGAAACCACGCTCCATCAGCTGGATTCACAACCGCGTACAGAAGAAGAGGATCCTGGGACCTTGGCTGACAGTTTCGCATACGCGCAAAGCCACGAAAGCCTCTCTTGTACTTCTTAAGGACCAGCGGACTTCACGAGTGCTTGTGAAAGAACAGCATGAGACCGTGATGTGTAGTCTCGAGCTGGCTATTCATCCATCGCTTTCTTACTCCTCTTCTTGTCTATCTCTTTCCTTTCTATTATTCCCCCTTTCTTCTACCTCCAGTGTAGGGTAGCCAACCGTGTCAAGCTTGGTTAACCTCCCTGCCTTTCCTCTCTATTTCTCTCTCTATCTTTCTGGAGAGCTCGACAGATGAATGTTGCCCCGCCACGGTGGTCTAGTAGCTAAGGTACCCGGCTGCTGACCCGCACTTCGCGGGATCGAATCCCGGCTGGGGTAGCTGCATTTCTGATGGAGGCGGAAATGTTGTAGGCCCGTCTACTCAGATTTGGGTGCACGTCAAAGAACCCCAGGTGGTCAAAATTTCCGGAGCCCTCCACTACGGCGTCTCTCATAATCAAATGGTGGTTTTGGGACGCTAAACCCTACAAATAAATCAATCAATCGATAGACAAATGTTGCAAATGAACCAGTAATGTGTGTGTTACTGTCCCGTAGTTTTTGCTGTTCTGTGATAGGAGCGCATCTTGCATCGTCTGGCTGGGCAATAGAAAAAGCAAACGAAAATGGTAAAGTGAACGGACAACGCACATTGACAGCAACTGTTCCCATAATGTCTGATCACCACCACTCTTTTACATTTCCGGCATCGGCATTCACATAGCAACCGCGACACGTGGTGGCCGCATTCACATCACAAGCGGTAACCTCCATGCGCCCGCATAATTAGGCGATAGCATCTGGAGCTTAGAGGCTTCATTATGAAGCTGACAGGATCATGACGTGATGTTCTCGCCAGCCAGGCGAACCGGGACGGTGTACCGGTTTGACGTATAAAGAGTTACTGGCAAACCATGGGGATAAAAGTGCGCGAAACTAATCATACTGATAAAAAAATACGGACATCAAGAAGTTTGACTCTCAATATATTATAATGAACAGCGTTGGTCAAGGTTTAAGTGAATTTGCGCGCTTCGGGAGGTGCGACATGCTCGACGCCGTGTTACTTAAATTTTGCAAGCTGTGTCGAAAGATTAACAAACAACTCCCACACAAATGAAACTGTGGTTATGACCTCCACCGCAGCATATGCGGCGACACGCTGGTTCTCTCGACATGGACGGGCAATCTCGTCACCCCTTTTTATTATGCGCTTCCTGGCGCTAGAATGACAAGGAGAACTTCTACCCTGCTTAAACAGGTTCTTTTTAACTCGCGAATTGGCCTTTGGGCACTCTACAAAGAGTGCGTACGTAAATCATTTAGGTTGTGTCTAAAAGGCTTAAAGCTGACGCGCAATACAAGGCCGAAAAAAAAGTGAGGCCAGCTCTACTCTCATGAATTTGGGGCAAGCAGTATAGTAGGCCAGCAAGCGCCCCCACGTGCTTAACTGAGAAGGAGTTATTTCTTCCTTCGCTCATCTTGTTATTCTGTCTTTAATGTCTCTTTTTATCCTCTTCTACGTCTTCTTTTCCATCGTTTTTTTTTTGTTTCATCTTCCTTTCCTTATCTCCTCATATAGTGTCCCGTCCTGCTTCCCTTCCTCCTAATTCACATCACATCATCTCATTCTCGCTTCTCTTCCCCACACCGGACTCTACCATGCATGGCTATGCTAAGCTAAGAGCTCTTTGTGGAATAACAAACTATACCCTACAAGGCTACGTCCTGTGTTGCTGTTCCTTCTCCTCCTTACATTCCTCCTCACTATGAAGACCCTCTTCCACCCCTTGCAAGACTGTTTTGAGCTGCAAGGAATTTTGAGCTCCCTGGCACATACATTCTATCTGTGGCGTATGAGCTCCAACTAGTTTTTGCAATCTGCGATGGAATCTCTCTAAATGTAAACAGCTCCGCTGTTATATGCGAAGCGTAAAACTCTACTTCAACAAAGTTTACTCCTATGGTGATGCTTTTCTGACTTTAGTGCTGTTGTATATAATGCTTAATAATGTATGCATGCTCTGAAAGAAACTGTCAAATAAAGTATAAATAAAGGAAATAACGAGAGTCTTTCATATTCCCCACTGAACATATTGTGTTCGGCTCACGGCAAAGTTAGAGAGCACTATCAATAGACTCGTACCAGTCACGCGTCTTCGCACACGGCTCAGTTTTCTGGGCGGCTTTCATTATGCCTGCCGCTCAATACGCTTCGCTTGCACAAATGAAAGCTGAGGTTTTCTACGGCCACTTTGTTTTTCTTTTGCAGAGTCTGCCAATGTTCCGCGCGGGCTTCTCGCTAGTCACGATATACGAAACATGGGCTTCGGGCTCCTCTCAAGAGATAGGTATTGAAAGCTAGCTCAGGTATAATAGACGACCCATTGTTTCACTAGTGGGCTGTGGGAAGCGAGATGTATCGTATATCGGAGCGGAAGTCGAGAGGAACTTTGTTGCTGCGGTGAAGAAATGAGACATTTTAATCTGTGTGGCGTGCATTTTCATGAGTGCTGGTAGTGAATTTGGTGCAGGAATAAAATGACGTACGTTAAGAGCTCCTTACGTTAAGTGCAATGACGAATATGACCGAATACAATGCGATGCCCCTTTTCCCTGTATAAATGATCATCACATTTCCATGATTGAATTCTGCAAGAAATATTAGATGTTGTCCGGAGGCGTGCTATCAAAACAGTTCGTTTCTGATGACGTTCAAGTGCTGAGCCATTGAAGGTGTGTGTAACAACCCGCGAGTGTACAGCTTAGCCAGCGCTGTACACAACTTTGCCAGTGCGCCCTCTATGCATCGAAAAGTGACTAGGTCTCGAATGTGGTGTCGTGATGAATGCCGTGCTTTCGGTATGCTTTTAGTGGGCTGATTGAAGCGTGTATTCTTAGACCTTGTGTTTTTGAAACTCGATATGGCGTGTGCTGCTGAGTATTCACTGCTTGCGCAGGAGGACAAGTAAGAATGTGTATTTACAAAGCCCTGCTCGAGGAACGCATAGTAATCAATATATTGTCGCTGATGATAGCTCAATAAAACGGGGACTACCTCAGCTTTGTAAAAGAATGCATCTCACTTACTCAGTCCTTTTTCTTACAGCTTTCATGACTGTGCCATGAAAGGCGGGCTCTTTCTTTAGCGGCATAATTTGACCCCTATACGCTGTGCGTCTTTGCGTTGTTTGTTTCTCTCTTTTTCGTCGACATTTGTTGTCATTACAGAAGAGCCTGCGATGAGACTGTCTTGTATAGTACCCGTAAAATTAACCACATGCTTGAACTCATGAGCTTATTAGTTTACTGCTTTAAAGCCATCAGACATGTCTAAACATGTTCACGGAAGTAAACAAAAAGTTTTAATGTTCTAGAGCAACTTTCAACCTGTTGAAGGCAGTGGTGTGGACACAGTACACATTCATTTTTATTATACACGTTTTTAAATATACAATTTAAAAAATACGACCATTTTTCTAATCCACTTAAACTAAATGTGACGTTTACTGTTGGAAATTATGCCCATGACCTCATTATTAGCACAAGAGTGCCCCCTTAGCGTATGCCACAGCATTTAGTTTCTTTGTTCAGCTCGTCGAGTTCAGCATAGACTTCAACCAGAGTGACCAATGTTCTTGTATAGTAACCGGCTCTAATGTGCGCTTCTAGACGTGGGTTCGAAATATACGCTCTCGTTTTCCTGATCTTGAAACGATTACTTTCCCGGCACGAAGCTTGCCTAAGACCAGTTTAGCGAGCGACTTCGAAGCACCGGCGTGGCTCCGTTGTAGAATACCGAGCTGGCACGCAAGGGACCCGGGTTTGAATCCCAGTATGTCACTAATGTGTTTACAAAGATTTTTATTCTTATTTTGTGCGATATTGGTTACGCACACTGGCGGTGGTGGCGGACAACAATGGTGCCGCATGCGACCCGTGTTGTTATTTCATAACAGCGTTCGCTGCTAAAGGCAGCTAGATGAAAGGTTCGAGAATGACAGGCAGTACACGAAATGGGTGCTGCGAAAATGCGATAGCGCCACCGCTACTATGTATAATTTGTGCATTAGCACAACTAAATAATCCGGATGCATGAATACTTAGATTTCATTCGGATGAGTGTAAATATATTTAGGACCCTCTGATTTATAAGGCCTGATTCCGTGGTGAAGACTTTGTTAAATTGAAAATTATTGATGAAAATTGGGGAAGGCTGTGACTTGAACGGGGGAAAAAGGGGCAATATGATATTTATGCTGTAGAAATAAAAAAAATGCTGGGTAGGAAATATTTCCTAGAGTTGATTTGATTGATTTGTGGCGTTTAACGTCCCAAAACCACCATATGATTATGAGAGACGCCGTAGTGGAGGGCTCCGGAAATTTTGACTACCTGGGGTTCTTTAACGTGCACCCAAATCTGAGCACACGGGCCTCGACATTTCCGCCTCCATCGGAAATGCAGACGCCGCAGCCGGGATTTGAACCCGCGACCTGCGGGTCAGCAGCCGAGTACCTTAGCCACTAGACCACCGCGGCGGGGCAATATTTCCTAGAATTTACGGCTTTTTATTTCTATTTGTTTATCTATTAGCTGGAAGTATAAAAGAGAGCTGATTCATTTGCATGGTTACTCGTATTTTCTATCCATGTATTCCTTCATAGGTGAACTTCCCTGTTGAGCAACACGTGGTACAAATTTCCACACGCTGTATTTTCACCTCGTTGCTCTAAATGAAAGCGTTCGATGTTGCGCAACGCGAAAACGTCGTCTCCATTGTGCTTTATTGTCTTCATATTCTCGAATTTTAGTTCACTTGCCTGAATCGAAGGGCTTTCTTAAGGAACTCTACGCACATGCGTCATGACTAGCGCCTACGTGACAATCTAGAGCTTCCTTCCTATCTTATACCGAGAGCTTCTATAATGTGGCGGGGTCATGATGTGGACTAAGAAAGCACACTCGCTGTTCAGACGAAACTCTTTATTCGGCCGGAAAAACCAAAAGTCAGATTTCAGCAACACACGTGCACCAATAGCGGCGAACCGAGCGTCGGCCGGCGATCAACTGACAAGTGGTGAAGCGCGTCGGCATTCATACACGCGACGTCGAATGTTCTATCGTTATCGCTAGTGGCCGTGTTGGTTCCAGAATTAATGTCCGCGGAGTGGGCGTAATCTTAAGAAAATGATCTACTATAGTCATAAACCTTCTAGAACCATGAGACACAGCTTGCACTGAGCATTCCAGACAGGCTTTGGGGCCGAAAACAGACGTGAACATAAGTGCAAATAAGAAACGCGCCTGGCAATAAGAACCACCCCTTCGTAATAGAAGCTTCTTGAGCGTAACTTCACTAATGCCATTCGTGGCTTTGTACGTAACGCTTCTGTTTTATTGCAATTGAAGTTACTAAGAAACTTCCAAGTTAATCTTTGTCACCGATAACTTCCCAATAAATGAGGCAAAGATAGAAATACTGGATGAAATATCAGACCAAGAGATAACGTTTTGTAGAATACCTATATTTTACAGCATAACCCCTGCTTACGCAGAGGAAATATTTCCAGACTTTAATAAAGCTGATGACTTATCAATCTATGTCTTCCTGTTAGATGAATTCCCACCATTTCAGGAATTAGCCTCCGACTCTACTGCGACCATAGAAATGTTATGGTATAAATTTAATGAAATTGTTCTTTATTGCTAGCAAAATGACGTTTCATTAAAAAGAAAGAAGACTAGAAAGATTGATCCGTGGATCACGCCTGACGTTTTACATGCCGAAAGAAAGCTGAAGCGCTTGAGCAGAAATCTAAAAGAGAATTCGTACATTTATAGCCGACAAAACCTAAGCGCAGCAAACTGACATGAAATATAAAATGAAAGCAGCAAAGTGCATTCATTTTCACAAAACCCTATACCTCAGCTTATAAAGAGTTCCCCAACCAAGTTTTGTCAAGAAACATCTGAGAAAGTGCCCATTCTGCCAACGCATTAAACAGATATTTCCAATCTATTTTACAACTGATGACGGTAAACAACCTCACGTGGAAATTAGAAACGAGAGATCCATTAAGCAGATATTCGCATCAGAAGCGGAAGTCTTTAACTTAATCTTGAACTTAGATGAAAAAAAGCACAAAACCAGAAAATATAACAAATGCATTTTTAAAAAGTTATGCACAGTGGATATCAAAATACCTGGGTCTGCTTTTAACAGATCACTGTCGTTACGTACCGTACCAATGGATTGAAAAACAAAAATCAAAGTGATTCCCATACATAAGTCCAGAAATGAAATCAAACCTTCTAATTATCGGCCCATTTTAATAACATGAACGGTTGGTAAACTGCTCAAAAACATTATTTTAAAGCACATAATAGAACAACGTGAAGAACACATAACATCATCTCCTTTTCAACACGGCTTCCGCCAGGGTAGCCCCGCCGTGGTGGTCCAGTGGCTAAGGTACTCGGCTGCTGACCGGCAGGTCGTGGGTTCAAATCCCGGCTGCGGTGGCTGCATTTTCGATGGAGGTGGTAATGTTGTAGGCCCGTGTGCTCAGATTTGGGTGCACGTTAAAGAACCCCAGGTGGTCGAAATTTCCGGAGTCTTCCACTACGGCGTCTCTCATAATCATATAGTGGTTTTGGGACGTTAAACCCCACATATCAATCAATCAATCATCCACCAGGGTATGTCCACAGTAACACAACTGATTAAAATGGTCCATGACGTCTCATTAGGCAGTGATAAGCAAGAACAAGTAGATCTTATTATACTGGATTTTTCGAAAGCATTCGATCGGGTGTCGCACAACAAACTTATTTTCCAGCTACAACTTACTCTTGGCAAGGGTCTAATCCTTCATTGGATAACTGATTTTTTTTACAGACAGGTCACAGTTCGTAGAAATATATGTTGTTTAATCTTCAGTCGTGCCGGTAACTTCTGGTATACCGCAAGGTAGCGTTTTAACGCCGGTATTATTCTTACTTTCTGTCAATGATCTGCTTTGTGTATCAATGTTGAATGAAGGTTATCTGCAGATGACTGCATCCTGTACAAAGAAATAAACTCTTACGATGACCATATCGCTTTAAATACGGCATTCTGAAGCACTTTCAGCTTGGTGCAATGATTGGCAAATGCACATAAAGAAACAAGAAAAAAAACATCCGTGCTCTTATCCATAACTAGAAAAAAGTATTCATCTGCTTTTAATTACGTCATTAGTTCAGCCTCTCTTTGTGAAGTCGCCAAACATAAGTATATAAGTGTAATTTCGCGACATGACGTACGATGGGACGCTTATAGTTATTACATCACATCATCTGCACCAAAACAATTGTTATAAAAAATGGTTGCAGCAAGCACCACCAGAAACAAAGTTACTGGCCTACAATACACCTATCTGCCCCATCCTGGAATACGCCAACACTGGCTCGTTACCCCCCCCCCCCCTCCCTCCCAAGAAAATTTACCAGCAAGCTCGAAGGTGTTCTACAAAAACCACTTAGAGTGATTTTAATTTTAACCAATTTAACCGGAACATATTCACTGACAGAATTGCCCAAGAAGGCTGGATTACTAACCATGAAAAACCGGGTGAGACTGGCACGTTTAAAGCTAATGCACAGTCATCTAAATATAAGCAACTTTCACTGCATAAGGCTATCCGCAGCTAGAACTACCCGTCATACTCACTCTCATATCCTTGCCCCTTACAAATGTCACACAGATGTTTTAAAGTTCTCTTTCTTCCCACATGCGATCAGAGAATGGAATAACGTACATGTCCCCCTCCATTACGAGCAGCACACCCGAAGCGTTTTTCTCAAAACGAGTGGAATTCGACTTGTTAGCCTCGCAAAATAAAACATGGTGTTACGTTTGCTTGCCCTATTTTTCCTTACTCAAGCGAAATGCCATTATATTTGTAGTTTTGAAAACTGGTCTCGTATGTACTCTGTTTTTTATTTGTTGCATTTCCCCCCTTTTCGCTCTACTAAATCACTTTTGTAGATTGTTCACCTGTTACAATCTTTCTGGGATTGACAGTAAAAATAAATAAATAAATAAATAAATAAATAAATAAATAAATAAATAAATAAATAAATAAATAAATAAATAAATAAATAAATAAACAAACAAATAAATAAATAAATAAATAAATAAATAAATAAATAAATACAGTTGAATTAGCCACAGTAGAAGGTACTATCGGTAATTAAAAGTATGATAAAAACCTATAGTACTTGTGTTGCTTCAGGGGAGCGATTGATGGAGAAGAAAGAGAGGGTGAAATCAGAGGGGAGTCTGCAATATAATGGGGTCGGAGGCGTCCATGTGAAGAGTACGTCTTGTCCTCTAGTACCTTTTGAAGAGTAGGGTGCGACGACGACAAAGTACAAATGGGAGAGTGATATGCGCATACTTCTGTGTGTTACCGTTACGGTGCTTGCACTTCAAGATATGCTGAACCAGCGCTGCTAGAGTGCCATTATTACGCCCACCAGTCAAACCGGCTAGGAGTGGGCAGCTTAGCACAGCGACGACCGTAAAATCTAAGGAGGCGAGGCTGAGGAGCGGAGCTAGTGCTCTTTCTGCAACGCCAGCTGAGATGACGATATAGCGCGAGATCAGAGCGACGACAAAGAGACATTCTGTTTTCGTGCTATAACTATCATCATGTCGTACCAACTAGCCCGAAATGCCACATTTCTAAGCTAGCTGAGAGCTCGGGTCAGTGGCAAAAATGAGGAAAAGAACAGCAGTAGAGCCTCTAAAGAAAAGGAACTTGACCTTTGACTTTTAAAACTTTCGGCAAGTCTTCTTGTGTTGAATAACAAGTGGGTGTGGCCCAACTTTGACCGTGTGATGATATGATAGGATGACGTCATGATGGTGCCATCACGTTACGTCACCGTATGACGCCTTTTTTTGTCACGTTACTTTTGATACCACTCGTGGTCACACGTATACGCTGGTCGATGTGGGATCTTCTCACTCAGGGCACATGTAATTACTTCGCCTTGAAAGCATTGTGTCTGATCCGGTTGAGCACATATCTTTATGATTTACTCAAGAAACATTTACAGAGGTAAACTGTTATGTCAGCAATTGACGTAAAGACATATGTACCTTGCAAGTGGAAAGTTGGCGATCTGGCAATGTGGCCGAACATACGAAAGAAGCCTTTCATTTTCCATGACTGCTTTCCGCATGTATAAGCAGCCACACTTGCTTATGTGAGAAATGGTTCAAACTTGCGGGAAGTAAATCCTATTTCTGATGGTCACAAAATAAATATAGAAACGATTCCATTTCTTGTTACACGCTTTCAAAGGAGGGGTGAAATGTGGCTACGCTGGGGCGTACATGTGTATACCGCGATAGAGCGGCTCTTTCCTTTGAAGAGCAGCTGCTGCAGAAAACATATTCCAGACCACTGACCAAAAGGCGAGAGAGTTGAGGAAAAAAGAAGAAAGTAAAGAAAAGAAGAATGCAAGACTCAGGTTGCCTTCATAGAGTGAACGATGCGTAAAAATATAGCTGAAAGAGAAGGAATCAATTGCTTATCCTTCAGAGGCTACGCGTGCTCGTGAAAAGAAAAAAGAATTTATACTTCCCTATTTCCAAGCTTCCACTTTTCCACGACGAAAGCCTCAACCTAGCTTATCTAGTTTTATGTTGCTTCTCCCAACTCTTGCACTTCCCAACCACACATTGGTCGTTTTGCACGCCTCACTTCCATACCACATCTTTGACGGCGTTTTGTTCTAAACTGCGAAAAAAAATCACACCAGTTTAACTTGCTGCGCGTCTAGTTCTAAATAGAAAACGTCTCTCCAATAATTTCGTTTTGTTCATTGTCGCTTTTTATACATATCAGCAAAAAGCCAGTTTCTTTAATATCTCCCAGTTAATTTTGCCTATTCTCCAGCTGGTTCAATATGGCCTCGTACTGCAGAACTCCGTTCCGTTTGGCAAATAAAGCTTGTTCTTTTTCACCGTACCTGGCGGTGTGGAAGCACACAGTGCGTCGCTTTTCTTTTTCGCTTTGTATTGTTCAGCATTTAGCCCACCTAGAAGCATTGCATTGCCTACAAAAGCTAGTTTCTTCACTCAACCCTGCGAGGGCTGTCGATGAAACTTTACTTGTTGTGTACCGGGTGCGCGCGAGTACAAGATCAGCCGACGACTATAAAGTCGGTTGATTTATTTGTGAGTTTTATAGCGTTCGATTATTTGTGATTAGCATTTTTGTTACTCAAATGAAATATATGGATTACCTTGGGTGTACTTTGACTCGGCCGAGACGAAGCAATGAACAGCAGAAGAGAGCGCTTAGCTAAGCAGACGTAGAAGAGGAGAAAAGAGATTGATCTGCGAAACGAGGCAACATGATAACAGTATCAAAGGAAACTGGGGGAGTAAGCACAGTACAAACTGCAGAATAAAAAAATCAACCACAAAACCAAACGAGATATGAAAAACATCTCGCTTTCCGAGATTATGCTACCTGCAGCTTTTTTATTGGACTACATGCGAGAACTCTGAGTGTCCAGTGGAGAAAAGAAAAGTTGGGTCATGGGCGCTGATAATTTTCTTGGTTGCGCAGCATTTTCTGCGCAACCTAAAAAGTCATCAGCACACTGCATGCAACGGTGAAACAAGTGAAAGCTGTTTTTACTAATTATACCGTTGCTTGCATCAATGCGGGGTGTGAAAGTTTGTGGTTCGCACTCCACCAGTGAAAAATAGTTATTTCTTCGTTCATTTTAACTTTTAGTGCCATCGTTAACTATTGATTGATCGGTCAAGCTTACCCATCTAACCAGATCATTCATTGTGCATGACCGGCTTTATTACATGCAATAACAAACGTCTTTATATTTACGTTCTTTTTTATTTTGAAAGTGTGCCCCTAGGTATATTATACTTTCATTCATGAAATGAAATGAATGAAAGTATAATAAGTTTTGATTCAAATATGCACGTACAAGGTCGCTTCATGTATAAAGTCCATTAGAGGACGGTGGTGTGGCCCACGAAGCTAGCAGTCAAGATCGGGTGATCGGCTAGGTGTTCGACCTGTTGCACAGAGGTGACGATGACGACTCAATTGTAGACCAGTACAAGTCCCCATAAGCGTGAAGCAGTTAGATCCTGGATTGCGGCGTCACAAAATGGGCATAATGTGCCCTACGGGCCTTGGTACTTTTGGGCCCCATAGAGTGGCCACGGATGGGGTAAGCGCAATCCGAACACGAAGCCTCCGCAACGTAACCTCCTCTCGATGACTTAAACCCCCTGGGAGGTCTGATTCACACGGAGGTATCTTATATGGCAATTAGAAAAAAAAAGCGTACAGACCACCATATGAATTATCCTACTACGACTCGAAGGCCAAAGCAAGCTTATTCTTTTCCCGCTGAGTCCATGCATTTGTCCTGTAACAGCCCCCCTCCCCGCTGCAGCTTTCTGGAATTAACGTACTTTTCTGCACGAGCTTCAAAATTGCAGGCGTGACAAGCTTCCTGCGCACCGCATGGTTTTGCACTGCCTCCATGATCGGCTCATTTTTGACCAAGCTATGATGTCATGTGGTGGAGTCTTGGTGCCTTCTTCGAATTTTGGTGATCTTTGACGTCGTCACATAATCACTATTGCGTTTGCATAATTAGGGCTGACGCCAAAAATGCCGATGGCCACACTTCGCGTTTCAGGCTTGTCATACATAGTGGCGAACTTAGCCGCTTATGGGTGCTGTTAAAGTAAGGCCGCTAGGGATTGCGGCAAGCACTTTATAACAAGTAAGCCTTGACCAGTGCTGTCACAATCGATTTTGATCGACGCTGAGAGGAAGGTGCAAAAACTAAACGGTCACTCAAATAGCCGAAGCATACTCGTGCACACACGTTCTTTCGTCGAAGCCAGAAAAATAAATGTAACCCTAAGGTGTTGCTGACAAAATGTTGTCGGTCGGGCCTCACCCGTGTCTATACGAGATACGACACTGGAACGCAGACGTGGCATTTGTCCGCACTGTTCACCGACGTGCCAGGCTACCTGGAGACAGCGTACGGGGGAATTGGTTAACGAATGAACTTCCCCAGCCAGCGTACTCAATGATTCAGCAACTCAGACTCGGTTCATTTGGCAGCGTCGGCTAACGAGAAGTCACAACTAGCGGGGCCGCTGTATATTAAGACCGAAGGGTGCGACGAGCGAGTAATATGTTCTTCGGAACAGTCTCGAGGCGGTAAACGAACGCGACGTGCCAAGACGGCGGCACGCGAGAAAGAGTGGGAAGGTGGAGAAACACCTGTACCAGCTCCCGCCTACGATCCCAGCACTATCATCAGCGGTCGCGAAAGTAAGTAGGAATAACGACACGGCCCAAATGGAGCACAATCAGAACAGTAAAGATGGAAGGATGAATGACCGAAGGCGTGAGGTGGAAAGAAAATCATCGCCATTACGCCCTAGCAAGGACTAGGTGATGGAGACGGTGTAACGGCCTGGTATCCAGTGGGCCGTACTTCGGCTAGAAAAAAAGAAAGTTTGCCTGGAGGAGTATCACCTAAATGTCACGTTCACTATAGGGAAAGAAGTTACGTGGACCATTACTAATGAACGAGCCAAAGATAACAATCCCGCTATCTCTGTGACGATTGTGGAGTCGCAAAGGCACAGCTTCAAGCGAAAAAAAGAAGTTAAACATCGGGAACAGAGGGCAAAGAAAAGGCTGAAGAGAGAGAAGCACGGGTAAGGTCAACCAGACGCGTGCCCAGTTAGCAACCCTGCGCAATTAGAAGGGCACTGAGTGTTGGGAAGAAAGAAAGAATGAAGGAAAGAAAGAAGGAAAGAAAGAAAGAAAGAAAGAAAGGAAGAAAGAAAGGAAGAAAGAAAAAGACCATTTTTGAATGAATTCATTTGCAAGATTCACAAAAACAATCATTTTACAAGATGGGTGTAGCATATTAAAAGGCAAATGAGAGCTGACTGAGAAATGCAGATGATTAGATAGATAGATAGATAGATAGATAGATAGATAGCAATATTTGTTTTGTCTGATGACGTTCACTTGTAGCAATGCAGTTGGTAAAAAGCAGTGAAGAAATGTGGCAATATCAGAGAAAAATAGACACTGGGTAAGACAAGACAATTCAGAGTCTGTCTACTGTCATTGTCGTCCCACTGTCGTCTTCTCGCGCTGCTTTTGCCTTAAAGATAAGCAAACTAGCCCAGTTTTAACGACAGAAAGTTTTCCCAACAACGATGCGACATCAAGAAGCCCCTTCATCAAGGCGCAATATTTTAACGGATGAAAATTACAGTGTCGATTTTTTGGATATCAAAAGCTTATAAATGAAAAAAATTAAAGGGAAGTAAACGAAACGATAAACGCATCGTGATCATGGCGTGCTCTTCGCAAAAACTGATGGTCACCCGTATCGAAATGCCTTTCTTGTAAGGCAGACGAATCATTTACTCCAGACAAATTGGGCTTTTTGTGTACCCCTGCAGGGCTCTCTATTAAGGGACCACAATTGCTTAGAAGGAAATATGTACAGAACAAAAGAGAGAAAAGAAGGAAGAAGTGCTTTTTGTGGTGGAGCATTTACGTAGAGCCTGTAATGTCATCGACGCCTGTGAGCATTTTGGATAAAGTAACTGAGGATGTTTTAAGTTCGCAGAAGAACAATACACGAACATTTTGAAGAGAACAATGAAACGAATGTCCGAACGGCTCCCTGCAATATATGTCCATCATTACTTCGAACAAATGGGTGCCGCGGTATAGTGTAGGACGATGAGCCCGGCGCTCCAAACGTGTATAGGAGGCAGGCATTGAGAAAAGGCGGGAGCTCTTTTCATTGTACGCCTTGCGAGGACAAATTGAATTAGGCATCACTTCCTCTCGTTATAGAAGACAAAAAGGTGCCCCCTTTTGCAGCCAGTAAGTGAGTGAGCCCGTCCATGCAGCACACCGCTGCCTGCACAGCAGGCCTTATCTATTCTGAGGTCTCAGTCTAAAGAACTCAGTGGTACTAAGGAAGAATAAGCGTCAGCTTTGTCAAATCGGTCCACTCTGTAACAATGGAAAGTCATAAAGTCATAATTATTGGTTCACTTTGTGTCCCCCTGAATACATAAGTTGTCTAAATTGTCTGCAAAAGTGGTGTTCACGTTCTTCTCAGTGCTGAATTTTAAGAAAACCGTAGAAGTTAACTTAGAACACCCGGTAGGCGAGGTCAAGGGTTCAACTCCTAACGAAATATAGTTATTTAAATAAAAGGGTTTCATGAATAGGGCCCTCATTGAGGCACTGTTTCAGTGTTTCTAAAGCAGTGATCTAACTCTATCAATCCAAGGTATTGTTTGCCGACTTTGTATTGTTACCGCAGGATGAAAGGAATGAGGATGAAGAACCGGAGAAGCTGACAGGCCCGCCAGTGTTTTGGTCAGTCATCTTGATTATTGCATGTGTGTGTGTGTTATTAAAAATACACCTTGTAGATATGCAAACAACGCAGTAACTAAGTGCTGGGTACAACCGTAAGCAAAGGAGCTCTGTAGGAGACGTCGCATCGCTTTCCCAACTATTGCTCACGTTGAGCCCTCCGCATGAACATCACTGTTTCCGTCAAACGTGCAATCACCACCACACGTTTTGATATCACCTAACGATCCTGGTACTTTCTGCGGAACCGGTAGCATCGACTTTGAAGATCCATTGGCCATGTTTGAATGCGTGAGTGTGACGAAACCACACTTCAGTTGGCTAATGTGTTCTTATACTTGAGATGAATGACTGAGGTATGGTAAGGAAACAATGAAGAACTCACAAGCTGGTTCCAATTCAAAGAAAGAATGCGAGAGGTCATTTTCAATCTCACCAGGCTTAAGATTGGTGCCAAAGAGGAATTGTCAAAAAGGAATGCGCTCCTTAGTCCGACGTCGTTGACTAGGAACTCCTGGTACAGTGGCTCCCCTTCACCTCGTGGGCACCAATCTCATTCGCCGCGAGCACGTCGCCCGTCGTCCCGGTTGCCACAGCGATGACGCCTATCATCCACCGTGTCTTTCGGCCACACCTCTTCGAAAAACTAAGTGCCCCACCCGGAGATGGTAGTGCATTTATGACAACTGCAGCAAATCCTCTCTCCGTATAGCCAGTAGACTAAATGAAAGAGACGTTGAAGGAGACGGCGTACCTATTCAATCACTTGTCAACATTGAAGCAAACATAGCGGTCATAAGTACAAGCCCGTGGGAAGCTAGCAGTGCCCAGCAGGCGCGCCTACCCTTCCTCCATGCGTGCTTAAAATTTACACGATGCGTTGCCCTGGCGAGCTGCTTGAGAACTATAGCTAGTAGGACAGAGCAGCCGCGAGGTGTACTACTGGCGTGCCCTCGTACACGTCGTGTGCGCTGAAACGCATTGTGAACGTCCTGCAGCACAACCCCCGGCTTTCCTTGATGTGTATCGTGTTGTAGGTACTTCGGAACACGCAAGACCAGCGAAGAATCAGACACTTCGCCGAAGATTGCTACTCAGAGGGCGAGAAGCGATGCGAGCGATTATTCTCCGCTACGCTTTTAGATAATGTATGCGTGGTTTGATACTTTCGCGAGACTGAGTTGTGTGTTGTTGAAAGGACGGATGCTGTGTGATGCAACACTGTTTTTTCCACGCCTATGACGCGGAAGAAACAGCGTGACCTTTTGACGTAGGGCCAAGCATTGTACGGCGTAAAGTTACAGTATAGGTGTGTTCAAATAGAGCTCGCGAAGCTCGACGTGGTATAGCGCGGAGGAGGTCACGCTATACGCCTGCTTTATAGTAAATTTAATAGATTCTCAGGCAGCACTGAAGTACCATTTGGCCAAGTGACAGCTGTTTTGAGCTAGAACAGCACATTTACGTAGTTGGTAGTCACAGCTCTTGCACTATGTATTACAGAAGTTACTTCGTTACGTGCTTTTATTTACGGTGCGCTCGACGGCTAGCGTGAACCCATTAGATGCTCTTATTGCAGTCTTTAAAAAAAGTTTTTGAAGCTGACGGTGAATCGCGAAATGAATATCTAAGGCAACCTTCACACGAAAGACCACTGTAATGTGGATATTAGTGGTGTTAGCAGAAATGCAAACATGTCGCAGTGGTCATGCTTTAACGAAGGCGACTCGCCGTCGTCGGCAGACTGTTTTCAAGCTTGCGGTCGGACGTAGTCTAAGCCTGATACTTAAAAAAAATTTCCTTAGAGCAACCGGGTGGATCCGTGCTTTACATTGAGTTTGGGGTCAGTAATGCAACATGCGTAAATCATCAAGGCTTTTTCAGCAATTATTGTCTGTAACCAGTCTGGAACTCGGAACGAAACAGTCAGATATAATAGCGAAACCGTACAGAGTACCGGATACTTTTGGTACCGAGTACCGAAATCCTATTTTTTTTCTAGACTTAAGGAAATGTCAACCTTAGACTTAAGTAAATGTCTAGGAAATGTTACAATTGTGGACGTGTTACAATCGAATAAATACGGTGTCGGTAATATACTGCGCGATGTCTACGCATCTTGAATGTTCATGGGCTTTTGAACTTTTTCAGGGAAAGTTTTATTTAAAGTCATGGGATATTTTTTTAGAGCACCAACCCTTGTGCATTGGGGGAAATCGACGCCGAAGGGAGTCAACTATGCAAGATCTGGATTATTTTTCTTTCTATTAAAACTTTCTATGTTTGCGACATTCATGGATACAACAATAAAGCCGGTCTCGAAGCTTATTTTTCCTTGCCTGATCATCGCGCATAGCGGCATGATCGACATCAGTATTTGGTTGTACATACAATTTTCCGGCTGCGCTCGACAAGGCGGCGCTCCATGTCTCCGGAAACTAGGGTGCCTTAATGCGCACGCCCCCGCTTAGGGTGCTGCCACCTTTTGTACTGTTTTTTCCGCCATTGTAGTGCCTGCAGCGTCTTCATCGAGCGTGCCACTTTTTTCGGCCAGGTATACCTGGATGTTACGTTTCTCAGTGCAACAACCATCCACGTTAAGCTAGTAAGCCACTTCCCGCCACCGCAAAACTGGTATACAGTGGGAGTGATAATGGCGGTCGCTGTAGCAGACGACGCCGATATCTTCACTCTGAGCGGAGGAGCGAGCATCGAGGCACTCAGAGGAAACTCCAGCGCTGGTTTCAGAGAAAATCCAGACACCAACAACTACACAAATGCTCCGTGGGGCTGATGGTGGAACGCCGATGATTCTTGGAATGTATACTGCCCGCTTAAGCATAGTCGACCGGTTCAGTCCTGTTCGTCATGATTAACCACTGGTCTTAAGGCGTTACCCTTGGCTTGGACCTCTCCTAAAATCATTCTGCTCTCATCGATTGTGCTACCATAGTTATTCAGTGAGAGTTGCCTCGGCTGGTCGCCGCTCCCAACAATAGCCCACAGCGCCTGAACTCTCTTACGTATTTCAAGTCAGGCAGCCACCAACGTCGTTTTGAGCACACAGACGGTCGTTCCCGATGCTGAATATGTCCTCTTCTACCCAGTTGACGTCCTTTTTAGCCGAAATGCTACCGTTCTATATGTGCCTGTGACTTTAGCCGACAACCGTACCTCTTTCACACTTCTAAATTTCAGCGTGGCCTCTCAAGCGCTTCCTCGTGGCATTGTCTTAGCCAACATACCTAATGCTGAGGAGTTTTAAATTGCAACTCTCACCAGCCAGACTCATTTACTTCCGCCTGCCGGGGCTATCAATATCAAATCAAGTGATTGTTTGTTTGGATTTTGTTACAGGGTTGCTACTTTCTGAACACTTTCCTAAAAATACACTATAATGAGGCTATAAGATGAAGATTGGGAAACATGTAACAGTTTTGCGTAGTGCTATTTTCGTGGCAGCAATAGCATATAATTAGCACTAAAACAGAGACGAAGTTTAGGCGCACTTGTTAAAATTGTTGAGCATCTTAAACCAATACTGAAAGCGTGAATTCTACTGAGAGCACGGGTTGATTAGGAGGTAGTAGAGCTTAGAAATACGGAGGTAGGTAGGGCTGATACCCAAACTGATTAAGGTTTTAATGAAATTCTAGTAAAGAGGTCTGCGTAGACGTAAGGCGGAAATGATGCCGAGGTAGCCGGTGAGATGAAGTTAGGGTAATTCAGCAGTATTTGAATTCGAAGTAAGACATGGTCTGCCATGATAGCCTCCATTTTTTGCTAAAGAACAATTACGAAACAACTAGCAGATTGTGCACGCGTGCGCCACAATACGAGCTTGTCTTTCTTTATTACGGACTGTCATCAACATGCCATTGTATCACGACGCACGTCTATTGATGAAAGTTGATTATCACCTCGAATAAAAGAAGCACACACTTACACGACACAAGAGCTCCTCCAGACAAGCAGGCAGTTAACTAGAACGGTTAAACAGTGAATCTAGGTGAACTTCGACAAATATATGGAGTTCTTAGGATGTTCTAACGCACATAAATGAATACAGTTTTTTTTTGTCAGAAGACGGAGTCAGGGACATTATCTCAGCTTTTCTTATTCCGTCACCAATCCCCGTACACTAGCTCAACCTCGGTTGTTTAAAGTTTGGGTATGCCATTTGTTACATCTCAGAATGTGTTGGAACACAATGTGTAGACGCCGTCTTGAGAAGTTAGTCTTGTCTCAGCCACGCCAACACAATTACTCTCCCTTTCTCTTGCATTCCGTTTCTAATGCGTGCATGGGGCACCTGCATTGGCTCTTGCAGCCCCGCAGCAGTGTAAGCCAGTAGCCCATCTGGCGCGCGGCGAGGCTTCTCATGACAATGGTCCTCCGCGTGTAGCTCAGAAGCGGCACGGGAGAAGTGACTAGGGACGCCAACCTAATTATGCGGTCTGCCGGGGCAGTGTCTCACCAAAACTAGGGCTCTCGGCATGTGCCTCCGTTCTTTCATAAGCGACGCGTCACTGTTGGAGTGAGACAGACTTTTCCGCACAAGCCGCCCGTTTACCTCGAACGGCCACCCGCTCTCCACACCCCGTCACCACCATTCTTAGTACTGTACATCCCACAAAGGCAGGACAGTGCATCAGCTGCAAGCACCACCTGCCACGTCCGGTCGCCTCCTTTTCATACGTGTACAACACGAAACCGCTGCTCGCTCATTACGTATATATACTAACGTTTCTTTTTCATTCGCGCATGTATGTCGCTTTCGGTTGGATCCAGCGGTGCCACTTGATATATGCCAGGATGCAGCATATGTGCCTCACTTACAACTGGAGTTATGCACGCTAGAGAATCGAGAAGGCTAATGCTTGCAAGCGGTGCATTCTCTACGTCGTCCCACAGCCCAAGTATGATTACTTAGACGTTCAGGTCTGCTGCATATTGCAAAAGGCGAGCAGCCGGGGATGGCTTTCGCCGGCCCTTACGCAGTTGTGTTTGAGTTAGTCACATGGGTTTTCTTGGTCTGAGCATCCGCTTATAAACCAGTGCTTATATTTTGCACTGATTGGTGCATTCATTTCGCGTATGCTTTTACGTAACCTAGACCAAACGGAAAAATGCACGGAACAACTGAATCGCGTATGATAGGCTGTTGAGAAGTGGGCAGGCACTCTAGAATCAGCCGATCTAAATGCAAAAGCACTAAGTGTAGCTTATCGTAACCAAGGAAAGAAAGTGGGGACGAATAATAAACAGAGAGTAAGGCAAACCTTGTCTACTTTTGCTACCTTACATGTGAGCAGAAGATGTAGGAGCATAAGAGAGATATAGAAGTTGTGAGTTTGGATGATTAAAAAGTATGATGTAGGGTATGTAGTCGAATACTGAAGTGTGTCACCTTCGGGTATCGCACAAGCACCACTGCTGCTTTATGGACAGATGTTCTGTAAGTATGGCGATTGAGATACCTTATTCTCTCAACGCCTGATTACATTCCACTAATAAACCTTACGAGAGTCAGTTGTTTAACAGAGTGAGAACTGTGTGTAGTATGGTAGCGGGTTTATAATCTCTTCACATTTAAGGTTCCATTTTGATCACCCAATACATTGTGATAGCATTTTGATTTAGCGAATACCTATACACTTTAAAAACTAACAGAGTGCTGGGCACTCCATTTTGGAGAGTACTGTCTTGTCTCATATTTCACTCTCTTTTCCAGAGTAAATCGCCTCTTCTTGAGGCAGAGTTCAGTGGTTCCCCCAGAACAGGTCAACTCACTTTCCCTCAACGGTGAAACGTAACGCTACCCGAACCAGAGTAGCATGACTCCACCAAACACAGTATAGTACACCTCACCAAAAATATAGCAAAACTCTAGTCGAAATTGGGCTTTTTAATTGTTTTTGACGGATCTCCACGCACGCGGATTGGAAGGTTGGCTAAATACCATCACTATACAAAGAAAAAGAAAGTATTAAAATAAAAGTGACTCACTGCGAATCAAAGTTTCAACCTTTACACGCACTGCTGTTTGCGAGACCGACACGCCAACCGCTACACCACACTGAAAGACTGCATAACATCGTATGATTATTCATGTCATAAGTGTGTGTGTGATCTGTCTGATTTTCTTGTTTAAAAGTGCCAATTTCAGATCCGCGCTTCTATGAAACCAGCTGAACAGTGACGTGTTTACTGTGTTTGTTTTGTGCTTCTTGAAAGTATAACGTCTATCCAACACGTTTTTTTTTTCAATAGAAAAAGATTAATGCAACCGATTATATGAATGTCATTTGCACTGACTTGCTAAGTAGTTAGTCATTTCTGCGTGCGAAACATTGCGCTTCTAAAGTGTACACAAAACAATATAGTTTTTTTCACCACCTTGGGCATATTTTCAGTAATTCTTGTTCACATTCTACGACTAAAACCAAAATAATTCACTGTAGCCGTACCGTACGTTAGGCTTGTGGAACCATCCCCAATGTGCGATGGTCATAGACAAAAACATGATATTAATACAAGGAGAATGTCGTAACCGTTCGCGTTGAGTTTTGATCGCCACTGATTGAATAAAATAGTTTTCACTTATTTCACTGCACAGCTTCAAAGCTAAAAATGTGAATATTAGAAATTCCAAGTGCCTTCCAGTTCCCTTGAATTCACTAGAATGTGCTGGAAACGCTCTTATTTCTGGTAATTGTCTCTAACACCTCAACAAACAAATGCAGTATGTTTTATTGCGTATCTATGTAGTTATTAGGTGGTGCTAATCACTCGCGATGTGCTAACGCATCTAAATGTAATCAATCGCAGGAGTATACGCTCTCATGCCTGAAGAGTATATGGAAATTTCACTCTCTCAAAAAGAGGTCGAGTAGATAGCAGATCCACTCTCTCATTTCATACAGGGCGAAAGGAATTTCAGGGTATCTGATGCTTTGAGAGTGCACAAGACATTCTGAAGAGTAACTTGGCCTTTTACTCCTGCGATGCCCTCATCAGTTTTCAGAGAGTAGATGACAAAGCATTGTAGCGTCTCCTCGTAATATGTTAGTTAATAATTATTGATGCAGCTATGACGCTTATACAACTATGGAGCTGTGTGCTCGAAGGTTGTTTCTAAATAAAATATCAATCATAAGACTGGATAATATATGTGCCAAGTTTCAATTGATTATAGTATATTGTACCAAAAATAATAAAAAAAGAAATCAGGGAGATGGGAGTGGAGGGACTCTAAACTTGGTAGAGTTCGGATACCTTTGATTTTATTATTTCCTCTCAAAAATAAATGCGTGCGGCCTGTACTTCGAGTCAACTGCAATACTGTCCTTTTTGCAATCACCTACACATAACGTAACCGAAGCTATAACAGATATACCCTCTCCTTTTCCCCAGCTCTCATATTTCCTTTCTCCATTCATGTTTGGAGTGCCCTCGCAGTTAACGGTGAGGTGCACTCATTAAAAACAGCCTTCGTCAGGCTGTGAAACATTATACCAATTGTTTTGAAGCCGGTCAAGAGCTTAAAAAATTGCGAGATTGTTAAGCTTTGCCTTTAAGAGTTGAACGCGGTAGCGATATGCAATCCCAAGTGCGCACTTCGACTACTTAGTGCGTACTTCTTATTGCATGATGTTACTCGAGAAGTCTGAGTTGGGGGTTACTACAATGTGATCGATAAAGTTGAAAGTGGCTTGTGTCAGTGAAGCTTTAAAAATTTTCTTGGTAGGTCTCTCATGAGCATTCGCAATGAGCCCAACGACAGGCAAAATAAAAAAAAAGAAATCACCAGGCCTGCACGTAACGCACAGCACTGTCACAGGGAAAGCTGGAAGAGCGGCCTTTCAGAGCCTATTTTCTAACACTGTTTGAGCAGCTGTTTCAAGCAGCTACCAAATGTTGAAAGTTACCCACTGCGCAATAAATCATTGTGTAGTAGGAGAGCACTCACTATTCCATCCTTCGTAAGCACTGTACCCGTTATACACTTACAAAGACCATTCCGGAATTTTTATTGTGACAGCAATTATACGAGCCCTCTCAGCTGTTTTCTGCTTCCTCCACTGCCATCATACACCGTATACGTATACGTATCTATGTACATGAAAATTCAAGAAATAAAAAGAAAGCCACCTGCGCTCGACCCCCAGCACGTCGCGATACGCCAACGCGCGCTTAACTTCCACGCATATTTTGCCCCGCGGATGGAGGCAGAGGTGGAGGGGGGGGGAGGTGCTCGTGCGCGTGCTTACTCTTCGGTGGGGAGCATCGTGCGCCTTCGGCTTTCACCAGAAATATTGCGTTTAGAGTTCGGGCGCACAATCATCACTTCTCTCGCTGAGCACGCCCCATTTTCGAAAAGAGCGCGTTTTTTTTTTCAAACGCAGCGAAGTAACAACTGAGACACTCGTTAGTTTGCACTCATATCTATACCTGTTATTATGTCTCGTGCGTCTTTTTTGTTTAAACAGTGCTTTAAGCGAGGATCGGTAAACGTTGTTAGTTAGCTCTCATTCTGTGTGTGTTTCTTTTCTTGCGTCACTTGGGCGTGAGCAGCGTGCGGCACGTTTCGATCTCCTAGCTGTTCTGAGCGTTACATTTCAAGTTGTTGCTATCGTTTTCATTGCTTCGCCCTTGCGGCGAAACTGTGACTTGTACTGTGACTGACTGCGATGACGAATTATCCAAGGAGAATTGTAATCTCCCAAAATTCCCCACAGTGGGTACGCGCCACAGGTAATACGGAAACAAGATGAAGCTTTTATAAAGGGTTGGAACAGTCGACAACCCACCCGATGCGCGATTCACATGATATGAAATCTGGTTGTTCCTTTGCTGTTCTAAAACGCTTTATTACTCATATTAACGCTATTCCTTTCCCGACATTAAGCCTACCTCATGGCAGCTTAGAAACAAGTTCCAAACACTGGTGTGGCTTAGAACTTGTTTTAAACTGGTATTAGGCAGGCTTCATGTCGGGAAAGGAATCGCATTAATATTACAAGCACTGATGTGGCTCTGTAAGGAAAAAAAATGGTGTGGCTCATTGGTAGATTGCTGGGCTCCTACGCAGGCGACCCGGGTTCGCATCCCATTGTGTCCTTGGTACTTTTATTTTCAGAGGTATTTTCTAATTCGTGTGATAGTGGTGCGACACTGGTGGCGCGACACCGGCGGTAGCGGCAGCAGACAACTATGGTGCGCACGTGAACAATTTTCTGATATCATGACAGCTTTCGCTGTAAAAGTATGTACATTGTTTTTTTATGAGCCCCTGTAAAGCATGCACCACCTTGAGCACAAAAGCGCTAGGTGAAGCCAATTTCTAAACAACAACAACAACAACAACAACAACAACAACAACAACAACAACAACAACAACAACAACAACAACAACAACAACAAAAATGGCGATTAGTTCACACACAGAGAGAAAAAGCAAGAAAAGTAAAGGCAGGAAGGTAAATCAGACGAGCGTCTGATTTGTTACCGCGCAAAAGAGAGAACCTTTGAGAGTGTTGATTGTTGATAGTTCATCTTAACCCAGATCGCAAATGAGAAGACTGGCTCATAGAGAGTACTTGCCTGGTCCTCTTCTGTCCCATCTTCTTATTTGAGCTCTGTTTTATCAAGAACGTTGTTTTCCTGCACCGCGGATAGAAAGATAGGGCACAGATAGGCAAGAAGAATAACCGTAGGTTGAGTAGAGCTTCAAGGTGGGCTAATTGATGTTCATTCATCTTTAAGAGAGCGCTAAAAAAACAGTGATGGTGTGCAAAACACACACACACACACACACACA
The DNA here is from genome assembly GCF_043290135.1 of Rhipicephalus microplus. Taxonomy (NCBI): domain Eukaryota; kingdom Metazoa; phylum Arthropoda; class Arachnida; order Ixodida; family Ixodidae; genus Rhipicephalus; species Rhipicephalus microplus. Next base: position 203,255,021 of record NC_134705.1, read on the forward strand.
CACACACACACACACACACACACACACACACACACACACACACACACACACACACACACAAACACACACACACACACACATATATATATATATATATATATATATATATATATATATATATATATATATATATATATATATATATATATATATATATATATATATATATATATATATATATATATATATATCATCAGCCTGACTGCGTCCACTGCAGGACAAAGGCCTCTCCCATGTTCCGCCAGTTAACCCGGTCCTGTGCCTGCTGCTGCCAATTTATACCCGCAAACTTCCCACCTAACCTTCTGTCTCCCCCTAACCCGCTTGCCTTCTCTGGGAATCCAGTCAGTTACCCTTAACGACCAGCGGTTATTCTGTCTACGCGCTACATGCCCGGCCCATGTCAATTTCTTCTTCTTTATTTCAGCTATGATATCCTTAACCCCCGTTTGTTCCCTAATCCATTCTGCTCTCTTCTTGTCTCTTAAGGTTACACCTACCATTTTTTCTTTCCATTGCTCGCTGCGTCGTCCTGAATTTAAGCTGAACCTTCTTTGTAAGTCTCCAGGTTTCTGCTCCGTAGCTAAGTACCGGCAAGATACAGCTGTTATATACCTTCCTTTTGAGGGATAGTGGCAATCTACCTGTCATTATTTGAGTGTGCTTGCCAAATGTGCTCCACCCCTTTCTTATTCTTCTAGTCACTTCAATCTCGTGGTTCGGCTCCGCAGTTGTTATTTGCCCTAAGTAGACATAGTCTTTTACAACTTGAAGTGCACTATTACCTATCTCGAAGCGCTGCTCTTTTCCGAGGTTGTTGTACATTACTTTCGTTTTCTGCAGATTCATTTTAAGACCCACCTTTCTGCTCTCCTTGTCTAATTCCGTAAACATAAGTTGCAATTCGTCCCCTGAGTTACTCAGCAATGCAATGTCATCGGCGAAGCGCAGGTTACTAAGGTACTCTCCATTAACTCTTATCCCTAACTGTTCCCATTCTAGGCTTCTGAAAACCTCCTGTAAGCACGCGGTAAATAGCATTGTGGAGATTGTGTCCCCCTGCCTTACACCCTTCTTGATTGGTATTCTGTTGCTTTCTTTATGAAGCACTATGGTAGCAGTTAATCCCCTGTAGATTTCTTCCAGGATGTTTATATATGCTTTATCGACGCCCTGATTCCGCAGTGTCTGCATGACGGCTGGTATTTCTACTGAATCAAACGCCTTCTCGTAATCTGTGAAGGCTATGTATAGTGGTTGGTGATACTCTGAGCGTTTCTCTATTACCTGATTTATAGTATGAATGTGGTAGATTGTTGAGTAGCCTGTTCGAAATCCTGCTTGTTCCTTTGGTTGATTGAATTCTAATGTTTTCTTTACTCTGTTAGCAATTACCTTTGTAAATAGCTTGTATACTACAGAGAGCAAGCTAATCGGCCTGTAAGTCTTCAAGTTCTTGTCATCTTCTTTCTTATGTATTAAGATGATGTTAGCGTTCTTCCAAGACTCTGGTACTCTTCCCGTCAGGAGACATTTCGTAAACAGAGTGGCTAGTTTTTCCAACACAATCTGTCCTCTATCTTTCAGCAGATCTGATGTTACCTGATCCTCACCAGCAGCTCTGCCTCTTTGCACGCTCTCCAAAGCTTTTCTGACTTCTTCTATCATTACTGGTGGGGTGTCATCTGGGTTACTCCTAGTTCTTATAGTATTAGGTCGTGGTTGTCTCGGCTACTGTACAGATCTCTGTAAAACTCCTCTGCTATTTTAACTATCCTATCCATATTGGTAGTTATTTTGCCTTCTTTGTCCCTTAGTGCATACATCCGATTTTTTGCCTATCCCAAGTTTCCTCTTCACTGCTTTGACACTTCCTCCGTCATTCAGAGCGTGTTCACTTCTCTCCATGTTATACCTTCTAACATCGGATACCTTACGCCTGTTAATCAACTTCGAAAGCTCTGCCAGTTCTATTTTGTCTGTTTTTCTTGAGACTTTCATGATTTGACGCTTCTTAATGAGATTCTTCGTTTCCTGGGAAAGCTTGCCAGTGTCCTGTCTAACTACCCTGCCTCCAACTTCCACTACACACTCCGTAATGATACTCGTCAGATTATCATTCATTGTATCTATGCTAAGGTTGGTTTCCTCACTAAGAGCCGAGTACCTGTTCTGAAGCGAGACTCTGAATTCCTCTACTTTCCCTCTCAGTGCTAGCTCATTGATTGGCTTCTTGCGTATCAGTCTCTGTCGTTCCTTCCTCATATCTAGGCGAATTCGAGACCGTACCGTTCTATGGTCACTGCATCGTACCTTGCCAACCACTTCCACTTCCTGTACGATGCCTGGGTGTGCACTCTTTATAAAGTCTATTTCGTTCTTATTTTCGCCATTAGGGCTCCTCCATGTCCACTTGCGGTTTCCTCGTTTTCGGTAGAAAGTATTTAAAATCCGTAAATTATTGCGTTCTGCGAATTCTACTAGTAGCTCTCCTCTAGCGTTTCTAGTGCCGATGCCAGAATCTCCTACTGCCTTGTCTCCAGCCGGTTTCTCCCTACCTTTGCATTAAAGTCGCCCATCACTATGTTATACTGTGTTTTTCCTTACTCATTGCCGATTCCACGTCTTCATAGAAGCTTTCAACTGAAGCATCATCATGGCTGGATGTAGGCGCGTAAGCCTGTACCACCTTCATCTTGTATCTCTTATTCAGTTTAATTACGATACCTACCACCCTTTCATTAATGCTATAGTATTCCTCTATGTTGCCAGCTATGTTTCTGTGAATTAGGAAGCCCACTCCCAGTTCTCTTCTGTCAGCCAAGCCCCGATAGCGAAGGACATGCCCATTCTAAAGCACCGTACAGGCCTCATCTGTCCTCTTAACCTCACTAAGCCTTATTATATCCCATTTAACACCCTCTAGCTCCTCGAATAGTACAGCTAGACTTCCCTCACTAGATAAGGTTCTAGCGTTAAACGTTGCCAAGTTCAGGTTCCAATAGCGGCCTGTCCAGATCCAGAGATTCTTAGCACCCTCTGCTGCGTTGCAGATCTGACCGCCGCCATGGTCAGGTGCTTCGCAGCTGCTGGGGACTGAGGGCCGTGAGTTATTTGACGTTTGCATGTGGAAGGTAGCGGCCAGATACTGCACCAGGGTGGCCAATCCTTCTCTGGTGAGGGAGTGCGTTCCCGGCGGTGGTTACCGGTGAGGCCGCACCTCAGGCCTCGTAATGCAGTTCCATCACCACGCAGATTTTTTTATCCAGTTGGGAACTGCGCGGAGCCGGGATTTGAACCACGGACCTTTTGCATGCGAGGCGGATGCTCTAACCACTACGCCATCGCTGATATATATATATATATATATATATATATATATATATATATATATAAATATATATATATATATATATATAATTGAGATCTAACAGACAGTAATGCCAAGTAATGTACAGGGGAAGTTATTAGAACCAATGGAATGTAAATAAGAAGAAACAAAAGTGGATGAAAAAATAACCAGCCGTGAGCAGGAATCGAACCTACGAACTTCGAATAACGCGTTCGATGCTCTTCTTCCTGTACACTTCTTATACACAAGGTATACACTTCTTTCCCATATATATATATATATATATATATATATATATATATATATATATATATATATATATATATATATATATATATATATATATATATATATATATATATATATATATATATATATATATATATATATATATATATATATATATAGACGGACAGATCAGGCTGAGCGCAGATTTTCACCCGACCATTGTGTGTCCTGTATTCTTTCGTTCTGTGCTCTGTCATAGTTCATATACTTCTCCTTTAAGAATAAAGATAGCCAGAGGTAGTTCTTGTTGCCTACCTTGTAATGAGGGAGGAGTGTCGAGCACAGAAAAAGAGACGAGTGCAAGCAAAGGTCAGGGATTGTTGCTCAGGCTGCAAGAAAAGAAATAGTGAAGTGCAGTACATGAGTAAAAAATCAATAAATATTACTGATACTAAATTTTGAACTAATTGCTAGTTAGTTATTCCTTTCTTATGAAAGGAAGCACTCTAGCCATGAATGAAACACCTAATTTACTATCTACGTTAAAGATTGGAAAAATACCTTTAAAATATAACAATAACACCAAAATAGCACACGAATGGAATAAACCATGTTAGTGTTACAGCTTCTAAAGAGATCGCTCAAGTGAAACAAGCGTTGACTTCTGCTGGACACGTTATAAATGTCGAGCCCGCAGTGATAATTCGTGAATAGGGGTTGTGATCTCGAGTCAGTGCTTCGACAAGTGGACTTCTGTTCTTCAAGGTTAGAACTCATTTCCTTAGCGCTAAGACTATTTTCGAAGGATAGAAGCGTTCAAGAAGATAAGTTTACTTATCGAAGCGTTGACTCAACTCCTATTTACGGATTTTTCTCATGATAAGCTTCCATTATCCACTTACTCCCACTTTGTTGATTTTTGCAGGGATAGTTCACTTACAAGAAGGAAATGAAGCTGCTGAAAAGAGAGGCTGCTTGGATGCTTTCTAGAGAAGTGCGCGTGCATGTGACATGCTCCACAATGATGCAGGTACTGCTTTGTGAAGTCGGAAGCAATAGATGGATCAGTGAACACAAGAACTGATCGTTGGTGCTGGCGTAATCGCAAGTCAAGCAGAAAATTATCACCGTGTGGTGACTTCAGGGTATAAAGCATCATGACATCATGGACCAGCGAAATTTGTGACGTCATGATGACGCTATCCTGAAGTTGTGGTGACGTCATACTCTGACGTCAAAACGCAATATTGTTGGTTAGTAATAGGTGAGGTGATAGTGGAGCCATCCACAAACCTTGGGAATACACGTGATGCGAAGCATGTGAAGGAAAGGTGACCATTTGCATTTTTTATTGAGCGACATGTTATGAATGACGCTAAATATAGTTGAAGTCAAAGTCAAAGTTTATTTTACCAGAAATATTCTGGATAGTCGTCAATACTAGAAGCTGCTCGAAGCAACTTGACTTAGTCCTTGAAGACCCTTTACAGCTGCAGCATACGAAGTTAACAGTACAAAAGGGCTTGTAAGATTATACTTAAAACATTCATGTGTAATATTGTAAAAATTACAGTTTGGATTAGATCAAGCATTAGCAGTAGCATAGAGAGAGTCACAGTGAGATTTTGCATTTGAACGTTCAGTATAGCATAAACAACTTTGTAATACAATAAGGTACAAAAAGTACAGAAATTTTACCTAATCAAATTATTTCTTATGATCGAAGGCAGAAATATTGAAATGGAAAATTGCGGTATGACAAGATAAGCTCAAGAGTCAAGACATATCAACTCGAATGAGAAATGTTGGTTTGCCTGGTAGATTTAAAGGAAGCACACTCGCCATAAAAAGATAATGTGTTTTTTTTTTCTTTTTTTTCATGTTCACTGTTAATTCAATTTTTTTGGTGTTACCTTCTGTCCACATTGGCTTCCGTCAAAACCTCGTTTGCATGTTGGTATGCAGCCCACTAATCTAAGCAGCTGGTTTCTTTCGGACAAATAAAAAATGAGAAGGAGGATGAGGCGAATAAAAAAAGGAAAGAGAGGTTAGCCAGTTTTCAGACCAGCTGGCAATTCTGTGTTGGTGCGAGGCGGGTAAAAGAAAACAGAATGAATATGTTCAAACAGGAAAAAAAGAAGGACAACAATACAATAGACGACACTGCTTACAGTTTGCCTCTTAGACCACCTTCTCGCAAAAAGTGCAACAACGCTCCAAATTTCTTGTGTGCTGAGGACGGTCTCTGAAAAAGTCCTAACATATTTTTCTCCAACAGTTGGGGATTTTCAAGTGTATCTCAAACTTTCTACAGTTATTTTTCTAGTGCACTGAAGCGAGGACAATAACAGTGAGGATGGGCGATTGTCTCCGCGTAGCTACAATTGTTGCATGTCATGCTGGCTGCCATACCGATTTGAAACGAATACGCATTCGTAAAGGCCACCCTGAGCCACAGACGGCACAAGAGCGTCTCTTCAACTCTGGTTATTCCCCATGGAAAACGGAGTTGTACGTGGGAGTCTGAATTATGAAGAAGGACGTTGATCAATGCCGTCAAATTCCACTGAGCGAGCGTCAGTTCCCGTGCAAGAGATCGAAACCTTGTAGTGGCGTGCGTTCTTTATAATGGTATAGCTGCACAAGGGACAGAATCACGAGCAGATCAGGCTGCTTCATCTGCACGGTTGTTTCCGTCGATGCCGTAGTGGCCCAGTATCGATTTATAAGCTATGTCATGCTGCGTCTCTATAACCCGGTGATGAAGCAGTCTTATATAAGCGTCTAGCTGTTCATTTGGTTCATGACGATAAGGCGAGGTAATGGTCTGAAGAGCTGCTTTGGAATCGGAGAATATTGACCAGGTCATGGTGGTTTTTTGACTAGAAACTCAAGAGCAGCAATTATAGGGGTGAGTTTTGCAGCTGTTGATGATGTCAGATGCGATGTCATGAACTTGATAGTGACGAATTTTTACGGAATCACCACTGCCCCTGCTGAGATTGCAAAGGTAACCAACCCATGCGTGTGAAGGGGAATACGTCCACTGTGTTTCTCATGCAGGAAAAGTAGTGTTGTTTGTATTAGGGCCAAGTTTGACAAACATTTTTTGTTGTTCATTCCAGTGGTGGTTGCCAGAGATTCTAGTAAATGTAGACACCACAATGTTAACGGTGGTCTTGCTGCGTGCGTGAAGTTCGCGGGAATCACTTCACGATGCGGAGCAATAATAAGAGTGTGGCATGCAAGTTGGAAGGGAGGCGAGGAGGTGTGATAGAAACTAGGGGACATGTCATATGTGTGTTCTTAAAACATCGACACGAATTGAAGTTGCAATAGGGCGTTCACGAACGATGGCGACAGTCGCTGTTAAGGATGCGGATCTCGGAAGCTCTAGGCATATTTTCATAGCTTCAGATTGTACTGACTTAAGAACGCGTATGTTTGTTATTCGAGGTTTGCCCAGCACTGGTAGGCTTCGCTAATTCTGCACATGACACAGCTCACTGTTGCCACAAATTTGGTGAATCCTATCAGGCGCGCATAAGAACCTAATATTAGCACGAATAATGTTCACGCAGAGCTTTTATTTGGAAGTATTGTGGTGCGAACACATGCTTAAAAAAGAACAGGGCGTATAGGTGAACGTCAAAACAACGTCTGAATTATTCCTAAGTTGCAACTCATGAAGCTCCAACGTTTGCACTTGCAGTTAAGTTGACATAGCCCTCCACGTGGAATATTAGATAAGCAAGACATATTTAACGTTTTATAATATTTAAGACCGAGCTGGAGTATTCTATTTAATAGTAGGTAAACAAAAATACTAAAATCTGGGCTGATCGATTCACGAAAGCGTGACAATGTCTCCTGTTTATATTTGCCATTTCAAATAGTCAGGCTGTTTGCTTTGTCAGAAAGTTATAGCTGAAAAATACGCGCAATAATTTTAAATTTCGTCTACCTTCTATGCAACAGGGAGATGTTGTGGTTTCGCACAAACGTATATGCGGCCAGTGAAAAAAAAATAAAATGACAAAAATGACAAGAGGAATACTTGCCATTGTCGTATTATTCGCTAGTTTTTTCATGGCCCTGTCAAGAAACCGTGCAGTTTCAGTTTTCAAACATATAAAAATAAGCTTTCAGAATAACTGGCTTGGTTGTCTCTCTCTACCTCGAATTGAAGAATGCAAGAGTCATCAGATGCCGATCACAATCTATTGAGAAAGAGATGGCTTTCGCCAACGAGCTTCTGGACAAACAAAAAAAGAAAAGGGCAATGCAACTTGTTTCCTCGCTTCTTGAAATATTTACTTGTTTTAAGAATAATGTTTCTGCTATTCTGGATAAGCACAAAGAATATTTCAATTTTGGTCGCTATGTATTTATTTTAGCTGCACTCTAGATAGTTCATGTAAAGCCGTCTTCTGTTCCTTCACTGACTACTCTCAAGCTAACGGACTAACGGATGAATGTTTAGGTAAAATGTTCCTCCCGAAAACGAGTAGGGGGCCAACTTTTCCCTTGTACCTAATTCTGTTTCGCCGCGAGCCAAGTGCCACCTGAGAATTCTCTTTCGAGCAGCACATTCCTTCCGTAAAGTGGGCCCCGACATACGCTGGCTCTCGCTTGAGCCGAGACAGCTCAGGGAGAAGCGTAATGCAGTCACCTAAATAAAACACCTAGCGAGAAACTGGTCGGAAACTACCGAGCCCGGAAAACGCGATACAAACTTAAATGGGCGGGTATTAAGCCCTAGGAGGATGGCTCTGTACGAAAATAAAATAGAAATAAGGCAGGCTGAGCTTCCAGTTCGAAGCCGTGTTGCCTGGAACCCCAGTCTCTCGCGAAAAGTGTACACGTTCAACTCGAAGGGGATTTTTTTACTCTTGCTCGCTTGCAAGTCGTATTCCGTTCCCTTACTTCACAGAGTTCCACTTAGCAGAAGCAGCGCGTGTTGCTACCCGCCTGCTTTCGCTATGCGACACTTGTTCGGGGTAGCGAGAGGCACACCGGACTTTTCTACTTAACGATTCGCTAGACATCTCCTGGGGTTTATTTTATTCTTACCGGGGATTACACTTGCAACGTGGAAAGTTGTCGCTTATGACAACAGTGTCACATCCAAACTGAGTACTGTAGGAGATCAGAAAGGAAGAAATATAAAAAATAGTATATCCATGAAAAGCACGTCAAGGTGTCTAGGTAGACTAAACGTCATGTCAGCGAGCGTAATATTAATTGACATGCCACAGTGTGGTAAACCGTAGTTCACAGAGTAACCCTACTTATGGTTCAGCATTTCATGAAGTGTTGAAAGACGCACTGCATGTGGTAGGATATTTACGCTGGTGGCTTCATTATTACATGTCGTAAAGCAGCTCTAAAACAACAAGATGAAAAAGGAAACACAGAGTACAACGCTGGTGGTCTGTGTGCTTTTCTTCATTTTGTTTCTTAGCGCTGTTTTCTAACTGATAGCGCCCTCGTCACCCCTTCTCTCTGCACACGTCTCCCTCAAAAATAAAAAAGAAGATTGCCACTGAAGGAGGCGGAGAGAGCAACTGTGGATGTGTAGATGTGGGAAGAGTGAGGGTGATGAATTGGGAGGATGAGGGAAGTGGTAATACATGAATAACAAAAAAAAAAGGCCGGAAGAGGGGCCAGACTTCGCTGAATCATAGTTGTCAAAAGAAGCACCACTAAGCAATGGTAGGAATGAAATTACTTGTATAACTGCTTAACCTTTCTCTCATAGATTTTGGTTTTGTATGTACCATATCGAATGGGGTAGTAACATCGTGTATGTACCTTCGAGTGTATGTATTATGGTGTATTTACCAAAGACTGTTCATGTTGTCACAAATGGTGCATTGACGAAATGGGACAGCCTGTTAAGGTTGGATTAGACGGTCATCGCGTGGCCACAGCAAAGAAATTGCCGAATGCTGTGGCAGAGCATTTTAATGTAGCAGGTCACAACTTCAACGAGCTCAAACTTTACAAACTTCAGTCAAACTTCTGATGCGCATGAGATAGAAAATACGCGAAGCCGTGTCTTATACAAGAATTTAGTACACTCATGGCAATGGGTATTAACGTCATCAGAGGGGCTGTTAAATTCATTTGATATAGTACATAGACCATGAATGCCATTTAGGATTAAGCTCTCTCTTAGGGAATATCAAACCTACCATTACATAGTATTGTTTTAAGTTAGAACTGTGTTTCAGCGAAAAGTGTTACGCTCCCTCGCCCCGCTTGCTTTTATTTTATTCGCGAAACATCACTTCCTTTTTACTCACAGAATTTTTCATGACTTACACCCCCCCCCCCCTATCCACAATTTCCCTCTACCCCTACTTTGTTCCAATTGGAGGAAATGATACGAAGAATATACACGCTAGCGCTAGGGAAATCATTTCTAGAATTGAAGAAGAGAAGTTTACTTGTTGAAACATCGTCTCAAGCACTCAAGGTCGTGTTTACGATTTTTTTCCTGTAACAAACTAGGTGAAAGTTTTCACCTTTGCAGAAAGTATTTTTGCAAGTTTAACTCATTCTGAGGCTGTACCTCACAGTAAGTTTTGATAAGAAAACAAGTTTTTTTTATTGCGATAGAAATTTTAGGAACAGTATCAGCTGGTTTTTGATGTCACCGTCACCGCCGCTGTCATGTGCCGTATAAGTATACGTATCTATAAATATGATAACTCAAAAAGGAAGAAAAAAAGCCGTCCGTGATCCACACCCAGCTCGTCGCGATGCGCCGACGTGCGGTGATCTCCCACGCGTACTTTGCCCCGTGGATTGGGATGGGGGGGTTAGGTGCTTGTGCGCGTGCACTTATATTGCGGTGAGGATAATCGTTAATCGTCTGTCTTGGCCTTTCACCGGAACCTTTGTGGCCCATGCAACTAACTTTGCTCGCTGGGCAGGCACGTTTGCGAAAAGAGCGTGCTTTCCAAACACAGCGCAGCAACAACTGAGAGACTCATTAGTTTACACTCATATCTGTACCTGTGATTATGTTTCGTGCGTCATTTTTGTTTAAACAGCACGTTAAGCGTCGAGCTGTAAACGTTGTTAGTAAGCTCTCATTTTGTGTGTGTAGAGTTAGTGCGTCATTTGTGCGTCAGTTGCGCGCTGCACGTTTCAATCTGCTGGCCGTTCTCAGCGTTACATTCAAAGCTGCTACCATTGCATTGATAGATTCGCCCTTGCAGCAAAGCTGTAACTTATCTCTTAAAAGTTTACAGAGCAACATTTAGACTAAAGAAAATGTTTGGCGTTAAATTGCAAAAGTTTGGCGCAATAAATTCTGCATAAAAATTAAGTGGTGCATATAGTAACCACTATCTTCATAGCCGGGCCTGAAATGCGACACATATGTGCACTACTGCCCTCACAAGATATAGAGAAATGGTCATGAATTTTATTTACGCATTTATGGAGGCTGTTTACTTTTAGGATTGTTTGAAGCATTTGATGCGTAGTGGAGCTAGGTCTTCGCTGCACAACTAACTGCTATCAATTTATGCATCACGCACGTGAAGGTGACCTGTGGCACGTACACATCAGCCAACGTGGCCACGTGACCTAGCTGCACCTAAAGTGGACAGCGATTGTCGCCGCTTTTGGAAACAGACTTGATGTTACAATAAAAAAGAAAATACCGCACATGGACAACTGTCTTGGTGGGATAGCATTCGTTACACAACCAGCCAAAATATGCATGCATGCAATCATGCAAAGTACCAGTAAAAATCACGTGCGAGAATGGTTCATTGAAGAAAACTGAAAAATAATGGCAGCAAAAATATATTTCTGTATCGCAAGAGAGCTACTATAGGCTCTCTTAAGTTAACAGGTAAAAGTGGACACCTGCCAGGTATTTCGGCACAATTTTTTCATGGTGCTCATTTAGCACAAGTCAGCAGATAGCGAGCAGTAATCAAGGCACGTGCTGAATTTATTGCATTGTCGGCGCCACATGTCATAGAAAAGAAAATATTCATAAGAGACTACTTCAATACTTTGTTAGATGCTACAAACAGCAAGAGCGGTGCCAATTTGGATGGTTTTTTTATTGTGAGAGTTTGACACACAGTTAAAAAGCGGTTCACATTTGTGCCCCTGTCCCGCAAGAAAAAAAAATCATCATCATCAGCCTGACTACGTCCACTGCAGGACAAAGGCCTCTCCCATGCTCCGCCAGTTAACCCGGTCCTGTGCTTGCTGCTGCCAATTTATACCCGCAAACTTCTTAATCTCATCTGCCCACCTAACCTTCTGTCTCCCCCTAACCCGCTTCCCTTCTCTGGGAATCCAGTCAGTTACCCTTAATGACCAGCGGTTATCCTGTCTACGCGCTACATGCCCTGCCCATGTCCATTTCTTCTTCTTGATTTCAGCTATGATATCCTTAACCCCCGTTTGTTCCCTAATCCATTCTGCTCTCTTCTTGTCTCTTAAGGTTACACCTACCATTTTTCTTTCCATTGCTCGCTGCGTCGTCCTCAATTTAAGCTGAACCCTCTTTGTAAGTCTCAGGTTTCTGCTCCGTAGCTAAGTACCGGCAAGATACAGCTGTTATATACCTTCCTCTTGAGGGATAGTGGCAAATTACCTGTCATAATTTGAGAGTGCTTGCCAAATGTGCTCCACCCCATTCTTATTCTTCTAGTTACTTCAGTCTCGTGGTTCGGCTCTGCGGTTATTACCTGCCCTAAGTAGACATAGTCTTTTACAACTTCAAGTGCACTATTACCTATCTCGAAGCGCTGCTCCTTGCCGAGGTTGTTGTACATTACTTTCGTTTTCTGCAGATTAATTTTAAGACCCACCTTTCTGCTCTCCTTGTCTAGCTCCGTAATCATGAGTTGCAATTCGTCCCCCGAGTTACTCAGCAATGCAATGTCATCGGCGAAGCGCAGGTTACTAAGGTATTCTCCATTGACTCTTATCCCTAACTGTTCCCATTCTAGGCTTCTGAAAACCTCCTGTAAGCACGCGGTAAATAGCATTGGGGAAATTGTGTCCCCCTGCCTTACACCCTTCTTGATTGGTATTCTGTTGCTTTCTTTATGAAGCACTATGGTAGCAGTTGATCCCCTGTAGATTTCTTCCAGAATGTTTATATATAATTCATCTACGCCCTGATTCCGCAGTGTTTGCATGACGGCTGATGTTTCTACTGAATCAAACGCTTTCTCGTAATCTATGAAGGCTATGTATAGGGGTTGGTTATACTCTGAGCATTTCTCTATTACCTGATTGATAGTATGAATGTGGTCAATTGTTGAGTAGCCTGTTCGAAATCCTGCTTGTTCCTTTGGTTGATTGAATTCTAATGTTTTCTTTACTCTGTTAGCAATTACCTTTGTAAATAGCTTGTATACTACAGAGAGCAAGCTGATCGGCCTGTAATTCTTCAAGTCATTGTCATCTCCTTTCTTATATATTAAGATGATGTTAGCGTTCTTCCAAGACTCTGGTACTCTTCCCGTCAGGAGACACCTCGTAAACAGGGTGGCTAGTTTTTCTAACACAATCTGTCCTCCATCTTTCAGCAGATCTGATGTTACCTGATCCTCACCAGCAGCTTTGCCCCTTTGCATGCTCTCCAAAGCTTTCCTGACTTCTTCTATCATTACTGGTGGGGTGTAATCTGGGTTACTGCTAGTTCTTATAGTATTAAGGCCGTGGTTGTCACGGCTACTGTACAGATCTCTGTAAAACTCCTCTGCTATTTTAACTATCCTATCCATATTGGTAGTTATTTTGCCTTCTTTGTCCCTTAGTGCATACATCCGACTTTTGCCTATCCCAAGTTTCCTCTTCAATGCTTTGACACTTCCTCCGTTTTTCAGAGCGTGTTCAATTCTCTCCATGTTATACCTTCTTACATCGCATACCTTACGTCTATTAATCAACTTCGAAAGCTCTGCCAGTTCTATTTTGTCTGTTGTACTTGACACTTTCATGATTTGACGCTTCTTAATTAGGTTCTTCGTTTCCTGGGAAAGCTTGCCAGTGTCTTGTCTAACTACCCTGCCTCCAACTTCCACTGCACACTCCGTAATGATACTTGTTAGATTATCATTCATTTTATCTACAAAAAAATATACCCTTAACCTTAAAGTCATTCTGAATCTCAAGATAGGCTCATTCAAAAACATTCGAAGTTATTCAAGCCCCGTGGATGAAGAACTCCTAATTAGTTTAGGCTTCCTGTTTTTTTTTTTTGGGGGGGGGGGGGAGAACTTGACAAGAGGGAGGCGGTTGTACGACCATGATAGCTTGGCTCCAAGGCTCCAGCTGTATGACTTTATTTACTGTTCTTTGAGCAAACGCGTACTACCTAGTCCCGCCGCGGTGGTCTAGTTGCTAAGGTACTCGGCTGCCAACCCGCAGGTCGTGGGATCGAAACCAGGCTGCGGCGGCTGCATTTCCGATGGAGGCGGAAATGTTGTAGGCCCGTGTGCTCAGATTTGAATGCACGTTAAAGAACCCCGGGTGGTGGAAATTTCCGGAGCCCTCCACTATGGTGTCTCTGATAATCCTATGGTGGTTTTGGGACGTTAAACCACACATATCAATCAATCAGTCAATCAATCAATCAATCAATCAATCAATCAATCAATCAATCAATCAATCAATCAATCAATCAATCAATCAATCAATCAATCAATCAAATCAGCGAACTGCCTAAACCTAAAAGCAAGAAGACGCTGAGCGCTCGTGACGGGACTAAGGAGGTAAATAGAAGTAAAGAAAAAGCGATGTTTGTCAGAAAACGGTGACGTCATGAGAGGATTTCACTTGAATGTGCTGAAAGCCTGCAGGAGCACAGGGAAAAGGTGGAGTGGCTGACAACTCCGCAAGGCGCTCCTGAAATAACAGGCGTAAGGCAGAGATGACTATTTCTCTGTTGCCGATGTCATGCAGAGTTTTTCATGAATTGTGTATAAAGCAGCGCGCAGATAAAAAGAGACAATATGCAGAAAAAAAAGAAGACAAATATATACTGCAGCCGCGTGTTAACATCGCAACGAAAGTTTGCCGGTGCTTCGGTTTATTCTTGTGTTTCCTCCTCATACCGCATGGCGTTCTTTGCTTCTTTGTATAAACGTCTGTAACTTTCTTTTCGAGCATTTCTAGGCAGCTACATCAATTTGATAAGAGCAGGGTAGGCATACAAACATAAAATATGAATTGACATACTGGGTGCGTTACGCGGAACCGGCAAATGTTTTTCAGGGCGGGATGATTTGGTCGAAAAGGCGGCTGGTTTTTTCCTCAGTAATGCAACACAACATCGCTGGTTCTAGTAAGTTTAGTCTTCGAGAGTAATAAATATTATTAATAATTAAAATGTAATAAGTGATAGAATATGACAACTTTGGCTTTTGTGTGATAAAGCTGCAGTGCCATGAGACAATTATTGTTTTCGAGGAAACTGCATAGATAACCTCCACCGACTGGAATAGAAAATCTAACAGGCCATTAAGGTTTCATGATGCAACTGATGCGCTTCATGGTCGACGAAAAATGGTAGCACACGCAGTGGTTAAATTCGCATTCAACATGCTCACACGTGGCCCTACATTCCGTATTTCATCATTGTGATAAAACATGAAGTATTTGCCAGGAATCACCATTCTGCTTCTCAAATAAATATGCGTATCGGAGAGGTAGCGCACAATGTGTAATGCACGCTACACATTTTAATCCATAGTAAAACAATCGACAGAAAACACAGTACATCCTAATACAGAGAAACGAGCAAGGAAGAAAGAAAACGCGCATTTGCAGCAAATATTTTCTGTGGAAAATATTTGCCGGTTTAGAGAAACCATTAAACGATCAAATTAACTAGGTAACTTGGTTGAAACATGCTGAAATGTAATGCGTAACCTATTGCATATGTGGGAAGAACACCGAAATTTTAGTAAAGCCCTCAATAGCACTGAAGCTTGTCTACACTATAGTGTGTAGCGTAAAACCACGAGGTGACAAACTTCGCCCAAGGAACTAGTGGCCGCAACCTTGAAATCGCGACACGATGCATTGTTGTACACGAGCAACACGCTGATAGCGAGATTGCCAAGGACATTGTATTTTCCGATGCTGTTAGAAAAGAACTCAGTTTGCAGCTGCCGCTCTGAAAGCCCATACTTAAAAGAATGCTTGTTTATTACTTATCGGCACATGTAAGAATGCAGATTATTGTTTTTGCTCTTTTTTTGTAGCGTAAGACCTAGACATTCCTAATATACATTAGAGGGAACTCTGGCGCTAGCGTCTATGGGAGCTGCAACTCACGGCGCTTCGGCGAGCATGGGAACGATGGGTAGTACACGCATTTGTCTAATCTTCGTACTTCTGGCCTGCTTCTGGTGTCGCGTGTGTTCGTGTGGCTTGGAGCAGTTTTCTCACGAAACAAAAATAAGCAAATGTTCAGTGGTTGCGCTCTACCCCCTTATTATTTTAGGCTTATCATTTGGAATCAGGTCACGAGGTTTAAAAAGGTTCGTTCTTTTTTTCAAAACGGAACCAAAACCAGCAATAAACGAAGCCACAAGTAAGATTCGCCGTCCGCAATACGAAGACTAGGCAAATCTGTGTACTAATCACCATTCCCATGGTCGCTGAACGATTGCAGCGCCAGAGCCCCCCCCCCCCCCCCCCCCCCCTCTAAATAATTTTAGGAAACTCTATGGTTGCCCCGCCGTGGTGGTCTAGTGGCTAAGGTACTCGGCTGCTGACCCGCAGGTCGCTGGTTCGAATCCCGGCTGCGGCGGTTGCATTTCCGATGGAGGCGGAAATGTTGTAGGCCCGTGTGCTCAGATTTGGGTGCACGTTAAAGAACCCCAGGTGGTCGAAATTTCCGGAGCCCTCCACTACGGCGTCTCTCATAACCATATAGTGGTTTTGGGACGTTAAACCCCACATATCAATCAATCAATCAATCAATCAATCAATCAATCAATCAATCTATAGCGTAAGCAAAACTGGCCGAGCCAAAGCGGTTTTCCGTGCACGTCCATGAGTCGTCCAGCGCGTTCGTGTGGAGCAGTGACTGTGCCTCGCTGGAGTGCGCTTTCTAGAAGAGTGACGTCATAATCATGACAGACGCATTCTGATCGTACCCCGTGGCTCGTGCACCTCGAGCCACGCTGCTTTCCTTGATCATGTCTGCCGTGGCGCTACCTAAATATAGCGGAGCGTTCGCCAGTCTAGTATAGCCGTAAAAAAGGAGAAACAAATTGCTGCTCAGTGGCGCAGAAGAGCGCATAAGTTCAACTTATCGCATCCCGAAGTAGTGGACAAGAAATTAGCAGTTAGGGGCAGGAAGACTGAGCAGAATAAGAATAAGCGTGCGAGGGACACTAGAGGAAAGGAAGGAACGTCTAGCAAAGCGGCGTCGCTAGGAGGCTGATTCACTGACTGTATATGGTAAAACTTAGCGAAAGCGCCAGTGTGACTCGTATCTTAGAGACAGACTTCGTAAACAATTCATTTGCATATGTGCGCATCGTGTGTGAAAAATTGTGGCAAATGAAGGACTTGACACCGGTAACCAGTGCCATGCGTGAAACATGGAGTTTTAACGGCACCCATTTCGCCTCACGCTACGTATATCTTGGCATAGCCGAGCTAAGCCACTGCTATAGATTCTTTTCACCGAAGTGTCAAGCAACTGTATCTTCATCACAATTGCCCCGTAAAAGCTCATTGTTAGAGTGATTTCAGCCAGTCACCCCTGCTTTGGAAAATGAAATGTGCTTACAACTCTGTCGATATCTGCACACTCGGGAAAAACAGCGCCTCTTGTCCCAACCTTTCCGCTCAGCAACCGATCACTTGAGCCTATAATTTTCGTTGAGGCAGTACTACATATTGCAATACAACGTTCACAAGCCTTGCCTCATGAACAAGAGTGTCACTTAATATGCAATACGTCTTCATACGCACTCACTTAATGGTATAAGAGTGGGTGGTTGTCAGGAGCGCGTTAAATGTCGGTCTTCCTCGGAACGTAACGCAGAATGACAGTTGCATGTCGTGAGAGATGGCGACGGAACGACGATGTTGTGGTGCGCGTGGTGCAATGGCTGACTGCAGCAGCGAAGGTCATGGCTGAGACTGGGGGCCCACGAACAACACGTGAGTGCCAAATTTCTGCACGGCCAACCTCAGGAAGTGGGCGCATTGAGGTTGTGAGTCAGCAAGCAGCTGACGCAGCTACTCCCGCATGATTGCTGTGATTGTCTGCCGCACGTCATCACTGCTAAGGACTCGTACTTCAACGTAGTTTGTTGTCATGGAGGGGTCGTCAACGCGATATTATTTTGAGCGATGCCGCAGTGGAGAGCTCCGGAATTTTCACGACGTGAGAATTTTTAACGTGTACCTAAATCTAAGTACAGCGATCAGTACTGCATGGGCAACAAGGTAGCTTTGAATAAAAAAAAAAACAAAACAAGAGGAAAGTACCCCGCCACAACTGTTTTTCCCGCTCCAACAGCCCGACACAGGGGGGGGGGGGCAAAAATGATAATAATAAAAAAAGAGAACTAAAAATAAAGAGAGAGAAAAATAAACCAAAAATGAGTTCATTTGATCCACCTCCCTCAGCGCGCGGTCGAACTTCTGCACCACGTAACCGACCGAGAAAGCCGCCAAGGGAGCCTAGAAAAATAATTACAGAAGCAAAATGTCGCCCGCATATTCTAACGAGTGAAAGGGGGGGGGGGGG
The DNA here is from genome assembly GCF_043290135.1 of Rhipicephalus microplus. Classification (NCBI taxonomy): domain Eukaryota; kingdom Metazoa; phylum Arthropoda; class Arachnida; order Ixodida; family Ixodidae; genus Rhipicephalus; species Rhipicephalus microplus. The sequence goes on from NC_134705.1 coordinate 203,273,368, forward strand.
GGGGGGGACTCGAGTAAATGCGCCGCAGAATGGTGGTGGTATCGCTTGAATGTTGCGTAGTCGGGTATGGTTTGGGAATGCTTATTTTTTACCTCGTATTTATTATCCTTATTTATTGAATTAAAGAGAAGAGTTGTTTTGATGGAGAGGTGGGACGCTGATATTTGGTTGTGTCCCACTACTTGTACAAGGTACTGTTGCTTCCATTGCATCTACTCGAGTGAAAAAAATTGTAAAGTCAAGTGGAAGCCATGAAAAGACTTCCTTTACAGCATTCCATATGCGCAATCCAGTGCGTACATATAGAGAGTGGCCTGTGAACGGTTGTGCAGCGCGAGCAGTGCATTATTTTACTAGCAAACGCTGCCTGCATCGACCTTGCGAGGTGAAACGGGGGGAAAGGGAAGAAGCGACAGTAGGCGCAAGACGCGAGAATGTGCAGTGGGGGTGCTACAATACCGCCGACACGGGATTTGCGAATAGATGCAACTATAAAATGCTTCGTATTTAAAAGAACAAGGCCGGAAAAGTGCGTATGATGTATGTATGCATGTGAGGGTATGAAGCAAGCATTCAGCATGGTGCGTAGTCCAGGCACAAAACAATTCGGCAGATCCCACGTACCTGGGAATTCACGTTATGTGATGCATGCGGAGGGAAGGTGACCGAGTAGCAATTTTTTTTTGAGCAACATGTCATAAAATGACGCTAATATATGTAGAAATGTTGCACTCACACACATATGAAGAGTTCCAGATGTTTACATAATCAGTTCTGTACGTGATAGTGTCCTTTCATGCTGTTTAGCGTTAACATACAAATTTTTTAGTCTTTTATAATGCGCTGGATATACTTAAGCTTGTTATAAAAAACGTGTACCCCTTATGCACCCGATTAGTTTATAGGTGCTTATATTACTTTGACAACCTCGAAAAAGTTATCAATATCGTGCTTTCTAATTTTTTTCCTGAAACAACAAAAAAGTTTCATCATATCATCCAGAAATTTTGTAACTTCAATCAGGGGAAAATACGTATGACTTGAGGAGAGACAAACTGATCCCACGTCAGCATTATCAGCATAACGTTACTAGGCAGACTTAATTATGCCGTACATGACTTCCATGACATTAATGTCATGTTTGGATGTGCCATTTACCTTCGTAGTCTATTCAGGTCACGCGATATCATATTTAGTATCACGTGACGTAATATCTTGAGCTAGCGAAACGGCCGCATGTAGTCATGCTTTACATGGCACGCATATCATAAATATCATGTTTGCACGTGTCTAAAACCTTTTCCGTCTATTCACGTCACGTGATACCAAATTTGGTATATATAGAGCTACCGAAACTGCCGTGAGCGTGCTATAAGCGTAGGATGTAGTCATGACACGAATGTTATGATTGTCATGTTCGCACCAGTCATATACATTTGTCAACCATTCACCTCAAGCTACACCAAATTTTGGTATACATGAAGGTAGCAAAACTTCCGCAAGGGCATCATGAACGTGGCATGTAGTCTTATCTCACGTGACACGCATCTCATGACTATCATGTTTGCACCAGTCATATACCTTCGGTGTCCCTTCAAGTCACGTAATACCAAATTTCGTATGCGTGAAGCTAACAAAACGGCCGGGAGTGCACTCTGAGCGTAGCATTTAGTCATGCTTTACATGACACGCATGTCATGATTATCCTGTTACGACATTTTATTTACCTTCGTCGTCCGTTCGTGTCAGGTAATACTAAGTTTGGTATATGTGAAGCTAGAGAAATGACCGCGAGCGCATTATGAGCGTGGAATGTTGTCATATTCTTGCATGACACGCTGGTTATGATTATCATATTTTCACCTGTCATATACCTTCGCCATCCATTCACGTCACATAATACCAAATTTAGTATATGTGAAGCAAGCGAAACGACCGCGAGCGCACCATGAGCGTGGCGTGTAGTCATGACATGCATGCTATGATTTCCACGTTAGGGTCCGCCACGTATGATCGCCATGCAGTCATGGCATACCATACCGGTTTTTTAATATGTCATGTGAACTAAAATACCACAAGAGCAACATGGCCACGAAATATAAATCACGACATTCATTACATACATATAATGATTTTCATGTTATGACTAGTCACTCATACTCGTAATATATTCATGTTATGCCATATGAATTTAGATAAAGATACATTATCGAAACGACCAGGAGGGGTAAAAGTCGATGGCGGCTAGATAGATAGATAGATAGATAGATAGATAGATAGATAGATAGATAGATAGATAGATAGATAGATAGATAGATAGATAGATAGATAGATAGATAGATAGACACGGTGAAAGTTGCCGAAGTTTACCAAGAAATGCTTCGCATCTCAAAAAAAAGTGTTGCGAATAAGCAATTTAATATTATCAGAAACGAATAGGCACAATGTGATAAGTGTGCCCACAGCCTGAGCGTGTTTTGCAAGGCTTTTTCAGCACTCATCAGCTTCAGAACGCAGGCGCACAGCTAGTCACGTTACACGGTATGACCTGCGCACGCAGAGAAACAGCAAAAAAGGTGATCTCTAATAGACACCAAAATGAACGCCCCGTAATGGACGTGTTTCGCGACATCATGGCTGTGCCATCTTCGTCAATACACGTGATGAAAAGAAAAATCAGCGATAGCTTCTTGTGCAACCTACAACCTTTGCTTACGAGATTCCGACGTTATGGATCTCCCCACACATCAAACAGAGGTGCGGCACATCACGGCGTGCACGTTGTTCCCGGGGCGTCTTTGTTAATACAGAGAAATCGGCGTGGTTCTTGAGAAGCGTGGCAGTGTAATGCGCGTCCCATCGCGTCTTATCACCGGTCTCGCCGCTCGTTTCGGGCGACGCGTTGCCTGGGGCTAAGCTAAAGACGTCAAAATGACTTTCGCGCATGCATAGCACTGCACCGAGTCTGCAAATGACAGATCTGCTTGCTGCCACGAAGTGCATGCGTTGTTGCTTGTTTACCTACAGTACAGCGAGGGCAGAAAGCTTGCTGTTTGGTTGAGTGCACTGCATTATTGGTTAACATTCCTTACCTCGAAGCACGGAACGATTGCTCGTCTTACATATCTTGCTATTGCGCGTGATAACCTCTCAGGAGTACGCCTGAATCGCTACGTTTCTCCTGCATGCCAGAGTTAGTTGGAGCAATAAGTTTGGCCAGAAAGGCAGATTACATTAGGCAGATCAAAGAGATAGATCAAAGACATAGATCAAAGGGTGTACGCATGATATCGTTCACAGTAAATTAGCGGAATACACGCAGCCCGTACTTTTTCAAAGTTAGGTACGAAAGCATTGAAGCATTCATCTGCCTAATTGAACGAAGAGTGATGGAATGTTGAAGGCAACATTGAGAAATAAAAAAAAATGTCCAAGCAAAATCCTGGATAACGGCACATACATTCAGTAACTAACGCTGCCGTAAGAAATATGTGCCATTATACACCCGTTGTTGCCCACCATTTTCCATTACCGCGAGGCAAGTTTGTTTCTCTTAACTACTATTTGGACTGGTAGAGCCACATGACCTTAGACGTTGTTCAGTGCGCATAGAGAGGAAAATACCACACTTATAAACTGACTATGATATTGAACTTTCAAATCTGAATGAGGTAAAATTGAAAAGTGTTCACAAAGGCCAGAAAATTTGTGACTGAAAAATTTGAGAGAGTACCATCCGAAAGCTTCACGAACTGTGAATCATTGATGCGCCTGTTCTTTTTTTTCGTGTATTTCTTGTGTTGATCTGCTGATTTTTGTTTCTGTGTGTTTTTTTATTGGGGACATCGTTATTTTTGGCTTTTTTGTTTTTTTCATGTGAATATATAATATGTTTGTATCTTTTGTTTTTTGAGTAAATATCTCTTTTGTTTAACGATTATTCATTTTATCTTCTATGAACCAATTTCTCCTGTTTCGCTACCATTTCTGCTTTTTGTGCTGTGCGTCTAACTACCCTCTGTAAGTTCTAGTTCACTACACTCCGAGCGCTGGCGTTTTGTCTCCGTTCCGGTCTTCTGTAGATCTGTGTTTAACTCCAGACGCCTTGGCTGCCCTCGCTTAGATACAGGAATCAGCTGAACATAACTAGACACTGTCGTCACTGGCAATCGATGATTATTGATGAGTGATATATGACGTTTAACACTCCAAAACCACAATATCATTCTGAGAGATGCCATAACGGAGGGCTCCGGAAATTTCGAATACCTGGGGTTCTTTACGGTGCACTCAAATATGAGCACATGGGCCTACACCATTTTCACCTCCATTGAAAAGGCAGCCGCCACAGCCGGGATTTGAACCCACGACGTGCGGGTCAGCAGCCGAGTATACTCAGCCACTAGACCACCGCGGCGAGGCTCTCTGGCGATCGGCTTCCATCATCGAGAAATATAAATGGTGCGTTTGTTCATCACGAACAAAGCACACGAATATTGGGAGCTGAAATATTGATTTTGTCATTTTGTGTTCTTTTTTTGTTGGCGAGTGCATGTTTTGTTGAACCGAAACACACAAGTAGTGTATATAGTGCCGACCGAAAGATTTTGTGTGGTTTTTTTAGTCAGGGTATGTGTCTAAGGAAACAGAATTGCCGAGAGCGTTTGGTTCACATGCTGTCATGAAAAGGTGCAAAACTGAGCATAGTGCTGAAGGTAGAGCACAGTTAGCTATACAAACGTTCATAACGGGAAAACCTAAACAGAAACTAGAAACTTTACTAGCGGGTACACACCCGCATGCCTACTCAGTCCGTGTCATCCGCGCGCACGCACGCACGCTATCTAGAACGTAGGGTGCCTCGGTTGCAAAGAAGAAATGGAACATGTGGACGAGGGAATTCGATGCAGTCGGTAGGAGTAGACACCCAAACGGCCCTTGTGTCCTTTCATGTACGACGAACGGTGGCCCATTTCCGGATCTGGAAGACATTTCCGGTTGCCGTAATATGGTCATTTTGAGTGGAGAAACCCTTCATGACAAGACGTTCAGCTCCTCGAGACGTAGCTCTCGTAATTCTTCGAGTTATAATGCTTCCATTGCGCACCGTTTTCTCTGGGTGGCCGAACACCGCGATAGCAAAACAAGCAACGGATACCTCCACCGAAGTTTCTTCACGAACCATGAGATTCGAGCGGCAAGTCAGGAAACCACGGGAGACTTTTCTTGCTCCAGTGTATACCTTTTGCGGAGTCAGTTTTTCCTTACCGCGTTACTGCTCCTCCGAGCGCCACTTTAAAGTATTTTGCTCTGTTTGTTTTAACTGTCTCTTATCTATTCACAACAACTACGACCAGCAAAAGCGCTTGGTTGCAACGGCAGATAAGTGCTTTCCCACGCACGCACGCACACACGCTGAAATTCTGGCATTGGTGTCGGCATCGTTGATTGTGAGCGCAAAATTGTCACCTTTGCGTGACTGAAAAATAAAAAAAGATGCAAATAAAATAAATAATAAAAAATTAGGTCGCACTGGGGATCGAACCCGGGTCATTTTCATGGCAAACGGCTAATCTATACTACACAGCCAGGGCTCTTTTTTTTCTTTATTTAAACACACAGTCAGGCTTCTTATTAGGAATACAGTGAAAATAACCTCATATTCTTGGAAATACAGTGAAAGTAACCTTTACGCTTTACAAGCACAAGCGTCTAGTATACATGCTTCACAAAACAACATGAAATAATGACGTAATATTGCGTGATACAAGCCTGCATTGCCATAGGGCGTCAGAACATACGATTACCATAATGACTTCGTAGTTTAAAGCCAGCCACCCACTACAAAAGGCGCGCACGCTACTGTGTCCTTAAGGCCACGTAGTGGGTTCATAGCAAGTTGGAAAAGCTTTCATACAGTAGGTGTTTGAAGTACGCGCTAGGAACCGGGGTAGCCAGATTTGGCCACTTTACGCCAGACTGGCTACATTCAAAATTCCGCGGTGACAAAAAAAAATGACGTTGGCTACTTGAGTTTAAGTTTGAGTTTGAGTTTATTCAACCACGTGACAAGTACACGAAAAAACACTGTATACGTGGTTTGGTGTTAGCTACTTTTAGCTATTGTTCTCACGGTGGCATCAACAGCTAATGTACGCAGAAACCAATTGCAACGATGTAAAAAGTTATTAGGTGCTCCCAATCAATCAATCAATCAATCAATCAATCAATCAATCAATCAATCAATCAATCAATCAATCAATCAATCAATCAATCAGCCTCCAAACAGCCGGGTCAAAACGTACAAATTAATGACTCTTTACTCACCTTCTACAAAAATACATCTCACTACCGAAACTACAGAAGCCAATCTCCTTTACCACATGCAAAGCTCAAACGTGCGCAAAAAGTAGCCTTTCGCATGCTTCAAACGGGATACCCATCACGGGGCCGAATCAGTCATCACAACCTGGACATAAATCGTCAATGCCCATACTTTACAGAAGTGTACTGTTCACTTGCACACATACTCTGCCGTAGTCCCGTATTACCTCAGGGACCTCTCGATCACCATTGAGTCAGATTGGGAAGGGGCACTCAGGAGCCCCAAGCTCCAAAACCTACTAAACGCAGTCCAGAGGGCCCAAGAACTGGCGGAACGCCTTCATCTTGCCGCCGCGACTCTGGCGTCGCCTAGAGTTGCGGCTGCTTGGATGTTCCTCGTGGACACTCTGGTGGCTTAAACTCTTCGGGAACTTTTACTGTAGTTTTTGACCGACCAACCGACCGACCGACCGACCGACCGAAGGAAGTCACATACTCTTTTTGTTCTCCATTTTGATGTGATAAACATTGAGGAGATGTATATTTTTCTATTTTCAAGTGTCAGAACGTGGTGATAATTTAGCTAAACTAAAATCACGTTTGGCTACTTTTCTAGCTCAAAAATAGTATAACTGGGGCACGTTGGCTACTGCTCTGGCTACTTTGGTCAAATATTTGTGGCTATTTTTTCGGGGGGCATCTGGCAGCCCTGCTAATAACAGAATATCCCTATTACGTTCAGCTCTTGACAGAGAAGCTTAAGGGTCCCTCAATATTTTATTAGTTTTACCTGGATTCACGTTACCACTGACGTCTAGCTCCTCACATGTATTCTAAAAATGTATCCATGTTACACCTTTTTAATATTTAATAATAATCAGAGGCGTGAATTGCGATTTCGGGGGGCCTTGACTCCCTCCACTCTCCACCACCAACTCTTCTAGGGTTGTTTTTGATAAATATATGTTATTTTGTCATTATTTTGAAAAAAAAAGACATCTTTAGTTGCTTTATATCAATCATGACTCGTAATCATATCTACTATTTCGAAAAGCACCAAGAAATAACACCGGTTACGTCAGATATTGATGTCAAGGAGCATTGACACCACGGTCGACAAAGATTATTCTAGGCTAACGAACTCGTGAGCCATCTCACTTGGACCCAATGAGACTCAGGCGAGGCTGCGAGTCTGCGTGAGCAATATTTCGGTTAGCTTGATTCCTAGTGAGTCCGTTACGAGAGAATTTTCGTGAATGGGAGTTCGGGGGAGTCCGACTCAGGAGTACGCTGTTGTCTCGGAGTCTGAGTGAGCCATAAACTCGTGATATATTTCATGAGCGAGTCTGAGTGAGCTGCACAATTATTGCCGACCTATGGTCAGGACCAACAGAACTCAGGTGCGTTCAACGCTATCAGTGGATCTGACCCATGTGTCGGATATTCTCCAATATTTCTGGCAGAAACTGTAGAGTAACTTGAAATTGGTCATAAGCCCGCACGTGGATCCACTCCGTAGACTCAACTGCCACGTAAAATGTTAGCGGCCGAGGGAAAGTGATCGCAAACTGGCACTGGCTTTCTCGCCTGGGGATCAGCGCTATCTTGCCTCGAGCGTAGTGCATCCTTCCGCTGCACGACAAGGCCACAAGTTGACCCGGAACACACAAGTGTGTCGCCTCACACAAGGAACAGAGAAAAAACACACCCGGGTAGGCTTCCTGGATTTAGCGACAGCTCCGACAAAATAAATAATCCCGTTTTAGCTTTCGAAAGCAATCGGAAGAAACGAAGGGATTGAGATATACGGACTCGCATTGGCCTTATCAGCTACTCGCACTCGGTCATGGAAGGCTTGGTGCGTCCCGATGCGATTCGAGGGGTCAGAGTGGCGAAGCCATCGGTGACAGTTTTCCCCTGAGGGTGACGCATTTCTAAGATTTCGATCTTCCCTTTGGCCCCTCGTTCTTTGCTGTAGTCTCTCCGGGCGATTGCTTATAGCACAATTGATTACTTTCACTTTCTGTTTTTCTTCTATATTATTCTCTTACACCCCATTTCCCCCTTCCCAAGCACAGAGTAGCAAACCAAAGTTTTCCTCTAGTTAACCTCCCCGTGTGTCCTTCATCTTTCTCTCGCTCCACTAGATCTTACACACGTAGGTGGAGCAAAACTTAGAGCGTAAACTTGCTGCATTACAGGGTCGGAAATTACAAAGTGAGAATTCGAAAGAGAAGGAATGAGATGCAGAAGCAAGACGGGAAGGTCGGAGAGTTAAACCAGACTTATACAGTCCCACTGGCAATCGCGTTCTGGGGAATTAAAGCCCACCCCCTACCGAGGAACAATGGGAGCTTCTTCTTTGCAGCACCGACAGAAACATTCAAACACGGATCCTGGAACGAGCGCAAGCCGTGATCGAGAGGCATGGGCTGGCAGCCTACTTGGCTTAGCCTACCTCATACCTCACCCTTTTGATGAATGAAGTTGTCACTCACTCACTTTTAAATGTTCCCTAAACGCAATCCATAATAAAGCAGCGCGTTATTCGCTTCTGGTATCCCCTGTCTATACGGCGAAATTCATGTCCACTGTAGTCTGTTCACGAGGCATCGTAGTGGTCCATATATGAATAGTGAATCGTATCCTACACTCCTTTGTCATGTAGTCGCACGCCCATTCAGCCTCGTCTCACATGACCATCGTGCTCGATCAACTGATTTGATTTCGTGTTGTGAATTTTCGACTGCGCGAAAGGAGATAACAGCGTGTAGCTTAAAAGTGTGAATTTTTTATAGGCTTCACGCTTAGGCCTAACATTGTGCACGTGTTTTATCAAGAAACGAGTGGCGAGGAAGAAATAGTGCCTGTTAAGGGGGGAAACAAACGTATAGTTAAAAGTTAAAGCTTGCTATGTGTGTATCGTTCTGGTGTCCCTTCAATTTGGAACGCTAAACAGTCTACAGTCATGCTTTACCAACACGCCCAGTCTCCAACCTTGGAGGAAACAGAAAAAAAACACTCTCAAGTATTTCAAATCGCAGTGGTTTAGGAGCTTTTAAAAAGAAAAGGTGTAGTGCGGACTTTGATTGATTGATTGATTGATTGAATGATTGATCGATCATGTGGGGTTGAACGTCCCAAAACCACATTGATTATGAGAGACACCGTAATGGAGGGCTCCGGAAATTTCGACACCTGGAGTTCTTTAACGTGGACCCAAATCTGAGCACACAGGCGAAGTGCAAACTTTCGAGATATACGATCTAGGAGCAATGCACATGCGCAGTGCCTGCTTCAGGGTTCATATGTGCTCCTGTGTTCACTACTTCTAGCACTGCTCCTAGCACTTTTGTGCACCACTCTCGCACAAATGTGCACTATACTCCTATACCCATTAGTGATGATGCGGCGGTTCTATTCTCGATGCTATATATATGCATTTTCCCGACAAACATCTGCCTTGGCCTTAAAGTTGAATGATCGCAAATTGTTATGGGTGACAGAAAAATAGCTAACAACGATTGTGAAACGGGAGTGTGAACTGTGTGCCCATAATCTCTTGCGTTATACACGGCAATTTTGTAAATCGCACAGGTACTTATAAATGGCAGTCGTAGCCACATAGATACTTTGTGATTTTAATATCGGCAGTTAAATGTGAAGCGTTACTCTTAAAAGGCAGGAGTGCATGTCTTTCAATTTTAATAATTCTGTTTCGGCATTTATTTCTGGCTTCTTCTTCACTAAGAGTAACCGTGCGACGCCCGACTTTGGGATAGACTGGTTGCTTCAGGAAAAAGAACAACCACAGCAACGAGAATGATTTCTTAGGCTCATTGTGTAGTTTTAAGGATAGTACTCCTATTTATTTTGCCACTTATGATGTCATTACAACCTATCATATTCCTTTTTCTTCTTCGTCGGCAAATGACAGCCAACTCGAAAATTGCTTTTACTTTCCCGTCAAGAAAATTTGAACAGCACTGCGAAAAACACGAAAAGAGAGGGAAAAGCACTTGCTAGCTCTCTTCATGCATTCACGTTTTTCCAGCGCTGCAGCTGTTTTCTCGATGATGAACTCGCCCAAGCACTCACGTTGATCTGTTTTATTTCTTAGAATTCTCACCGCACATAGTCAAAGGGGAATAATTGTACGACAAATCTCGAAGGGGCTTATACAAAATTTTCAGTAGCAGGCTGCACTCCACTGGAGTTTCATTAACGCGCTAATACAACGCTGGTGCTCTTTAGCGCGTAGTATTTTCCAGTAATAAATGGAATAAAAACTCCAAAAGACAGATGTGTTCTGTGTCCGGCTGTCCCTGCATTGGCCGGGTTTTTTTTTTTGTGTGTTGCTAGCGCCTAGTACGAGTTAGCCTCTGTTCTCTATGATGACGGTGACTCTCTTCCCGAACAGACCTTCTTGTCGCAGAGCCAGCATCGCTCAAATTGCGTGCCTGTCGCTTCTTAAGAAGTAGCGAGATAGTGACAGTGGACACGCACTCCATAGTAGCTCGACAAGCACAAATAAATACAAATAGCTTTAGCAGTGCGACAGCCGCCCCGCAGGAACCCCTGACGCGGAAGGATCATCCCCGCGGTAAGAAGGGAACGATAATCCGTAGCTGGCATACCGTCATCAGCCGGCTGCAGATAGTAGATCCGAGTGTGCCGCGGCGATTAATCCCACGGGACCACGGCATGTGTTATGTAATTGCTTATGTTCAGCGCTCAGGCATCGCGAAAAGAATGCGGAACGTAATGCAGCGAGATAACTTCGCAGGACATAGTGGCGCAAATTAGGCTTCCGTAAGATACAGAGAAATAAAGAAATAAAGAAAGAACGAACGAAAGAAAGAAAAAGAAAGAAAGAAAGAAAGAAAGAAAGGAAGAAAGAAAGAAAGAAAGATGGGGAGGCTAACTAGAATACGTTCAGTTGGCTGCCCTACACAAGGAGAAATGAATAAAGGGGCGAAAGAGAGAAGAAGAAAACTGTCGACACACACACACACACACACACACACACACACACACACACACACACACACACACACACACACACACACACACACACACACACACACACACACACACACACACACACACACACACACACACACACACACACACACACACACACACACACACACACACACACACACACACACACACACACACACACACACACACACACACACACACACACACACACACACACACACACACACACACACACACACACACACACACACACACACACACACACACACACACACACACACACACACACACACACACACACACACACACACACACACACACACACACACACACACACACACACACACACACACACTGTTAGGAATCTTGCTCTGTCGCGATGGTAGCGGTGGCGAAGAGCGGCGGGCCGTCCAGCGGACTTCGATGAAGCCTTAGCCCGAAGGTGAAACAGGGAGGCAATCCGTTTGGAAAACAGCAACAAAAGTAGCGTTTACTATCGCAGGTTGTCGTTTTACAGAGCCGGCCAGCACGACAACGTCGGCTGGGGCAAGATCTCCTAACATGGGGCCGGCTCGGCCTTAAATAGCGTCTTTGGTCCATTCTCTTAGACCAGTTCTCGGGCTCGGAGGGGGGAGACGTAGCCGTACCCGGAACTGCAAAGTGGTCCGGCCGAGGAAACGACGTTATCCCCGGACTGCACGGTTCTTCTGCACGGAAAGCGGCGCTGGGAGGGGGGAGACAGTTCGTCGAAACAGGGCTCGATCCTGCGAGACGCGCTCCCGAACGAGGAACATGTCTGTGGCACAACAGCACCCCCGCCGCCAGACAATGCATCCGGAGTTTTGAGCCGTCAGCGCGGCTCGGAAGGAGGGATGCTGGTTGACCATCGGTAGCCGTTCCGCTCTCTCCGCCCGTTGAGACTTCCAAAGGCCTGCAGATGTTCACTGGAACGACGGAGTCGAACACAAAGGCGAACCACTCCGGCCAAAGCAAGCACCCTCCAAATGCTGATCAAGTCGCCAGACCAGCAGACACCAAATGTTTCCTCGAGATTACGCTGGGCTAACAAATAGCATCACGAGCAACGAATCTCGGGAGGAATACACAATGCGGACACTCCTTTACAGTGCATGACACTGCTAAACCAATCAGAATTTTTGTTTTCGTGAGCGATTCTCGATTGTGACCCTGGGCAGATTCTGGACGATCGAAGCTTCTGGGGATTGCTCAATTTAGCCCCGAATCTACAATTTAGAATACCAAGAGTTTTCGAATCACGCACATTTGCGTCGCCTGCAAGAATAAGACTGTTAAACATAACAAACTTCGTCATCCTACAAGCAATCATTCAATGCGCGCCGCCAACGATCATCACGACAAGAGTAAGCACGCTTGAAAAAACTAAGAAAATAAGACTGAAAATCAAACTTGCGCACGTTAAACAAAACAAAGCGAAAAGTTGACCTACATTTACGTACATACTAACACGTAATGCAAAACACAGAAGGTACTTTAAACAGGGGTTTTTCTCAGCCTTCTCTGTTAAAATAGAACACGTCAACTGTTACCTTTCGAGCTATAAGGAAAACGAAAGTAATAAACCAAACATATCAATTATATCTACTTCTGCGACGACAAGAAAAGTAAAACTTACAAAATTTTAGATCCATTCCTTGCTCATCGGCACAAGACAAAACTAGAAAAAGTTATTCTCAAAATTAAATACAAAAAATACACTCTTGGTATTAGCGAGGCCGCACTCTCTCAAGCGAACTCTGGGGAGTCGCGCATTCCACAGCTTCTGAGGGTTGCGGTCTGGACAAAAGGACGACGAATCACCCGGTTCGCCGAACTCAGCAGCAGCGACTTTTGACCCGCAGCTGCTGAACTCGAAGAAAGGGGCATCTGCACTGCATCGTTTACGCCGCCCGTTCGACCAGTGACCCTTTCGCCACGGTGGGGAACTATAGCCTTTGTTACTGCTCAGACGTACGCGATGCTTCTCCACGTGATTGCCTCTACGCGGTAGCGAAAAAGATGAGACCAGGCGATGATCTCGGCGTCCGAATTTCACTGAAACTCGGTTTTTCTTGATGGACTTCCCGCCTGATCTCAATCTCGGTGATGGTCTGAGAGAGCGTTTTCGCGATCCTACGCCTACTACTAAACCCGGCGCCTCGAATGAAAACGTCACAGCATTTAACGGCGGCTTTAGCGTGCTTGGCGTGAGTCGTCTTTACCGCGCTATGCTTATGCCGGCGCCTCTTTCTGTCGGAACTTCTCCCAATACTGGCTCGGCACACTTACCCACAAGTGTGCTGCCTTCTTTGTGTGGAGTTGAAGCTCCCGATTTGTTAGCTAGCGTTCCCTCGGGCCCGTTGCTAGCTGTCCCTGGCTGTGACAGAACGGGAGTCCCGATGACTTTGCAGCCAACAAGCGCACTTACAGAGCCTTCGATCGGTGGGTGTCTATCGCTGTCGTCGATAGCCCTTGTTTTCTGGCCCTCGAAGTCGGCCTCATGCTCTCTTTCACGAGCTTCATTCTGTAGCGCTTTATGTCGCGCATCCTGCTCAAGCTCTTGTCGGCAGGCGTCAACCTCTAGCGCCCTGCGACGCGACTCGTTGTCAAGCTCCTTTGTACGCGACTCATCTCGATCATTTGCGCTGCGAAGCGGCTCCGTCTCTAGCGCTTCGCGATGCGCCTCGGCGTCCTTAGCCGTGCGATGGGCCTCGGCCCCAAACTTCTTGCGATGCACCTCGGCGTCTGGCTCTATTCGACGCACTTCGGCGTCTCGCTCTCTCTGGCACACTTCTGCGGCTTGTGCTTCGCGACGGGCCTCAGCTTCCATCGCTTTTCGGCATGCCTTATCTTTAAGCGCTTCTCGACGCGCTTCTACTGCTAGCGCTCTTCGTGGCGCTTCAACCTTGTCTTCATCGCTCCGACTTTCCTCGTCAGCATGAATTGAAAGAAAAAAATATCTTATCAAGGCATATCTAACATAACTGAAGTCTCTTGCTTCCTCGAAGGGTAAGCAATTCAAAACATGCGCTATCTTGCGTGGCAACAGCGTGGCGAGCTTCTCCACCCAAAGGTCGCGGCTAACACCAACATCACAGCAGACAACTTCAAAATCCTCAAGAAAATGCGCGATGTTCTCGCCTGTCTGAAAGTTGTGGAGCTGGTGTTTCGCTCGCTCCCACTTAAGGGCTTGAATTTTAAGATCAAGCTCTCTCATTTTGAGAGCATGCTCTGTCCTTTTTCTGCTCTCCTCGGCCTTCCGCTTTTGCTCACAAATGAGCTCCCAAAACTCGTCAGCCTCATCGGCCGTCACATTCTCTGCCCACATCACCTCGAGAATCGCTTCCTTTGTTTTAGCGGACCCGGCGGAAATCCCCATGGCTCCACAAATTTCGAGGAGGTCCTCCACAAGGTATTGCTTCATCGCGATCTCGTTCCTCGTGATGCTCGACTACTGATATTCACCGTACTCTAAAACTAATCTCGTGGTTTAAAGTAGGTGAATATAAATTTTAACCAACAAAACAAATCAAAACAAAACACTCTCCTAACATCTGCCTGTGCTAGAGAGGTCTGGCGAAGTGAACAGTAAACGTTGGGCACTCACCCAACCAAAGTAGCCGACGATGGTCCAACTCGTGGCTGCCGTCGAACTGTGTCAGGCCTTAAGGGATCCGGTCCAACTTGCCAATGTTGAGATCCGGGGTTGCTTGTCCCAGCTTGCCGAACGATGAGAACGGGGTAGCGTATCGCAGCGTAGCCAAACGCTATCACGGCGGTCGTCCTCGTGCTCGGAGATCCGATCCAACTTATCAGCCGTTGAGATCGGGGTAGCGGGTCCCAGAGCAGCAAAACGTTGAGGACAGGGGTCCGATCCGGCGTGCCAAACGTAGGATATCGTATCCCGAAGCTGCCAACCACTGTTAGGAATCTTGCTCTGTCGCGATGGTAGCGGTGGCGAAGAGCGGCGGGCCGTCCAGCGGACTTCGATGAAGCCTTAGCCCGAAGGTGAAACAGGGAGGCAATCCGTTTGGAAAACAGCAACAAAAGTAGCGTTTACTATCGCAGGTTGTCGTTTTACAGAGCCGGCCAGCACGACAACGTCGGCTGGGGCAAGATCTCCTAACATGAGGCCGGCTCGGCCTTAAATAGCGTCTTTGGTCCATTCTCTTAGACCAGTTCTCGGGCTCGGAGGGGGGAGACGTAGCCGTACCCGGAACTGCAAAGTGGTCCGGCCGAGAGAGATTGTGGTTATATCAGAAGAAAAGAAAAGAAAGGTGCCGACCCGTAACTGTCTCTCCTTACGAGGACACCTCAACAGGTCAGCAGAGGAATGGGATATGGGGAATAAAAGATATAGAGAGAAGGAATAAAAAGAATAGAAGGAAAATAGATGGATAAGAAGCCGCCAGCCAGCGAGAGGAAAAAAGAAGGAGATAGGAAAGTGGAGATCCGGTCGAAGCAGTCCAAGGGCGGGGTGCCACAATGCGAGAGCTGCACGGCATCAGGAGACCGCGGAGGGCGAACCAGTCGGCGGGAGCTACGCTGAAGTCGGAGATCGCGAGGGCACAACCGTCCAGCTTGAAATCCTCCGAGCGAATTCCAACATGAAGCTAGAAACGACGTTATCCCCGGACTGCACGGTTCTTCTGCACGGAAAGCGGCGCTGGGAGGGGGGAGACAGTTCGTCGAAACAGGGCTCGATCCTGCGAGACGCGCTCCCGAACGAGGAACATGTCTGTGGCACAACAACACACACACACACACACACACACACACACACACACACACACACACACACACACACACACACACACACACACACACACACACACACACACACACACACACACACACACACACACACACACACACACACACACACACACACACACACACACACACACACACACACACACACACACACACACACACACGCACGCACGCACCCACGCACGCACGCACGCACGCACGCACGCGCAGGAGCGCATTTTAGACAGTCGCGAAAAGTTCCTTATCTCACAATGACGCATGACCAGCCAGCTTCCCGAGGCCTTCTTCCCGAATGCCCTGAAAACGCAATGATTTAAATAAGCTCAAGTAAATGCGTGCATAGATATAAGCCACAACAAAATTAGATTGTCAGTGTTGGAAGGCAAGGTGCAAAAAAGTAGCATCACATGCCCAGCAAGCGTGTGGCGCATTGAATCAATTTTCAGCATCAGTATTGTACATCAGTAACCGCCAAATGACTCTCTCCTCCTAGAGGTCACTCTCAAAATCGAAACGTCTTATTTTAATGCATATGTGAGGCAGCACACCATCTCGACATTTCAGCGTAGAAGACTCCCCCAATTTTTCTTCGATTAACGCAATCCTAAAACGCTTCAGTTTTGTTATCTGAATTTCTCATGAATAGTCCCGATCATGAGCCCTGAACAGACCGATTGCTTCTCGCAACGTAAAATTAGATAACGGCAGTGATGGAAAGATTGTTCTTCACACTTACTCAAACCAACTCTGTTTTTTTTTTAAATTTTTTAACAGCGAAAGCTGTTATGAGATCACAATTGGGGTCTCATGCAGCGCCGTAGTTGTCCGCCGCCGCTGGTGCCCGTAACACATCGAGCGAAATTTAAAAAACAATTAGTACCATTCACACTATGTGGCTCGAACCCGGGTCCACTGGGTGCCAGCCAAGTATTCTACCACTGAGCCACGCCGGTGCTTCAGTCTCGATGCAAACTCTCCTTTGCCAGGCTTGATGCCGGGGAATCAATTGCGTTAATCCGACTTGGAAAGCGTTTTGAAACAGTGAAAGAACAAGCAGTCGTCGCACAATGCGAATAGCGTAAGGATCGAGTGGGTCGTCTAATGCTCTAACCCATTACAAAAGCTTGTTTTTGTTCAGCTATAAACTGGGGTGCATAGCCACTTCAGGCACAATTCCCCATCGTCGTCAGCCTCTGCATGAACGATTGGCACGAAATTCTTCGAAATCACAGAGTTTCTTAATATTAACTAGAGGGGATTCTGGCACTGCAATCGTTTAGTGACCATGGGAATGATGAGTAGCACACTGATTTGCCTAGTCTTCGTACTTGCGGATGACGAATCGTACTTGCGGCTTCGTTTATTGCTGGTTTCGGTTCCGTTTAAAAAAGAAGAATTAGCCCTTTTAAACCTTGTGACCTTATTCAAAATGATAAGCCTAAAATAAGGTGGTCAAGCGCAACCGCTGAACATTTGCTTATTTTTGCTTCGTCATAAAGTAGCTCCAAGCCACACGAACACACATGGAGCCAAATGCAGGCTAGAAGTACGAATATTAGACAAATCTGTGTACTGCCCCTTGTTCCGATGCTCGCTGAAGCGCCGTGCGTTGCAGCTCTCATATACACTAGCACCAGAGTTTCCTCTAGTGTATATTACGAAACTCTATGCTCGCAACAGTTTAGCGGATACCATGCTTCTCAGAAGATTGACGAAAAATACAATAGCGGATGCCAGCCTACTGTCCTAAAATTTTCATTGTTATCCGAAGTGAGCATCAAGCAAGCGTGATTGCAGCAGTTAGGCATAGAGTGTTTAGAAAAGGCTCTGAAAGGCCGCTCTTATCGCTTTCGCTGTGACTGTGCTGCGGCTTCCGCGCAGGCCTGGCTTTCTTTTTGTGAGGGGTGGTTTGTACTTGTATTTCTTCATCCAAAGTCACAAAAATTGAGCTCTGGTGCCTCTGGCGGCAAGCACATAAATGTCCCATTGTAGCGGGCCCCATGGCCATCTATTTCTGTACACGCGCAGTAAACGATATTTTTGTTGTTATTGAAAAACATGCTTCATTTGTTTATAATAAATGATAATATTCTACGAAAACGTACACATAGGGCTGCGTTAGTAATATGCATGAGCGCGGCGCTGCCTTCCCGTGATGTAATGATCCCCTGCCCGTTAGCGCATCTTAAGCAACGTTTCAGCGAGTGCGCGCAACCGCGCGCGCAGTTTTCAGGCATTCACAATTTTGGGGCGGCATAGTTTTCCTACATACACTTCGTCTCAGAAATGAAGTACCCTGCTACTTGCCGTGGACATGCATAATTATGTTTCCGATTACTTAGCATAGCTCGTGTACCGAGAGAGTAATGACGCCGGGACAAGGCACACTTGACACAGGCACAGGCTACCTTGGGTGCAGGCGCACACATTGTGGTACAAAGTTGTATAATGCCACATCATCTTATTGCAACAGCTTAGTTTCAAAAATAGCTCAAAAGCTCAAAGATGGTGAGGCTTAGTTTGAGGAGCTCCTGAGAAAGCAGAAGGACGACATCTTTCACATATTGCGAAAAGCTGGGGCTAGCGGCATGGCTATCACTTCTCAGCGTTGTTGGAGTAAAGGTGCGTCTATGTTTATAGCATTACAGATCGAAAAATATTGCTACTAAAATAACTCTGGGGTTTTCGGATTAACTAAGGCAGCTACAAACGCTACGAAGGTCGAGTTTTCTGCATCGCCATAAAAAATGGCTCTAGAAAAATTGGTTGTCGGCTTCTTTCAAGGGTTCCTAACTAGGCCTTCAGCACAATGTAAAGAACGTTTAAACTTTTGTAGTGGTCTTTGCTACCCATGTACGAAAGCATGTACTTATTGTCTTTTGCCACTTACCACGACTGTATTGCGGATGGTTCTGAGGATAGCGGAAATATGACAAAAGAAAATATTACATACAAGCGTTTTCTAATACGCATCCTGGCATTTACACATTGAACGTATTAGGAGGTCCACTATGGTGGTACAGGAGTTACATTGCTCGGCTGGTGGCTTTGAGGTTGCATTATTATTTTTATTATTATTATTATTATTATTATTATTATTATTATTATTATTATTATTATTATTATTATTATTATTATTATTATTGCCCTATTTCATGTCAATGTACGTTAGTGCAGAGAGCTAATTTGTTAAACATGACACCTGCAGGTTAGCGAATTGAACCTTTCACTGCGTTTTTGAGTCACATGATCAGGTCATTGAAGTGCTGGTGCATTTTCTGTCTTTGTTGATTAAACTTAGGACTGCAGTCGAGGTATTGATAGAAGCTCGTCTGGTCGGGAAGAAACATCTTCAAGAAAAAGAGACACCAACCGTGAAAAAGAATGCGAAACAGCATACCAATGATGTCGACAAGAAAAAATGTTTCTTCAAACGCCTTATTAGAGCACGTAAAAAACTTAAGCTCTCACATCGATTGAAATAACGCCTAGATTAAAAAAAAGAGAAAGGTCAGCTGTAAACACACTACTTGGAAGTTATCCTGATTCAAACGACAAAAACAATTTTAATCGAAATGACGGTACCCTTCCTCATGTCCACATCCGTTGCTTACGTCACATTGTCAAGCCTTCACTCGTCCTCGGTCTCATTGGAAAGAAGGCTTCCTAAAGGGAGCCAGAATAAATGCATTTTTATTGCGTTTTATTCTCAGTGTCCCTCTTTTAATTTCACGGAACAAAGGAATGGCATCCTTACGCACAAAGCTTACGTACGCAGCATAAAGCAAATGGAAGACCAAAAATCGCTGGCTTCTGTACGTTTATATGTTTACTTCAAAAATAAAATGAAAAAAATTATGCGCATATAACTGTAAAAAGATGGCCCTGTAGACTTATTAACACTATGCAAGAATGTTCAGGCAAGGCGGGCAATATACCGCATTGGAATATGAGCAGATAGTACACTCGAGAAGCCTTACGTTCATATGCACTTATGTAGAAGAGAAAGTAAAGCTGATTGCTGTTCGAGCTTATCGGCTAAGTGGTCTACAACATTATTTTCGCATTGGAACATAAGTAGCGCAACAGTCTTCGCAAAAGTGACCTCATACATTATCGCTGTTATCGGCGCCTCAGGGACTCTCGTGCTCTCCTCGCAGCTTCAATAGTTCACTGCTACACACCCGTGGCTTCTAAGGCATTCGAGCATTCCTCCAACGTCAACAGATGGTGTCATGAAACGCATGAAAGTGAGGGCACCCGCATCACGGTGAAAAGCCTTCCGGTCAAACTCTTTTTCTGGCTGTCAGAAATAAAACATTGAGCTCGAGCGGAGCAAATGGCTTCTGTGGCAGAGCACATGCCTCTCCTGCCTTCTTGCGTTCCGATTCTGAGATTGTGTTTATCTCTGTCGTCCGCCCTTTTCGTTCGGCCAGAAACCTCGAACTACAGGGTTGTACGATTGTTGCGACGCTGGCTGCCTACTTTAGCTTAGCCAGACACGAGGAGCAGCGGACGAGTGCAGTGCGTGCTTCAGCTGGCGGTGCCAAGACGACAATTTATGGCCATGTCCGATGTCGCGGCGAGTTCAGTCGTATCCGCTGCGATGGAGTGCACTTACACGCCACTTCCACGTATATGCCTGGAGATTGATTGGTATGTAGGGTTTAACTTCCTAAAACTATTATACGCTTGGAGGACTTACTAGTTCACCGGCGTAACATTAGCTAAGTTGGCGACAAGTGGAGCGCAAGACAAGGTGAGCTAGAGGATGGCGGCAGAAAAGACTGAGGTCGTACCTCAAGTGAATCCAAATAAATGTTTATGGCACATTAACAGTTACAGGTATATAGATTGTGAACTGTATGATCTCAGTGGTCACGACCTGTACACCAGAGTAACGAATGCTGGTGACTTATCCATAAAAGCGGAGCAAGACTGATCAGTGTCAGATAGTGTGTGCGTCACGCATGAAATCTAATTAGTCATTGCCCCCTAGCTACAAAATCCGCAAAAAAAATTCAGACATATTAAGCAGAACTCTAAGTAACGCCAGCTGTCCAAGAAAAGCGTGACGTTGTGTGACAGTCGTCGAGGTGTTTCGGCTGTTGTTACAGGGAAATTGAAGAACGTATAACATGTGCACATTTATGTGCAGTGCTTTATAGATATTCCTTACATTCTATTTTATATTGAAGTTTAATGCGTTTTCTTCGACTTCGCCCTACCCATCTTCCATGTTGAGCTTTGACTGCGTTTTCTCGGTTACGGATCGACACTGCCGGGTTAAAATGTTTTTAGACTTTCAAGAGAAAATATTGAACTAACTCTCTATAATATGCTGTGCATCACAACATTCCGGTACATCAATAGGCGTGTTTTGCGCCGACACTATTGGTTGTGTCAAATTTTGCTAAAATCATCGCAAGCAAAAAGCGAAATGACGAACACTTAATAATGTGCGGCTACTACCTTCCGTCTTGCCATTCTAATGTTAAACAACCTATCACGAGCTAATCGGTTAAGAAAATATAAGCTGCTGGGACATTTCACTCGCAGTCCTAAAACGCTGATTTCCTACCGACTGTTCTCTATTGGTGGTTACAACATAAAAATAAATTCAAGCTCCACCTATTGCCATCACTATCCCGCCAATAGACCATCGACATCGATGTTCCATTTTAGAAAAAAATATTTACAGTATGTACAGAACACAAAGACTTCATAAAATTCCATTTTTAAGGCACATACACTTCGGTACATCTATGTTTCACGACCACCATCACTACGTTGCTGTGAAGACATCCTTGCTCTAATATACATGACAATGTTTACATACATGAACACAATAACTCAATGCGACATCATGATACAATGGTATAACGATACAATAAATGCAATGAAACACGATTGGTAACAAATGAAATCATATATAACGACACAACGGGCAGTGCTTAGCACCATGTTGGTCGAAAAATTAGTTGTATTCTTTTGTGTTCAACCTTGACAAAAGTTCACTACCAATGCTGTAGAAACTCGTACTCCCCAAGGGAGAGAGCTCCTCAGAAGGGAACGCGAGGATCTCTCGTCTCATTTTCCCCAATATCGGCCACAAAGCACGCCACCGGCAATTCGCAGCTACGGCCTCAAAGGCGTTTCTTTCAATCTTATTTGCTCATTGGCGCGAAATGGAGTGTCATTCGCAAATTCCAGATAGATGGTGCACCCATACAGCTATACATTCGTTTCGCTGGTTTCAAAATTAAAACTGGAACGTCGTGGCAAATTCCATGAAAGGCTCTTTTGTCGTTGCTCAGTCAAAGGTCATAGTTTACACAGGAAGAACGAACCTTTAGTTTTCAGCATGCTTGGTATTTATAATAAGAAGGTAAAAAAATACTTGAGGTAGAACATCTTTCGAAATTTTCTTAGCGAGGTTATTGATAAGCGCACCGCGGTTTCGTGGGCGGAGTTTGTATCTATTCTTACGTTTTAACCGACTGTAGATATAATTACCCTGGCATTCAAGGTAATCGTTCTGGTGCAGCAACACAGCTGCATTTGCCAGTGTCAGTGCAAACGCCCCATGGGATGTGAATGGCCGCCAGTGTGAGATGATTGAAACGTCCAAGGATTTGAGAGTGAGGCCAGCGCGCGTCTCGTATACCTTTCTATGTGCTGCGCTCTAAACGCGAAGAGACGGTGCGAAAAGTGTGCCTGGAGCGACTGTATTCTCTTACACCAGCGTTTCGTAGAGATGCGTGGGATCGCACCCAAAAGAGTCAGCTGCCAGCTTCGCGTTGTATAACGTTACAATTACCAGCAATCACATTCATTGATTCATCCTTGCGTTGAAACTGTGACATCTCTCTCTCTCTCTCTCTTGTTGATCTTATCTTTTTTATTCTTTCTGTGCTCTGCTTTACTCTTTCCCCCACTCCTTTGTTTCCTCTTTACCATTGCATCCCTCTTCCTCACGCCCATTTCCCTTTCCCACACTACACTATTCAATGCTATGCTACCTAGATAGCCGAGAGGCTAGGGTGCTCTCAAAGTCACGTGACTTGCGGCGCGCCTCGAGGTTCGTGAGTTGTGCACTCACTTTATCTCTGCAAACGTTTGCGTAAATAAAAAATAAAAATGTACCTTCTCGTGTTATGAACTACGAGATGGCTACACCGTCTTCTGGTTGTGTTAGGCACATTCATTAAGGACCTTGTCAGCTCTTTCAAGAGGCGGCCCTTCCTTTTGAGCTTAGTTGCATGAGCTCAAAACACAGGACGCAGAAACAAAGAGAAACAATGCATCTCCACTCTTCCAACGGCACGGTTCTTTGATTGATATATCTTGCCGTACCGAAATAACGGGACCAGTTCGGGAGCAGCGAATCGAGTGAACGATGCAGATGGATCACGATAGCCTCTTCATGAGAAACGAGTCATCCTTTCTACAACATTCTACAAGGCCTCGCGTGCACTCTGTCAGCCACTCGGTTTGCACCCTTAAGATCACTCCAAGTGCGCCCATTTTCCACGTTCACTTACTAGATTTACTTAAATTTTCGAAAAACAGCCGCCGCTCTCCTCGGTCTTTATTCATTGTCACGCCTACACTGAGCTTCAAGTGCAGTGCGTACGCAGCTTTGTTTTTTTTTAATTTTTGCGTTACCAATATAATCAAGTCAGAAAAATCATTTGCTGAGTTGAACTGAACCTTGAGGCATGTGCGCAGCTGCCAGCGGAAACGGTAGAAAAACGGCCATGACGATTGAGTTGAGTTTCTATCCAAATTAATACACAAACATAAAAGTTTTCCGGCGCCTTCTTTTAAAATCGAGTGTCTAGTACCGTACTCAACGTTATTATTACTACTTCTACGGCCAACCTGCCTCATCACACATGCCGAAGTGCATACCTCCAAACATTTTCCTCGTGGTAGCCACCGCTTTGAAAGTTGTGGTGCCTTTTAAGGCGAAAGCCCTATATCTCTCATGAGAATGTGCATTTGAACGAAACGCAGGCGTCGATTGAAAATGCTACAAAAAGTTGCAGCTCCACCTGCACCCCTAGTGCCTCTACAGGTCCACGACCTCTCGTCTACTTCGTCTCAGTGGCATTCACATCACTCGGCCTTCAACGGCTACGAAATAACGCGGAACGGGCGCACTGCCCAATATGCTCAGACAGGGCTTTGGGGATTGTATCACACGCCACAAAAGGTATTGAGCGAGAGCGAAACGTCAACAAGCACGAAACGAGAGGTCACTATCTAAATGCCTGGAATCACTTTGTGACAGACATCGGGCCTATGGAAGACTTTGATTGCATTAAAGTAGAGCTATGACATTACCATGGAACGAGAGCTTTGGTAACTTTACTCAACAGCAAACATTTATTGTTGTCAGTGGTAATTTATTGTTGTGGTAATTTATTGTTGTCAGTGTTGTCAGCGGTAATTTATTGTTGTCAGTGGTAAGTTATGATTCACCATGTAACTATCAATAAAAAAAGTTAAAAAGTACACTCCATATTTTGTAAGGCACTTTTGTTACGATTACCTGCAATGCGTGGGCGCTACACAACAATTAGACGTGAGGGTATCAGAGACATGTAAGCGAAGCACCATGCGTTTGTGTATGCATATATAAGTCCGACCGTGGTGATTTTACACAGTATGCATTAGAGCCATGTAACATTTCTCTCAACCCAGTGAAAGTTAAGCATGCGCTCAGAACACGTTTTGAGCATGCTTCGGAGCAAAAGAGGCAAAAGTCTTGGTGGCACATCGAAGATGGATCGCCGTGTCGTCCGCAGAGGTTGGGGCTGTCTGGCCGGGTGGCAATGCTGACGACGATGAATAGTGTCTGTGAGAACTGGAGCAGCCCTAGCAAGCCATTTCCGGTCCAGTCCCTGCTTCTTCTTCTCTGCGTCAATATTTCATCTTGCGAGGACTTGACTGTCGCCCGTACTCTTCTTCGTACACTTCTGGAGTTCGCACGAATGACGTCATGTCGTTACGACTGGCATGTTTTCGTTCCACGTTGTGCTATCTGGCTTCTCGCCCCAGCAAAACATCACATTAATTTTCTTCTGCCTCCTGCCGAGATTTGCACGTGAACAGTGAGCGTCGTCCTAGAACCATTAGGGAGAACTTGTCACTGCGGCGCCCATTTTCCCAATTTCCGTATTTCTTGGCATGTGCGATCGTGATCTTCCACTTTTTTTGTTATCATTTTTGCTTCATCATACTGTAGTCTCTTTATCATCTTCTTGCCTTGGAGAAAAATACGAACTTAATCTTCATGGCCATGCTTGACATCACATTTTACCTAACCAAGAGCTGGTGTCTTTTGGATACCCAAAGCTTCTATGGCATAGCAAAATCTTCTATCTACATAAAAAAGGGCTAGAATTTATGAGCGAATTCAGTAAACAATAAAATACGAGAGGCGGCTATTCATCTGCAGCGCTGATTCACTGGTCTCATGCGTATTAGAGCTCATTTGCAGTAATTCCAAGCTATAAAATTTTCTCTATCAGAGAACAGTGTATGGAAATAAACATATAATCCAGCTAATTAGGATTCATAAATTGGCTCGTCTGTGACTTCTGCGTTGTTGTAGTGCACGCAGACGCAGGGACATAGAATGAATAAAACATTTCGCCACACACAAGTGCTTTGTGCCGTCAAATGTTTTTTTGTTTATGAAGCGCGAAGAACACAGAATCCAAGGCAAGCAGAGTAGACCTCAATAGAAGTGTTCAATTGTACTGTAGTAATAACGACGTCAATTAAGAAGAATTAAGGAGGTTGAAAAAAAATTAAACCAGCCGCCATTATAGGCCGGACCTGTAATCTTTACCCTACACAAACGTTTTGGCATGAAACGGCAAGTTGTCTTGACAGCATAGTTTCTGTCACTTGCCGTATAGTGAGTGAGTGGTTGTGAAACTTTATTCAGGTCCGGCAGAAAAAGAAAGACAAAGAGGAATGAAGAGGAACAATGAATGAGATGGAAATAAGCAGAGAGAAAAGTTAAGAAAGGTGAGTGAGAAACAGAAAGGAATAGAGAAAGAAAGCCAAAATAAAAAAGGAAACAGAAAGAAGAGATGCATGAAACAAAAGGAAAAAGAAAGAAAAGTAAGGAAGACCAACCGGCTGTGCTTTTCCTGGACGCTTGGTACACTAGTTTGAAGCGGCCGTAATATTTTTGTCCACCTTATTTCCTTTCTAACTATTACAAGTGGTGTTATTAGAACCTTTTATCTTCACTGTGGTAATTACGTAATAAATATTACAGTGCCATCAAAAGCATGTAATAATGTCCCCTGTGCCTTCCTTTGGTTGACGACATACTTTAGCGGCGAAATATCAAATACACAAAGAAAAAAACACAACGACAGGGACATGTAAACGGCTTGTCCTTGTCATTGTGTGTTTCTTTACTATGTGTTTGTGATATTTCTCGGCTAAAGTGTATCATAAAACAAGTATCAACTAGGCCAACAATAAGTTTTTGTACAATACCATTTTCGGCTTGATCAGGTATTGGTAAAAAAACATCCTTGACGTATTCCGCTTTTTTTTGTTCTCTTTGCAACAATGCAGAAAATCCCCCCCTGGTTAACTCCTCATTTTTGTTATGCCATCCCTCTCTTCCTTCTTCAGCTCATAACAGGCAAGTATCAGTGGCTACAGTTTAATTTTCGAGGATGCGACTTCGCAGTGACGTGACAACACAAGTCTGGCGTAACAGAAAGACTACAACTCAGCGCATATTAGCAACAGCTGACAGCTTGATATCAGTAGCAAATAGTTCACGTAAACAGCGATGTGTGAATTGTCATGCGGATAATCTGCCAGTGATGTCTATGATTTAGGCTGCATGCAAGACGGTGATATCGCAAGCTTGCTGAACAGTGATGTCTTGTGATGATGAACAGTGGTGTCTTGCAGGGCAATGAAAACCTGGATATCAAAGTCAAATACCTTATGGGTGTTGTCTGGCTCCGGTAGATCGAGAGCATTGACGCCATGAAAGTGAAAAACCTCTCTTTTGCGCCTCAACATCGTGATAGCATTTCATTAAGGTGTCTTGCAAAGGTTACATTCAGAGCTATAATTGCCAGAGCTGTAAAGCAAAATATTGAAACTCACTTTGAAAACCTAACTCCACCTATACACAATGTCAAGCATCTCTATTAGACGGCCAGTAGCATGCCCCTTTTTGTGAGGTTTTTGTAACGCCGATTGAAGTCAAATCTTCATTGAAAAAAAAAGAGAGCTACAAAGCTAGCATAAGAAACTTACAATTTTAATGCATCCACACTTGGCTTGCACTGTAAAATATTTTCTCTGACTTTTTTTAGCAAGTCTAGACTTGCTTCATTAGAAAGTCCCCTCTATCGCACATTTCAACTTGAAGACTTTCTTCAGACAGCCGTGGGACGGGTGGTGGCAAGTCAGAACTCATTAGGAAGAGTGACAGACGATCCAATTCTTTTTTCTAATAGCCTGCTAGAATGGACTCTCTTGTGAGCGAATAATTTATCTCTGCTGCTTGCCTGCGCAATAGATTATTTATTCATGATGGGGAAAATCATTACGTTCTAGCATTGATTTGAACAAGCTGGCGAGTTGTGGAAATAACATTTTTGTTACAGCATTGGGTACACCGCTATCGACGTAAGATCGAAATCACAGGGCTGACTCTGGGCTGATGTCACTGATTTATTGTTGAGATTATTACGGGTGTTATACCGTCATGTCTTGCTTTCTACTTTTCCAGAGCAACATCGTTCTTCTCATGACGTGTTAAAGCGAATGTCATGGAAAGAACGATGTTGCCCTGGAAAAGTAGAAAGCAAGACATGACGGTATAACTCAAAGCCGAAAAGAAATGGATGCCCGTTTTCGACCGTCCCAGTGTGTACCCTCCCTAATGCAATAAACAATGTAACCATGACGGCAGCTGGATGTCTAAGTGGGCATAACGCCATGACCTATGCGCGCGTGCACGAATCACATCGCCCTTCAGAAAAAAAAAAAGAGTGGCGTTCTTCTTGTCGCTGTTAATGCACTTCCATCGTATACTGTTTTCCTTCGCGACACGCTCGTGGTAGGAGACAATAACACAGCGACTCATTAATGGAGGCTTTGTTGACGAAAAATACGTGGATGAGGCAGCCATCTGTTTAAGTTACTCGTTAAATATACCTTTATTTTGCTAACCACTCTAACATGCGTGGTCTTGACAATTCCCAATGCGGTACCCAGCTCCCGAAATAACAAAATTTTCCGCTCTGAAGTTGTTTACCATGCGCTTGCGATGTTACGCAGTGACATGTGCAGGATAAGGATTGGCTAAATTTTGCCTTAGAAATAAATCTAATGTCCTAAAAATAAATGATATGGTCGAATTTCCACCTCCAGAGGAGAGAGAGGGGGAGAGAAATAAACGTTTATTTAGAAACAGTGTTCCGAGCGAGGCCTGGTGTCACCCTAAGGTGGGAAGGTTCCCTAGTCAAGGAACCCTCTGGCTTCGACTGCCGTCTTGGATCTGGTGACAAGTTGTCGCTGGTCTTCCAGGTCCTCGAGGACGAGGCAGAGGAGGAATAATTTTTCTACAATGGGAATTTTCCCTGCTTGAGACATCCGTTGGGACTTTGTTGGATTCATGCCTAGAACAAGTTGTTGTGAATCCTGCTATTCATAAGTCTTCCATCTCCTTACAGAATTTCTCAAATCGAATTTTCATGAATATGCTTGCGTGTGCTTCGAATTGACTAACTGACCCTCGTGCTGTCAACTGCTCGCATGATGGCTGGCTCAACTGAAAGAGTGACCGTACTGGAAGGCGTTGGTCGCAGGTTCGATCCCCGAAATAAGACAAATGTTTACTAGAAGCTTTATTTTTTCTGAATATGTTTTGTAAATGTTTTCGTGGCTTCCTACTACAAACCGGTGGCTGTCAATTGTCTCTTTGTTATGCATTGTCATTTTGTGTATACGTTGTGTGAGTGAGTGTACGTGTTAATTCTGTGTATGCGTGGTCATTGTATATTTTGAAATCTTCACTCTAAACATGGCGATAAACCACATTAGGCACCTCTACGACTATCATTACGGTTTATCAAATACTCATGCTGTTTTTAGCGTTTAGTTCGCTAGTAGAGAACGAACCTACAGCCTTGTGGTAACACGGCAGATGCTCTACCATTTGAGATATTACCGTAAGACGACTCTCAGTGAGTGAGAACGTGTTTAAATACAACACACACGTGATGGTGTTATCTCGAAATTCCCACAGCAGCAGAAGCGTAGCCACAATTTTTTTCGGGGGGAGCACCACCTTGATTTCAGAAGAGCACCCCCTTGAGATGGCCATTTTTAGTTTTCTATGCAATGCAAAAAAATAAAAAATAAAAACTTCGGGGGTGGGAGGGGGGCACGTGATCAGTGTGCCACCCCCTGGCTACGCCCCTAAACACCAGCTCATCATGACACGACAGGTTATGGTGATGTTTGCTTCAGCCCATGTAACGGTTAATCGGTAGAAATTGTTCCCAATCTCGTAGAAGCGCCGGAACGTTTAGCACACAAAGCCCCACAAAGCCTAATAGTACGTATTTGTATGTACAGAAAACTATTAAACTCGTATAATGTTTCACTTTAGTGATCTTTTGACAAAAATTACCATAGCTTCGCGTTTTCTGCGCATAAATGTTTTAAACTGATGTTCTCTCATGAATCGCACCGTCTTTCCAAAGGCCGGCTTTAGTATTCTCATATTCGTGAAAGATTTCTTTCCTGTCATTAATTAAGGTGCCATTTCAGAAGCTCGTAAAAGGAGATCATGAGAGAGTTCCAAGGAGACGGTGTGGGGTGTGTATAGGGTCGTCATAAAGTCTGCTACTGATTAAGTTTGTTTCCAAGCTTGGCTGCAGTGTTTACTAAGGAAGATTCCTAGCGACACGAGGTGTAAGTAAGTGGTCTTCGGTATCTTGGCCGTTAAAAAGGGTAAACGTGCGTGGCCAAAAGCCGCGTTCTTGAGCGCGTGGGATTGAAGAAAGCAGCCATAGATAACAACTGTGGGCTGTACCAAAGGTGAAAGCTGTATACCTCGGCCATAAAATGAAACGAGCTCCTTGCGTCATCGCTTCCCCGGCCCGTAACGCTACATCATAAGTGAGCTCCGCTTCAGCTCATCGCTCGGCCGTGCGCCTTCTGGTACAAAAACACCGGCGTTACGATAGGTGCGTCCCAACAACTTCATTGCGCGGAACCCCGGAGGGGGTCGTACGCCATCGCCTCGAGCAAAGACTCTTAACGACAAAAGTGGCGCTTCCACTAATCCCCACGCCGTATTCTCTGGTGGGGTAAAGATTGGAATAAAGTGCCTGGTGGCACCTACAACTAGAGCAGTCCCCACGTAATTATCCTTTTAAGCGTTGAGTTTCTTGAACGGTGTTCAGCCTGGCCTGGAATTTACATTTTTATATTGTTGTGGCATTTTTTATTCTTCAAAATAACACGTTTTATGCACTGTGACATAAAAAAAAATGAAGCAGTGGTCAGAGTATCTTGTTCTTTCACTCGAAAGTGGTAGAGTCGGAGCTCAGACTCCTGCGTCGGATAATTCAGCAAAGTTTCCATGCGAGGCCATTTTTCAGCTACCCATGTACTTTATTACTGGCGTCGCATTCGTGACAAAAATGACGTGTTTCAGCCCCTCGTGAACGCCGGCATAAAAAAAAAAATATTGTATTGACACGATGCAACAGGTTTTCCTATATTAAGTTACGCTCAGCCCTGGTTAGTGTGGTCAGTGTGTCCAGCATTGTCTACGGGAGTGGCATGACGTTCGACATGACGTACGTCTAAGCTTGCGTTACGCTTTTGTTCTGATGAACGCCATTGGCGCTGTAGTTGCCAACGATAACGACTGGTTTCGCATTTGGCAAGAACTTTTCGAGGTAATTCAGAAAGCTGAAAATTTATATACGACTCCAGTGTCATAAAACAATGGTGGTCTCATATATGTACCGCGTATACGTGGTTTACGCTTTGGCACTCCAGTTAAAATATGCTGGCTTGCGCGTTCGTAGGACAGTCAAAGAAGCCAAGGCAGATAGGATGATACGTACATTACTAATAACTTCACTAATACACACTTTACTAATAAGGCGATACGTACTCCAATAGCTCTTGTGTCCAGAACGGTGAACGCACTTTTTTATGACTTCTATGCGAGACCCCGAGAACATTTTTGTGGTCGGTGCAAAGCGCCATAACTGGTTCCCACTGAGGCAAAGCGTATGATAGCAGTCAGATTTCGTTTGTTTCATTCATATGCAGAGGCTAGTTTCAAAATTCTACGTTTTGTTTATGCGACACCGGCTGAAATGACTTCCTGGCTTCGAAAATACTCGCGCACACTTTGTAACGGCCCCACCTTACGCACATTTTTTTTTTCACTTGCGCAGTGGCGTACATACTGCATACACTTAGCTGCGTAGTACTCCGTTATTGATTGGTGTCGGGGCCCATCCAGCTTCTCTGGTGGCTGTCCACTCAGCGGTGAAGCAAGATGTAGGTGCCGAGATATGACGAAGATTCAATCGCGGCCACCTCTTTTGTTATTACATCATGGTCATCGGTCTACAATCCAGGCACGTTGCACCTGCCTGAAATAAAAAAAAAACAAGAGACGTTTTCTTTTTTGCACCACTAGATTGGACCATTGAGGAAGTACTCAAATCCGTTTATTATGCAATTGCCATAGCCTTATCAGTTATTCCTTAAAATGATGGGGCGTTACTTGCATCACATATATTCAACCTTAATAAAATCTACAGAAAATAGCCCTAAAGATAGTAATCCATGCAGCAGCAGTGATACAGCACATGACATTTCTAAAACACACCATAAGGCTCTTTGCAGTCATAAGGTATCAATTTGAGTCGATCAACATAATGTACATCAACTTGCATACTTCATATATTTGATAAAGTTTGTACACTAACAAAGTAATAATTTTTTACCACCACCTAATTTCTGTTCCTTTCTACATGCAATGCAAGATAAGCTTGAAGAGGTGGCCTCAGATTACCAAATTGTTGTAATGTTCATGGTAAAAGAGTAATTGAGGTCAGGGGCGCTAAAATGTGGAATATTTTACCACTGACCTACTGACCCAAAATACGTGGGTTCTATCCCAGCGGCCGTGGTGGTCCCGTTTTCGTAGAATCAAAATGCACCAAGCCCTTGTACTTCTTCATTTCAGGGGTGTTTAAAGAGCCAGTCAACGGTCCACCTTACACACACCAATGAATATTGGAAATTCGCAGAGTAGTCCACGGCGATCACGTTTCCAGAATATCAAAGCTTTGCACACCACGCAGGGCCTCCATTTCGCAAACAAATCCCCACTCTTTTTTCTTACGCCTGACCAATATTATTTTCGCGCAACGTGAAGCAAAGTTACCGATCGGTGATTTGACGTAGCACACAAATCGTGGATTGGTCAAAACCAGCCCTGACGACAGGCTACGCCTTACTCTCCCTGCGAGAGAGAAGGGTGGTGAGGCGGAGCGAAAATTCGAAACCAGCTGAAACCAATGTTGTAATCCTTGTAACTTCTTTAATATAGCAGGTATTAGCAAAATGTTTGCGGCAGCATGCTCACAAAGCAAAAGGGCACATATTTATCCTCATAACAATTTTTGCACCTCGGTTTACTGGCCCTTAAGAAAACTTCGCTGTGGTGGAAGTGTTCCGGAGGCCTCCAGTAAATTTCTTCGCGTAACCATACCATAGGTTTGCTACTGAAGAGTCCATAAATTAAACTTTCCAGTGCTAGGTAATGATGTTTTCATATTTACAAAGTTATTGCTGAACAATTGTTCTGATGTTCGGCTATAAACTTAGTATATAAAGAGGGGCTCTTAAGTCTTTTATGGCACCATACGTGGCTATGCGAAGCTTTACCTTCCCGCCTCCTCATTTTGATTTTGCTTACCCTCACATTCCTCGTTCACACCTTCACTTATTCGTTTGCCTAACCCTTGCAATACTGTGCTGGACATGTCTATGCTTAGCAGTGGTTCCACTGGGGATAGTCGGTATGACCTTTCCAAGTAAAACGATGCTCGGCATATATAAACTGAGACAAAAGAAGCAAGAACATAAGGTTCTTGTCTGTTTTGTGTTCTTGTGCCTTTCGCCTCAATTCATCTATTCAGCGCAGCCTTTTACTTCGCAATGACCAAGCTATACGCTTCACTCTCCTCCTTTCCTTCATCTTCACCCTTGCATCTCCTTTCCTTTCTTTTCGACCTACTTGCTATGCATTACTGTATACGTCTATGGCATGATTTACCTTATCCCTTCTTCATTTTTTTCCTCCACACCCTCACATCAATTTTTACTCTCAGTTCCCTTCCAACTCCCTTGCTATACCTTATTATAACGTAAATGTTACACAGAACCCTGCTTGATTGCGTAGGTGAACTGAGAGAAACTATTTTATCTCCAACCAAAGTAAAAACATGCAAAAACACGCCAAAGCCTGACGTTTAGCCACAGCCACGTCGCCACAGTCTCCTCGCTGGAGGAACGAACCTAGTCTTTTCCGAAACGTCTAGGTTTTCCGTCTTTTACATACCTTACTTTGGTTCGGGATAAAACAGTTTTTTTTTCGGTATATCCTACTTCACATAATGATGCTATATATAATTCTG
The DNA here is from genome assembly GCF_043290135.1 of Rhipicephalus microplus. NCBI lineage: Eukaryota > Metazoa > Arthropoda > Arachnida > Ixodida > Ixodidae > Rhipicephalus > Rhipicephalus microplus. Next base: position 203,307,228 of record NC_134705.1, read on the forward strand.
CATATTTGGTTCCAAGTGACATGAGACTACGACGTCAGCCTACGAGGATAGAATACGAAACCCGGGCCTTCTAAGGGCTCCATCAGTAGTATAGCACCTAAAAATTGGTTTGGCAGATTGATGCACTTTTCAATACTGCATGCTTATCAGAAGGAAGAAACAATTAAATGAAAGGCATGGAGGTTAACCAGATGAGCGTCCAGTTTGCTACCATGCAGTGGGGATACGGGGATGGGGATTAAAAAGAGAAATAAAGGTGAGAAGGAGAGCACTGCACGCCCAAAGATTAACAGTCAGTCAGTCAGTAACTGAGGCCAGAAACTTTTCTTACCGACATGACTTCAGCATTCAGACACGCGACAGAAAAATCGCGGCTCTGAAAAGGGTCATGGGTGATCCGTGGGGACTAGTGAAGCGCTGAAAACACTGGGTTGAGAACTTCCAGCAGTGTCAGGGCCGTTTGGGCTGACGGAGTCGCAAGGATGTCTTGGTCTTTTTCAGACACGGCATGGTTAACCGGCGCTGTCGTTGACTCGGTCAATGTTGGCTCGGTCTTCGACGACCGCTCGCTTCGCTGTGCATTGCGCTGTTGCTTTGACAGTAGTTGTGCTTCTAGCTGTGGTTGTTGCTCTGACTGTAGCTTTGGTAATTCCGGCCATTTATCAGGGTCCATATGCTTCGGTGTGGTACGGTACTCAAAAATTGACACGGACCCGTATGGTCTATAGGAAACAAGGGAGTTCGTGTTACCTGTGAGCTACGTGTCACAGAGTTCCTTGAACCACTACGGCGTCGGAAGCGCCGGAGTCTGACAACAGCAACAGCTTCCCGACAACGCGACGACTCTGCACCATCTGCTTAGGAATGTACTTTTCCTTCTGGGTGATTCCACGAGAGATCGACACGGGTCCAAAAGTTGATATTTTGTATTTCATTGAGTATTTTATATTTCGTGCACCTCTCACTAGGTAGCCCGAAAGTCAACTTCGTTTTACGATCAACGGCAACTCTTACGAGAAAAAAAAAATCAAACTTCATAAACACGGAGGCACCAATTTCGACACCTGTCATTTTCGAAAATTGCAGATGCTATAAAAAGACAAATATTTTTGTTTCAAGGAAGATATGTTTTACCTGAAATGCAAGTCAAATGAACAATGAATTCCTGCGGCGCACAAGTATCCACAATGTGAATGCAAAACTGAAGTATAGTACGTTAAAATGAATTTCACAATGTCTTTGTCGATAAAATTATGGGAGGCGTAATCTTTGTCCCTACTTTGAACCATATAATCTAAAGCATTGCCTCCGAGATGCGGCACACAGCAATTCATCTGTAGAGCAGACGGCGGATGACAACTTGCCATAAAGCGTGTTCTTCAGTCTAATACGGCAGTCTTCGTGCCCCAGATGATAAAAATTTGTTATGAATCGTCTATGAACTCATTCAACATTCAATTCTCTTACCCAACGTGTTGCAAACGCATGGCCGTCGCAGCAGCTCCATCAGTGTGTCAGTAATGGAGAGGCACCACATATTAGAAGTCTCAGTGCTCTACGTATAAGAGTGAATTCAGATTGATTTGTGGGGTTTAACGTCCCGAAACCACCATATGATTATGAGAGACGCCGTAGTGGAGGGCTCCAGAAATTTCGACCACCTGGGGTTCTTTAACGTGCACCCAAATCTGAGCACACGGGCCTACAACATTTCCGCCTCCATCGGAAATGCAGCCGCCGCAGCCGGGATTCGATCGCGTGACCTGCGGGTCAGCAGCCGACTACCTTAGCCACCAGACCACCGCGGTGGGGCGAGTGAATTCAGATACTGTAAAATACCGTGTTCAAAATAGTTACTCCTATCTGCTAAAACAGCCTTTCTTCACCAAATGCGGTCACGTTCACTCGCTTTTGAAGCTTATTGCCACTTTTCCGTTCGGATTTCTAGATTTCTCCACTTATCAGCGCAGTCTCGAAGAGCTATGATTTGTACCACGAATATTGTCGCTAAAACTAAGTAATGCAACATGTTTTTTTTATATTACTGTATTATGGCCTTCGGTTGTCTATTTACGAGATTTTAAGAAAAAATCGAAGATGAGGTTTTTGTTATTATTCAAATTTCAGTGGAGTACACTTTTGCCAATATGAGAACTTTGAGGCAATATATAAAAATTTACATTTGCCCTACGGCAGCAATAATTTATGTGCTTAATGAACACACTATATCCTTAAAACGTGTCAAGTTTGAAAACGCTGCTTGCATTACTTTCGGAGAAAAAAAGTGAGGAATACGTAACCTCTTTTAAACTGTCGCAAAATTAGACATTCTTAAAAGCTGTTTTCTTTAGGTCTACAAACTTGAAACCGTATGAATTCCTTCTTTATTTGACATGCATTTCAGGTAAAAAATATCATCCTTGAAACAAAAATATTTGTCTTTTTATAGCATCTGTAATCTTTGAAAATGACAGGTGACGAAATTAGTGCCTCCGTGTTGATGAAGTTTGATTTTTTTTTCTCGTAAGTTATGCCGTTAATCATAAAGCGAAGTTGACTTTCGGGCTACCTGGTGAGAGGTGCACGAAATATAAAATACTCATTGAAATCTAAGATATCAACTTTTGGACCCGTGTCGATCTTTCGTGGAATCACCCTTCTGTATCTTGGAGCCATAATCTGACGAAGCGTCATGGGACCCGAGGCAATCAGGCACTTGAGTACCAGGTGGCACAGGAGTTTGTAGCATGTGATTTGGCGCAGCGAGAGCAAAGTATAGTGCTCTGACACATGGCGCTCACGTGTCCAAACCTCAATCATTCGTGGCATTGAAGTGGCCTTGGAATGAACGGTCGTACATGATGCTGAAAGTGGCCCACCTTGACATGCGAGGGCAAAGATTCTCCCTTGAATGTTAGTTATATACAGCGAGATCTGTTCATGCGAGACCTATGTGTGATATCGATGCCATCAACCACTGGTTTCACAAGACTGGTCAAGTCTGTGTTCGAAACAGAGATGTCCACATCATAGCTGACACAATTAGTGGTACCAGTGCTCAATGGGATGTACGAGCGAACTTTTGTGCCATGAAATTCTGTAATTTTGCTCAGTGTGCTCAGTGCAGTCTCGTGTGCAACGTCGATATTAAGAACATTTCTTTCTTCGTGAGTTGAGTCTCACTTCCCTTACTTCGTTTGGCACCACCGCCTCAAGGAGCACCGAGACCGATTGTCTGTTGAGCCTCCTCAATTTATTGGTAGCAAACTCTTGTACAAAAATAACTGTACTGACTGTGACCTTCTGAGTAGTTATCACGCCAGATTAGCCTGATATCAGGGAGGACACGATGTTTCTGCGCTTCGCTTTACGTCTTTGTACGAGTTGAAAGTCGTCCTCAGACTGTTCCTCACTGCTGAGCGAGTTGACACTGGTGTCATCGCTGTGCGCGGCGCTACGAAGTTCACAGCGCTCTCTGGAGACTACCGCCGTGGTATCCGCCATTCCAGACGAGGGCACGGAACTTTTATACTTGCATTGGTTCCAGAACGAGACAGAGGTCCAGCGGTGCACGCAGAAATAGTAAGAAATTTGCGGAGCGGCAGTCACAAGCGTTCTCACATAAATTACGAGCAAATATCAGGGTAAAAAATGACATTCTGCTATCCAGAGACGCTGGAGAGTTTAAAAACTAATTGAATAGAGGTCCCGGGAACTGAGAGAAAATTATACAGATTAACTAAAAGAGAAACCTGTGATTTCCTATTCTAATGTAGGAATAAGTTAAAGTAGGATTGTGAACCTTTATTCTGAAGGCCAAAGAATTGTGTTGAAAACTTACAAAAACCTTCGGGAGTCAATAGAGTTGCTAAATGAGAAATCTGCTGCTGCTGGTACCCCAGTGTAATAATTTTGTTTTAGATCAAAAATGCACAATTTCATTTACATTTTTCAGTGCAATCGTTTTGTAAAAATACATCAAAACCGTAATTGTTAAAGAGGCATTGATACAAAACTTTGGCCTCGCGTTTTCTGCCGCAATGTGTTGCTGGTGACCTGTTAGTGATAATACGACACATTGTTTGCTGCAGCACGCGACAAATAATAAATTACAGGTCCTAATTATTGAACAATTTCAGTTTCGGTTTGAGAGAGTTTCTAAAATGAGAAGCCACCAATAGGGGACGGCTCCCTAGCCACCGGGTGCAACTATCACCACCTGACGTGTGGAGCTACCAACCACGTCAGCACAAAAAACTGTTACACAATTCACCAAGGTCCACATCAAAAATTACTTTCGAAAAGGAAACAGCACAGCAGTGCCGCCAAACACAAAATTTCTAAATCGTGCGCCATGGTCATGTGCTCGCGACCGGCCGCCGAGAAATACAGACTTTGGAAAAAAAACAGCAAACGGAGGCTACGACGTTATCACAACTTGTTTTATTGATCGTCGCGTGGCAACATGCGGGAAGTACAGGGTCCTCAAAAGGTCCCCTTGACGGTGTTAATGGCACGATGGAGTCGAGGGCTCACGCAAACTTCAAAATAATTTAAAATACATTACAAGATATGTCCGCTGTTTATATTTTACAGGTGATATATGAATTTTAATTGAAGTCAACCTCACAGGTTATCTTGGCCCCGAACTTTCATGCTAGTACCCTTTTAATGAAATCAACCGTATATTTACTCGGCACTTGCGTTGAAAGTACCAGACAGGTTAAATGCCGTAGTCTCATGCCTTGCACAGACTGGAGCGAGATAAATAAGTAATATTCTTCGCACTTTGAGCGATCACTTTTCAAAACCGAGAATGAGATTCTGCCATAAAGCCTTCTGCCCCTGGTCATTGCAATGGATAGCCATTTCATTGCGAATGCATTTCTTAGTTGGTCTATGTCCGGCGTGCGTCGGGATCCATCTATCGCCCTCTCCCATAGCAACCACTGCAGAAACGCTAGCCTTTACAGCTAGAAAGGCATAGCGCGTTTCTCGTGACAGAAAAACGTCACGTGAAAAACGGCGCTATTGGCCGCACGGTGTAAGAAAAAGAAACAACAGAAATCAATATTATTCTAATGCTGGGTTCTCACATGCGAAACATTGTTATGGACGCACGCGATGCACTCACATTCTCTCAAGATTACCTTCGTGGAAGTGGGAGCATTTTTATGAACGAGTTTAGCCTTGCACGTGGAAGGCCATGCATGCAATGTGTAGCCGAGGGAAAGAAATTTAAACCCACTTTCATTTTTAAAAACTTACACACACACACACACACACACACACACACACACATTTACGAAAATTTCATATTGTCAAACCTCCCTGTCCTTCCTCATTTATTCCTCCTCCTCCTTCATATTGTCAGCCATGACAGGGACGAACCGTAAACACGCAAACAAATGTGAGATTTCCGTAAGCATGCTTCATGATTTCTTTACTAGTTGTGCACCGGATTCACCGGACTTCTTTTTGAGTTATATATAAGTGAGTGCGAAATCCTGAAACGCTCTTACCTTCCTATAACAATTTTGGTCTACCACAAGAGAGCAACCAGGCATAGATAGATAGATAGATAGATAGATAGATAGATAGATAGATAGATAGATAGATAGATAGATAGATAGATAGATAGATAGATAGATAGATAGATAGATAGATAGATAGATAGATAGATAGATAGATAGATAGATAGATAGATAGATAGATAGATAGATAGATAGATAGATAGATAGATAGATAGATAGATAGATAGATAGATAGATTCAGTGCAATACGCGAAGAAATGCTCTGCATTTAAATATTTCGTTAGTACTATTGAGCGTTGAAGTGAGCTTTCGTCAGGGCACGCCGTCCTTTCCAGCAGCAGAAGCATGAATAAATGAAAACGTGATCACGGTGGCCGCGGCTTGCTTGCAATTCTTCAGAACTGTTGCTCTCACGATGTTGTAATTAGCCGCCGGGCGCATGTAGTATGCGTCGATGGTCCTTCGTGCGTTAATGGACGACACGTCTTTCGCACTTGGTTGGATTAGTTCCCGAGTTACTTATTCATTGCAAGATCTTCATGGACGGGGCTTAGCAGATCAGTGCTAGAAAAATGCAAACGAATTGGCACTTTCGACTTGGTATTGCAATCTGAACGGAGCAGGGGCATATTAAGCGAAAACAAAATATGTTGGATTTGTATTATACTTGGTGCTTCGTAATTGCCGCTTTGATTTGTTTAAGTCATTCATTATTAGAAAGGTGATGAAAATAAAGTTTTGATGAAGCGAAAGAAGTCCACTAACAGAGTGCTTTTCTGCCCTATCGTACCGAATTGGGGTAAATGTATGTGGCAGAGACAACAAAAAATACCCTACGATCAATGAAAAGACACGCTAATGGAAAGCATCGATCACCTGTAATGTGCTTCACCTGGCTGTATTTCGAGAGCTCGCACTTGAGAATTCGTCGCTTACAAAGAAATGTGTTTAACACAGGGTGGCAGTTGGTTCGTCGATGTAGACATTATAAAAAGTGGAATAAGAAAGGTTAGAGAAAAAAAAAAAGATTCGGAGGTTAACCAGTCCAGGATAACAGGTTTGCTACGCTACATGTGGGAATGAGCTTGAAGAGACAGAGAGGCAGAGGGATGAAGGAAATAAATAAATATAGCGCATCTCACAGCAGACGCACAAACACGCCGAGAGTCGCCGTAAGTCAGTCTGGCGTGGTACGCGACATCACAACAGCGCCCAACTCACCACCGTTTCACAGTTTCGTGTACTTAGGGAGTGGCCAAAACTTGTTCATTCCCACCATAAAAGAAAATTCAGTTTCGGTGCATCCCACGTCTTGTGGGAATCGGTTCGATATCATAACTATCATGCTGGCACCTGACTATTGTGTTTATCGTTCATTCACGTGATGCAACGCCAAATTTGTTACATATATGAAGCTGACGAGACGGCTTCGAGCGCACTATGATCGTAGCATGTAGTCATGTCTTACTTGACACGCATCTCATGGTTATCATGTTTGGACGTGTCATTTACCTTCACCGTCCCTTCTTGTCACATAATACTAAATTTGGTATATGTGACGCTAGTGAAACTGCGCATCATGAGCGTGGCATGCAGTGATGTTCTTACATGACACAGATGTCATGATTATTATGTTTGCACCTGTTATATACCTTCGTCATGCATTCACGTCACGTAATACCAAGTTTGGTCTACGTGCACCCAAAAATGAGCACACAGGCCTACAACATTTTTGCCTCCGTCGAAAATGCAGCTGCCGCAGCCGGGATTCGAACCCGCGACGTACGCGTCAGCAGCCGAGTACCTTAGCCACTAGACCACCACGGCGGGGCTAATGTCACGTGAACAGAACCACCACAGGAGCAGCAAGAGCATGGCATGTAAATCATGACATTCATGACACACATGTTATGTTTCTCATGTTATGACTAGTCAAAAATGCTCGCCATACAGTCATGTTATTGCCATACCAATTTCGGTGTAGATAATCCAAACAGCCAGGAGAGCTAAAATTCGTAGGTGGCTGAAAAGATAGATAGATAGATAGATAGATAGATAGATAGATAGATAGATAGATAGATAGATAGATAGATAGATAGATAGATAGATAGATAGATAGATAGATAGATAGATAGATAGATAGATAGATAGATAGATAGATAGATAGATAGATATTGTCAGTCAGTGAAGTTAGCTAAAAAATGCTTCGCATTTAAAACAAAGACAGAGAGAGAAAGGAAACACATGAAGTCATGCTAAGAACAAGATCTAAAATAAACAAGAAAAACAGCTACTCCTCTGGCCAAATAAAGAAAAAAAGTTAGAAAGGCAGAAAGGACTGTGTCGAATCATTTTGTTCAAAACACCGTTACTGCTTTACCTTACTACCTCGATGGTAACCGCGCTACGTTGCCTTTTAGTAGAGGCCTTCATTTTCCTGCGCCTGTCTTTCGAAGTCGTGCCTTTAGTCAGCGGTCTAAATGAGCCCGCAAACACGCATGTCGCATCGTCGGATGACTGAGCGCACGGAGGCGGAATCTAATGAGACGCGGGATCGTTAAGAGCACCCTGTCAAACGCTCGGAAACATTTCGCGGGAAGCATTAGGGACGTCTCTGAAGCTCATAACGACGTCGCCCTCCCTCTGTCAGTCAGAACTTCTTTTTTTTTGCAGCCAGAACTTCGTATCAATCCTCGCTCCTCTGCCTATTTATTTTTCTTTCGTCACCCGCATTTAACACGCTGCGGTTCCCTTTTACCATCACCTTATATGCGTCACCACACGCCACGCGATCTTTTTTTAAACCTAATATAGCATTCGTCATCAGTACATCTTCGTCAATTTTCCAAGAGGCAGAGAGTGGGCATCTACCCCAAAAACATTTCTCTTTCAATTCTTTTCTAATAGCCTGAAATTGGGGTAGTGCTTTTATCTTTATTGAGCAACGTAGCCCCGGTCGCAACAGCCTACGTTCTTCGAGGGACCATTTCACTACGATCCGCAGGAAGCAAATTACCGCAGTCTGTGTTGAGAACTGTGGTGTAAGGTATGGTGGATACTAAACGTTTTCATTAAGCACTCCTTTCTCGTGTCTTATTTTTTGGAGGTACCAGTTCTGCATCTTTTTTTTTTGCATGTGTGCACGTGATATCCCCAGCCAGAAGAAAACACGCCATTGCCAGACAGTGCTGGGTGCAACTTCTTCGAGTAGTCAAGTGGGCTGGAGTGGTCATTTGCGCAAAATACGCTAAGCAATCGACTAACTCACGTGAAACAAAATGAAGGGAAAACGAAAAACGAAATTTGAAGGACTGCGAGACGCCAGTAGCACGAGGTTTCTTGCGCACATTATTTTATTCAGGCCATAACACACCCAGTCATTTTAAGTTTTCTCGGTTTACCTCCCTCAGCTTCAGCATCTGCATGGCGCCTCAAACAAAACAGGACCGATAAACTCAAAAGTAGGAAAGACAAAGTGCGGAAAAAAGTAGTCATGCTAAGGTAATAAATGAATGCGCTGCAGTGAAGAAGAGGGGAAAAAAGAATTATATATTTAAGAAAGGGATAATTCTTTTTTCGTTAGAAAAAAAAGGAAAATTGGGCTGGGTAGGAAAAATGGAGTAGATAATGAAATTATCAACTAAACTCGGAAGATAGAAATGGAGGGACATGAAAAGGTTTAATGAATGCCTGGAACAAAATAAACATCATTCTGGATAGCATATTTTGTTGAATTCAATGTGTTCATTGAATCGGTGATAACATTTTGTAAAAAAGGACGAAACTGGCACGGAAATGTTCGCAATGTAAAGAAGGAGGAAAGGGGCAGAGAAATTTTTGTTCCTTCAAGAAGCGTGACTTGGTTGCCATCTTTTGCAACTAGAAATGCTACGTATGTCAGTTCTGCTCTTGGCCATCCGCTGTTCCATTTTTCGTCTGCCCAAAGAGAAAGTATAAGAAAAGTGAAGAAGTATCGTTGAGCAGACTTGACGGTGGTTGGCTGCAAAAGCGTCTCAACCATGCTGTTGCGTGTGGAACAGAAATGCGAGAAAAATGCAGCAAAAAACAAGAGGTGTTGCCGATGTATTAACTCATAAAATTTTACGTACACTGGTAAGCAACACAATTGTTTCCGGAAAATACATGCGAATTTCTCAAAAAGGAAAGCTACGAAGTAGAAGAAAAATTTTTCTCAGTTCGAGAATTGTACCCGGAACCAATGCGTTTCTGTGGCAGCCACTCTATTAGGTGTTACTTTTTTTTCAGATTTGCATGGTACTTCCTCGGATGAAAAATGATGCATAGATAAAATTTCAATAAAAAAGGGAGCTAATGTGTTCCTGCTACTCTATAGCGAGCTATCACAAACACAAAGCACTAAAGAATCCAACCACATCTCTTGAGCGTATGCTCTAACGAAGTGGATTGTTGAGAAAAACACTGCCTTTGGTTATCGCTAGATGCGTGTATTTGACAAACTATGCATTTGATTGAAAAGAAATAGTCTGAAAAATAATACTTAGACAACTAGAAGCACGTGGTCCGGAGATATCACTAATCAGCGCGCCGTTTCCTGTCTACCAAAGCCCTACTACTCCGGCATGGTTTCAGCAGTTTGCCTCGTCTTCCCATTTTATCGACACGCATGCATCTACCTGTTTTCTGGGTAATATAAAGTCTCAAGCAGGGTTATTTTCACAGGGTACGTTTTGCCGAGCCCTTTTAGTGCTTGCATGTGCAGCTGCTCAGGAGGGATTCCGGAAGCAGAAATGCTCTTGATTCAGTTAGAATCTATTTGTGTCTGAGCGCACACTCTGCATATACAACTTATTTTCCGAAATTGTTCATGTGATTAAAGAGGAGATTCTGCAAAGTCACGGGAGATTTCTCACATATTTACCATGGTATGCAGCTATTTTCGTTGTGTGCGCATTGCGTGAGCTTTCGCACGTACATGAAATTGCCCTATCCTGTCTCTTATTTCCATCAAAACTAACTGATAAACTCTTGAAAAACTTTCCAGTTAGGTTTTACTTTTTAAACAGCATAGGCCACTCTGAAGCAAAAGTACATAGTTGCTTATAGGCCAAGTAGGTTTGGTTCAGTCTTATGCGAGCGTATTGGAATGCTAGTTGAATCTCAAAATTTAAAGCAGCCTGAAATGATCGTTTGTCTTTGGGCCTTCGGCTGCACACACTCTGGCTCATCGTGTTGTAACTATGCTGCATGACAACAGACTTCATGTTTCTATTTTAGAGAAGTGGATATGTTGCCGCTGATCTGAGCGGTCCATAAGTATTTCAGGCTTACGCAACACTGTGCATGCCTTCTATACGAGCCACTTTTCAGGACTTATAGAGTGCCACATGTTGTAGCCCTCTTTGTTCATAATTTATTTTTTCTGTGGATACTGTGCAGACTACGACTATAAAGCACCCTTAGATCCCGCTGTGTCTGCAGAAGTACGCCTGCCTGTTTGTTAGAGCTCTGCGAGGCGAATTGCACAATGCTGGCTCAACGAAACCTGTTTAGCTCATTCTGTTTCCCATGCGGGGATTTCCCACATCGCCACGTGCTCACCAAATTGGATTTGGAAAGAAACTTCTTTCCCGCGCTGAGATTAGTGCAGCGTCTCGCGCACAATAACACAGTGTTCATTAGGATTAGAGACATAACCATGGTATTCGTTACCTTTTGTTACTGGGCGAATTCATTGCCGTCAACTTTAAGTACTATACTGTAGCAGTAATAGGACTCGCCTGCAGACAGGGAATTGCAAGACAAAGGCTAGAGTTGCTCTTAATAACCTCCGAAGAAATAATGACGAAAGACAGCAGTGAAACCGTAGAATTTTCAAATTTTGTTGCTGTCTGAGGGTTGGTTATACTTAACCTATTTATCTTTGCTATCGGAAAGAGAGAGAACAACTGTCTGTCTTGGAACTGTTTCTTTTGATTCTTAAAATGAAATTTGTGTTATATCTAACTTACGAGTGGAGCTTTCCTACATGGAGAATGTTGCTATAGCTACTCATGTTTTCAGTTGGTTATAACTGCATATGTTTTTCTTGCCGGATCTAGTAGGCCTACATACCATTTCGCACAAGGTTTTGCTAGTTGTTGAGGTGATATGAACTGACAAAGTGGTAAGTATGTACAATTAATTCGAAGCACGCGATTACATGCGCCTTCATCCTACAAGGAAGTACAGTTTGCAAACACGGGCAGTTCAGCTTGCTTCCGATTTAACGCATGTTTTAAGCCTGAAGAAGAGTTATGCACAGGAAGTTTTTTGGCTGGATATCAATACTGCAAGCAAAAGTTCACGTGAGGAAGGCATGTTGAAGAATGTGAGAGGGAGAAAATAAGGAGAAAAGCTGGGAGGTTAAGCAAGCTAGGCTCGGTTGGCTACACTACAAGAAGTGTTTACATATTCTGCAGCACCCGCGCGTCAGCCTTGCATTACATTCCCTTTCACTTCCCTTCCCTCACTCCTTTCCATCCGTCTGCCTTTCTGCCACAACGTTAGCTTTTCTTCAGCACTTAGGTGCTTGTGCTGCAGATTGTGTAGGATGCACGTAAACCTACTCGCCTTTGTCACCGTTCATCAAGAAGCTCTGCCGTGGTGGTCAAGTGGCTAAGGTAATCGGCTTCTGACCCGCATGTCGCGGGATCAAATCCCGGCTGCGGTGGCTGCATTTCCGGTGGAGGCGGAAATGTTGTAGGCCTGTGAGCTCAAATTTGGGTGCAGGTTAAAGAACCCCAGGTGGTCGAAATTTCCGGAGCCCTCCGCTACGTCGTTTGTCATAATCATTTGGGGGTTAGGGGACGTCAAACCCCGCATATCAAACCAACCGTTCAAGAAGAAAAACAGCTTAGTTACTCCTGTGAAAGTGTTCTTACGTCTCTATATAAGAAAAAAAAAGCGTTTAATTACTGAACAATATGCATACCATTTGGATAATACACGTGACGTACTTTACGACACGTGCATCATGTTGTCACTGCAAGTCGATATATGTAGAAGAGGCCCGAGGGTATAAATTATCAGGTCGCGGCATGTATCCAGCATTCGGCAGAACGTTTGCAGGCGTAATAGAGAGAGAGAGAGAGAAAATTTAATGCGGAAAGGCAGGGAGGTTAACCAGAAAACATATCCGGTTTGCTACCCTGCACTGGGGAAAGGGTAAGGGGAAAAGGAGGAAGAGAAGCACTAACACACATACACACACTCGCACACAGTAGTGTCACAATCGTTCTACGAGGCGGGTCGCTCGCAGAAACTTCATCAGCGCCTTCGTTGCTTTCTGGCGTGAAGCTCGATCTTTCCGACATTCCAAGATTGACTGCTCAGAAAATGGCTGGTCGTCGAGGCGAGCAAACACTGCTGAGAGGGACTGTCGCTGAGAGCTGTACTGGGGGCACTGACATAAAATATGTTCAATTGTTTCGTCATTGTCGCAATGGTCGCATGTAGCGCTGTCTCTCATTCCGATGCGGCAGGCAAAAGCGTTCGTGAAAGACACCCCAAGCCACATACGGCAGAGAAGGGTCGTCTCGGATCGGGGTAGGCCAGATGGAATAGTAAGTCGTAGGCATGGGTCCAGGCGGTGAAGACGGGTGTGGAGAAAACCGGGCGTATTCCGCATAGACCTTGCGACATCCTGCGCAAGCGTATTAATCTTTGCTGCTGCGTCGCTTCTTGATAGTGGAATAGATTCCATCACTCCATTTTCGTGAGCATTCTTAGCTGCATTGTCGGCATGCTCGTTACCGATGATGCCGCAATGGCCTGGTAACCACTGAAAAGATATGTCATGTCCTTCGTCTATTAGGTGATGGTACAGTTGTCGTATTTCGAGCGCCAATTGATCTTGAGGTCCACGACGTAGAGTATTGTGTAGACATTGGAGAGCTGGTTTCGAATCAGTAAAAATGCTCCATTTTTGTGGTGTCTCTTGGTCAATCCTGCGGAGTGCGCTGCGGAGTGCCGCGAGCTCCACGGCTGTCGATGTCGTCTTGTGTGACGTTCTGAACTAGATGGTTTCGGCTCTTGCTGGGAAGATCACAGCTCCTGCAGATCCTCCAACAGTTGTCGAACCATCCGTGTAAAGTTTGACATGATCTTTGTATTCTTCGTGTAGCATGAGTAGAATCATCTGCTTTAAAGCTGGCGCCGAGAGCTCCGCCTTCTTGCGAATCCCCGGCACTGTCAAGCGCAGTTTTGGTCGGTCCAAGCACCAAGGAGGTGTTAGTATCCGTTCCGGAGGTGTGTAGACTGTTGGAAGGCACTCACGGAAAGTCAATACTCTCTTACAGAAGGAGGCACTCGGTCGATCTTCTGGAAGCGAAGCTAGGTGGTGGGCAGGGGCGCGAGCAAGGTGTCTAATATGAGCTCTAAGCACCTCCAAAGTAATGTGCACTGTGGCCGGATGATCTTTGGCGATTGCGATGGTTTCCGCTGTTGATGTACAGCGTGGTAATCCAAGACAAACTCTGAGTGCCTGGCCCTGGGCGTTTTCTATTGTGCGTATACTGCTTTTGCAAGCGTTCGTCAGAACCGGCAAGCTATACCGCAGGTACCCCAGAAACAGCGTTTTGTACAAATGCAACATCGCGTGCACTGATGTGCCCCACGTTTTGCCTCCGAGGAACTTGAAAAGTTGTGCGATGGCCGTTAGGCGCTTCTTTAGAGTGGCCACATGGGGACTCCAGCAGAGATTTCGATCGATCGTGACCCCCAAAAACCTGTGGGTCCTGGCGTAGCAGACACTGTGTCCATTGATGGCGATGGGATATGACGTCATTGCCTTCCGCGTGAACGCGACCAGCGCCGATTTCTCAGGAGAAATCTCGAGGCCTTGTTCTCTAAGGTACGCCGATATTGAATTCGCTGCTTTCTGGAGTCTCGCACGTACCTGAGGACGTGTTACACCTGATGTCCAGGCACAAATATCATCTGCATAGAGAGATATCTGCACGGAATCTGGTATGCGTTCAACGAGACCGATCAGAACCAGGTTGAACAGTGTGGGGCTCAATACACCACCTTGAGGAACACCACGGTGTGTATAATGTTCAGAAGTCGGCCCATCATCAGTTTGCATAAACAATGATCTCATATGTAGGTAGCATTGGATCCAGCGGTACACTCGCCCACCCAAACCAACTGACTCGAGGGCGTCAAGTATGGCTTCGTGAGAAACATTGTCATATGCTCCTTTGACATCTAAAAATAGTGCGACAGATAACCGTCTGCTCATTTTCTGGTGTTGTACGTAGGTCACCAGGTCAATGACATTGTCAATGGAGCTCCGAAGACGACGAAAACCGGCCATGGCGTCTGGATATATTCTATGGCGTTCTAGGAACCACTCGAGTCTGGCAAGGATCATTCGCTCCATCAGCTTCCCTACGCAACTAGCCAGCGCTATTGGGCGGTATGATGTCAGCTCTAGAGGCGATTTTCCAGGTTTGAGAAGTGCAACCAACCGGCTTGTTTTCCACTCTCTGGGGACCGTTCCATCTCTCCAAGACTCATTGAATACTTCCAGCAAAGCACTTCGTGCTCGATCACCGAGATTGCATAATAGGCGGTATGATATGCCATCCGGCCCAGGCGATGACAATCGATTGCATGAAGCAAGAGCCACATTCAGTTCTTCCATTGAAAAAGGCAGGTCCAGGTGCGGGTCAAGTGAATGTGGCGTGTAATCAGCAGTAAGGGCTTCTGTGCAATTTGGTGGGCCCGCAATCTTCCTACAAAAATCTTCCGCTACCTCGATATCCCTTCTATTTTGGAAAAGGGCCAAGGCTTTAAACGGAAAACGTTGTTGGGGAAATGTGCGTAGGCCTCGCACGGTTCGCCATATTTGAGAAAGCGGTTTGCGAGGGTCTAGACTCGCGCAAAATTTCGCCCACCGTTGAAACTCCAGTTTGTCTATACGACGCTGGATCTTCTTTTGCATGCGCCTGGCCATCCGTAGATCTTGAATGGATTTTGTGCGTCGATATCTACGCTCCGCACGCCGACGAGTCGCACGGAGTCGCTCTAACTCCATGTCCGTTTCTGAGGGCCTTGAAGAATATGCCAGCGTGCGCATCGCACTTTGCGCTGCTTGTTTGATCGCTTGCTCAATGCCAGAGGTTAAGCCTTTTTCACAAGCGTGTTCAATGTTGGTTGTGAATGCTGAAAGATCGATCTTCCGTACGGTTTTCGGCGGGTGGTCGCTAGCAAAGCCTTCGATGGTGAGATAACTGGGGATGTGATCGCTACCATGTGTCTCGATGTCTAAAAACCACTTAACGCTTGTGGCGAAGCGACGTGACACGAACGTCAAGTCCAAACAGCTGCTGTACGTTGACCCTCGCAGAAATGTAGGGCTCCCATCATTAAGTAGAGACAGTTCATGAGTCGATACAAATGAAGCCAGCCTCCGGCCCGTGGTATTGACTTTTGAACTTCCCCAGATTGGGTGGTGGGCGTTGAAGTCCCCTATAATTATCCACGGATCCGGGACGCTCGAAAGAATGTCATCCAGTCTTTGGCAATCAAAACGGGCTGAGGGAGATAAGTAGACACCTATTAATGTGAAGGTGAGGGTTTTTTGCTTCACAGTCAGGCAAATATATTGGTTCTCATCATGAGGCGACACAGGTTGAATGATGTAGGTAAGCTCCCGACGAATATACACAATGACCTTGCTGCTTTCGTTTCGGGTTTTGGACGGGATTGATTCGTAGCCAGATAGCCTGATCGGGTTTGATAATTTCGGTTCACATATTACGATGATTGGGAAAAGGTTAGAAAACACGTACTGACGAAAATCGGAAATCCGTGATCTAAGTCCTCTTGCGTTCCACTGGATGACTGATGCTTCTCTGACGTCTTTGCGGAACGATTGTTGATCTCCTGCCATGACTCTACGCGAGGGAGGCGAGGACTGGGCTCAGCGCGTCCAACACCTGTAACCCGCTTCGAGCGGTTGGAGTTCCCAGGCTTCTTAGTATGTCTGCCATGACAGCGACGAGGGATCGTAACATCGGGATGATCTGTCGATCGACCCTTGACACATCCTCAACGGAAGTAGACTCGGTGGAAGGTGTAGGGCGGCGAGGCCTCGCAGGAGGCTCCTTTGCAGGCTGTGTACGCGGAAGCGTAGGCCACTCATCCGCAGCTGTGAGCTTCTCCACTTCTTTTCGCTTCGTGCTTACTACTTCACTCGTGCTCGGAGGAAATGGGTTATGCGCAACACTCTGTCCTCCACGCCTCCGTCGGCGACTACGTCGCCGTCGTACCCTTTCAGCAGCCTCTCTGTGGGTTGAATTGTCCCTAACCATTTGTTTGATAATGGCGATTTCCTTCTTAATCCGAGGGCATTCCTTGGATGCAGCATCATGCGGACCTTCACAGTTTCTGCACTTCAGACTTGTTGCCCGACATGCGTCTGCAGTGTGCGGCTCAGCGCATCGGGGGCATACTGTGGTGTTTGTACATACACTCTTGATGTGACCAATTTTCATGCAGTTATTCATGCAATTTTCATGCAGACGACGACGAAGTGTCTCTTCATAGAACGCTTCTGCTTTCGGCTCCGAGCATTGTTATCAAGTTTTTCGCTTTCTACGGGAGACGCTGCTCCCTGCCCCAAGGCGACGGACGCGGAGTCATCCACTGGTCCGCCCAGCCAGAGGTCTGCTATGGCGAGCTCTTCGGTAAATCAGCGCGCCTGGCCCAGAACCAGTGAGGCCAACGGTGATAGTCACTGCATCATGGCTGTGGACGTGGAGCCTTCTGCGGCTATGTCCGACCATAGACCACCTTTGGCAAGCTCGTCGCGGAAACGAAGCACCTGTTCGAGCACCAGCGAGGACACGGAACTGTACTCGGCCACTGGCGACGACTCATCGGATGACGACTTCGAGACCGTGAGAAGCAGGAAGGCCGAAAGAAGAAGTATCAAGTCGTCTTCACCAGCAGGGACATTAACGTCTCAGTCAAAAGGAGAATGCTGGCCGCACACCATCCTCTTCATGCCCGAGGACTCCATCATCAGCCTTCGAGCAGTAAACAGGCAAGCTCTCTCTATGTACTTTGAGGGGGTAGCACCAAACGACATTAAGGATATCCGGGTGAACACGCGGAAGAATATTCTAGCTGTGGACACAATGACTGCCAGCGCCATAGACAAGCTTCGCAGAGTATCAGATTTGGGAGGCATCAAAGTACGACCGGTTATTCCAATGGACGGTGCCTGCACGGCGGGAGTAATATACGACATTGATTTGGCCATAGCAAACTCGGACCTCCCAACTCTCATAAAACCAGCGAACGAAGGAGTTCTCATCGCGAATGTACTTCGCCTCGGAAACACCCGATGTGTAAAGATAATGTTCAAAGGAGATTCCATTCCGTCGCATGTCAAAGTGGGACACTTCCGACATCCTGTTCGACCATTTGTCCCTAAACCACTCCAGTGCAGGCGTAATAATTTCTAAAATAGGTTTCTTTTTAAGTGACTTTCAAACTGCTTGGTATCTGCAGTTCCTTCAGCTCTAGCCAGTTGAAGCATCACGCAGTACATGAAGGGAAACCCTTAGAATCCTCGTGAGACACGGAAATTGCACATTTCAGCGGCGTCGACGCGAGTGATTAAAAAAATCTTCCCGTGAGCATATCAACGCATAACGCTGGCACGTGAGCACATCAACGCGTAACAGATCACGAAAACGTGTGAATACAACACTTAACAAAGGTATTGAAAGATGGGCTAATTGGTAAACTGCACATTGATTCTTCTGTCTGTTGTCTGTTGCCGTAATTCTAGTTTAATGAACCAATATATCGTATGACATTGTCACTCAGTCGAAGGGGCAACATGCAACGGCTGCGATTCAGAATTCACGACGTTGGGTGGTAAGAGAACTTATTCTGATAGGAAGTATAAATGGCCTCGAGTCGTCTAAGACGAATCCACCAGAAACCCTGTGAATTATTTCTTTCTTTTTCTTCTGCTTATGAATATATCTTGAATGCGCTTGACTTCAAAGTCCTTGAAGGACTCCGACACGGAATCTCTGCTTTGAGCATTAGACCTTGCGAATTGCACTGTTCGTTTTACGCGATGGCCTTGTCCACAAGATGTTACAAGTTCTAAGCCTGGCTTTGTGTCTCCATCACTGCCGGATTTAGTGTACGGTGCCACTGTGGCCGTTTCCGTTTCCGGTCCCACTCAGGGCTTCATCAGCTTGCACTACCGTGCGAGCGTCGGTGTGACGACGGCCGTCTACCACTTTCTTCCTTCTGCCATTCTAACATCGGGCTTCCTTTCGTTAACTCTCCACCCTACCCTTGTGCACTAGTGTTTTCTGGAATGTGACCACCTTTCCGGAAAAAACAGCAGCTGCACGTCCGATCTTTTTTTGGCCACAGTTCCAGTTGACCATTTCCTCAAGCACGCAGTGCATCCCACACGCAAGCTGGAGCGACACAATTTCACATACTGGAGCCGCAGGTAGCGCTGTGAGCTGCAAAATTCAAGAGTGCATCGAAGCCAGCGTCTACGAAGGAGCACATTGAGAGGCCTTACGAAATGAAATGAACGTTCTCCATAACTGGTTGTGCCGTACTAACTAAAAATTTGGAGATGTCAGAACTGATGCAGCGTAAATGTAAGTGAAAGAAATGCAGTATCCCGAAGGAGATTATCACTAGGACCACCATTTCGTTCATTTTCATGAAAACGAGAACGATGTTGAATCGATGGCATGAAGGACGCAACCATCGCGGTGTATGTGAAATGTATTGTGCGTCATGACGAAGGCAGTGGGGCCTGCTGTGCGCAGACTTGGCGTGACCCAGTACATCACAAAAGACAGTCGAAAACTACAAAGCTTATATGCTAACTTGTAATATAGTCAGCGAAAGTACTATGGCTTAATTTGCTATCGTTGTCACATCGTATTCGTCTTGGTTCTGCAGCACGGTGTAAGATAAAACATTGTTTGTATCTTGCATCGTGGTCTGTTGTGACAAAGTGCGGTGGGGGCAAACAAGCATCCATCTGCCTTGCTGCGCGAATCTTAAAACCTAATGTGAGAATGCACATAATAAATGAGGAGGTACATAATGAATGCCGTCAGCCTATCAGCCTGCAATTTCTTGCAACATATGACAGTGCAATGCGTATGGCTGTTGATAGGCGTACGTCGAGAACTTCCTAAAGAACTTCAAGGAGCAATGAAGGATAAAAATGTCTTAAAATAACATGTCTACTTTCATCTCACTTCCCACATTTCGTACAAATCGCTTCTATAGCTGTGCGTACTTTTCCCTTCTTGATCGCATAGCCTGAGGGGAACATTAATTGTTCTTTATTATGTCCTCCTTTAAAATTGCCGATTGGGCTCTAGCCGTAATGAGAAAAACACGACAGGATTGTTCACCCGATGTTCTCTCTAATGAACGTCCCTTGCCTTTCCACGTGCAAAGCTATTTGTATCTTAATTTCTTATTGCATTCTTCTTGCTCTTTTTTTTTGCTACGCTCTTTTTTTTTGCTTCATATGTATCGACTTCATTATCTCTGAGACGCATGACGATTTTTAATAAGGAGTTTATTGTTCTCCGCTCTATATCGATTATAAAACTTTTTTTCAGTATATGTTTTGGCGATGATAGACCAAAAACACTTTCAATTTTAGAACGCTTGTGTACGGATCGAATATATTTCATAAAAATTAGAAAAAAAAAAGCTTATTGAGGTCACAGTGATACAGCAGGCTTGGGCTTCCAAAAAAATCTAGATGGTGTTCCAAGCACCCATGATGAGTTGATTGGGGCATAAATAAGGGAATACAAATATTATTTGGCGCACAGATTTATTCTGTACCAAGAACCCGAGAACAGCAGTACCCTGTTTAAATTTAACGTTGATTGATTGATAGATATGTGGGGTTTAACGTCCCAAAACCACCATATTATTATGAGAGACGCCGTAGTGGAAGGCTCCGGAAATTTTGACCACCTGGGGTTCTTTAACGTGCACCCAAATCTGAGCACACGGGCCTCGACATTTCCGCCTCCATCGGAAATGCAGCCGCCGCCCCGCCGCGGTGGTCTAGTGGCTAAGGTACTCGGCTGCTGACCCGCAGGGCGCGGGTTCGAATCCCGGATGCGGCGGCTGCATTTCCGATGGAGGCGGAAATGTTGTAGGCCCGTGTGCTCAGATTTGGGTGCACGTTAAAGAACCCCAGGTGGTCTAAATTTCCGGAGCCCTCCACTACGGCGTCTCTCATAATCATATAGTGGTTTTGGGACGTTAAACCCCACATATCAATCAATCAAATGCAGCCGCCGCAGCCGGGATTTGAACCCGCGACCTGCGGGTCAGCAGCCGAGTACCTTAGCCACTAGACCACCGCGGCGGGGCAAATTTAAGGTTGTGCTTCTCAGAGCTGCCAAACCAAAGTTTGCCCTTCTTGTAGTAGTGACCGTTGAATTCGTAGCCCTCCGTGTTTTAAAAGCAAAGCATTGCTTTGCGATCGTCAGCGATTTCAGGTGAACTTGAGCAACTGTGTTTATCTATCTATCTATCTATCTATCTATCTATCTATCTATCTATCTATCTATCTATCTATCTATCTATCTATCTATCTATCTATCTATCTATCTATCTATCTATCTATCTATCTATCTATCTATCTATCTATCTATCTATCTGTATATCTATCTGCCTGTCTATCTATCTATCTATCTATCTATCTATCTATCTATCTATCTATCTATCTATCTACCTATCTATCTATCTATCTATCTATTCAGCCGCCTACGACTTTTTGCTCTCCTGGCCGTTCAGATGACGGGATATATACCAAAATCGGTATGGCATAACATGGCTGTATGTCGAGAATTATTGACAAGTGATAACAAGAAAATTATTACATGCGTGTTGCGTCACCCTAACAGCCTCCCATGGATCTTACAGAAATATTTAAACGCCAAGAACGAGCTGCATGCACCATACCACATGAGGATGGACCAATTAGCACAGTGGATCTACTGGAACAATGATAGTGAAAACGGGCAGAGAACAGGGTTTCTAATAGCACATCAACAACTCCTGATGGCATCCCAATTGTGCTAATAAAGAAACAAGTACCAAACTCTAAGAAAACATTAAGAGATGCAGCGAGCAAAACAATAATGAATAATGAAGCCCACAATGAGTGGAAACTAAACCAGATGAGCATGATCTATAAACGAAATGGGGACAAAGCTGATATAAAGAACTAACGTCCTATAATATTGACATCAGTAGTTTACAGGCTGGTGATGCAGATAGTGAAGGAAAGACTACAGACATGGGTGGAGAATCAGGGGTTGCTGGGAGAACTACAAAATGATTTCCATGAACAAAGAAGCTTGGTGGACAGTCCGTTTTCATTGATGTAGTGTATTGAAACAGCGAAAAAGAATACAGGGCCTAGTGGCTGGCATTTCTAGATATTAAGTAATCTTACAATAGTGTGAATCAAGAAGACTTGTGGGGAATACTGAACACACTAGATGCGGGAAATGAAATAACTAAACTGTTAAAGGATATCTATAAAGTAAAAATTTAGTTATAAAATGTAAAGAATTCGTATCCGAACCTATAGAAATTCAACTCTGACTTAGACAGGGATGTCCCTTGTCACCTTTTTATTTTTGCTGTATCTACAGGGACTAGAAGCCAAATTGAAGGCGAGTTGACGCGGCTTCAGCCTCTCTTTTGCCAAGCAAGGCAGACACGTTGAACAGTCATTGCCAGTATGACGTATGCAGATGATAGTATAAATAGCCGACAACAAGGAAGATATGCAGAGATTGATAGACATCTGCGGTAATGAGGGATACAAGTTAAATTTGAAGTTCAGTAGGCGAAAATTGGCAATCATGATATTTAATGATAATGAAGGCAGTAAGCATGAGATACAGGAAGTCACGCTAGAGATAGTGGATAAACAGAAATATTTGGGTGTATGAATAAATAACAGGGCTGGGTACCTAAGGTAGCACGAAATATACGTAATGAGTAAGGGTAACAGCAATGCAGCAGTAATGAAAAATGTGGCCCTTTGGAACTACAAGAAATACGACGTTGTGAACGATATTTGGAAAGGTGTCTTGGTCCGGGGTTTGACGTTCGGTAATGTGGTCTTGTGGATGAGATCAGAGATCAAAGCAATATTGGAAATTAGACAACGTGGTATAGGTAGACATTGCTTTGGGAGCACACGAGAATACCCCAAATCAGGGGGTACAGGGTGACATGGGATGGACATCGTACGAGTGCAGGGAAGTTAGCAGCAAGATAGAATTTGAGGAGCGTAGGGATAGACAGGTTTTCAGCTACCTGTACATGAAAAATGTTGATACTAAATGGAGGAAGCAAACTCGAAAATTATCAAGCAAGTATTTAGGCAACAGCAGAATGCCAAGTCAAAAGGAAACATCGGTTAAGAAGAAGGTGAAGGGAACAGATGGGGACACGTGGAATATTGGAATGTTTACGAAATCATCACTACAGACCTACCGAACTTTCAAGGAGCAAATTGCAAAAGAAAAGATCTACGATAATTCTCGGGGCAGTTCTCTGCTGTTCGTGCCAGAACGCGAGTATTGCGGCCAAGACGTACCGAACCAAATGCGAAGGCACAGATACGTTATGTAGTGCGTGTGGAGAAGAGGAGAAAACGGCTGAACACTTGATAATGTTCTGTAAAGGACTCCATCCTATAGTTCAAGATAATGACGCTGAAATTTTCAAAGCATTGGGAATTAGGGACAGTGAAGGCAAAATAGACTTTAAACGGGTAGAAACAACCAGGAGGAGGTTAACTGATATGTGGCTACAATCAGAGCGCAAGCGAAATCGAACCCTTCAATACATAGAGACAGTACCTAATTTTATGGCTAGGTAGGGTGAGCCGCTGCCCGATCTAAAGGGCACAGCCGGATACATCCATCCAGCAATCCTTCAGCGACTATGGGAATTATGGGTAAGGCATGAATTTGCCTAGTCTTTGTGCTTACTGGCGGTGAACGCACTTGTGGCTTCGTTTATTGCTGCGTTTCGGTTTTGTTTCAAAGGAAAAAAGAAACCGTTTTTCACTTCGTGACTTGATTCGAAGGCGCGAGCCTAAAAGTTTAAGGTGGTGAGGCCTCAGTGCCGAACATTTTCCGATTGTTGTTTTGTGACAAAGCAGCTTCAAGCCATGCGAAGCCAAAATGAACGCAGAGTATCAAGACTAGGGAAATTCATGTCATACCCATAAGTGCCACGCTCACTGAAGCGCTATGCGTTGTAGCTTCCATAGACACTAGCGTCCGAGTTCCCTCTAATGTATTTAGAAAATTATGCTCATGATCAGTAGAGGCCAGATTTTTAGCCACTAAAAAAGTTTGTTTTAGGCGCCAAAGACAGGCAAATAAAACACCATTTTAGGCCCTCAAAATTATAAATATAGGCACAAAAACGTAGTACCAAAATTGAAATATCCCAAAACAATGACGTCGGTGACTTGTATCTACGACAAGAAGCAAAAAAAAATGATATTGTTTAAGATAGCATAAATGTACAAAAATTCAACATAGGCATGCATTTCCCGCGCGATTCACAGTATGTGGTCTTTTATTTTGATGTCTAGCATTGTGCGTCAAGTGCCCACCATTCAGTTAACACTCTCCTGGGCCTCATTCGTTTTGTTGTTGCTGGGAAGGGCAGCGCAGGAGCAAATAACCAGGCCACTGATACCCCAGAAGAGAGGTATGCTAGGTGTAATCACGTAGAACTAATTTCTCCTCAATTAGAGAACACCTTAAAGGGCCTCTCAGTAGGTTTGGTCATTTCGGATCATTCCTTTTAGGATTTGCAAAATTACACTACAAAACAGACCCCGCAACTGTCCTTAAATGGGCTCCAGGGTCCAACCTGTATAATATTAACCAACAATTCTATGTATTTTACACGCAATAAACTGATTCGATTGAAACATGTCGCGGAAAAACGCCCAGTTTTGAATGAATGCCACTTGCCGTTCTCGCGGGCGTGCGCCCCAGGATCCAGGGAGTGACGTACAGCAAGGAATGGTCCTGTTTTTACGTCCTTTTCTTTACGTTGTTATTGGTGGGCTGACGTCGCATACCGTATTCTCTTCATCAGAATTTCGTTAAATGCTAGCTATATCTAGGAAAACAGACGAAGAATGTCCTGTGTCCTGATTGTATCCTCTATTTTAAACGGTATCTTATAAGGTACCGTTTAACGCTTTTAGTATACTAAGATCGTTGCACGTGAGATTACTCTACTTGCCATGTTCAATTTGTGTATTATGTTGCGTAGCATGTATGAGGAGTATTTTGCTTTGGGCTAGCTTGCTCGTGTCATTTTTAAAGGGAAGCGCGAAGACAAAGGGAAAAGAAAGACAGCGCTCTTTGGCTCTATGTCTTTCTTCTCCCTGTGTCTTTCAAAATCAGTATAATATATAAAAGCTGAGAAAAATAATAAAACATGCAAACGGAATCACAGCTTGTTAATAATTTTTTTTTCGAAAGCCTAAAATGCTATTTACTAATCGGCCCTCGTTTCACGTCCGCCTTAGTGGACCAGCCACAATAGGGTGCTCCGCTGCTGACCCAAATGCCGCGCGTGGCACTGTGGCGATCACATCTGGATGGAGGCGAAAAAGTAGATGCCTGTGAACTGCGCGAAGTTAGTGCACGTTAAAGAACACCAGATTGTCAAAATTTGCGGAGACTTCCTCTACTGCATCCCTCATATTGTGTTTTTATGTAACACCACACAGACTACTACTACTACTACTACTACTACTACTACTACTACTACTACTACTACTACTACTACTACTACTACCCCATTTCCCTTGCATTTCTCTTCTCGCAGTTCCGGCATCGTGCCTTCACCAACCCTGACAACGCTTAGCTTGTGTTTGGTGCGTCGTCTCCGACCGCAGTTTCAGCGGAGCGACGTGGTGTACCGCGGTCACAATACATGATCCTTGCCAGCCTTTCCTAAAGTACACGCACTGAATGATCCGTCCCACAGAAACTGGTAATACACAACATAGAACGCCCAAACGGCACAAGATCGATGGCGTACGTGCACAAGTAGGCACGTCATGCACGCGCTACCTTGCTTACGCATGTTGTTCTTGGTGCGTGTGCATTATGCGATTCTCCAACACCAATACTGAAGAGATCGTGCAAGAAATGAGGCTCGTGATGGCTACATAGAATGAGAGGCAAGATATTCAAGCTTGATTCTTCGCATGATGTTTTGGTGGCTCTGCTCGTGGAGAAACAATAAATAAAAAAATAAAATAATAAAATAAATTTGCAAAATCACCATGGTAGAACGCTTTTCATTATGCACGCAAGAACTTCTAGTGTCTAACTACAACTTGTTAGGTCACCTTGAGAGAGACGCTTGAAACGTAAATTACAAACAAAACAAAAGCTGCATGCACATCACATTTTGTACCCTAAGGCACTGCAGCTGATAAGTTAAAAAAACAAAACACGCCTTCATTGACACAACACACTTTTTTCTCTTTATAAGCCGTTTCCTTCTGTCATGATACTAACAAAAACGAATTAATAAAAATTATATCTGATACGATGTTCTTAAATTCTAATAACCATTGCGCGAAGAGGACTATTTAGGTACATTTATTGTCGAATGCAAGTTTTATTATGAAATGCTTGACATAGGAGCTTTAACCACAGTTTAATTCAACCCGATGAAAGTAATTCCCATCCTAGTTCATACTGCATTTTCTTACAGCTGTCATTTTTGAATAACCACTTATGTCAAACCTTGAAGCCCTGTTCTGTATTTCATGTCTCTCACTTAAAGACATATGACCAGAGATCTCATATAGACCTAGCGTATTCAAGCATACGATTAATGTATGCTAAATACACCGTTGATTGTAAACATGCCGGCGCCTGTCTCGGGCTTCACTGTGTAACTTTTAACAATTTGGACACCTTCGCCACCACGCAGTCAACAATAGCATTTCATCAGTGGCCCTCCGTTGTTTTTTATTCGTTCTCCTTCTAACCAGGGCTGCCCAGAAGAACCTGATGTTCTTTTCCCACCGCAACACCCAGGTTTTCAGGGCGGTTCTTTCAGTTCCTTCAGGGCACCGGACAGCTGTCTGTAGAAGTTGGTCACCACGTCCTCGGCCATAGAGGTCTCTTTTATTTTCTTACCCCCTCTTTATTACTCTCTCCTCCTTCCACTGCAAACGCTGAGACGTGCTTCCACTTAGGAATGAAGAAATAGCGTCTTTTTCACTCCTCATGCTCCTCCTCGAATCACTCGCAGCATCTCAGCTTTGTCTTCGTTAAACCTTAGAGTGTTTTGAAATATCAATATTGCCTTTTGTACATGCATAACGGTTTCATACCGCACTCGAAACAAAATTTGGGATTAAATAGCCCTCATATAGGCTCTCATTTTAAAAATAGGCATTTATAGACACTTATAGGCATTTAGGCACGAACACCCAAAATGGGCATTTATAGGCACTAAAAATACTATGAAAGCCCTTCTTAACCTATAATTCATGCTCATATATCAAAATGGCACGATAGGAACGCAAGGAACAAAATAAACATTTGCCTATAATCCGGTCTCTAGCATTGAACACCCTATTGACATTGTGGGAACCAAAGTTAGTATGGGAAGGTAAGAAGGTTTGCGAATATGACGCACTGGTCAAGTCATGAATAATGTCACAATCCTATCGCGCACGTCGTCAAACACTTCTCGCCAAACAGTGGCACGTACCATGGGCAAGAATGTGCCACTGGTATGCGGGTAAGTGCCGTAGGTGTTTGGCAGTTAGTATCTACCCAGGGACGGTGAGCACATACATGGGCAATTTTACACGTGAAAGTTAAGAAAAAGCTTACGTCGGCAGCGTTGTCCCGTAGAATGCGAAGAAAAAATGTCAGTGTCCCAGCAGGAATCGAACCCCAGCATTCAACGTGGCAATCAAGTATTCTACCCCAGAGCCACGCCAGGTCTCGAAACTGTTTTTTTTAAAATAGACCGTAATATTCGTGAAATGTCAATTGTGCTTGCAGGGCTGGCTAACCTGTTGCATAAACATTACAATTGTGCTGCTATGATACAGCCGTCATATCGGCTTAATGTGAATTGTAGTTAGGTGCGTTCCGCTGAAGTTGATTCATGTAGCACTATCCAGGGCTATTATCCTCGCAAGCAATGGAGGTGAAAATGCTGTAGGCCCATGTGCCCAGATTTGGGTGCAAGTTAAAGAACTCCAGTTGGTCGAAATTTCTGGAGCCCTCCAGTACGGCGTCTCTTAAGTACATGTGAGGGTTTTGGGACGCTAAAACTCACATATCAATCAATCTATCAATAACTCAATCAATCAACCTTCGCAAACACCAGAACTTCATATCAGCTTATCGCTTCTGATGTCCCTAATACTCATGTTCCTGTTGGCATTGTTGCACAAGTGGAAACAAGTGGTTTGTACTTGCGCACTTGCAATATAAATATCTGCAACTGTTCAACATATGTATGTGCATGCAAGAATGTTACATACATTTAGCGTCCTTTCATAACATGTCACTCGATAAGAAAACTACAGCTAGGTCACCTTCCCTCCACATGCTTCGCATAACACCGATCACCAAGGTACGTGGGATCTGCCGAATTTTCTCTAGACACATGTTTGCCAAGACAGAGTTTAGTTTGTGAAGCGAAAATACATAACGCAGTGTACACGTATGAAACAAACTAATTGCTAAAGCTGAACAGAAAATCGTAGCTGGCCACGGTGACCTCGATATACAACTCTCTCATCTCACTTCCGGTTCTCCTATAGGTCATTATAGTAGTTGTTTTAGTGGGTGCGTGTTCTCAATGTCTCTTTTTTAGTGACTTCTAACTGATCGTTTCAACGTGCTGTCCTTGAGATTTTGTCTCACACGCAATACGTTTTTCTATTACCTGCTCTTTTGTCACTAGGTGCCTTTTCCAGAGACAGGTCATCCTCGGAGGAGAAAAATGAGACGATGTAATTGCACGCTCAGCCCTGGGCTTGGCCCCTTTACTTTCCCATTAGAAGTCACGTCCGCACAATCCATCAGCCGAGGTGTCCGGCTTTGGCTTCCGCATTCATGTCCCCCTCTTCTTCGCGGAACGGACTCAAGCTCACACCTCCTCGACCTCCTGTTGCTGCTTGTCATTACAATGAAGTGGGTGGAGGAAATGCTGGGTGGTGTTGATTATTAGGCAGATCTAGCTGGGGGCAGCGTTCATGCTTGTTCATTTGTGGCCCCACGTGTCTACATCCATCTTTTTACTACAAGTGACACTTCCAAAGCGACCCATACAAACTACTTCTAGGTTTCTCAAAGACTAAAATGTACCGAGAAAGAAAAATACTGGGGGAGATTCACTCATTCATAAATAAATTTACGGGCTACTTTACGCCAATAAAACGCCAAGGCACAATCAGAGAAATCAAGAACAACATACAACCTACGTGTGACCTTGTGATAGCGTACTATCTTCTAAGATATAGAATGTAAGCCTCCGCATGTGATGAGATTTAGTAGCATCGCTTATTTTGAAGCATTGATGTAGAGGAGCGTAATTCACTCGTTCACAGCTAACCAAAAAATAAGGAGAGATAGCAAATCAGAAAGACTTCAAGATAAGTACTTTGAAAGATGCTGCAAAGTAATGAAGTTAGCACAAAGTGGCTTTGCGAGGACATGATCAAGGGTACAAGGTGAAATCTATACAGTGTAAGTTGTATGCAAAGGAACTAAGGAATGAAAAAAAAGGGGTGTGGGGGTGTGCTTGCAGTCTGAGAGTTTACATCTAAATTGCGCTACACTACAATAGCCTTAATACGAACAAGAAAAATCGACATATTCCTGGTACAATTGGAATCAATGTTATGTAAAGCATGTGGAGAGAAGCTGACTAGGGTGTACGTTCTTGAGCGCTGGATGAGTGAATGAAAAGTTTTATTGAGGTTTTGATAGATTCCAGCCCGTTCTGTAGAAATTTTCGAGCGAAGCAATAAAGAATAATGTTTAAGTATAAACAATTATTACGCGTTTAAATGTTGTACGCACCAACGAATATGTTGAAAAGTCACATATATTTTATCTAACCTGATGGTTAAGTTGCGTAATGATGCAATAGGAACATGGGGTTTACCAACAGAAGTGATAAGCTCATATGTTGCGCTTATGCTTTCCAGGATGATAGTCCTGCAGAGCCTTACGTAGAACAAGTTCAGTATACGACACACCACTACAACCGACTTATTCGGGCGTGACGCTTGTGCCATAGCAGTACATATTTAACACATATAATGAACTTAGAAAATTAGTACTGCAACAGGAATGGACATTTCAGCAAAATTACGCCTGCATAGCGTCTTTTTCCAAAGCAGCTTCGAGACCTGGTGGGTCTCTGTAGTAGAATGCCTGATTACGACGCAAACTGCTCTGGTGCGATGCCTGCTCGGAACCTGATATTTATTATTTACTTTCGCCGGGTCAATGCGGCTGATGCCACTTTTCAATGGGAATGATTTAATCTATCTATCTATCTATCTATCTATCTATCTATCTATCTATCTATCTATCTATCTATCTATCTATCTATCTATCTATCTATCTATCTATCTATCTATCTATCTATCTATCTATCTATCTATCTATCTATCTATCTATCTATCTATCTATCTCCCGCTATATATATATATACGAAGGTCGTAGGTTCGTTTCCTGCTTACAGTTGGTAATTTTTTCATCCACTTTTCTTTCTTATTTACATTCCATTAATGTTAATAACTTCCCCTGTACATTCCTTGGCATTACTGTCTGTTATATCTCATTATTATTGTGTTAAAAACACGGAAAACGAGCCCTTAGGTATACACTTCTTTCCCATATAAATATATATATATATATATATATAAGGGAAACAAGTGTATACTTAAGGGCTCGTTTTTCGTGTTTTACACAATATTGATGAGATCTAAAACACAATAATGCCAAGGTAGGTATAGGGGAAGTTATTAGACCAATAGTAATGTAAAATGAGAAGAAAGAAATGTGGGTGAAAAGATAACTTGCCGTGGGCAGGAACCGAACCTGCGACCTTCGAATAATATATATATATATATATATATATATATATATATATATATATATATATATATATATATATATATATGTGTGTGTGTGTGTGTGTGTGTGTGTGTGTGTGTGTGTGTGTGTGTGTGTGTGTGTGTGTGTGCTTTTTCCGCCCCCTATATGTAAAAATAACTAAAAGGAAAAAGGGGGGTAGCCCGTACCACCAGGAGGTATAACGGGCTCAAGCCAATCTAACATAAATGAAGAGGGGAAACTTCCCAAATTTTTATTTTTATTTGAAAAAGCCAATTAGTTAAAGAAATAACATGGGTAAAACCTGGTGAGTGCAGCATGAAACTGTAATAAATAAACTAGTTAGCTTCTCAGGAATGAGCAGGTCGATATGCAGCAGCAGTGTATTTCCCCCACTTGAGTTTTTGGAGTTCGTGTGTGTGTGTGTGTGCGTGTGTGTGTGTGTGTGTGTTGCGTGGGTGGTGTGTGTGTGCGTGTGTGTGTATGTGTGTGTATGTGTGTGTGTGTGTGTGTGTGTGTGTGTGTGTGTGTGTGTGTGTGTGTGTGTGTGTGTGTGTGTGTGTGTGTGTGTGTGTGTGTGTGTGTGTGTCAGTGCTTTCGCGATCACCGCCAATACTTTATTGCGCCCGGCAAATATGCAACATTTCGAAACATTGTGATTCTTCCTTCACTGGCAAGCACCAATACTATGGACAGGCGGATGATGACACCTGCGGCATCGTTGGGGCTTGCCAGCTCTTCCCACCCAACCCTAACCTAACCTGAGAGGAATGGGGGGCGGCTTTGCTCAAACCTTCGGGCCGAAAGGGTCTTGGTCTAGATGGATAGGCTAGCGGCTGTCACTAACGGGGTCCCGAAATAAGGACTACTCCACTTACTATGGAGCCTCTGAAAAGCTGCTTCTTTCTTTTGTTTTTAAATAAATGTTTTTGCTCACTCACATGGGGTGAACTGGAATTAGTGTTGGAGGGCAAATGGGTTGACGAATACAACATCAAACACTTTCCGCCAGAAGCGTGTAGTACATACCCGTAACCACGGGCAGCTATGTGCCGGAGGTAGGCGGATATGTGCCACAGGTGGTTGACAATTTGTCTTCCCAAAAACGGCGAGAACAGACATTGGTAGTTTTTACGCGATATCGTTAAGAAACAAAAAAAGCGGACATCGGCAACGTTCACAAGACAAATGCAAATAGTGAATATCAGGGCTCTAACAAGAACTGAACCTAAGCCTTCTGCGTGGCAATAAAGTACTCCGCCACGGAACCACGCCTTGTCCCGACATTATTTGCTTTAGTGTCACTGTATATTTCATGAGAATCAGTTATATGTTACTTCTTTTGGCCTGGCCAGCTGTTTCTTCCTCTCCTTGTTGCGCAGAACCAGTTGAAGAGTCAAGTAAGACGGGCCCGTATCATCTGTTTTCTCTTTGTTCAATTGAAACACACACTGTTCTCAAACACAACGGTGAGCCACATCAGCCTGTCTTGTCTTTTCTGCTTGAATTTGTGATTCCCTCCACGCCGATTGCTACGCCTTGTTTCCTCCACCACATCTTGTTCTTCGGCTTCGGCCGAACAAAGTGCTCGCTACTACGTGGTTTGTTTGCCCAGTCTGTCCCACCCAATAATGCTCCCGCAGCAGATTTAGTCTTAACGAGAAGAGATTCCCGCGAAACCAGTTACCTTAACGGTTAGGTGTGCACCTTTTGCTCGCAAGAACTGAGAATGAATCGACAAGGCGAAAGGAGCAGACGTGATCCCCTTTATTGATCAACTTAGTCGAGTGCTTCTGGTCAGCTTCTGTCAGTCAGGTCATGTGGTTTATTGTGTAGCTAAACGCTTTCGATTTGTGCTGTTTGACCTTCCACCTTTTACTTTTACCTCTTACGTGTAGGCTAATCTTACCTGGCACTGTGTTGGCTATGGATGACTCGTGCTTGCTGTTTCATGTTTCCGAGTTTGAAGATACTATCGAAGCCACTGATAAAGCCGGAAAACCATTCCTCACTTGTGTGGTATGAGCTGGGGAAAAAAAGAGAGAGAGATGACATAACAAAACGAGGAGTTTAACCAAAGAGGACTTCCTGTATTGTTGCAGAGTGATCACAGACTACAAAAAAGTGGAATGCGTCACGGATATTTTTTTTTTACCAACACCGTATCAAGTCGAAAAAGTATTGTATAGCATTGGCACCAACCTCTCCTTATATACATTTAATTTTAAAAAAGTATTGCATAAAGACTTATTCTTAGCCTCGTTGGTACTTGCTTAATGATATACTTTAGCCGAGAAATATCACAAACACAGAGTGAATAAACACACAATGACAAGGACAAGCCGCTTACATGTCCCTGTCATTGTGTGTTTTTTACTTTGTATTTGTGATCTTTCGCAGCTTAAGCATGTCGTTAACAAAAGGAAAGTACAGTGAACATTATATATGCTTTTGACGGCACTGTAGTAATTATAACGTAATTACTACAGTGCAGTGAAAAGCTTTAAAGAACGCCACCTGTAATAGTTGGAAAGAAATCAAGGTGGACAGAAATATTTCGGTAGCTTCGATGTAGTGGTGTGCCAAGCACCCAGTTAAAGCATAGCCGGTTGGTCTTCCTTACTTTTCTTTTCTTCTATCTTTTTTTCTTTGCATCTTTTGTAATTTTTGCTTTCTTTCTCTATCCTTTCCTGTTCGTCACTCACTTTTCTTGAATTCAATCTCTGTTTCTTTTCATCTCATTTATTGTTCCTCTTCATTCCTCTTTGTCTTTCTCTTTCTGTGTTGCCATTGGTTTTCTTTTTTTGTCGTCAGTTTCTCTCTCTCTATGTTTACTATGTGTTTCAATGTCTGTTTACCTTGTTATGTTGTTATTACCTTTATTTTTCTCTATTTTTAATTTCCTCTTTCTACCACTTTAGTTCTATGTCTCTCTCTCTTTTGAATCTCTTTCTTTTTCTCTACATACTTTCCTGTTACTTTTATCTTTGAATGTTTCATTACCTTTTATCTATTTTTTCTCATTTTCTTTTCTCCCATCACTTCCTATCTCTTTCTCTCTCTCTTTTTCATGTATTGGCTTTTGTATGACGAATATGGTTGGACACGCACCAGATGTCCTCTTAGCACATCAGGTGCGTGTGTCTCTTAGCAAAGAGAACCTTAAAAAATCAATGAGAGCATCAAGGTTTCATTGCCTTTTTTCTTTCTTCTTTGTTTTTTTGTTTTTGCGTACCCTCTTTCATTTAAGATTGTATAAAGCTGAGCACCAACAAATTGCAAATTGTACCTTCATTCTTGATGAAGGCCAGACTCTGGCTGAAATGTCAATATAAACCACGTTTTGATGACTGCTCAAAACGGAGAATCTACTTATATATATATCGCCTTTCCTCCAGATATTATCAATTTCTGAGGGGCGTTTGCTTTGCCGGATTTTTTTTTCTTCATCCATCCTCTTTTACAGCTCTCTTTACCTCCGAGAAGAGATTTCTTGGCGTCATTGCAACATTGCTCTAAATGAGGCAAAGGCTTCAATCATCTGCTTTATAATTTTTTCCGACAGAAACTGCCGGACTTTAACTAATTCTCATTCATTCATTCATTCATTCATTCATTCATTCATTCATTCATTCAAGCATCGAACTTACACTACACTACTGAACTTGACCGAACCGGCCACCGTAGGACATGGCGTTAATGCTAACACCCTTAACACTTGAACGCGAAGGATGACAAGGCGCATTTGACAAATATAGGTCCTCCTATCGAAACGTCGGCCAGCCTTTCGATGCACTGCTTCTTTTCATTCCGCTTAAATCAAGTAATGGTATAGTCCCTCAGAACTTGCACTTACAACTTAGGACGGCCCCCAGTGGTTGGTACAGCTGGCATCATCCCTCCACACGACAGGGAGACGTCGTAAATCGAGGTGGTGGAAACCAAGGTTTAGTGAAAGTATTGTATTGGGTTGGCGCAACATTTTGGTGTATAGTACTTCTGGACCACGACCTCGGTAATAAGCCTAATGAAGTGGAGTAATTTCACATGCAAAAAATACATTTGTTAAGAGGATTATCAGCGAGAGCTTTGAAAGGCCTCTTCTCATCTTCTCTCAACCGCTATTCTTTCTTCACCGCTGCTACGGAACAGTCTGAATTGTACGTTGCGTTAGTTGTTACTTCCCCAACTTATCCAGAGAATTCGCGGGCTTTAAGAAAGTTCTATTATGTCCCATCTAATTCGGGTGGAAAGCGAGGAAAGCCCGGTAGGCCGTGAACTTCCCGTTTTGAGCTCCGGGAATGCTGACCCTCAGTGTCTAATGATGTACCGAGGTAATTTGTTAAGCCCCCTCCAACTGCTGGCTGGTTCTGAGAAATCGTTCTTACTCTGCGTTGCGTGGTTTCCTCGTATTTGTACCGTGGCTCATTTGTTTTTCCGTTGCCTCAGACTTGGACGACATGGCGTCATGCCTTTCAGTGGTGTTAATGCGAAGCTTTGACTTGTTAGTACACGTACACGTTTCACGTTTGTAAGCATCGAACTTACACTACACTACTGAACTTGACCGAACCGGCCTGTCACAGACAGAACAGAAGCTAAATTTCGTCTCCATAGTGGGAGAATGCTTTGCTTATTTTTGTTTTCCTGTGTAGGATTATGAAATATTGTCCACATTGTCAACTACTCTAAACTTGTTCGCCATTCATATGTTGTGTAGGTGAATAATAGAGCGAAAGGTTTTCACAGTGAGTTGTTGTGAAACTATTTTGCGCGCAGTATACCTTTCTTTATGACCCCATCCTTGATGCGTAGACAAAAGATTGGCCGCGTATCTGCTTGCTTCACTTCAAACAATGTTTAAAGACGATAGTCTTTTGTTTGGAGGTGTTGCGTGACATATGTACGCCATCTGGCAGTGATGTCAGGAAATGAAAGCTTGTGTAGTATGCGGAGCCACAAGTAGGCGGCAGCACTGTGTCGTCTTAGTGAAGCGTTGAAAACGCGCGCTTTTTTTTTATAGCATCGGATTGTCAGCACAATCCAAGAAACACTACGAACTTTAAAATTACGTATCTATCTATTTATCTTGGTTGAATAGCGCACACGGGACGAGGACGAAAGAAAAAATTAGAGAAAAGCACGGACTCCCGACTAACAACTATTTGGGAAAAAAATATAATGTATAGGTGAAGTGCCACTTAACAGAAAATGCAAAAACATGAAACAGCAAAAACAACCGAGCACGCCACAATCAAAAAAAATAATTATAACATTGGCATCATCTTCTTCAGGTGCTAGAAAGGTAGCTGAATTCCGCATCACTCAGCGGAATTGACGGTATGCTGACACACTTATTGTTTTTTGTTTCGGATGTGAAAGTCTTCGATTACTTCTCTTTCTAGCTAATATCTATGACGCGACTGTATCATTGTGTCGTTGAATAAGGTTACGCAGCCGCATTCGCGACAATGAGCGGCAAGGTAGTATGGTTTTGAATCTGATGATACTAATGAGACGCTGAGATGAAACCAATGTTATATTTGTTCTCTTGCTTGTGGCGTGTTTGGTTGTTTTTGCTGTTCTATGTTTTTTTAAAATTTTCTGTTAAGTGGAACTTCACATATATATAATCTGCTTCTTTCCCAAATAAATGTTAGTTGCGAGTCAGCGCTTATCTGTGTTTTTTTCCTCCGTCCTCATCCCGTGTGCGCTATTCAACCTAGATGAACCCATACCAACTCGCTCAAGTATATATTCTTATGTATCTATGTATTTTCTATTAAAGAAACACATGACCTGATACTAATACGTGTTGACGTTGAGCCTCAGATATGCGCAATATTTGCTTTTTGATCGACAATGCTGGCGAGTATGAACGCAGCATCCAGCTCAAGATGGCTGGGCGTTGAGCAAGGGCTTAGACTTTTGCAGGGTCCTAAACAGAAAGACAGACAGACCGATATCTCTGCTTTGAAGTATACCGAGAAAAACTATTGTCTTCAAAACTTACAGGGGGAGAAAGCACAAGAAGAGAATTAGGCAGATGCCCGGTGTTCTGCACTTCTCTGGGGGAATGGAGAAGGTGAGTAAAGGGTTTCTCATGCACTGACCTAAAGCCTATTTCATATGTGAGTCATTGAGCGGCACCAGGACTCGCGGACGCAGCTTCGTTCAACATGCACTGCTTTTGCGCGGTGCCGCCAGAAGTTTCCATTTTCTGTGTTTACTTGCTTTGGTCGCTTGGGCTGCAAGATTAACCAGCTTTCAATTTCGTCACTCAATTTTTACGGGTCTTAAGTGCTATTAAACAACACGCAAGCGCTAGGCAAACCACTTCTATAGCCTTGAACAAGAGAAGTTCACTTGTGAGAACACCGGCTCGAGCACACAGCCCCAGTTTACGGATTTATTACATTATATCTGTTCAGTCGTACCACCGCAATGAAAGAAAAGTAACAAAAAAAGCGATGCTTCTCGTATTTCGCCATAGATCGGAAAGTACGAGAAACTTGGAGGACAAAAAAAAAAATAAAAGGCCGCGGGTAGGATGTACGGGGGGGGGGGCTAAATTTCTCAGACAGTATCTTGCGCATTCTCATGGGAGTGTGGCTTGGGAACTTTTGACCATCCCTTGTACATTGACGTAAGTGGAGCTAAAGTAAAAGATG
This sequence comes from Rhipicephalus microplus, assembly GCF_043290135.1. Lineage (NCBI taxonomy): Eukaryota > Metazoa > Arthropoda > Arachnida > Ixodida > Ixodidae > Rhipicephalus > Rhipicephalus microplus. Next base: position 203,344,665 of record NC_134705.1, read on the forward strand.
GAAGCCTTACTTTTTCACAAAATATTTTTCTCTGTTCATGTGCTCTTTAGGATACCCTCAGTGTTGTTACTTAGAACCTTTTTATCCAAAGAAGGGGAGCAACGCAGAGAGAAGAGACTGAGAAGGAGAGAGAGATGAAGGGAAGAACTAAGTGCCGGTGAATCAGGAGTACTGCATCAACCTAAAGCAAACTTTTCCTCTTATTCTGTTCCTGTTTTCAGTTCTTTTCATCAGTTAAGAAAGAAAAAAAATCCCAGGGGGCTTTTATCTGTGTAGAGTTAAGCCAAGTGAATGTCCGTGCGTTCTCATCCACAAATAAAAACAGATATTTGCACGGAGAAGTCCCAGTGATTTCAAAGTCTCGCTGGTCTCATTATTTTTGGCTCAGCGACAGTTTTTTCAGCATGCGCAAATGTTTGCCGTCTTGACTTACGACACACCTGGTTTTAGCAAAAATAACAACGAAGCCGTGATTTGAAAAGAAAGTGGCAGGGTGTTTTTTCTAAAAGACGAAATGAAAAAAAAAAACTGACATGTTTTTGCCAGAGGCAAGAATGCGAAGATATGAGTTCGACGCACACTTAGCTCTTTGCGCTGCATGTCCTCATGCTTTTGAGATTAGGGAAGAAAGCAAGGCCTTCTCCGCTTGATCGGGAGGGCCACAAATAAGGCTGGTCGTGGCTTTGCTCCCGGGGAATGACCTATTTATCAGAGCAGAAGCTTGAGCAAAAGGTAAACAGTAACCTGCGTCAGGCCCATACGTGTTTCTTGGGTTTTTCGACCTCAGCACAATCCAACTGGTTCGTGTGTAGAAGGAGAACTCATAAAGAAGCTGCCCAGTAAGCACCACGTCCAAAATACAAGGATGCAACAACATCAAATTTGACAAGTTGCTCCGGGCTACACATTATAGCAATAAATACAAACTCCTTTTATTATAAATAGGTTCCTGTTTACTCACAGCTTGCTGTTTACTGACATGACACGATGCGAATCGTGTTATGTTCTTTATAGTAAAAAACATTTGGCCGATCCTGCGTACCTTGGGAATCGACGTTATGCGAACCACGCGGAGGGAAGGCGAGCTTGTTGTAATTTTTCTTCGTTGAGCGACACATCATGATATGACGCTACATATATGTATAAATGTTGGACGCACAGACATTTCTTAAAAATTTGCACATGTGTATATCCAGTTGTTTGCACTTCCGCAACGATGCCATCAAGAACATGAGTTTTTGCAACACCAGAAGCGAAAAGAAGATATGAAGCGATGGTGCTCACGAGGATGGTAGCCCTGGACACTGCTACCAACGTGAACACATGGCACCTAACCAAAATTTACGTTAACCCGATATGATGGCTTTATCATAGGAGTAGGTTTATATTCTAGTGCTTTCATTGGAATAAAAGAAGAGGGAATACAATTGCAGCGTACGACAAATATTTGCAACTCCACTTGTACTGGAGAGGCTCTAAAAGTTTTTAAATTGGTGAATACCTGAGAGACAGTAATCACTTTTGGTGAATTAATTACATGGCTACATGAAAAAAGTCTTGCAGGGCCCCTTACCGGCGTGGCGCCTTATGGGGTAAGCTGTGATGGCGGATAAGATACTCTGTCTGAAAACGCATGATAGAGCTACGGAGTACTACTATATTACAGATCGTTCCAAAATACCCTGGCCTCGGGAAATATAAAAGCTTTGTCGAGAGTTTCAGATGAAAATGGATAGGAAGATGCTCTTATTCGAAATAGGTAGCAATAAAAAAAAAGAACAAAAAAATATTGACGCAGAAACTGGAACAAAGTGTTCATCGGGATTTTTTCTACTTCCACTAAAGAACAAAGAACGAAAATAGGGCTGAAAAAAAAAAACACTGCACAATTTTAGACAGAGAAATGAATAGCACGTAACTTCCATTAGGAGCGGCGTTGTGTGGCTCGTAGTCTCTGAAGCGCAGAGAATGGCATACCTGAAGCCCCACGATGAGTATGAATGTTCATAGGACATGGGAAAGTGCATTGCGAGCGTAATTGGAACACCGGTTTTATTACGGCTATCAAAACACGCCACTAATAACACTGGTGGGGTCCATTAGGGCTTCGTGATTCCACCCGTCTTTGCTGAAATTGCCCAACAGAATTCTTACAGAAATGGAGTTAATGTACTCGCATACTTCATTAACTCAGCTCAAAGGAAGTCTTCTCTTATAAATTGCTTGCTAAGCATGAACGCATATCCAAAAACACGTGTTTGCTGAAAAATTTGTAAAAAGCAGTGTTTTTTTGTGTGACTGTTGTCATGAAGCTTGCAATGATTTGTATTTTCAATATTGTCTTGGCTTATGATTATGTACAAGGTCATAAGAGAACTCGTACCATCATGTCTGTTGTTTTAGAAGCGGTTTTTTGTAATACACCTCGCGAAAAATTGACCCATGCAATCTTTGTTGCGCTTCAGAGTAATTACATCATAGAAAAAGTTTTATGGCCATGCACTTGCTCATAGTGTGCCGCTCTGCGTACTGCACTCATTTACCATATTTGTTTCTCTCTCTCAATTTTTTTTGAGAAAGCGAGAAACAAAAGTAAAAGAACAAGAATTTCACTGACGATAGCAATGCCCCTATTTGCGTAGAACTATGAGCAGGAGGAATAAATGTTTTCAAGCTACTAAGATAATAAACGCATCCAGAGGGTAGGTAGAGCAAACTGGAACTTTTGGTACCACAACGGGCCCGTGAAGTAGCCGGTCTGGCGCAAAGGTTCCACTAGGTTCAAGCCTGTGGCATACATTCTCGTGTTTACGCAAGGCGTGCACACGATTGTACGTTCACTGAAGTTAAGATTACCAAACACAAAAGCAGGGACCATCACTTTCCCTATCACGCATTTTTTTGAAGAGGCTTGAATCCTTGTTAATCTAGATTGTTCCTAGCCGATGCAAGAGTGATGCTCCTGAAAATTCAACTTTGCTCGTGTCTATGGTAGCCCAGAGCACCCCACAGCAATTACGCTTTCTTGTTCGAAAGCACAGCATCCACAAATGCCCCCAAGTTTGTGCTCGAGCGAAATACAATCGGGAGCTTTCTTCTGCAACTATTTCGTTTGTGGTATGGCACAAGAGAATTTCGCCCATGTGCTTGCATGTTGCTGACGCTTCCGAAGCTCTTAGTCTTGATTTTGCAAATGCTTTTTTGCTTGGCATCTCGCTTTTGCTTTCGCAAAAATTTACTCTCATACTTATTGATACCAATGCGTTCATAGTAGAATTACTGATAAAATAGGCTGATAGGGGAGCTCATGATAAAAATTCTAACCTTTACCTTCCGTTTAGTCATACAGATCATGTAAAAAGTGACAGCCGTACTAAAGCAAGTCGGCAAACTTATGCAAAAAAGTGAGCCTGTGCTTTTCGGGCATGTCTGTCACATTTATCAGAAGCAGTAGGTAATCAATATTCTGGTGCGTGAAAAACCCAATGAGAAAACTATCAAAACTTGACTTTTATGACTCATCGGACAGTTGCCACAACGCACTTTGCGCATTGTGCTCCTTTAGAGTTTCGCCGCCCTAACAAATGCACAGCGTGTAATTTGCGTACATGACTGTACCATTTCTCTTCGCCCACCGTTTGTCGATTATGGACTTTCGCACATAGATGGACTTTGGTTTCTCTGTTAGCGAAGGGGAAGGGGTCATCGCAGCACGCTGCTTGTCGCCGGTCGAGTCCGAAAGAAATTAACTCGAGAAAAAAATGAAATGAAGAAAAAAAATGAAAGAAAAAAAATGAATTGATCACGTGCCTTTCTCAAAGTCTTCCCGTTGGTGCACTGCTTTCTGGGGCAAAGATGGGAGGTAAACTGTTGTTCGTGCAACATCAGGCATCCTGTTTTGTTTTTCCCCATCATCTTCAAAAACTAGCGTATCTTTTCACTATGTAGGTCAAAAACTAGCGCAATCATAACCCTGCGTTGTTTTTTGCCTCCCTCACACACATAAAAAAGGGCAAATAATGCATACGATACGACTAAGGAAAAGTGCAGGGCACATTTGCGACTATGTTAAATGATAGCGGGAAAGTTGTTGCACCCGCCCTCCACCTGACCAGCTCTGCCCCTGTGCGCACAACCATCCTTCCGAATACGTGTTAGAAAGCTCACAGCCCGTATATCTTGTGTGCTTTGGACACGGCTCCTCCTGTCGTAACGCTGGCCACTTCTGGGAAATGCTCTCTGTCGACGCGGCTGGCCTATCAGCAGCGCACAGCACTGAGCCGAGCTGATTGGAACCGACGCGGCCAATTAGTCCGACACCCCGGAAGGGCGCAAGACTCCGCAAGGACACAAGGATTCTGCTTGCATCGTTTCTCTCCTCCGTACTCTGTTTCGCCGATTCGCCATCAACCGTCTGGAAGAGTACCCAGTCTTTTATTTTCCAGCTTACTCACTATTTCGTAAGCAAGCAAAGAGAGAACACCCACACAGTTACTCTTCCTTCTCTTTTTTTACCGCCAGCACTGTCTCATTCTCGCTTTACGGCTCCTTTGGGCGCACTCGCACTCCGTGGTGCTCCCTGGGTTTTGCACTGTTCTCTTTTGCATCCACCCGACGTCGACCTTCTCTTCGGCACCTCAACATTTCTCTGCGTGTTGCTTCAGCCATTTGCTGTGTCAGCATTCGATCAATGCTCGCTTAGTGTGCTGCTGCAGTATCGCTCAATTCTGATGTAGCCTCCCTTTTCCGGGCGGTATTTTTCACCCTGGCCTCCGACACTACGACAGTAGGGCCAGTGCATTTAAGTCTGAAGTGCTCGTGCCAATTGAAAGTCACTTGGAAAGCAGGGATGTTTCCTTTCTTTCTGTCTTTCTTTCTTTCTTTTTTCTTTCCTTCTTTGATGCTTTCTTTCATTGTTTCTTTGCACACCACAGGGACTGCGGGTGATCGCTACTATTAAAATATGCGCTAGGCCGCCGAAGCGTGCGTCTCTTTTCGGTAAAGGCCATGTGTGCGCACTAACGCAGTGATGTTTCGTACTACGCCGAATAATTCCTATTCAGAGACATGACAATTTCCTCTTATGGGCATTTTCCCTGCAAACGTTGACGACATTCCCAGCATATTTATCTGCACAATAGTACTGATATCCGCACCCATCCACGCACACACACACTATTATTAGTGTCTGACATACTGGTGACTTTTGAAATCATAGCCCCTCCACTGCCGCACAAGAAAAACATGACATTAATATTTCTTAGATTGTTAGTACACTGCATGTTGTGGACTTCAAGGCTATCACCAATAGTAAACTAGAAATCGCTTCTCGTAAGTTTCAGAAACAAATCTCAAGGGCCCTGCTTGCGCGGTGCATGTGCTAGAATCAATATTAGCAATGTAGGCACACTGTGACCGCTGATTATCAATTGTCAGATGATAATTTAATCATTCCTGAAATTACCTCTAGTATGACAAAGATTTTTGTTTCCCTTTGGCTGAAAATAGAAGGCGAAAATTCCATGAAAAAGGGAAAATTTTCTGCATGGAACATCACTGCACTAACGTGAGTGCTGACGCTACGTCGAAGCAAAAAACGGCTAGCTTTGTCACAAGAATGAAGCAATCAATTCAATGGAAACCAATTCGAGTGTCACCACGGGAAGAACGGCAACCAGATCAAAACGTACAGTGCAGCTCTCAACCACAAAGGACGCACGAAAGAAACTCACACAGGACCAGCTTGAGCTAACAACGTTCACATCTCGACTCTTAAAGCGCACTGATCTAACTCAAATAGGCTTGGAAGAAACGTAAGCACAGGTATACACAGAATAAGTACGAAGAAATGTCACACTTATAACCTTGATGCATTTGAACATCGCACTCGTTTCGCAAAAGGGACTGCTGCAGTGGGCAGAGTGACCTCCACACACCCTGTAACTTGAGCACCAGCTTCCAGGAAAAGCTCACAGCGTTAAAACTGCCTCCCCGCCCCCCTTCCTCAAAAAAGCACCCGCGCATGGGTGACAATACCCGGTGGGGTGTTACGTGCATGGTAGACGACCGCGTGCATCGCAACAAGCGGGTTGTGTCCCTTTCATTGCATGTCCTTTGCGCCATCTCACCGGCAAGGGCGTAAACTTTCGTGGCCGAGCCATCTAAGGCCGCGCGCTTCGGAGTGAGAGGGTGCACGTTTGATTCTATGGTTGGGAAAACATTTTTCGTATTGTTTTCGTTTGTGGATTTTCTGAGTATACATGTAGTTTAAGTGAAACAGGAGAACGCCCATATGCTGGGCCGGCTGTTATTCTTATGTCCTCATCTTTCTCTTCCTCGTCCTCGTTGAGGATGAGGCCCAAACTCTATGCTGCTCATCGTCATTACAATACGTGTAGATACGGCACATGTCAGCGACGGCAATGCAAACACCTACGGCACGAAACATGCGAGAGTGTTCATGTGATTGCTATCGCAATAAAACGATGTATTTGGTAAGCCCGCGTCCAGCACAAATTTACATTATTTACACGATTACGTCGGTGCTTCTCGCCACATTCGAGCAAATCACAAACAATGTGCAATGGCGAACTCCTTCATGATGGAGTCACGTAACATTTCTTTCCGACAGTGTTTGAGAACTTGAGCTTGTGCTTTAAATCAAGACACCCGAGACGCAATGACTAGCATATAGCCTTGAAGTATATGTATGGGATGTTATTTAATGAATAGACAAAACTCACAAGTTGTTCCGATCTCCCTAATCATTTTTTTTTTACTATTCCTAAGTAAGCCACTATGTAATGTCGCGGAAATTACTTAAAGAAGTGTATATCTAAGGGCTCGTTTTTCCGTGTTTTGACACAATATTAATGAGATCTAACAGACAGTAATGCCAAGGAATGTATAAGGAAAGTTATTAGAACAAATGGAATGTCAATAAGAACAAAGAAAAGTGGGTGAAAAAATAGCCAGCCGTAAGCAGGAAGCGAACGTACGACCTTCGATTAACACGTTCGATGCTTCGATGCTATGATATATATATATATATATATATATATATATATATATATATATATATATATATATATATATATATATATATATATATATATATATGTGTGTGTGTGTGTGTGTGTGTGTGTGTGTGTGTGTGTGTGTGTGTGTGTGTGTGTGTGTGTGTGTGTTGTAAAGATAACCCGCGAAATGCGAAAAACCGTGTGACAGACCCCGAGCGCAATGCGATAGTGCTGTGATTGGCTTTCTTTACAACGCGGAAAAATAACAGCATAAACGTATCGTACAGGAAACCATTTAGTCGGTGGTTCTGAAAGTGCTCTATATCTCAGTGCTCATATTTATGGTTTCCAGCGCATAATTAAAGATAGGTAATAATATTATTTGCTTAATTAGTATGGGGAGAAAAAATAGCCTTAGTACCTGCAGGCTTGTGCGAGTAGTACGCGTTTGGTTCAAATCGCCATTCGTCGCCACTGAAGTGTCTGCCATTTTCAAATTCTTGGCTCAAGTTATGTGAGACACCCCATATATATATATATATATATATATATATATATATATATATGTGTGTGTGTGTGTGTGTGTGTGTGTGTGTGTGTGTGTGACGCTATGATGAATGGGCGACGTGGCCTGGCTCATACCCCATGTTTATTCTTTTCTGCACTTCTTCCTTCTCGACCTCTACTAACCATCACTTGATACGTCATATATATATATATATATATATATATATATATATATATATATATATATATATATATGTGTGTGTGTGTGTGTGTGTTCTTTTTTACTTTTTCTTCCGCTTGTTGCCCTTCTTCGTGAATATGTAGTACCTGCATTACTGCAACCGCTACATTCGTTTTGTTGACGTATATGATAGGTAACATATTTTTGTAAAAATTTTGTAAACGTCGAAGTGTTCGTTCCCATTTTCTCACTCCTCTGTAATGAGCAATTTCGGAGAGTAAAATAGATAGATTACTAAAAGATGAATAAATAAATAAATAATAAATATAAAATAAATATGATAAATGAACATAAATAGATGTGGAGAAAAAAAAAGGGGTGGGGGGTTTTGTGGAGGCTGCCCTGCCATAGGTAGGCAGACTATATCATGGAGTTGCACTGCTAACCGAGAGAAATTTGTCGCTCCAGTATTTTCGTCAACCTATTTAGACTTGGTGGCAAAGAACACGTTTTCTCGCGTGGTATTCCGCTTCTTCAAGCGCCACCCCGTCTTTTCATGAGAGTTTTCTTTGTATTTGCTGAGGTAATCTATATTTCAATTTTTGCGAAACTGGCACGCACCGATACGAGCCCATAGAAGCTTACAATATCGCTTGCCAACAGTCGCGAGTCGATGATATGCGACTCCATTCGCAGCTGCCACCCACTACGCGTTTGTTTTATGAGCATATATTATAAAAAAAATGGGAAAGCAGCGGCACCTTCGGTGTGGAGGCTTCCTCGCCGTAATGGCTGCAGTGGCTCGGCTGCTGCTGTGTGCGTCTTATTGCCTGCCTCCCTAATGCACTCGTAAATGCTTTTCCTGGTCGCCTGTTTCTCGGAAGAAAGGGCGATGAATAGAAATGACTTGCGCGTCTACTCATCGAGTGTGCAGTGCCTGCATCGAAAGAGATACGTTGTGTGAGTGACGGCCTGGTATGGTTTTCGCCTGCCCCGGCTCATTCAGTCGGCTCGCTAAGTGGAATCCTCTGGCACGGCCACATAAGGACGCATAACCGTACTTTTCTGTAAAATAATCATAGTCCTGTTGTACATGAACGTAAGGCATAAATGGTCTAACGAAGGTTGTCGCGGTGAATGCGCATAGATGGCGCTTGTTGCTGTCTTTTGTTTGTGTCCAGTGCACCAGGACCATATCATACAGTCTACGTATGTGTTCAGTTCGTCTGTGGAAAGCTCTATAGCTATGCAGCTTTTTTGAGGCACAGGACTATTATTCCCCACCATTCCGACTCTCGAGGACCTGAAGAGGCTTACGGAAAGACACACGCTATATGTATACGCCACTTCTGAAAAAGAAGCCTATAGGCCATAGAGCGCACCGTTTCGGAATATTATCGAACTATGCTTTTTCGCGTGTTTGTCTTTCAACCAACGTTCAGATGCACACTGTGCTACATGTCTCTTACCAACTTTTATTGCAATAGCAATCATATGGACGCTCTAGTGGCATTTTCGTCACCGTCGGTGTGACGGCGGTGTCTCCGTGACGTCTCGTGTAATGTACGACGCCAATAATGTCGCCATGTACATCGTGTGTTTTACGTGAGGGAAAGTGTACGTAGGCAATCGACGATTGCGTTTAAAGCAAAATGATACGTGCCGCTCTACCATCGTGCTGAAGGCTCGTGGGGGTACCAGAGGAGGGGCAGCACGGCTATCGCTGGAGCTGAGCTCTTTGAGCAGCCAGCCGTGGTAGCGCCCGCCCTATTATGACAGGGATCAGTAGGCGGCTCATATCCTTGTAGGCGCTGAAGTTCCCGTTGAAGACATAGGCAGCACGCAAGGTCACTTAGTTCACTGCAGCTGTCATGTTTTCTTATGCCAGCCTTTTGATTATTTACGCCAGGTCGTATGCTAAAAGAGAGAGCTGCTAGCGCTACTTCATTAACGTTCCAATTGGCTTCTATCACATTTGTTGTTTAGGCCATCCGGCGACACCGTGATTTTTTTTAAAGGTTCCGACATCCACGATTTTGACAATCTTTTCTGACAGAACGTGAGCCTAAAAGACTTTTCTTAGAAAAGCTCTATGGTAAATTTAAAGTAATAGTGAAATAGGTGACAGGAAGTTGAAATCTGAAGTAAAAGTGAGAGCCTGAGAGCTTCAATGAAATTCATTTGTATTTTAAAAAGCAGCAATGATCAGGAATACTAGGTGACTAAAATTCATTCAGCGGGAGTATAGCCATACACATGGCATCAATAGAATAGATTTAATATTCAATAGATTTAAAATTCACATTTAACAAAGACGCTGTAGAAAATACCAAGGATCTCTATTTTTTTTTCTTGAGAGCCATTGGGGTGGTACCATTGTTTGGCGCGCGCGTTGACTGGTAGGGTTTGCGATGTTTGAGATTCTCAATCAGTTAATTGCTCAGTTAATGAATGAATCAGTCATTAAAATCTCACACGGCCCTTTATATACTAAAGTAAGGTCATCAAATGACGAAGGCCATCATCTTCTTGTATCACTAGATTGCATTGATTTTTACATTGGGTGCCAAACTTGGTTTTTGCAGTGCCTCAAAAATCGGAGACATCTCACTTGGTTTGCACTGCCTTTGTGATCGACCCACTTTTTACCAAGTTACGTTGTCACGTGAAGACGTCATCACATGACGTCAAGATGACATGACGTCCCAAAGTTTAGTGATCCGTGATGTCAGATGATGGCTTGGTCAGGTGGTGAGTTTTGGCAACCCTCATGTTGACACCTCCGACGGGAGACACCGACGTTGCACGTCAGTCGATTTCCGAGTTTGATTAGGCATCGGAGGTTTTCGCATGACAAAGCATCCAACGATTTTCACTGCATCATTCTACTCCCACACTTAAGCACTTAAACATGGCTGAACGAAAGCCAACAAAAGATGGCGTCGTCAGCGTACAACAGCCGTGCCCTTACGTAATACTTAATCGGCTTTTCCGGTAAATGTTTCGAAAATTTCGCAAAATAGCTTCCGGTAGATTTCCTTGTTCAAGCACAGCGCATGCAGGCGTAACAACTCGTTAAGCCGATAATTCCGGCACAGTCACTATATATACCCCTTATCTGGCAGTAGCGCACTTTCCCTTCGCGTCCTTGCTGGCTGCAATGCGCGAAACTCTGTTTCGCTAGCTTAAATATGGCCACCAGCTCGAATCTGCCACTCTAGTGAACTCAAGAGGAAGCGGGTCCGTGCTGCAGCTTATCTCATTATTCTATAACAAACCTATATATATATATATATATATATATATATATATATATATATATATATATATATATATATATATATATATATATATATATATATATATATATATATATATATATATATATATATATTTATATAATCCTTCCATGTCACGGTTTTAGATCTTCTCCCTGTTTCAAGTGTTCACACTCACCCGGCTTCGTACTTCCTCGTCATTTCAGTATTGTTTCAAGAAGCTCGGTGTCTTCGTGGCGTCAATGCGGATTTCCGAAAGCCTGTGAAAACATAAGAGCACTGACAACAACCCGATAAGTAAGGCCTCAACATTTCTATTAGTTTGACATTTTCACAGCTTGTTAGCTGTAAGTGCATCAATTTTTTTGATGCACTTTACAACTTTAAAAATACAAACAAAATATCGTTGAAGTCACGGAAAACATGGTGACTTTGCCCACTGCATCGGCCCTGTTTTCAACACGTGTGTGGGGCCATGTTTCATGAAGGAAAGAAGGGAAAATATAAGGGCTCATTTTAAATTGTTAGACAAAATATTAATGGAGAACAACTACCAAGGAAAGTATAAGGGATGTTAGTAGAAGTAAATGTAATAGAAATGTGAGGAAAGAAAAGCGGACGCAAAAATAACTTGCCATGCGGAAGGACCGAGCCTGCTACCTTTGAATTACGCGTCGGATGCTCTGCCAACTGAGCTACATCTTCGGCTCTCCCCACGTCCAATCGATGGGGTATACATGTGCACTAAAATGGGGGAGTCTTTCTCAGCGCTGCCAGTAGCCACGACGGCGAGCGTGGAACACTCTCTATCGGACATTTTGGCGTCACGAAGCACGTGATCGTATTGCGAGCTGGCAGCTGACAATAATTTCTCGTTTACTACCTGAAAGCATCAAGTCTGCCAGAACGACACTCTCGATATGATGGAAAGAAGGGGATATTTTGAGAGATCGTTTTTCTTCGATAGATACAACATTAATATTGTGTCTAAAATCGATCAGTCCTCCTCAAAATTTAATGTTATGCATGAAAAGAATATGATGGCTCAATCTACAACATTGTTTTTCCTATTTTGTAACAATATTATTTGCCTTTTGGCATAATAAATATAGATGATAGCACCCTCCCATAATATGCCAATGCAACATTTAAACATATAAATATTTTTTTTCTTATGAACTACATTGATCATCTCCACAGCAGGCTTCATGCGACGATGTCATAAAGTAACAAGAACAGCAGCAATAAAAACAAAATGATGCTTTTTTGTTTATTTTTATTTCGCTCCAGTACAGTGGGGATCCCTAGAAATAAAGTTTCAGTCGTTTCTATAGGCAAAAAAGAAAAAAGACAAAGCTTCTACCCGTACATAAAAAAAAATTGTCCTGCTTTCTGTAGTTCGCTGTATTTTCAAAGCGAAAGGTGAAAGCGTGTTTTCGATTGTCAGTAAAACGTGGAGTGCAATATTTAGAGGCACGCGTTCCCAGGATTCGTTTTGCTCGCCACGCCGTCCGGCCATTTCGGGTAACTGTTGCAGGAAAGCGGCAAAATCGAAGGCCTCTGAAGTAGAAGAAAAAAGAAAGCCGCAGTTCTTTTTCGGTAGAAGCAATAAATAGTAGAAAGTAATAAATACAACGTTTATGCAACGATGCAGAGTGTGCTGGCAATAGAAGAACAGAGCCCATATTCACTTACACAAATTGAAGGCGAAATAGGGCTCTCATCATTCAGGCAGCCAGGGAAGAAAGCTTCCGGCATGCATGGGACGGCCTGCGTTTACAGTCTGCGAAGCGGCCAGCTCACGACTGCCGACGCGATGGAGGTTTCAGCGATAACCTCTGTTTTCAGTTTCTTTTTTCGTGACCACATTTATTCGGATCAGGCCCAAAATGTATTCTTTGCGGCAGCTTTGTGTAATGTTTGTTGGGGTATTTGACGCTTTGCACATAGAAATATGCTTTATAAAGAGGATCGACAAGCATGTTACAAAAAATAATAAACCTTGTAATGTATTCCACATCTATATGCTGACATTGCTTGCCCTACGAGAAAAAGTCTGTTACTGTGCCATGAGGCGAAGGTTTTTATTAAATGCTTTTAGCCACAGTGGTGGTCTAGTAGTTATGATGTTCACTACTGACCCAAAGGTCACGAGTTCGAATGCCAACGGCGGCGGCAGCATACTGTAGGGGCAAAGTTACAGAGGCCCGTGTTCATAAATTTTGGTGCACGGTAAATAACACCAGATGGTCGAAATTTCCGGAGCCCTCTACTATGGGGTCTCTCATAATGATAACGTGGTTTTGTATTATAACACGATAAAAAATGTACACTATTAACAAATGCTGTTGTATGAGCCGCCATAGCATATCAACACTCGTCTCCGTACGCTTGTAACGTTATTCTTTGTTCGCCTAAGGGTTCGTCGAGTATACATCGGCATAAACGTAGCTGACGCAAGTCCTGAACAGTCCAACACCATTGGGCGTTTAGGAAAAAGGCAAGCTCAGACTTTCTCATTAGATGCCCCAAAAGGTGGAATTGCCTGACGTGCAAACAAAGTACGAGTATAAAAGCCGAGTAAAAACGCACTCAAGGAGTGTATTGTAGTTACCCACGAAATGACTCCAAGCCCGTTTTTCAGCGAGGCCATTAATTTTCCACGCATGTCAGCCGGAAGAAAATGACGTGTCCTTCCCCAATTGAAATATGATTTTCCTTTCATCGGTTCCTTCGCTTTCGTTAAACTCACCTTAACACACACAAAAGAAGGGAAGACGCTAAAACCAGTGCCGTTCTACAAAAGAAGCCAGCTTTGTCGCGCAAGAGCGCACACTCTTTCTCGTTCCGTAATTAAACTTGCGACCTTCCTTGTCAGTGCGAGCGGCGTGGCTTCTCTGAGGGATCGCCTAATGTGTTCACGAAAATTCATTTCCTCGACGGTTTTAGTGACGTGTGCTCCGAAATGAGGGCCGTGTCGTGTTTTTAAGCTATGCCATTCGGTCGAGGTGTATCGTACGCTGTACGCGTGTTAGATGCATAAGAATCTTCTCACATCAGATGTATATATGAATTTGAATGAGGCGTTTCTAAATGTTTCCAATGTGTATGCACTTTTAGTAACCGTGCTATTCATTTGCATTTTAAAATTGCTATGATTTCGCGTGCCTAAACCACGATATGGTTATGACGCGTGCCGTAGTGGAGGTTTTAAAAAATTACGACTAGTTGGAGCACGTTTAATTGCGCCTAAACCTGAGCACACGGGCCTCTTGCATTCAATTTGCTTCATTCTTGCCGTCAACCTTATATCCTCGTATAGGCATAAGTATTTTCCTGTTACGGGTTGACGAATTTGTTACGCCATCCAAGTTGGATGCTGCGCTATGTGGTCCAGATGTGGGAGCACAACTATGGACAGTCCAATGGGCCCGCGACGTGTCGAAGAGATTGGCCGTAGCTCTACCAACGTGTTAGCGGCCTTCCATGTGTTGGCTGATACCCAGGGTTTCCATTCGATGCTTAGTTATTCACGAGGTATGAACACCAAATTTACGAGTATTCTGTTGGTTTGTGTTCTGTTTTATTCGAGTATACCTATTGATATTGGTCTAAAAGATTTTCGTATCTTCGTTTATTTCAATGAGTTAGTTTACGTAAGGTTAGGATATTATTTCCCAAAAACCACGTCAAGCTGAATTGATTTTTTTCTTTTGATCCACTTGCAATCCAACACATTGACTGATTGACTGGTTTATGAAAAAAACAAAGAACACACTTTATACAAAATAGTTTAACTATAACAAAGATACCACGTTTGTGTCTCAGTACACAGGTAAGCTTGCCGCAGCGGCTGGTCCATTTTTCTGCGAAAAAAAAATATATATAGTAAAAAACACAAAAAAAGAGCCCCATAGAAAAACGGTTCTCCATCTGCGCCTTTCCACCACTTCTTCGCTACTGCTCTCTGGTGTGCCATAAAATAGCAGCCACACTCGTTTCAGAGTAGAGAAGCCTGCAATGGCGTCTGAGTAAGATTTATCGTCGTGCCATTCAATAGAGCTTTCTGTATCCCGCTCAATTGCTGCAACAATGACGAAGTTTACTGCCATACTTCAAGTATTGCGTACACATTATTTAAGTATACCTGCGCGAAATTTCCGGCATATTCGATGCTTCTTTTTGGAGAAAGCTAATAAATTCAGGACTTAGTGCACCTGTCAATTTGAAGAGGAGGAGTGGAAAGAGTAGAGGGGTGGAAGGAGTAGTTATAGCCCCTTTATGTGTGAATCATGTGCGATGTGGACAAAATTTTATGAAACATGCAGATCCGTTAAGAGAGAATCTTTATTCGTGGGTTGTAAATCGAAGATGAATAACCTGATTTTAAAACGAACTCACACTGAATAATGTTCGCATATGTACATACGGACAGCATAGAAAAATTCGAGCGGTGATTTTGTGTCGTATGTGACGTGCTTTTTACCTATGCTACTCTCTTTCTTTCTTATTCTGGAAAACTCTCTGTTTCAATTTCCTTCCTCCATGCCGGTAACGGGACCTTCATCCACGTCATTAATTAGCAGCGCAACACATCAGCTTCCACCTGCAACAAAGACGGCCGCGTGTTCATACACAGGCAACAGCGAAATGTGGCAACGTGAAACGACAAGTGACCTCGATTAGAGATCAGACTCTCACGGCAATAGACGGCTGAACAAGAGAGCATCACTTGTTAGAAAACGCGCATATACGAATACGCATGTGACCAGTGCACCTTCCAGAGTGGCATCTCTGTACGCTCGTTGGCGCCAAGTTCTACGCGTGCACTGCCGCCACTGAAACCTGAGTCAATTTAAGCATGAAAGTCAATAAACAAGATACCCACAGAACATCAAAATAACAAAAACGCGAAACGATTACTTACGGTGGACGCCTTTAAAATTACATATACGCTTTCGTGTTCAAGTCGCTTTAAATGCATTAGGAACGTTAGTCACTTTTTGCGGTACATTGGTATGAAGGTGAAATGCAAGACTTGAGAAAAAATTCTGCACGTTTTAACTGTTCTCTGCCTTAGAAAACCATAATATTATTCTCCATTTTGACTGTGTGTTATTAGTAGCATTGACTACAAACTGTTCTCAATTGTATTGAACTGCACGAGTTTTGTTAAGTAATTAATAGGTACTTGTGATAAACTAATATGAGCCGCAGCCTTCAGGTATAAAGAATTCTTTCAGCAAAGTATGGCTGCCTTTGTAAGGTCGTTTTGCGTACCCTTATTACAGGAGCGGGTAGGACATGTTGGTGCGTAACAAGTGCAAACATAATGAGCGCAAAAAAATAACAACAGACCACGTGAAGTCAACAGCGCATCACGTAGCCCTCCGTCGTGTTATGTTTCTTGAACTAGATAGTTGTGTCTTCGCCCCTTTCATGCATTCGCAAATGTTGTGTTAGAATGTAGTGAGGTAGCGGTAATGTGGGTGTGCGTACTCCAGATGTTTCGCAGCTTGGGAGCGTCCAAAATGGTCTGATACTTACAGAAAAGCGCCAAAAAAATATTGGCCAAACCAAATGGTTAACAAACATTATGGATAATGCGCGCCATGGATATTGCATATAATTGCTTCTGGTAAATATGCTGCTGAAGAGAGACTGAGTTAATGAAAAAGACTTTATTAATACTTTACTTTAAAAAATACAGTGCTATGAGCCATGCATGGCGTTGCTAGAGAGAGAGAGAGAAAAAAATGGCAGCATATCCACGGAGTGAATGATGGGGAGTGGGGCGAAGCATTCGTCCGTCCATTCGTTCTTGCTTCCGTTCGTTCCTGCGTACGTCTGTGTAACCGTGTCTCTCATAATCATATAGTGGTTTTGGGACGTTAAACCCCAAATCAACGTCTGTGTAACCGTCCATGCGTCCATCCACCCGTCCATGCGTGCCTCTGTTCGTGCGTCCGTCCCTGCGTTCATCCATGCATCCGCGCCTGCGTCCGTTCATGCGTCCATCCTTGCATCTGTCTGTGTGTCCGTTCGTCCATCTATTCAGCACTCCAAGTACCACCATCTCGCATCTTTTCATCATATATTCTCCATATAGAAGCACCGCCATCCAGCGGACATTTCAAGGACTAAACGGGAGGTGGCACATGCACACTTTCTTACGGCTTGCGCTTCGGGTTTACTTCCCACCTTTAACCACCTCGAGTTCATGGTATATACTACTTCACTGTATTCATGGCTATACGGCCCAACGCTCGCTAAACCTTTCTAAAACCAAGGAGGTTATACACCCTCGTATAACGTAGCAACCCTTTCTTGTCAGATCGTGCTCAATGTACATGCCAATAGCTGCTAATGGGGATCGCAGCGTGCGCGTTACCTAAAGGTCGAATGCTCCTGTCTCTCATTCCCCCTTAGTAGCCATCAACATGTGCATTGAGAACTATCTTTTATTGTTCAACAACGCACAGAAGAAATCTCTCACCGGAAACACCTTGGAGGTCAAAATCGTAAGGACCGCTATTTCGGGTATGCACCACTGGTGGTTACGTACTACGAGGGACGCACAAGCCAGGCCATAAGGAGCTTCGCCCCTAAAAAACATGCATTGTGGCTCACAGCGCAAAACACCCAAACATAGACTATAGAAGAGGACATCGTACAACGCTGACCTTAAACTGAATTTTTATTGAAAAACAGGGACATATGTAACAACACACTTCTTGACTGAGCTGCCTTTTCATTCAATCAAAATTATACATGGCACAACATAGCTTTGTGACGTGCTCGCTATCAAGACTTAAATAATTAAACACAAACATACGATCCAAATGTCACCAAAAAAATTGAGCGTGAGATGATAAATTATTGTTGGCCGCTATCTAACATTGAAATTCGTTATCCAGTATGACAATGATTGTCTGGCTGACACATTGAGACCCTTTCTTATTTATAAAAAAATCTCCAGAATATCTCCTAATAGTTTGTCATGAGGCTTGAAGAGCACATTTGTTTTTGTTTTTTTTTCAAAAATCTGGTGAAACTCGCCGTCGCGACAATGCATAGACAAATGAAAATGCGCAAACCTTTCAAATTACTGTGGTGTTTGCTCAACCGAATATTCACACATCGCCCAGTCTGACCTATGTACTGACGACCGCATGAAAATGGAATTGAATACACGACATTCTGCATGTAAGAGAAAAACTTCAGAGCATGTTTTATACTGCATTGCTGATCAGTTCTACTCTTTTTCTCGTTTATGTGCATATTACCGTTTGGCATAATCCCTTTAGCTTCGTTTTGCTCTAAAACCCGACATTTATTCTAAACTTAAATGCGACTCTCTTTAATCTGTGGTAAAAAGATTGGAAACTGTACAGAATGTACACAAAACGGCTATATTTTTCTACATCTTTCATTCTGGACGGCTTCCTCTTGATTTCGCTGGACGAAATGTCTATATTTTCATTTTTCCCACACAACAAAGGCAGATACATCACGAGGGCAATTGTCAGTATTATGTATACTTACGCACAAGACGTGGTATAAGTCGTCGTTGAACTTTAGCAATATTTGAGGTTGAAGGCTTTTTGGTAACATAAAATAAAGGTGCGCGCGCGCACTCATGCACCGCACTCATCGTTTCGTCAAATATAAAATGCTTTCATCATTACCATTTCGAAAGCACCAACGTATCCCCACCTATGACTTGATTATAACCACATTTGTGTTTTCAAAGCATTCTTGTCACTGTGGGTTCAGTTACATGTCCAACTCTGAGAGCTGCAGCGTTGTGTCATTGCTTATTTGTAAACATAGGCAATATTCCGTTCACTTTTTGTCCGCACGTACAGCATGTCACTGCGTCCCACACCATGCGCTTACGTCCCTTCTAATCCTGGCCTTCATGACAAAGCTCGCCTCTGTTGTGACTTTCCAACTCGCCTGCAACGAACCGGGAGAGGCGTACGATGGTGTAACTGGGACGGTCGTTCAGTTCCCCTGAGCCCAATTTCGGCTGCCAGTGCCGTTTCTAATAATTGACACTCACATTTGGCCCCGCAAGTGATGTGGGTGCCACGGTGATGGCAAGCCTGTGCACTGAATAAGCGTAATGCAAGCCTCACAGACGGGGAAGTAAGCGCGCGTGGGAGCATTATGCGACGCTGTTGGGGACTGAAAAGCGAAAACACAGGCGAGCATTGAAGGGAGACTTTGTATTTTTTTATTGTCGTACGAGGCTGAACGAACTATATCATGAGTATTCCGGAGTGTTTATGCGCTGTTTCACAACGATCGCTTCGTTTCTTCTTTCTCATGTCACTTGCCTCATTTTTGTGCTGCATCGCGTGTCACTTTCCACATACGCGTAAGGATTTGACGTCCGCTGACAGCAAGGCCTCACGCTTCCTCCTGTCTTTGTCGGAAAGAAGCATGTCAATGCTGTCTCGACATTTCGATAGAGGGTGGCAGTTGAAAGCAAGTGTCCATACTTTTCTGCGTCAAATTTGCGACGTCCGAAGCGTTTAGCGTGAAAGCTGACCGGATAGCTGAAGCATCGATCGAGCGAAGAATTTTTAGAGCTGTCATATCCTTTGGACATCTGACGTCATCTTTGCACGGCCACACTGCTATGCTATTCATGAGCCTATTTTTTTTTTGTCGTATGCGCCTAACATAGACACATCCGTCTTTTAATAGCATCAAACTTGAAACACTTATTGTTGAAAGATGGCATGACACAGAAAGTTGGCAGCTACCTTTTTCAAT
Organism: Rhipicephalus microplus; assembly: GCF_043290135.1. Taxonomy (NCBI): domain Eukaryota; kingdom Metazoa; phylum Arthropoda; class Arachnida; order Ixodida; family Ixodidae; genus Rhipicephalus; species Rhipicephalus microplus. The sequence goes on from NC_134705.1 coordinate 203,364,434, forward strand.
TGACTCTTTTATCTATAAGTGCTTTAACCTTAGCAAAAAACGAACTAAAAATAAAGCGACGTTTAGGACGACGTACTTCACTGCATCGATGGCCTCCCAATCTTGGCTATTATAACAAAGAACTGCTTTTTTGTGACTTCCCAGCTTACCAGCAGCAACCCTGTAGACCAACGCAGAATATTATATGAAGCAAAAAGAAACAAAAGTATCATCGCATATATGAAGAAAACCTCGCATGTGATTCTTTTATATACAATTTCACGTAACTCTGCGCAACGCTGGTTTAGGAAAATTCGACCACTATCGGAAGAGCAGCATTTTCCACAGGGCCTAGTCGTGTTACGGGAACAGCAACTAGAATGACATATCAAGTGTCCGCTGATGCTTGCTGGGATAGCGTGCAATCAAAGAGCACAGTTGCTGCTCTATTGTCACTTATAGGAGGTGAAAAGAAGGGTGCGATAAAAGAAGACAACGGCAATCACAGCATGACGTAAAACAGCAAGGCTAGAACAAGAGAACAACGACCTCGAAGGTATGAAGAGAAGCTGACGTGTGCATAGGAACACACATTGGGTGTTCGATCGTGAGTGCGTCAGCTGGGCACGTGTGCCACCGGCTTATGTTGCCGTAGACAGCCGGAGCCTACGGCATCGCCCTGTAGGCTCCGGATTTTCAAGGACCAGTCGAAGAAGCCAGATGACAATCACGAGAACCCGCCTCGGCCAGGGAGCGTCATCGGCTTGTGTCCCAAACACACCGCCCGATTGCACCGCACCGTAGACATGTCTGAGCCATTTCTTGTGAACGGGAGTCGCTGGCCAGAACAAGCGCCTACAACGCACATGTCATCGAACTCTGAGCTTCCTAGATTCACCGACTACGCCAACGTACGTCCCTCCCCAGAAAAAGACAGCGTCATGAGCTTGGACGACAACGTTGCCACCTGTGCCCCCTCCCCTTCTTCGCAACGCCTCACCTCATCATGCATTAGCACACAACGCCAGGAGCATGGGCCGGGATTTAGTTGAGCGAGAACACTTCATTGACTCCTTTCTTTTGTTTGTTTTCTTTAGCATATAGTTTTATTTTGTGATGGGTTTAATCATTGACTTCCTTCCTTGGTGTTTGTAGAAATAAGGGGTGTTTTCTACTATTAGTGTATAACTAAAACGTGAGTGTATAATGCTCTCGCGTCGTCTATTCTCGCGCCGTTTCACCGCTGTATGAGGGACTGACGTTCGCAGTTCAGATACCAAATAAAAATAGGAAGACAAACGCGAAATGGTTCAGTGAGTACGCCTTGCCATTGCCTACGTTAAATGGGAATTGGACTCGAAGGCCGCTGGTTTGAAGCTATCCATGGCAGTCGCATTTAGGTGGAGGTGGAACGGCGATGGCCTGTGTAATCTGCGATGTCAATGAATGTGAAGAAATACCAAGCAGTCCTAATGTCCAGAGCCCTCGACAATGGCGTCCCTCACAATACATCGGGGTTTAAACGTAGAACATCACGTAATGTTACTACATAAAGGGGGAAATAATGAGCTCTTACGACGCCTGCCAACGATCGGCCACACCGTTCTTTATTCTTGAAGAGGTACTTGTGCTTGCAAACATTATACGCACATTTTAATTACCCTATCACTGAAACTCAATTCTCACTCTCGCAATATACCTATTTTCGTTATTTTTTTCACAATGTGTGGGTATTACGATAAGCAACAAAAAGTGACGATGGCATTGCTAAAAAAGTTATCTATGAGTAGTCCATATTCATGCGCTAACAAGAAAACGGTATTCATGACTTGCACAACCAAAATATGTCCATAGTCATTGCTTTCAATAATGATTTCCAAAGCGTGCTTACAGTTACTTTAACTTCAAGCCAAAAGCTTGTTTTGCTTGACCCCCCCCCCCCCCCCCCCTGGCGCTTCATGTGGGGAGTGTGTATCTCGCCGAATATAAAAAAGTATAAAGAAGAGAAGGCTGGCCGACAAAATATTTGTGTTAAATTAACTAATTTCAGGTATTCACAAACCATACCTCCCAGCGCACTTCAGATGAGACACAGCGCACGATGGCGGTAAAATGCAGCAGCTGGCTTTTTTTTTTTTCTATAGCACCTTTTGCCTCGCCTGCTCATGATAGAGTTTCTGTCTGACCTTTCTACGGAACATCGCTAAACCAACGACTCACTTTCTTTCCAAACATTAGCCCAGAAGTGGAATCCCAAATCCGCATAATAAGGTGCGGGTGCGTGGAACAACTTCGGGCGCGCAATTTACGTACGATATGTGGGAGTGGTCGTGGAGAGTGGCTGTCGGGTGTGATTTGAAGGCGTAATTCAAAAATAACTTCCTTTAATTCTTTTTTTTTGATGTGAAATCCTGAACTAGAGATGCGAAACTGCCCGCAGGGTGTGGAATAAGAGAAGCCCTCGTGATTCACGCATGGCGTAAAAGCAGCGCCCACATTCGACACATTTTCAGGAAGTGGTTTGTTTTTGTTTCTAAGGCAAAATTCGCGTGTGTTTTCTTCTTAGGTGCGTGAAATTAGCATTCACCAAGCGGCTGTTCGCGCATACGCGCGCGCCGATTATGGCTTGCATTTCCGCTTACAGAAAAAAATTTCTTTCACTCGGTATATGTGATGTCAGCCACGGTGCGCATTTCGGCAGTTACCCGGACGTGAAAAGGCAACATTATTTCACCCCTGACACGAGCAGTGCCGAGGCGAAGGTGTAGGGTGAAAAACATAGCAGACATATTCCGTGCTTCCCCGAAACGTGCGCTAATGGCGCGTTTAGCGAAGCCTTCATTGCGAATGCGGAGCTGGTTGTCAGGGTTGCCACTTTCAATCCTGCTATAAGCCATCGCGTCCAATCCTGACTTTCACTGTGAACCCACATCCCAGCTCATTTACGTAGAGTATTGTTTGTAACGCCACTGTTGTATTTAATTAAGGTTTTGTTTTCTGCGTACATTGTATTCCGCATGCCACTTTCTAAAGAGGAACCACGTCTCTCATTTCAATTCGTGCGCAAACTTCGACAGTTCACTTTATTTGGAAATAGTAAAAATGAGATGAATGCTGGTATACAGGAAAAACCAACTCCACAAAAAAATAACTATTTACTTCAACGCTGTGCCCACCTTTTCCAGTGTCCTGTTTGATCACGTCTGTTTGTTCACGTCTGTTCATACTCGCCTGTTCGAACGTGAGCTGTTTGAGTTTAAAGCATGCATGAAAAATTTACTTTTGAAAGCGCAGCTGCACTTGCAACAGCGCGATGAGGAGTTGCAAATTGTAAGTCAGGGCACGCACAGCGAGAGTGGAACGCCCGCTTTAAGGCTCAAGGTGATACTTTGTGGAGAGCGAGGCAGAGGCATGCGACGTGCCCAAACAAAGCGCCCGAAAAAGAGATGGCATTGTGTTTAGCGGCACAAGTCGGGTCGTCGCTGCGCAACGCATGAGTAGAGTGCACGCTTAAGGATTTCAGACTTCGGAGAAGGGAAAAAAAACTTTGTAATTAGAATCACTGTAATCCCCTCTGGTGTGACCTGCCAACTATTTTTTAAAACACTGACCTTATTGAAATAGAGTTTGTTTAGATTGCTTGGATATGTTTGACTGTGGTGCAAAATGCGTTTTGTAAAAAAAGGCGACCCGAAAGAGATGTTATGCACACTCAGAATGAACACTAAAAGTATCTTTGGACGCTAAAGAAAGTACAGAAAAAAAGAACGCCCTCCGCAGAGGAGTCAGGCGTCAAATAATGGCGTGAAACTGATAAAATCACACCTTTGCTTATTTATATATCATCACCCACACATATGATAATAGTGTCCCGCCGCGGTGGTCTAGTGGCTAAGGTACTCGGCTGCTCACCCGCAGGTCACGGGATCAACTTCCGGGGGTGGTGGCTGCAATTTCGATCGAGGTAAAAATGCTGTTGGCCCTTGTGCACAGATTTAGGTGCACCTTAAAGAACCCAAGGTGGTAGCATTTCCGAAGCCTTCCACTACGGCATCTCTCATGATCTTACGGTGGTTTTGGTACGTTAAACCACACATATCAAACCACGCTAATAGCAAACGTAATAGTGGCAAGGCGCATATTGCAGAGCGTCTGCTGCTGTGTACCATAATTTGCGCAAGAGCCGATTTTCAGCAAAAGTAAAAACAGAATAAAAAACAGAAATGGGTTGGTAGCTTTTTGTACGAAAAAAAAAAAAATCCCAGAGCCATGGAGTGAATGATGATGAGTGGGGTGAAGTGCTGGAGAGCTTTATTGCTAAACCAAGAGCCATGCGCGAATATTGCCGACTACATCATCAAAGACATGACAAAGACTGTACGAATTTATACAATAAATTTTATTATTCGTAAGTGGTAGCTATACGTAGCTTCCGTTCCTCCTTCTTTATAACGGCTTTATGGCCGGTGAAGTGGTGTATCGGTGATGGGGCGTAGTATGATGTTTGCAAGGACGAAGTAGTGGGCAGTTTGCAAAGGTGGAACTTTATGCGGTCACGTACAAACAGGTGATGGACACAGTGGAACAATCTATGGTTCTTTAACATGCATCTGGATGCCAGTACACGACCACCTTGCAATATATATTTTCTACTTCTCAACAGTATTTGCTTTATGGTCTGTGAAGTGGTGAATCGGTGATGGGACGTAGTGGGATGTTTGCAAGGACGATGTAGTGGGCAGTTTGCAAAGGTGGAACTATAGGTGGTGACGTAAAAACAAGGGATGGGCACAGTGCGATAATCTATGGTTCTTTAACGTGTACCTGGATACCAGTACACGACTATCTTGCAATTCATATTGGCTACTTCTCAACAGTATTTGCTTCATGGTCGGTGAAGTGGTGAATGGGTGATGGGGCGTAACGGGATGTTTGCAAGGACGAATTAGTGGGCAGTTGGCCATGGGCGGTCACGTACACTGTACATACAATAGATGAGCAGAACCACACCTTTAGGAGCTTCGCCCCTAAAATAAAGTGTCTGATTGCATCTGTGACACGTCTATAACTATGTATTCTTCACAAATGCGCGTTTATGATAACATGTAGTATTGAACACGTCATTCCGCATCACACAATGGCTCTATACGTATGCTCGGAAGGTCTCTATTTTTTAACTGTAAGTTTCAGCGGTGGTCATTAAAGAGCTGGTAGTTTGCGCTTCACTTTCTTTTCTTTTTTATCTCTCTTTTACGAAATGTATTTGGCGCCGCGGTCGATCAATGAAAGGAATTGAAGCACCATATCACCCAGAAAGAAGCTCTTCTAGAACAGGTTTAGTGTTATTTATATGGTGTGATCAGTGCATGTTTTTTGTGCATTCTGTCTATAACTTCATTCTACCATCAGTAGTGAAACAATGAATTTATACACACAGTGCACGCCATGTAGGGCTGCCTTCAAGATTGCTTTCATGTTTCGGCAGCCTTATTTGCTCTTGTTTGTACATTTGGCTTGGGATTGCCGTTGACAGTGTGCTAAGTCGACTGTCTTTAAGACAGAGTACGTGCACGTACGGCTTGTTCAGTGGCACACTTTCGAGGTTTCCAGATAACTTCCTGCTTTGAAGCCCTCACTCGGACGTACAATGCCTTGAACAGATTGCATGCCATGTGATGAAGCGCGAGTTTTATTCTTGATATGCCGAAAAGAGCGCAAGAGCATCTTAAAAACGATTAAGCTCGCTAAATATACTGACGAAATTACTGAACGAGATACTATGTGCTTTGGATGAATGGCGAGGCGAGATAACATGAAATAAACAAAGAAAATAGGTATCGAAAGAAAACACTACTGCTGGTTGACTTCCACTGAAAAGTACAGGCTACATGTGCAACTTGCACACTTGTTTAACTGTATGCCATACGGAACACTGCCAAATAGAAGAAGGATGCATATTCAGAAAGTAAGAAGGTGAGGTTGGAATGAAATTACGAAATAGGTGAGTGAAAAAAATTAGCATTTGCGAATAAATGCTATTACTTTTCGGAAGCCTGATGACAGGGGCTTGTTGATGTGTCATTTTCTACTTTGTGATAGGGCAGCCATGAGTGATGCAGAAGTTAGCACTGTGCGTCATCAGATGTTCCTTTTCTGTGTGTACCCGTTGACTGCTAAGCTGGCCTCCGAGAAGATTGACGTCACTGCAAACAACACTGCGGCATTTAGTAGCAGGTTGGCCAAAGCAGGCTCCGTAGTAGTATGCACATCACTCTGTGTCATCTCTGGTTTTCTTTTTCTCTGCAGCACGTCACGAGCATGAAGACGTACACCAACTAGCCCCCATTGCCACCTTATTAGCCTCCGTGGTCAATCATAGTAGCTTTTGTATATTAAGACAGCCTCACAAATGCTGCAAAGAATCAGCAGGACAACAAGCATTTCAAGTATAATCACTTTTGCGAGACCTGTAGAATGCAGTTTTCTGCGTTTGCCCTTCCAACGCCTCCTATAAGGAGACATTGACCCTTTCAACTGAGAAAGTGTCGAGTCTGTGGTACCGCAGATATGTGAGCCATAGACGAAGTAATTTTGACAGTAGCTCATCATTTACAATAACAATAAGGCTGACGAAAGGTACTCCCACCAGCTGGAAATTGTTCACGAGCGTAAGGTTCGTTTTCCCACGTTATTCGCTTGCCAAATGAGTTTTAATAGAAACTCAGTTTTTTTTTGACAAGTTGTATCAGAGCTACAACAGCACTAATAATGGGTCCAACAAAAACAAAACTACAAATTTTACAAGCTAAAAAGCGTTACTTGTACTGTTGGGGAACGCCACTAAATGTTTGAAACCGCTTTTTACTGCTTTATATGTAATACCCGTAACCTGTCTGAACGTCATAAATAGCATGACATTTCATTGTTTCAAATTCATTATACTCCCTTACAGACGCGCGTAGTAATTACAATTTTCTAAATAATGCTTGCCAGCAGGAATCGACACGCGAGCTAAAGGGAGGGATTTCAGGGGGCATCGCGCACTTCGCCACATTTCGAACAGGAGGGTCAATGCTGCTATGCCCTATTGTTTGAATTTTTAATTAACAGCTGGGCTTAGCACTAAAGTGCGTGAGTGCGTGAAGTAGTGCGCGATGTTTTCGGTGAACTTAATTATGCCAGCCATATATCAGAATTCACTTTGGTCTGGTTAAGTCAAAGTCATCATGATACGTTAGGATTACGTTGCTGATGTAAAGTCTGGAACTAACACATTAAAGCCAAATGTTCATTACCATTTGTTTAAGCGCAAGTAATGCGATTGGCTGGTCAACCGATGTTTTCGACAGGTGGGTATATTTCTCAAAAGGTGATCAGCCATTCCTAGCTGGTTAATTTTATTAAAATGCTTACTCGTTGACCATACATCGTGACGAGGCCTGTACCTCTCATCTAAAAAAATAACGCTCTCGAAAGAGAGGATAATCATGCTATTTAACTCGTGGGGTTGTATGGGTGGGGATAATAGTAATTTGTTTACCTATTAAATTAAAACTCATATATCTATTCCTAGTTTTTTTTTGTCAAGACCACAAAGAAATTACATTACCCAAGTCCACCATAAAAAAATGCCAGGCCAGCTGTGAAAGCGAAGCCCAGACACAGTGAAAGCTGGAAAAGCAACGATTTCTAAAGCGCGTTGTAAACCCTCTTCCAGCTACTATAACAAGTGCTACTTTAAAGTACCCCTACGCCATAAATAATTTTTCTCAAGCTTCGAGGCACATTTCACGGAATTATTCGTCATTTAGCCGAGAAACGACGTACCGACGGCACATCTGCAGAGTATTAGGAGCACTTTGTTGACGTGGTGACTGATGACAATGAATCGTGACTGAGCCCTGTGTTATGGGCTAGAAGCTTCCAATGACCCCCTAGTGTATTGTAAGTGGTTGTTTGGCCATCCTAAGAGTCCGAGCGCAACAGCAAGAATGGCGATATGTTTAGTGTGTCATGCTTTATATATGAGTGCAGAACTTGCGAGGGCAACACAAACATAGCTTGACTAATTGGCACGTGTAGTACATGCCACAGTGACTTCATTCGATACCGCGTGGTTCTTATCTTATCCTATACCGCATGGATAAGGCATGGTTTTTATTCTAATTTAGTTCTATGCTACATTATTTACGCTTTACGTTAGACATAGAGAAAAAAAACTATCGAGGTTCCCAGAAAACTGATAATAGGGCCCTTGGAAACTATTACAAGTGCTATTATGAGGTATTCACTCTACTGTAAATATTTTAAGTTTTGTGAAGCAGGCAAGCATCCAGTGTGCCAGTATTTGTCATTTGGCAGAAAAAGATGGTACCGGCGACACAGCAGTGAGTTATTATCTGCCTTTTGTCAATGCTGTGGCTGATGAATTTGATTATTACGGCGGATCCTTCAATAAATGATTGCTGGCATCTATAGACCTTCTCATGGCACAATTCGCACTGTGTAACGCCCGGTTTTTATTCAACTATTAGAATACGGTATACTACATATGCTAACTTGCCCCCCCCCCCCCCTGAGATGTAGTAAGTATACAGTCTCTTTGTGAAATTGTTATAAACACCTGCATGGCTTTGTGATAAAATATTGGGTCGCCGCAAGGAGTGCCTGGGTTCGAGCCCGCTTTCACCTTGAGTAGTTGTTCTTATTTTATTTATCTTGTCTTATTCACGAGATATCGGTTACGGACACTGGCAGTGGTGGCTGGCAACTACAGCACCAAAAACGTCCGTTGTGACCTCATAACAGCTTTCGCTATAGAGAAAGCTTTTCTTTTCTATAGAAAGCTTTATTCTAGAAATCTTCATTCAATGTGGTGAAGTGATCGTTCATATACCCTCTAGACGCTCCAGTAAGTGGGCTGCACGACAAGGTGCATTTTACAAAAGAATATGTTCCTATTGGAACATCGGCCAGCCCAGGCTTTATTTTTGTTTATGCAGCTCCTATTGAATTTATGGGTAGGTGTAATTGTATAATTTAATTGGAACCATAACTGTGTATGTTCTGATGCTTTAGAATTGGCACGTACCACTCGTAATGGGTAGAGGCTTGCGGGTCTTTGACTTGACCCATATATTTTATTGGTATGTGTGCGACTCTTAGATAATGAATGCCTAAACGAGAAACAAATGAACAAACAAAACATTACATCATATCGACGGAGTGAATGATGATTAGTGAGGCGAAGCTTCATGGGCTCTCGGCTCAGCCATCCGTCTGTCTGTGTGTCTGTCTGTTTGTCTGTCTGTATATCGGTCCATCCGTCCGCCATCCAATCATACTTTTATCAAATTAAACTAGACACAACGTGACCTCCACACCATCTAGTGATCGTGCTGCCACAACGCAGAGCCAACTAGTGAACATCGTGAGAAGTAAGGGGCGGCTACTACAACCGAGTACGGGAGAAGGACTGAGTCACGATGCGAGGAGCTCCACTGCCTAAAACTTCACTAAATTTGCTTGCATTGCCTGTTTATAATTTTTCTCCGACTCGTAAATAGGCCAAGTGCAAATGTTTGCCCTTTTTGAATACGATGGACGTGGTGCTTGAAACTATTTTCAATCTTGAAGAACATTTAGAGGATCAACCACCTTATTCATTGACCCTCTGATTACTTTGTGCCAGCTGTCGCTTTCGGAATGCCGCGGCACAGAACTAGGTCTTCACTTCAGACATTGGCATTGAGGTCTGGCTTCTGCCTCTGCGACGCTGTAAATTGTAGCGAAGCGATGAACGAGTGAGCAAGCTACACTTTTGTTTGCTCATGACTTCGTTGACCAACATTCTCGTTATTTATTAGCCTGGCAAGTAAAAGAGCCTAACGCATAATTGTATCAATCGACGTCTGCTGTCCTCGCTCGAATCGCTTGTTTGGCTTGAAAGCATTACACCGTGGTAGCTCAAAACGTACGCAAGTACTCAGTCGAGCGTCACGCAACATGAGCCTCACAATCAGGTTTCTCGTTGCCAACGTAGAGGAGAGGGCAATTAAACACACACTCGTAATCAAATATCGGCCAGAGACGTCTGCGTAAGCTTCGTTTCTTCCACGTTCGATCACTATGCGCATCGCGATCGACGTGTGTTGTTGCGATCCTGACAACCAGAGCAGAGGCGCGCTTCTACATATGCCACCACGAAAAAGTCGTTTGTTGAAGATCCATCCTCCTCTTCCAGAACACCCCGAGGCAGTATTTATGCGGACTGGTTAGCGTTTCTAGGAGGATGATGCGTTGGAAATATGATTAGGGCAGCAGCTAGCCTTATGCGTGGCCGCGAAAGGGAATCGCTGCCATCGAGTCATTCCGAGCTTCTGTTTGCGCAGCCATGCCTCTAGCTTGTTCCGCAATAAGCGTTGCTCGCTTGTGCTTCTTCGTTTGGCTCCGATACACTAATGCGCATGTTATATGAGCGGCACTTGCAGGCTAATGATTTCCGCTTGGGTTGCGCAAAACACTCATGTCATCTTTTGTTAGTTCAAACCGAATACATATCCCAGATATGCTGCATTGTAACAGAACTACATATTACGCAATGTATTCTAGAAACTTTCACTCTATAATCAAAAAAATGACATGGACACTAAGAAAGGTCCTTAGAAGTGGCACCTGTTTTTGTTTTTAGTTCAGGCTCTTTCATCATTTCACTATTCTTTCCGCTCTCGACAAAGCGAATTTCAATTATTAGATGAACCGTATTCCTGCAAACAGTGTGAACATATTGAGTAATTAATATAGATATCGTATTTATTTTTGTAGTTTATGAAATTCAAAGCCATATAATAAGTCACTTGGCAGTGCGACTCTTCGTTGTTCAGCAAGAATTCCAGATCTCCGATTCGACTTTTTGAATGCTTTTTTCTTGGTGCTAAAAAATATTACATCATCAAATGACAATGTAGTTCAGCTAATGTTTCCATTTCGCGAAAACACAGACATAAGTGTGAGTTGGATGTGATTAAATATGCTAAGTGAGTTCAGCGCAAAACGATCAAAGACTGAGACAAAGAAGAGACAGAAACCTGAGGAGTGGCAGCACTAACTATTTTATTGAAATGGTGAAGAGGGGAAGTCGGTGCCATCATGATGCTATCGGCTACTTCTTCTGGCTTAGATGATAGAAAGAAATAGTATAAGAAAGGTAGGGAGGCTAACTACAAAACAATTAAAGTTTGCTACCCACATGGGGGGAGGGGGAATAAGGCAGTAAAAGAGAGAGGAGGACATACACATTGCACAAAACACACACACACCGTACACACAGTGCCGAGTTTCACAGGTGGTCGCTCAGTGATGTTGTCCTCAAGAATTGAAGAAAGCCACACGAACAGACAAATTTTGTAGAAAAATAATAATGATAATGGGCTAGGTTCAGACAGTACTTAAAAAAAACTCTAACTCCATTAGCACAAAAAAAAAAACGCCAGGCCTGCGCTGAAGGCGTAGCACAGTCACAGAAAAAGCTAAAAGAGTCGCCTTTCAGAGCCTTTTCAAACCCCTTATTGGGTAACTACTGCAAGCAGACTTGCTTAGTACCCACTACGGCATTAAAAATAATAATTTCTGGGTAGCAGACCAGCATTCACTATTCTAATTTTTTTTTATTCTATTCTATTTCACTATTCTGAGAAGCGTTCTATCCGCTAAACACTTGCAAGGAATTTTGTGCCAATTGTGCATGCAGTGGCTGACGAAAATGAGGAAGTATGCCTCAAGTGGGTATGCGCAACAGTTAAAGTATACGTGATCAAGAACAAGCTTTTGTAATGGGTTGGAGCATTGAATGGCCCACTCGTTATGCTATTTGCATTGTGAGACGACTGGTTGTTTTTTCGCTGCTTTAAAACGCTTTCTAAGTCGTATTAACACGATTGCTTTACCGACATCAAGCCTGCCTAAGGCAAACTTGCTTAAAAGTCGGAAGTACCAGCGTAACTCAGTGCTAGAATACTGGGCTGGCACTTAGTAGACCTGGGCTCGAGCCCCACCGTATCATTGGCGCTAGCTTTTTTTTTTATTTCACGCGATGTGGGTACGAACCCCGGCGGCGGCTGCAGCGGACAACTGTGCGTGACCCGAGTTGTGATCTCATAAAAACTTTCACTGTAAAAACCATATTCTGAAGTACAACATAAACCATGAGAACGCACACTGATGGCACCATGAGAAGATAACTGCAAAAGATTAGAGAAAAACGCTAACGACGTATCAAGCTGATCAGGTGACAGGACCACTCAAGGAACGATTTCTTTGAGGTGAAGGTCTATCGAAAGTGTGCTTACACAGTTGTTGCGTTTTGTGTGTGCTTGTGTGTGTGCTTGCGTGTGTGAATGCAACGAGGCTCCGTAATTTCCCTGGTAGCCTAATCTATATGCACAGTATCTGTAAATATGACTGTACACCCATGTCCACCATCGTTTCTATCTAGGCAGATGCGAATCAGTACCGACTTCGAGCTTGTTTTCATCTCTAATAAACACGTATTCAAACACGTGTATACAAGTGACATTGAGTATTTACATACAATTAAGTGTTTTTCTACCCCCTTCTTTCCCGATTCTGAAGCTGTCTTCACAGGGGGCCTCAAAAATTAATAATTTAGGGAACAATGCAAGACGACGAAGAAGCAGCCAGAAAGGCAAGCCACAGTGTTGTGATATACACGCGTGACCCGAGCTTGCGCTTGCTTAGATTTTGGCCTGCTGCCACTCCCCGGCCTTCCAGTTTGTCTGCACGTGAATAAATCATGTGACATTTGGTGGAGGTGGATAATATAATATTGTTATTTTTAATATATTATTTCTAATAAGAACCCCCGCCGTGGTGGTCTAGTGGCTAAGGTACTCGGCTGCTGAACCGCAGGTCGCGGGATCGAATTCCGGCTGCAGTGGCTTCATTTCCGATGGAGGCGGCGATGTTTAGGCCCGTGCGCTCAGATTTAGGTGCATGTTAAAGAACCCCAGGTGATCGAATATTCCGGAGCCCTCCACTACGGTGTCCCTCATGATCCTATAGTGGTTTCAATTATATTACTACTGCTGCTACTACCATTAATAATAATAATATTAGTAATAATATCAGTAATATTAGTAATAATAATTACTTTTGTGTCCTCGCCTTCTTTCTTTGTTCCGCCAAATAACAACGCATTTATTGCCAGTTAAATAATGTGTACGAAAAATTTGATACCCGCAATGCTTTTAACGGATCCCAACGCAATCATTATGGGACATCATGTTTTTTTTTTTTCTGCGCCAGGTCTCTCCTATCTTCTCACTTTTTTGTTTCACAGACTCGCGTTTAAAGAAGGTGAAAATTATTTTGGGGGAATTTTCTTCAAAGCTTGTTTTCCGGATTTTAACGCGATAGCGTTAGAGAGTTCGTGTCGCAGAAATTGTGCCGTCGGCATCGGCACCATTGGTTGTGAGCGAATAGTCGTCCGTAAGCGAAAAGTCGAGAAAGAAACAAATAAAATAACGAATAAAAATTTTGGTCTCATTCAGGATCAAACCTGGGCCGTTCGCACTGCAAGCAAGTGTCCTACCACAAAGCCACGGTGTTACTTGCAGCTGCTTCGGGAAAAAGCACTGCATAAATGTCATGTAGTGGAAGGAGTCTTCTTAACGGCTTTTGTTCGACGGGTGTCATGACGAAAACAAGCCCATTCGGCGATTTGTAGGTGTGTGTGCGCGTGCGTGTGTGTGTGTGCGTGCGTGTGTGCGTGTGTATGTGTGTGTGTGTGTGTGTGTGTGTGTGTGTGTGTGTGTGTGTGTGTGTGTGTGTGTGTGTGTGTGTGTGTGTGTGTGTGTGTGTGTGTGTGTGTGTGTGTGTGTGTGTGTGTGTGTGTGTGTGTGTGTGTGTGTGTGTGTGTGTGTGTGTGTGTGTGTGTGTGTGTGTGTGTGTGTGTAACAGAACATATTAATAAGTAAGCCTTTAGCGGTTGAAGGGTGCACCAATGGCCGGATTTCGCTATCGCGTTCAACCCTTAAAGGCAAAGAGTCCCCCAATTTTTTTATAGCCGATAGTGGGAAGCCATTGTCTCACGTGTTCTATTGTGTCTTCTCTTTTAAAAAGAAGAGCTGAAGAAGCCAACGCGACTGCTTCCATGTTTTTGTCGATAGTATTTTTTATTCTTTTTCTTTTCTTTCCAGTGTATCACTACCTTATATCGCGGGTTGGCAACATTTTCAGGTGGAGAATCATTTTACATGAAACCGATACAGCGGGGGTGGGGGGTGATTTGGAGCTTAAGAGAAAAAGTTTATGGATACTGTACAGAATTGTAATATAAACCAGTTATTTTATTTACTCATCTCACAAGGTTGCAATATAAAACAGTTAACAAGTGAAAGCTTCTTTTGAGATAAAGAATGCCATGCTGGCCTTGAGATAAAAAGAGGCGATATTGGGGGGAGGGGAATTCTGAGACAGTACTGGGGCCCACATAATACTGCCCTGAGAGCCACATGCGGCTCGCGTTCTAGATGTTGTCGACCCCTACCATATGCGATTAACAAGCTTACTTCAAGTGATCTACCCGCCACGATAGTATAGTAGGTCTGCTGTTTGAATACTTACCATACGTTTGCAGGATTGAAGCCTGTCCGCAGCATCTGGCATTTCAATGGAAGCAAAGTCACAGACGCCTGTGTACTTAAATTTAGGTCTACACTAAAGAACACCAACAGGCCTCCATTTTGGAGCTTTCCATTACTGCATCTTTCACAACCATATCGGGGTTATAGGACTTAAAATTTGTACAATTACGTATATTATCTTTTGTCAATATGTATTGAACTTCCCGTTTCAGGATGTTTAATAGGTGCGCTATCGTACGCGACGTGTTGAGTTTTTACTTATAAAAGGAAAAAAAAAACATTAGGTCTGCGTGAAACGCCCAGCACAGTCACAGCGAAAGCTGGACAGTCGGCCTCTTAGGGTCTCCTTTAAGCACTCTTTGGGCAACTGGTACAAGTAGAATGGCAAGGTACCCAGTACGCCATTATTCATCATAATGTTCGTGTAGTAAGGAAAAAAGCCACTTTCACCACAAGAGCGGAACAATGTATGTGATAGCAACAAATTTGAATATAACGCGAAGAACGGCAAGCAGATGAAATCGTGCAGCGCGGTGCTTAAACAACACAAAGGACACAGGAAAAGCACACACAGCAGATTCGTACTTTTGTTGCCAAGACCGTAGAAGGAGCAGGACTGGGCACGTGAATATATATATATATATATATATATATATATATATATATATATATATATATATATATATATATATATATATATATATATATATATATATATATATATATATATATATATATATATATATATATATATATATATATATATATATATATATATATATATATATATATATATATGTATGTATGTATGTATCTTGAGCGACCACTTCACTCAGCACTGAAAAGCATGTGATGGTCAGCCGATTTTTTAGCGGTGCCCCATTCAAGAAGGTTCAGAGAGCACAGAAAACGTGAAAACAGTGAAGCTTACCACATGCAAGCACACGCAAATGTTTGCCTGAGTGTACCGTCGATTTTCCCTGCATAATGGTGAAAATATTTACACGTCTAAAAACGTGACGGCCTGTTTTGCCGGCGCATACCAATTGATATTTTTTTTTTCGCTTTATTCTGTGCAGATACCGTGTTTTTGTTGTTCTGCAAGAAGCTTCTGTATATATTGACTAGTATCGTAAAAATAAAACCAATGATGGTCAGTTCAGTGGTTGTTAGGGCTGTCGTTCTTTCCCCAGAGTGAACCCGGCACTGCTCGTTTCCTTCTTGAACTGTCAGGGCAGTTGGGAGTGGTCGGTCGATTCCCGACACTGCCTGACACTACGCATCTCGATAGACCTTTTTTTTTCCTAATGTACCTTCTACTCGGCGTTATTGCCTTAAGTACCATACAATCATTTTGATCTGGCTACTGAGATCTAGTCGGTGATCCTTTTAACAAGTCGGCGTCATGACGGCGAATCATTCAATGGCAGTGAAAGGCAGGAACTATATTTATCTCTCGACAGCCGTCATTAATGTTTGTCCCCGCTTCTCCGCCATCCTATGATCGGGATGCCATTTCAAATACGCATGTCGGGAGATGATGGCCTGGCCGAGGGAACAAAGACAGGCAGTTTGTCCTGCAGAGAGTGTTCCACTAAGGTGGGTGAAAGTGCTTAGATGCAGGGATCTCTCCTTTGCTTTGAAAATTCTCTATTTTCTTTTTTATATTCTTTAAGAGTCCCTTCCTTTGTTCACCGCTATTTTGGCCATCCGGCCCTTAGTACCACGCTTTGTCCCGTTACTAATAGTGCTGTGGAAGCATGCGGATAGCGAAGCAGCATGTTGCACCACCCACCGCGTTCCGACTGGAGACCAGCCTGTCCGCCACCTTCGCACAAACCCCTCGTCTTCGACGTAAACAACAAAATGCGCTTCTGTGATTGAGTTCCTTTGGGGCGTGACGAGTGCTTCGCCTACCCTCACAGGGGTGGGGGGAGGTAACTGTCTTGTCGTTTGTCCTCGCCACCGCCATTTCCCCAGCTCCACCACCACTTCTACAAGCCGACGACAATTGTTCTGCGGGTGCTCTAATGCACTATTCTAGTACAAGGAGAGAGTATTACGACCTCCTGCGACGACGAAAGCACCGGTGGTGCTGAGCTATTTGAACGGCCGCCGTTCAGTTCGTCCGGCTGCTGCTTTTAGTTACGGCGGCTTATTAGGCGCTTGAGGGAAAGCGCTAGTCGGAGGGGGGGGGGGGGTGCACTCGTTCGCCTCTTGTAAAAAAATATAGTGTCTGTTCACTACGTAGCTGATTCTCATCTCGTGCAGCGGGGTGCTAAAGAGGAAGCTGGAGGAGTTGTCGTCTTCGTCGCATTCTCCCATCACGCTAATCTGGCTGTGTCGTGGATTACGCTCTCTCCTGGGCTGCTGTTGATGGCACGTCTGGTCTCTAAGTGCCTCTTGTGTTTAGCAGGCACCAATGCGCCTTCGCTAAGCAGCTGATTCGGACGCACTCCAGCAGCTTCACTCTTTTCACTGGAGCCTCGTTAGTGCAGACAAATCGGCTAAGCTGTAACGCAAACACGCCTCGCAATTCGAGCGTGCGACGCGTCCCATGTTAGAGAATTCTTGCTTTCTATTGTTTTCTGGTTGTTCTGTAGTGTAAGCTAAGCTGGCCGGGATGGACCTCTTTCACGTGGTCTACAGTGAGCTGCTTTGCGCAAGTGCGAGGAGTGGTAACGTCATATGGCGCACAGCCGGCAGAGAAGACCTGGAAGCCCCTGGAGTGTAATGACACTGGTGGGCTTGCGCATGACCCGCATGAGATAACTCCCTCGCTGGTGCATCCGTTCATCTGAACGTAGCTGACGATACGTATATCCCGATGTAACCAAGCTCAGATACTGATATCTTTTTCCTCTGCACCGTCTTACCAGTGTTGTCGCACACTTAACAGACCAGTCATGTGTTTCAGTTCATGGCAGCGCAGGGTTTGTGAACTCGTGATTTCCTTCAGCAGAATTACTTAACGCCGTATATATTGAGAACTAGCGGAGAATGATGCCAATAAAAGTCTAAGGGAATGCATAAGAAGTAATTTTAATATAAATGTGACGAAAGAAAAGTGAACGAATGAATAACTTGCCCCCGGCCGGGCCCGAACAAGTGACCCTCAGAGAGATTGACTGAGATTTTGTGCCATTTATATTCTCTTCTATATTTGAATGTGACCGAAGTTGAGCTTGACCTATTGATGTAGCATAAATTGTTTTTGCTCGTTGGTTTCAACATATTATCTCGTTCTTGTTTCAAGCACTTATATAACTTCACAGTGAATATTGTACAAAACCGGATGACTTGAAGAACTAGAAATAAGCGGGTGCGTAATAAACACGTAGTGCGTTTTTCTTTAGCAAATTGCATTGGCAGAAGTTCTACGGGGAAAATTAGTCGCTGAGCATTCCGACCACAGATCGTCATCGCCGAGTTGATTTTATCGCAGGGTGGTCACCCTTTTGAATTGCAGTAAGACATCAAAATTCATGGTGACTGCTCACTCGCGGGATGTGGTCGAGGAAAATAGAAAGCAACTCGTGAGGTTGACCCATCATTTAAACGTCCACAAAGCTGGGAGTACAAATCTTGAACCGTACCCCACGTGCAAACCCCATTATGAATCTGAATAGGCGCCGTTTCAAGATTCATAATTCATTTTTGAGCCGCGTGGCCACTGCTTGTGCTTATTAGTCCTGCAAATATAGCACTGTCGACCATGCCTGGTCCCGATTCTCTTTTTCAACACGATGGTGGCGCCAGACGGAGCAGTAAGCTGCTCTTCTGAATAGAGCTCTCTCCTTCACTGCCCGCTATCATGCATAATTTGTGCTTTACTGTCCATCGTAGTGTGCTAGTGCGCGAGCAATACTCGTTTGAGCCGTGCCGCACCTTGGGCCAGTCGTGTGCACCGTCGTTATTTACCAGGTAATAATGTATCTCAAGTGGAGCATACTGAACTGAAACGAAACCGGCGCGTAACCTCGAGGTTGACTCACGAATAGTCGTTAGATGAGGGAGA
Source organism: Rhipicephalus microplus (assembly GCF_043290135.1). NCBI lineage: Eukaryota > Metazoa > Arthropoda > Arachnida > Ixodida > Ixodidae > Rhipicephalus > Rhipicephalus microplus. The sequence continues at coordinate 203,383,094 of NC_134705.1, forward strand.
TGACCGTTTCAGATGCATAGTGGCAGGCTCTGCAAGCCATCGATGTTCGTCAAGCACATGTCTCCTAATGTCCACTAGTAGAATGCCTTTGCAAGTGCTGGCTCATCCACTAACATCTGCAGACAGCGCAGACTTGCACTGCCTTCTTTATCACTACCAATGCGTGTGAGAGTGTTCTTAGTGATTGTGTATAGCAGCAGTACCGACAAAACCTTCTTTCATAGTATTGACACCCACTCAGCCCTACACCAAAACAGGTTTGAGTCGAGGACATACATATCTCTTTGAATTACCAGCTATTAACAGTAATTAAGGCTCTTCCACGTATTGGAAATGCATTGCTGTGGTCCATATATGTCGTTTTACCTGCAATTTCATAATCGTTTTGGATAGCCTCTGTGAAAATTACAAGCACTGAGTGATGTAATGATGGCGTCACTCATTTTGGCGATATTTGAAGCTATGATGACGTGATAAGTTGGCATCATCGCATGATGATGATTTCTCTCAACACTCGGGTTGATACCAACGGTCAATTTTCGCATTCCATAAGGCATGTAAGCCATTAGCTTTGATGGATGAAATGCCTGCGTAGCTATATCTTGGATGCAGTGACATTCTCCGTTCAATTGCGGTTGATCCCTTCAGGACAAATAGTAGAGTCCTATAAAAAGCGGAGAATGTTCTCTTAAGAACGTGCTGTTCCGTTAAGAGAGCCTGCATTCCATGAGTGCGTTCGTATGCAAAGCAATCACTGAAGTATACGCTGATTCTTAGCACAAAACTGACGCAATCTTTTAGGGCCTCCTGTTCTGGACAACGAGCGACGGGAGGATCAATTGCGGATTTAGCTTTCTGCATTTCCGAGATCGCAGATGCACGCTCTACTTGCTTTCTATCTTCCTCCTGTTCTGCCAATCGAAACGCGGGTGCTCGGAGTCATGTTGTTTCTGTCACGAACCCTGTCATCATTCTCCAGAGGGGCCCTTTAATGGGAGGCTCTTTCAGCGTCAGTTAGGTTGGCCGTTACGCACGCCCTTGGGTAGTGAACACCCGTTCAAAACAAGGAACGAGTCTGTATATCGGAGCCCTTTACCCAACGATAATCAACTCTTTTTGACGTCACTGACGTACGTTGTTCGAATCACGTGGCCTTAAAGACGTAACGGTGTCGATTAGAGTTATCTGCCCTTATAATCTTGCATTTTTGTGAGCCTATAGGCTGCTTTACAACATCTTGGCTAAAGTGGCGTACTGGAAAGTTCAAATATTAAACTATGCCTTAATACTGGGGGGGGGGGGGGGGTTCTGCTACGAAATTGTGTTTCAGGAACAAATTGCCACGTAGGAAAATCTAGAAGACCGCTTTTGGTTTTGACTTCGCGTGCGTTGCAAACAGATGTTAGGTAAGTACTAAACTTTCTCATGACGTGCGCCATGAGAAATTACTGGCTTCTTCTGGACCTCCAGGGCCGTCTCTCGAAAAACAAGTATTTCTCGCATTTGCCTAGAAAATTTTAGTTAATTAAGAGGAATCTGGCATGCAAAATGAGTTCATTCAGCAGCGTCAAGGCGCTAGGTGTCATCATTCCTTCCGCCACTGGACGTAAAAAAAAAACACAGTGCGAAAAGCGAAAAAAAAAAGAGCATTACTACAGCGTATTTAACATCTGTAGAACAGAATATGGAGAAAAGCTAGATCGGGCGCACCTGGTTTTCATTAAATAATAAAGGATGTGCTGGTGTCAAAAGAGTGGAAACCTCCGGTGGAACGCAATATCACCCTCCACATCATAGATGGTCGTACTGTACCCAGGGTATACACCACCAAGGTACTCGGCATGATCATCGAGTCCTGCAGAACACACACCCAACCAGTACACAAGCTCAGGACTAAGACTGAGTTGGCCATACGACTCGTGCGTAGAGTAGCCAACAGGCACCATGGCCTCAAAGAAGGCGTCTCGTACACGCGTTTGTTTTGTGCCATTTTACCTACGTTGCCGCTATACACAAGTGGCTACGTGCTGAGCCCGATCAACTCAATGCGCTTATTCGCAAGGTGGTCAAACAAGCCCTTGGCCTCCCTATCACCACTCCAACGTACAAACTCTTCGATCTTGGCGTACATAACAAGCTAGAAGAGATCGCCGAAGATCAGGAATGCGTGCAATTGACCCAACTCACCACCACCAAGGCAGGCCGCCATATTCTGCGCAAGCTCGGCTTCTTCTCTTCGAGGGCCAAGGACCCCCAGAGTTGACCCTGATTCCCCGTGAAATCCACGACCTTATCACGATCGCTCCCATTCCGCGAAATGTACACCCCGAATACAATAGATGTAGGTGCCTTGCGCGGGCGACTGCCATTCTCAAGCGCATAGACATGGAAACGGAAAACGTCTCGTTTGTGGACGCCGTTGCCTATCACAACAACCGAGCTTTCGCCGCGGTCACGGTATCATCCGCGCAGCAGACTCTTAACTCTGCCACAATCCTCACACGAACCCCAGAAGTAGCGGAGGAAGTAGCTATAGCTATAGATATGCTCGACAGCAAACGGGAACTCATCTACAGCGACTTCAGACCGGCCATCAAAGCCTTTGAACACGGAGTCATCTCCGACCAGGCGTTACGTACCCTTCGTAGAGCGGACCCGAGTGCCCTGAAGCACCACACTGTCATCTGGTTCCCGCCCATCTCAGCCAGGTTCCGGGTGCCCTATCCAATCTCAACGAGATCGCCCATGATGCAGCGTGCGCACTTACCGGCCGCACCGCCACAGGGCAACTTCACCTTGTTGAGTTGGAGACCAATCGGGATGCTTCCATTATGCACAATGACATAACAAAGCACTTTTATCTTGAACGCCGCATTTTTCCACCACCACATCCAAAACTTAACAGACCGCAGGCATTAACCCTACGCCTATTGCAGACTCACACTTACCCCCGAATGCAGAGATGTTACTTGACTCGTACTTGACTCGTTCTTGACTCAAGACAGTCTTGCCGGTCACCATAAATCGTTCTCGAACTTGCGGATGACTTGAAGGCGACTTAGCTCGGTCGAAGTCAGGGCAAGTTTCAAGTCAGCTGCGGGGCTAGCTTGAAAGCGACTTCACGCGTTATTCCAACATGGCCACCTCTCGAATGAACGTCGCGTGAAAGGTGGCCGCTTTTGAGATTGCTTGCCTCGCCATAAGCGTAGCATTTTTTGAGGCGCACTGCCTGCCGAAGATTCTTGGAACCGCTTTACGTGACCAAGGAAATCCGATGGAGTTGTACGACGAGCAACAATTCCACGCTAGGTACAGATTCACGAAGAACGCCGTGGGGCAGCTGCTCGTTATGTTGCCGCTCCGTGAAAGTGGGGACAACCGAAGACAGCCCGTACATCCAGTGTTACAGCTACTTATGGCTCTCAGGTTTTACAGCGCTGGCACATACCAACCAGTCACCGGAAATTTCGTCCGCATTCCGTAGTCGACAGTGTGCCGTGCAGTCGGAAAAGTTACGCTACTCATCGCAAAGCACCTGTACGCGATGCTGGTGCGCTTTCCGCAGCCGGCGGACTGTTATGAAGTGGCTGAGTTCCCTTACGTTACAGGTTGTGTCGACTATCCACACGTGCGTATTAATAGCCCCGGTGTCGACAACGCCGAAGTGTTCCGTAACCACAAAGGCTATTTCTGTTTTTCTATAACACGACGACATTTTCCGTCTCTTTCGGTAAAAAACAAAAATTGACTCGGTGCTGTGTCCGTGTGCCTCGTCTATCCTTTCGTCCCGTATAGGGTGCTGTTTCTCGCTCAGAAAGGCATCGCTTGTAGCACAACGCTACGTAAAATTACACATACATAAAAAATTGGTGCCCCTATCACGGGTTTTTTTTATCCGTGCACCATCATGCAGCGATACATTGCTGCACCCCGCGAGACAGAATTCTGCTGAGGGCAATCTCCTGACCCCCGCTTTTTCTCTTGTTTACCAAGCTCAACAAAAAGATACGAATCACATTTGTTCCCAGAACTTGTTTTTTTTTTTCGTATTAACTGCGACCTAGCCCATTACAGGCATGCACACAGGCGAACAGAAAGGCAAATACCGTGAAAATCGCGTCACCTCGTGAGCCAGGTCAGCACAAATACATGCCATGGCGTTCGATTGAGGAAAAAAAAAACGACGAAAAAACCCAACGCGATGCTTGTTTTGCCTCCAAACAAGCAACCATGGAGAAACGCACCGCATTTGGGTGGCCACTAAAACCAACGGACAACGAACGCTTTACAGAAGCAACACTGCGCATCGCTGTGGTGGCAGACACCACGTGCCGCTCGTTAGCCATAAAATGGCAAGAATATGCTTGTGGCCCTTCGTTTTTATAGTTATTTTAAAACGTAGGGTCTTTTTTTTTTGGTGTAATGCATGCCTTACGCGAACAACTTCATTAATACCCTCGTTAGCAGGCAAGCAGCGTGTTTCTGCTTTCAAGCTCGTTCTTGACTTGACCAAGCAAGACAGCCTGAGCATCTATGAAACGCGAAGGCTGACTTGGGCGTTTTGAAGTCCGCTGCTTGCTTCGCGCCGACTTGCTCAAGTTAAGTTGAAGTCGCGAGCCAAGTAACATCTCTGCATTCGGGGGTTACACACCCAAACCTTGCCACGCTTCACGTTTACTATCCTGATGAATACCCCAGCGACACATGCCCATCATGTGGACACGCGGTGACACTCGCACACATGCTCTGGGAGTGTAGAACAACTCCTCCCCACTCTACCTCAAACAAGTGGGAGAGGTTCCTCAGGAGCTCACTTCTCGCCGACTAGCAATGGGCCGTCCAGCAGGCCCACGAAGCGGCCGCCAGATATTCCCTGTCCGTCCCCAAGTGGGAGAGGCCCGCTACGCGCTAAGCGCGTCCTGCAGGACTGAAATAAAGTTTTTTTCACTTCATGCGCTGGTGTGCCGATACATGGTTTGCACGTGACGTCACCTCCGGCAGCGTCGCCGAGTCCGCCACCGAGCACCACGCGCGCCGTGCGAGCTGCGTTGACGTTGGTCGAATGCGGGTTTTCTGCCATTGCCGTCTGCTTTTAAAGCGGCCACCACAGCTTCTCGCGAGAAACGCTGCATGTTCAAAAAAGCCGCGCTTCTAACAAGATGTATTACGCAGGACTGATTGGGTCGGCCCGGGCGCGTTATAAAAAAAAAATGAAACCATGTGATGGCGTGGACCCTTACATGCTGCGACCGGGTGTTGATACAACGACGGACATCAGCCTTTTCACGAGGTATCGCACAGAGACATTGTTACCTACTATATGTTTCTTCAAGCTTCCCCACTCTAAGCCGCTTTGAGGTGGCTTTGCGGCGACGTTATAATTTCTTGTCGGTGCAATGCATAGAGTTTCTTAATATACACTAGAGGGAACTCTGGCGCTAGTGTCTATGGGAGCTGCAACACACGGCGCTTCAGCGAGCATGGGAATGATGGGTAGTACACACATTTGTCTAATTTTCGTACTTATGGCCTGCTTCTGGCTCCGTGTGTGTTCGTGTGGCTTGGAGCTTTTTTTTTATCACGAAAACATAAATTAGCAAATGTTCACCGTTCGCGCTTCACAACCTTATTCTTTTAGGCTTATCACTTCGAATCAAGTCACTAAATTCAAAAGGGTTCACTCTTTCTTTCAAAACAAAACTGTAACCAGCAATAAACGAAGCCGCAAGTACGATTCGCCGCCCGCAAGTACGAAGACTAGGCAAATGTGTGTACTACCCATCATTCCCATGGTCGCTGAACGATCGCAGTGCCAGAGTGCCCTCTAGTTAATTTTGGAAAACTCTATGGGGCAATGGTCCCCACATTGGCCTCGCGAGTAGTTTGCTCGAAGCTGCGCTTGCATCACGCTCATAGCGCGAAGTGCCTTCGGTTTTCCTCGCATATCCGAGCAAGAGCGTTGGTCGGGGTTTGTTTCTTCGTGCAGCTTGGCAGCTCTTACTGTAAATGTAAACAAATGTGGGTCCAGCGCCGAATTTAATGCGCCTCACGTAACATAGCGGAGGCTCACCTTTTACGAAGTGGGCGCCGCATACTCGGATGCTAGGGAGATCGCACATTAGATCGGCACGCTTGATACGCGCAAGCCACGGGCTGCGCGGCTTTGAGCGCCTTTGTACGTGCGCCGTGTCATTCCACAATCTTCGAAAGCGGGCTTGCCGTCACGGAATTTTTCCTTGAGACGCTTTTGCTTCCACTGCTACACCCGACAACTGGGGAAATATCTATTACGAACAGGTTATGGTCGTATGACTGTCAGTGGACCGCACGGGTGGGCAGTCGGGTGATGCTCCGTCATGCCGGAAAGCTGGCCCAGCGTTAGCGGAAGTGAACGTCGGTGGAAGCCATGTATACGATACTTATACATACCGATTTACACTAGTTAAGTTGTCTAGAATAAATTTCACACGTGTTCGTATTGTGAAACTAACTTTATTGACACTCTTGACCACTTTGTGCCATTATGTGACGTTTCCATATTTTCAGAGCCACGGAATTAATCGGGTGACCCCTTGCTTCGCAGCGAATGGCGTTTAACTACTCGGCCACTACATCGCACGTGTTTTGGAGTATTAACGGTAAGTCTTTTTATTATTTACACCACTTACAGGTGGCGGTATGCCAATGTCGTGGAAATATCAGCGTGCTCTCTGCATTACCAGCGAGATGAACCGAAGAGAGTGCTCGGCTCCCCGCTTGTAATGTGGGCACTCTTCGAAAAACGTGTACTTTGTACTACGTCGCGTGGTCGGCTGGGAGTGCGCTTTTTTCGTGATGGAGAAATTTGTGTGTTTTGTGCCTACAACAGAAAAAATTGCACTGTAGTTACTAAACACATGAATATCATTTTGCTCGCTGCCATCACTGTTAACAAAAAGAGCGTGCTCTTCAATCACATTGACACTTCACTGTGTTGAAAAACTGATACTTGCTCGCGCTCAACATCTGTAAACATTTCCACACGTTTTGTTCATGCTTTGTGTTTAAACAGCGCGTTAAGTGTCGAGCTCTGAACGTGGTTAGTTAGCGCAGTTAGTGTGTGTGTTGTTTTCGTGCGTCTTTTGTTCTTGAGCAACCTGATCTACGTTTCGATCTCCTTGCCATGCTTCGCCTGACATCCTAAATTGTTGCTATTGGATTTGTTGCTTCGCCCTAGCGGCTAAACCGAGTTTCAGATACGAAGCGTCTTGTGGTCAAACTCAATCCGGTCTGCGGCATCACCATCCTTATATGGCACATTCACATAAGCACAGACATTGTATGATGAACAAAAAAGCATCGGCTGGAAGATCAACAACACACGCATCTAACTTATTCCATTCGCGAATGATAAAAAGAAAAAAGAAAAGAATTTGCGATGGCACCAATA